>NC_140931.1:148565328-149165328 GCF_014529385.1 Adiantum capillus-veneris
GGGGGGGGGGGGGGGGGGGTCGGAGAAGAAAAACCCTCGGATCTCTGCCGCGATGTGGCAGCAGTGTTCTGCTCTTCCGCCGCGCCATGTGAACGCTCCAGGCCAGCTGCCCCTGCATGATTGGTTGCTTGCGCGTTTTTGCAGCTGCCGCCGCGCTCCGTCTGAATCCAGCCTAACTCTCAGCCCTCCTTAACTTCTACATGCCTTCCTATAAGGGGTATGAGCCTCCCGAAAACGGCCACGGGAGGGGACCCCCCACCTAGACACGCTAGCCTTACTCCACGCACTCGTGCACCGTGGGGACTCCACGCAAGGTTCCCCAGGGCACGCTATGACCCTCCGTGAGTGCGGCGGAGCCTGAGGCTACGTGGGGCTAGGGACCCGGAACGCAAGACCCGCGAAACGCAACACGGCCGTCGACCCATGGAACGCAACCACGCCTGAGCCGGTCCCGTCCGAGCCGGGCCCCCTTGAAGGCAACTCGACCCGAGCTGGTCCCGTCCGAGCCGGGCCCTCCTGAGCCGGTGCCGTCCGAGCCAGGACCCCTTGAAGACAACACCTCGACCCGAGCCCGGTCCCGTCCGAGCCGGGCCCACCTGAGCCGGTCCCGTCTGAGCCAGGCCCCTTGGAAGACAACACCTCGACCCGAGCCGGTCCCGTCCGAGCCGGTGCTGTCCGAGCCAGGCCCCTTGAAAATAAACACCCTCCGCCCGAGCCGTTCCCGTCCGAACCGGGCCCTTTGAGCGCAAACGCGCCCACTACGCACCTCTCCATGACGCGCCCAGCTCCTGGGGCGTCACACTTCCTTACTCTTCACCTTGTTTGAATAGATATGTTAGCTTTTGTACCAATTTTTGTTAAAAATAAAAAACTCCTAGACCAATAGTCTTTTAAATAGCATGTCATCTATTCTCTTTTGTTCTTTGCATGTTGTCACTCCCTTGACTATTTTGAATATCATGTGCTTCAAGTCTGTTTTATGTGGTTAATCTCTCCTTGTTCAATATGTCTCTCTCTCTACACTCTTTTATTATGCATAAAAGCGTGTGTCCTCTCTCTCTCTCTCTCTCTCTCTCTCTCTATATATATATATATATATATATATATATATATATATATATATATATATATATATATATATACTCTTTTATTGTGTATAAGAGAGTGCTTTGTGTGCGTGCGTGCGCGCGCGCACACACACAGAGGCTCTTGATTATACATAATGCATGGTTTCTCCTCATTGGGAGTTTTCACAAGCATACCCATTGTCTTTGTGACATTCACAATAAACCAACATTCAAGGAAACATTTTCAAGGATGATCATTCACTAGTCACTACCGACTCTATCCCGCTTTCTTTATGTGGAATCTCACCAAATTCCGTCTTGATCTTCTACATTAATGAGGCGACAAAGTTAAAAATCTCGATGTATGTATGAGATTTGAGCTCATGCACGCAAATACTCACACGAATCATCGACTCTAACCATGTCACCCAATTGAGCCTGTTGCCCCTACGATGATGTTCAAATTTTTTAAAAAAGCACCAGTTTCACCTCTATCCAACTCAGCCTCTTGCACTTGCCCTATCCACCTGACGATGCAATAACTTCTTAGTTCATCGCCAGATGTGCGTCTCCAGGGTCTGTGTCCTAAACTAAAATGTCCTACCTTTAGTTTCCCTTCAAAGTTCACTGAGCACCTTGCTAGATTCCATCCAACAAGGTGCTCAATTCCATCCAACGAAATGGTTCTAAAATTGTAACCACACATATATTTTGCATCTTCATAAGTATGAGCCAAAAGCACTACATTATCTTCATATAGCAAAATCATGATCACAAAATTACCAATAAGGACTTTGGCAATTCCCTCCATGCATATACTCAAGGACCTTATGCTCTAAATAATTAATGCATAGCCCAATGAAAGTGGCATCCTTACTTAACATCAAAGTACTCAAGATTTTTTTTTGAAAATTTTCTCTTCCAAGCCTCCTCCACTCATACCTTCTCATGAGACCATCGCATGCGTTGAAAGCGGGGACATAAAAAATCTCCCTCTCCCTCTCCTCCATGTGCACCAGCTCGCAAGGCTTGGCTTTTCCTTTTCCCTTCTACTATCTTTTTCTTCTCAACTTAAGTGGGAATCTCGGTTGATTCTGAAGGAGTACGAGCGGAAGTGCGACGCGAGAGAGAGTGCGAGAAGAAGAGCACGACGATATGGTGAACTCGCTCTACTGTAATGTGTAGAGCATAGTGAGTTCTTATTAGGTTTTTACAAAAGAATATGTGTACATACCTGGCGGCCCGCCCACTTACCTGGGCGACCACATTGGGCTTTATACCCCAACAACCTCCCACTTAAAGTCCAATGTGGTACTTTAAGTGTGAGAGAAGCTACTATACAAGCTAATATACAAGAGATGTAGAGAAGTGATGTACTACCCTACACCTAACTGCTTGCGAAAATGCGCAAAGCTCTCTGAGGGAAGTCCTTTTGTAAGTAGATCAACAGGATTTTTGTGGTGTGAACTTTGCAAGCTGAAGTTGCTTATCCTCGAGCATTTCCCTGATGAAATGATACTTCACATCCACATGCTTTGTCTTTGAGTGATAAACTAGATTGCGAGCCAATTGTATAGCACTTTGACTATCACAATATAACACAGGCATCTCTTCTTTGATTCCCAAATCTGTTACTAGTCGATTAAGCCAAATTGATTCTTTGCATGCCTCTGATGCTGCAACATATTCAGCCTCTGTAGTAGACTGAGTAACACAATCTTGTAATCTATAACGCCATGATACTGCTCCACCAGCCAATGTAAAGACATACCCTGACGTAGACCTTCGGTTGTCTAAGTCACCTGCATAATCTGAGTCTGTAAAACCCTTTACACTTAGCTCCTAACTCCCATAGCATATACGCATACTCTTTGTAGCTTTCAGGTATCTCAATATTCCTTTCACTGCCTCCCAATGTTTCTTGCCTGGGTTTGACATGTATCGACTTACTACTCCACTGCAAATGCAATGTCTGGGCGAGTAGCAATCATTGCATACATCAAACTACCCACTGCAGACGCATATGGAATCTTATCCATTTCAGCCGTTCTTCCTCAGACACAGGACAATCTTGTTTGCTAAGTTTCACATATGGTGGCAATGGAACACTCAGTACCTTTCCCTTCTCCATATTGAAACGTTGCAAAACCTTGTCAATATACTCTGTTTGAGATAACCAAATCAACTTCTTTGATCTGTTTTCTCAATGCGCATACCAAGTATATGACTTGCCTCACCCATGTCTTTCATGTCAAACGATTTTGCCATCTTTGACTTCAAAGCTGAAATTTCTTCCAAGTGCTTGCCAACAATCAACATGTCATCCACATACAAAATAAGGATCAGCCAACTACCATCCTTAGCCTTCTTTGTATATAGACAGTGATCGAACTCACTACGTTTGTAGCCTTGAGAAAGCATAAACTTGTGGAATTTATGGTACCATGCCTCGGTGATTGTTTTAAGCCATAAAGACTCTTTAACAACTGGCATACCCAATCTTCCTTGCCTTTCTCAACAAACCCTTCTGGCTGCTGCATGTAAATTTCCACATCTAAATCACCATGCAAGAACGCTGTCTTGACATCCATTTGGTGCAACACCAAATCTAATATGGCAACCAATGCAAGAAAGCATCTCAATGTAGTCATCTTGACCACCGGAGAGAAGACTTCATCAAAGTCAATGCCTTGTTCTTGCTTAAAGCCCTTTGCAACAAGCCTTGCTTTGTACTTTGGCTGACTATCATGAGTGGTGATCTTATACCTGTAAACCCATTTACAAGGTAGAGCCTTTTTGCCCTGTGGTAATTTAACTAGCTTCCATGTCTTGTTTTTATGCAGAGCTGTCATCTCTGACTGCATGGCCAATTGCCAATTCCCGGAGTCCTTCATTTGCACTGCTTCCTTATAACATGAAGGCTCATTGCAATCAGACAACATGACATAGTTCATAGATGGAACAAACCTATCAGGAGGTCGCGTGGCACGTCCAGATCTACGCACAATAGGTGGCTCACGCTTAGCCGCAACCTGTGGTTCCACTCTATCCTGTCCTTGCTTCTCTTGAGCCGTGACATTTTGTCTTGCACGTGCAGGTCCATCTTCTTGGAAGACAACTCTTCTAATCTCCTCAACCCTCTCTGGTTTAGAATGATATTTGGATTCATTAAAGTGAACATCATTGCTGCGGACAACCTTTCTGGATTCGGGATCCCAAAGTCTGTACCCCATCCCAAAGTCTGTACCCCATCTCACCACTCCTTGTTTGGAGACACATGAAGTGATGCCCCTGAGTCTTTAATCCAGTCACTCAGTGCATTTCCATCAGATGCTGTAAGAAGAGCTGAGTCCATTGTATTCTTCAAGAAGTAGATGTCTCCTGACACTAGACTGTCATCCTCTGCAACAGTGTTTGTCACATTTATTTACTGAATCTTCACTGAGGACTTATTCTTCTCACCATGGTCTTCAGCTTTCTCTTTGCCTTTTTCTGCTTTCCATTCTCTGCAGTCTCTTTTCATGTGACCCTTCTTGCCACAATGGTAGCATTCTATGTCACTCTTGCCTTTAGCACTGCGGGACTTGCTACGAGACTGATTCCTCTTTCCACCTTTGTACTTTTCTTTGGTCCTTCCCCTGACAACTAAGGCTGTTTCTTTGCCTTTGTCCATTGTCTTTCTATTGGTTTCTTCAGTAAGCAGACTTCCTTCTACACCTGCTATGTTCAAACCATCTGGAGGTGTAGAATTACTCAAAGCTGTGCGAAAAGTGTCCCAAATTGCCGGCAATGTGATCAACAGGAACATAGCTCTAACAGGTTCATCAAACTTGACACCTTGAGCTGACAACTGACTATAGATTGCGTTGAATTCATTCAGATGATTGGACATAGGTGTCCCTTCTTTCATCTTCAAGTCAACAAGCTTCTTAAGCCAGTATACTTGTGAAGCTGCACTCTGCTTCTCATAAAGATCACTCAGCTTTAACCATGCTTGATAAGCCGACATCTCGTCTGCTACATTGAAGTAAACGCTTTTTGCCAAAGTCAGCATAATGGTAGAAAGTGCCAATTCATCCATTTCGCTCCATTCATCTTCGTCCATATCTTCTGGTTTTATCCCCTTGAGCTTTATAGGTTATTATCTGGTTCTTTCGTACCAAACACGTGCCAAATCTGCTTCTTCCACATGGGAAATTGGTTCCATCCAGCTTCTTGATATTGTAAAGAGCAGTGTCCTGTGATCCAGCCATAGCTACGGTTCACAGTAGTTTACTTTCTGGGAAAATTCGGCAGAGTTTCCTTGTAAACTGACCTCTGAACCAATATCAACCTGTCAAATGAACCAAGAAAGCTTCAGATTCTGCAAAAAATTTTGGCAGAGTCTCCTTTGTAAAATGGCTCTGGTGTACTCAAAAACAGACAAAAGAAACAGCTCAAAAACACTGTCTCTCTAACACTGTAAGCTGTGGGGTAAACCTGTCCTGCACCTGTACTGTCTCTGACTGTTCCTGTCACTTCTGTAAGCATAGAGTGCAACAATGCCTCAACGGCAGTAAAGCAAAGATGCAATCCCAACTGTCTAACTCACAGTCAAACATCTAGCTGCCTATCTAAGGGGTGCTCGAGGGATCGCTCCAAGACCTCCAAGTACCTGTATCACCGAAATAATCTCAACATTCGAGAATCCCCCAGCTCAATAAAACCTCACTCGACCCTCAACAAAGGCTGCAGTAAATCTGACAGTACATAGACTTCCCACAAAGTCATACATCCACAAAATTTCCACTAATGCTGTAACCGCTGCGGGGTTGTTTGCTGCGTGACTCACAGCCAGCAAAACCTCAACAAACATACATCATCTCTGACAATACATCCCATGTGGAAAGTACCTGCAATGTCAGGCTGAAATCTGGAATATCAAGCAGCAAACAAAAGCTACCTGATGAACTAGTGGATGTCGCCTACAGTGTCTGTGGTAGATGCGCCCGTGTCATATGTCACACGCCTCCAAGAACTGTGAGCCGTCCTTCGATGTGTAGACAGCCACAAATCAACACTCTGGGAAATTCAATATCATCCTCAACACCAGTCGTTTTAGGCCGGAAAATCCCAAATTTGCAGAGTCGGACCTGCACCCGTCGAGACCACGTAGTCGAAAATGGCCTGCGTAGACCTTTGTCGAAGCCGAACGGTGGCCGAGATGACCTTAGAATGAAATTCTGACAACACCATGTCCTTCGGGCCCTCCCACGAGATTTGGGGCCGTGTCTTTGCCTGTCGAATTTCACTCCAATCTGAGCTGGTGACTCTAGCCTCCTGCAATGCTGCCCCGAGCCTCGATCTGAGCTCTGATACCAGTTGAAGGAGTACGAGCGAAAGTACGACGCGAGAGAGAGTGTGAGAAGAAGAGCACGACGATATGGTGAACTCGCTCTACTGTAATGTGTAGAGGATAGTGAGTTCTTATTAGGTTTTTACAAAAGAATATGTGTACATACCTGGCGGCCCGCCCACTTACCTCGGCGACCACATTGGGCTTTATACCCCGACAGATTCTCCCTAATGAGACTCAAAAAGAACGTTTTGGGCACCTACTCATGTATACACAAATTGCATGCATGTACTTACTTGGGTTAGGGTTCTTCCATGTTGCTCCAAGGATTCTCTTTAGGAATTATATGGAAAGCCTTTTTGAAGTCCACAAAGAGCCTTTCCCATTCAATTAACTTTACCACAGGCCGAATGTTTATGTGAGGACTTAGGATTGCATCCCACCATTAGGTCCATATTTCGTATACCTGCATTCACAAGAAGATTTAGAGATTTTCTCATGTAGGAAAAGGGAGCCTTTTTCAGTGTTTTTTATACAATAAATAACATCATGAGCTTCAATTTGGGAGGCACCGCATACCTAGCTAGGTATGCGACGCCTCCCCCACAGAAGCTCATGATGTTGAGGTAAGTCATAATGTGGGAATTATTGTGAGAATTTGTCCAAAACTTCCTGTGATTGAGCAACATGAAATAGAGAATAAGGTGGCAAAGGGAAGGCACAACAATAAGAGCATGTGTGCCATACCTTAATGGAAAATTTTTTCCCCTAGCAAGGTTGGCATATCATCGACCAACATGAAACAAAGAATAAGGTGCCAAAGGGGAAGACAAAAATATAAGAGCATGTGTGCCAGACCTTAATGGAGCAAGGTTGACATATCACGGGCATGAATGCCATGAATATGATTTTTCCACCTATGCAACCAAATCTTTCGATTGTATAATCAGGTAAGTAGTTGAAGGGAGATGCAACAATCACAATATGTTTTGGACAAATTCTCACAATAATTCTCACATTGTGACTTACCTCAACATCATGAGCTTCTGTGAGGGAGGCATCGGATATCTAGCTAGGTACGATTGGGGCAGGGGACTGTCGGCCCGGTGGGGGGGTCGGCGGTCCCTTGACCCCAACCGTACCTAGCTAGGTATGCGATGCCTCTCGAGCAGAAGCTCATGATGTTATGCATTGTATGAAAAACATTGAAAAAGACTCTGTTTTCCTACATAAGAAAATTTCTAAATCTTCTTGTGAATAAGGTAAGGAGCCAACACAAATTGTTGTTGCATACCAAGTATATCCAAAAGAGCAACAACGACAAGGAGAAACACATGAAGCTCAACAAACACAAGATGAAACTCTAGGAGAAAGAAAAAAAGTTGAAAATCCGTAAGAAGAGCGATAGAGAGGAAGAAGAACAAGCGCATAGAACAATGGAGGAATGAGCAAAAAGGATTAAAAAGATAAAGTAAAATAAAGGAAAAAGAAAGATGATCTCAAACATTATCTAGAAGCAAAAAAGAAAAAGAGCAAACATACTTATTGAAGCTAAATAAGAGGTGCAAGAGGGCAAGGAGGCCCACCGTCGCCCTGCCGACAGGGTGACAGTGTTACAATTGAGTTGGTGGTTATCAAACATTTATGAGAGTGTGCTAGATAATTCCCTCGTTGCATCTATACCAAGTATTTGGGCACAAACGACTAGTATACATGAAGAAATCTAGAGTAAGACTCAATTTTAAGTCTAACGTTTTATTAGCACAAAAATTTTGAGAAATTTGAAATGGACAGTTTTTGGTATTGAGGACATGTAGGATAAACACGCATTACTATATGATGAATTAATAGTTCTAAGACATATGGTCATAAAACATGGTCAATATACATGAATTGCATGATTTAAATGGTAGTGCATGGAGCCCGTAGGATTTGCATGTCGAATCCTTTAAATTTTACATGTTTAATGATAGTGACGGAAGGATTTACCTTTTGAACCAAAAATATAGTTGCTTACCGTAGATTATTGCATGCATCTTGTTTATTTTTTTTTTGGTAACTCAAGGAAAACGTTTAGAGAAACATCAATTGTAGCTTTGCATAAGATCTTTTGATGCTTGTTTATCCATATGAGTGTGCATACATAAGTGAGTGTATATACTTTTAATGGGTGCTTTGGCTAGCATCAACTATTCTTGCATGCATAGAAATTTCTATTGAATTGGACACTTATATTTCTTATTTTGACACCAAACTAGTGTTAACTCGTTTTTTTTTTTAATATTAAATTGGACACTTATATTTCCTGTTTTGATGCCAAACTAGTGTTAAGTGGTATTTCTCTTCAAGATTTTTCACAATAGACTCCATCTTTACAAATTCTCAAATATTGAACCAATATTTAAGTTTTTCCTTAGTTAATATCTCTTTTAAGAACTCTTTCAAATTAGAAACACTTTTAAGAATGATTCATTCTTTTTTCAAAGACTACACCATTCTTTAAAGATCTAGCTCTTATGCACAAGGAGGATTAGTTTTCCGCCCTCAACAAATACTGGGGTAAGCAATGGCTGGAGGCTCAATAGTTATTGTCTACAAAGAACACATGGGATCCTTTGCTACCTTTGTCAATGAAGATATTTCTATGGAAGGTGTTATGGCGGGGGCTTCCTATAGGCGACAAGATCTTAGCTCAATGATAGCAGCTCCAATAGGTGCTTGTTGGGATGCACAACAGCTAGGAAGGACATGCCTCACTTATTCATGGAATGCCCAAGGGTCAGAGGCTTGGTAGGTAAGGTGTGAAAATGGATCCAAAGGACCTGGAAGAGAGGGTTCCCCAAGAATAATTTTCTTCTTGGATGGAAAGGGATAAAAAGCCAAGTGCTTCTGATGTGTACTCAAGTTGTTAGATTCTCCTTCTTCCACCATGTCTGGCAGGCTAGGAATGGTCGAGTGTTTACCAAGATCTGTCGATAGCCAACTACTCAGAGATTTAAAAAAAAAATCAGGGTAGCTATTATCAATATTGGGAAAAGAAAGATATTTGACGAGTGCAATAGGATAACTTCCACACTCAAGTCTATGAATAATTGATCTATGCGAGTTTGGAAATTGTGATCATCGATTTTCTATGGAATGTTTGTGACCATGGCTTGAATTGAGCATGGTGATGATGTAACGGTTTTCTCTTATTAATATAACCCCTCACATATTGTGGGATTTACACACAAAAAAAAGTTTTTCCTTAAATTATTTGATCGTCTTTGAGATTTATCTCAAAAACTAAGGTTATTTTTAAGATTTTTCATAAAATCTAATATCTAACCAACCCAAATGATTTTCTCATATCAAACTAATCATTTAATGTGGGAGAATAAACGGAAACAAGGTTAGAATATAGACATGTCCTTATAGACCTATCTCAACACGGGGCCAATGGTAAAGGGGTCCAAAGGAGAGATGGTATGTCAAATAGCAAGGCTAGCTAATGGAGCTTAAAGACATTAGGGTTAGCTTCATTAAAGACCTCCAAAGGTTAGTGTTAATAAAGACCTTAGGGTTAGATCCATTAAAGACCTCCAAAGGTTAGTGTTAAAAGTCATTTGACCTTAGACAAGCTAGGGTTGTTCTTGAGGTGGGAACCCGGTCCAAGCTTGAGGTGCTTGTCGTGCTTGCTGACTAAGGTTGTTGAGGTGCTTAATGACCAAGGTACTAAGGTGCTCCATGACTAAGGTGCTTGAGGGGTTAAGGTGTTCAAAAAGTCAATGCATATCCCTACACAAGGGGGAGGGGGGGGGTGAGGCCTCATTGTAGGAGATAGAGAGAGAGAACACACACCCACACACAAGGCAAGATTGGTACAAAGAAAGCATTTATGACACTTGTCAAGCTTCTCTTCATGTTGCCATCATGGTATGCCTAAAGCCTAGTGGTTGGCCTCCCAAGGTGTCCAATGATAATCTAGTCAATTTAATTACTTTTTTATGCATGTATCAAGTCCTCTCTCTCAAAGGGGAAAGGGGGGCACTTGTCCCAAGGCTACCCTTGTTGCTTGATATGCACTAAGCATGTGATTGGCCAGGTTTGAGGAGGTCCAATCAAGTGCAAGATAGTGCTAGAAGAGGGGGTCGACCAAAGCAAGGAGGGGGCTAGCTTGGGGGGTATACTCCCCCCCCCCCCCCCCCCCCCACCCCCCCCCCCCCCCCCACACACACACACACACTCATTGTGTGAGTTGCAAAGTGCAAGAGCTCCATCTCCTTCTCCAAGATTGTAGAGAAGTTGAGAGCCTACACCAACACTTTTGGCTATGGAATGCAAATCCAACCAAGAGCCATGCTCCAATGCTTAAGCTTGCCATCTTTATTATTATGCTATTATGTATGCTAAGCAAGAAGAGTGATAATAAGTTAGAGCTACTTCTTTCTCCTATGAATTTCTTTTTTTCCTCTTCCCTACCCTCATTCCCCGCTAGCTCTCTCCACCTTTGAAGGTGTTTGAGGCCTTGGGACTGAGGCGGGGGATGGTTAATGCTTTTTACAAAGTCTATGTTATGGTCATGATGCATGAAGCTTTCCATTTTCATTCAATCACCTAAGTCACAAGGAACACAAAGATTGTATTGTACCAAGTCTCTCTTGATGGGAGAATCTATAATACAAAAGCCTATTGGAGGGGGGGCCGGCTCCACATAAATCCGGTTCTCAATTGTTGTCGAGTTCTCTAAAAACTCTCTCTTGCAACAATATTGTTCATGCCAAGTTAATTAAGTACTATGGTTATGTTTCTCCCGCTGATTAAGCTCACCCTCTATGTTCTCAAAGTAGTCTCACAAAAATGCTCACTCTAATTCTCCGAATTCCGCTATTCTCAAAGTTCATAGACCATTTTCATTACATTGGTATCAGAGCTATTGGTTTCTCTTTTCTTGCTTAAGAAGAGAGGTCCTTAAGTTGTCCATGAAAGGTTGGACATGTTTATTGCAATAGGGTAAGTGGGATAGGGATCTATTATCTTGGTTGAGAAGGACTTAGTTTGAGGTACACCATTGGGAACTATAGTCTTAATAATGGAGCCTCTCGAGGCTTGCCTTTGGCTTAACCAGTACTGAGCTACGAACAAGCTCAACATGAACCATAATTGAATGAGCAATGTTAGACCCTCTCCACTAATCTTTGCCATCAACAGTGTCTAAACCACGGGTGTGGATGCATGAGAACTAATTTTAAAAGGTAAAGAAGAGTAGCAACTAAGGTTTTTGAGGGTACCAAAGCACAAATCAATCTATACATAAGTTTAATTAGCATGGCTGACAAAAACCAAGAGAGTAGAATGAACATTGATAACTTTGATTTTGCACATGAAGGTGCTAATGATGATGCCCCCATGTTTGTCAATTATCTTGTTACTAGGTTGCAGCAAGCTATGGGCAACTCTGCTTTGCAAGCTGAAGTTACCCAACAACTTCGTGCTTATGGGATTTCCCTTCCTGTCCAAGAGGAGAGAGTGATTAGGAGGTCTCTTGATGAGACCCCCAAAAGAAGACTCTCTCCCATAAGAGAGGAGGAATCCAAAGAACAAGAAAGAAGCGAACCCCTAAGTTCCTCTGAATGTGTGTCTCTACGAAGACGGCGGTCTAGACGATCGCCAACTCCTCCCAAGAGGAAAAGTCAACCCATTGTCCTTCTCCTCGTCACTCCAAAAGGGAAGAGAGGAAAAAAAGGAAGAAAAGGGTAAGAAAGAGGTCACCCTCTTATCCTTCTTCTTCACCTTCCTCTTCTTCGGATGAAAGCTACATCTATTCTCCTAGAGAATACAAGAGGAGAGACATCGCAAATCTTACCCTGCATGGTGAGGGTCCCAAAAGCTAAAGAAGCTCAAAGAGGGAGGAAAGAGTATCTCTTTTCTTACCTATGATGGTAACTTTGGTGCCACCAACAAAGTATTGGCCTTCATCCAGCAGTTTGATGCAGCCTTTGAAGACGAGGGCTTCAAGGAGTCCTCTAAGCTACGCCATGTAGCTTGGTGGTTCTTCCCATGCATGGCTGGGTGCCCCTCGGGGTTGAGGGCCCTGTAACCCCGGCCAAGTCTACATTAGCCCCCATTTTTGGAACTGGTGGAGGTTGCCCCTCCATGCCCGGCATGGTGCAAAAATGGTAGCCAATGGTGTTCACGATTGCTGAGATGGTGCCACCTAAGGAAGGTCGGGTGGTCAATAATAGAGATTCCTCACCCTGTAGCATCCTCGTGCCACACCATCTCTATGTTTGAGGGTGCTTGTCTCTCCACTAAAGGCCTGGAGACCCTGTTGAGGATTTGAGGGGTGTCAGTTGCAGATCTGGTTCGTTCTCCTAATGGGGTGAGATTCGTCAGTTGCTGCACGTGCGGTGGTCCATTGAGGGTGAGCTGATGCATCTAATGGTGGTGTTTACTTGCGGCAATATGTGGAGTGGCTTCTTGGGCATGGTGGTTGCCGATGGCAATGGGCGTCCATGGTGGCACCCTGGGAGAGCTCTTTGATGATGGGGACATCGGATCCCGTCCCTTTATTGACATGATTTTTGGACTATTGTGATTGTAAGTTATTATTTTGGTTTTTATGCATGGTTTTGCTGGCTCAATTTGGGATAGGCTCTCTTTGTGGCAGAGGGAGTGCCTTGTGTGGCAGTCAACAGGACCTTGTGGTATTTTTGTATCCTGTAATGCTAGGTTGTAATAGTCAAGTGGTTTGTCTTTTATGGACTTTTGAAATTGATGATGATCTTTGATGCCATAGCTCAATGCAAGCATGGCTTGCTTTGTAAATTTTTTGGTATTAATACAATATTCACTCACGATTCGTGAGTTTTGGGAAAAAAAGAAGAGAGGGAGAAGAGGAATGGAGCTCGTAAAAGGAAGCTAAAAATGAAGATACAAAATAACAAGCAGCTAGAGCAGTAATTTAAAGAAGAGAAGGATGAAGATGAGGATTACAATAAAGTGAGATCAGAGTTTTGGCCCACACTTTGTTCACATCTGTTTACTAGGAACCTCCCAACAATTATGTGATGGAGGTAACCAAAGCATTTGCTAGGGGCTTAACACGTGATACCCTTGGATGGCTTCTCACTTCATTTATCATTAGCACAAGGTAGCGGACATCAGCATCATTGCTAGTGGTGTTATAGCTGGACCTCACCGGCATGGTCTTACCTAACGAGAGTGATGTCCACTTATCCCACCAACTCACTTACTAGTGGTTTCACATTCACTGTTGTACATAGTCTCTTGGTATGTTGTGTTTTCTACTTCTATTTTGTCAACCTAATAATCATTCTGTGTGGTGAATAAGAAGAAGCAGCTTTCAACCTCCATCTCCATTATGTGCTCTCTTCATTGTGTGATGGCAAGAGCTCCATCTCTCTCCTTCTCTATCTCTTTACATGGTATCAATGCTTGGTTGTGGATAAGGTTGTGAGCAGAAAGCAAGAGTAATGGAATAAATGATTGAGGGTAATGGTTTCTCTATTCTCCTCCCTTTGTTGGTAATACACTAACCCCCAAGATTCTTGGGAGGCATTGACGATGATCTCTATTTTTGAGATCATGTGTTTAAGGATTTTATGTAGTCCTTTGGAATGAGAAATGTTTGAGAGGAATAAGGTGCACTTCGTGATGCCTGCGAAGCCTGTTATTTACCATAGCCCTTGGTCATTGTGGAATAGCTTCAACGCTCTTGCGATGGGTGGTGGCCCTCTTGGTAAGTCGTCTAGAGGTTGCTCGTCGATGGGTGGGACCTGGGTCCGACATGGCTGTAGGTCCTTGGACTATCGGGTGGGCAAGGCTCTGGCCGCGTAGACAAGAGGTGCGGGCCCGTGGATGGATGCTCCCTCTTCGATGGCGGGAAGGGCTCAGATCCATCCTGGGTTTCGCGGTTGCCCCCCTTTCCTTCGGAAGGATCCTCGCTCGCCTGGACTTGCATGGTAGTTCTTTGGGTTTGCTTTTCCATTTGCATGTCAAAATTCGTGTGGCAAGCGGAAGTGGATTTGCCTTAGCAAGAGATGACCTTTGAAAGGGCATGGCTCCCTTGAAAGCCTATGGATGCTTGGTTCTTGGTCCTCGTGGCGGTGGTGTGTTGCTCGTCTTCTCCAAAAGTTCTCCTTTTTTGTTGCTGTTGGGTTGGTGGCCTGCTTAGAGCATGGTGTTCGTCGATGGCAGGGACTTTTCCATGGTGGCTCTCTAAGCTACTCATGAGGTGTATCTAGGGGCATGTGATGCTCATCGAAAGCTAGGAGACAATTGGGGTGAACATCTCCAGAGTGTCATGTGGTGCAGCCTACGACCCATTGACCTCGCTCAATTGGAGGTTACAGAGCCGAAATTGAGTCGAACTATAAGAAGATGTCAAAACCGAGAGTTAGCTCAACAACAAAAGGAGGCAGAACTAAAAGAACGGTCTCTGTCAGGACAAGAGCTTGCTGACTTACATACGGCTCCTGAACATTTTAAATCTTCTACCACGGGGGAGCGAAAGGTTGTGTATGCCAAAGCCCAACGAATACCTACCAATGGAAGCAGTGGAGTGTATGATGGTCCAGCGGTAGTTAAAGAGATAGAATTAGCAGAACCAGGTGAGGAGTCTAAACCAGTCTTTATTGCTCAAGACCTTACCAAAACTGAAGAGGCTGTACTTAAGGAGCTCCTCAAGGAATACAAGGATATCTTTGCTTGGACATATCATGACATGAAGGGCATTCCACCTTCTGTGGTGCAACATACAATTCCCATGATCAACACTGCTAAACCCGTCCAACAACGACCCTATCCAATGAATCCTAAGTATGCCAAAATTGTACAAGAGGAGATTGAAAAACTTATCCAATGTGGATTCATATACCCTATTGAGCACTCAGAATGGGTTTCTCCAATAGTCATTGTGCCAAAAAAGAATGGGAAACTAAGAGTGTGCATGGACCTCAAGAAAGTTAATGCAGCCACTAGGAGAGATCATTATCCCTTGCCATATTTAGAACATGTGCTTGAAAGAGTTGCTGGCAAGGAAGCTTATAGCTTTTTAGATGGGTACTCTGGTTACAATCAAATCACAATTGCATTAGAGGACCAAGCTAAAACTGCCTTTATCATAGAGTTTGGAGTTTGATAGGATTTGGACCTTCATGGAACCTTTCTCTCGTTCACACTTTAGATCAAGCGCCACCATCAACACAAACATGTGTTTCTTGTCCATTAGCATTGTCCCTTATCTTTTTTGAATCTATGATTGTCTGCTTTGATTGTGATTGGTAGCATAATATCCAGCACATTTGTTTAGTATCAAACATTTAATTCAATGTCTTTTTTGTCATAATCCCTTGTCTAGGTTTAAACATCAAGGAAGTCCGACTAAGCTAGTTTGACCAAGTTAGGTGTTAGAGATCTTCTCTTAATACCATGGGAATGCCTTCCTAATAATTAATGGTTACTTAGGTTCTTAATCCGATTTAGGCAGCATTGTGTGAAATGTACTAGGGCTTTCTAGTGGGCTTGACCCTATTGACCTTTAGCTTAAGTATTATAAAGGGAGTTTACTAGTGTGATGAGCCTGGGGAGGTGTATCAGTGTTATATGACCCCCCAAAGTTACAAAATTGAAATGATGAAAATGAAGAAACAAAAAATCAAAGTGCCACATTGTAAAATCTTAAGCTGGAAGAGAAATCTCAGCTTGATTGGGTACTTCACTCACATGTATCGCCTATGGTACTAGAGCCCTAGAGGTTCCCAGTATGGGCGCTTTTTCTTGAAAAGCAAAAAACCCAAGGCATACAAAATAAGCACACACATCAAAATTGAATCACTGTGAAAAGAATTTGGGGGGTCAAAGAAAAAGTAATCAGTCAGGCGATGATTTCATGAGAAATTCCTTTTATGGTAGCTTAACTACAAGGTCTTCTAGATATAGCCTCTAGTCAGCCCTCGAACATGAATACTTGGCTCTCGCGATTAAACAACTTAATTGACCACAGAAAATTAAGAAGCTTACCTATGGTATTAATATTCGATCTCTAGTGCCTTTCGACCGTCAAATTAGCGACCCCAGACTTGTTTAATTTTTTACCTTTACATCTGTTTATGCATTTGATTACATTGCAATTTAATGCTCATTGCTGACAAATTGTTTGAAATTCTTTTACCAATCAATTTGTCTACCTAAAACTGCATATTCTTTTTAATCACTTATGAGAATGCAATTACTGTGCCAATGTTGTTTCATTTTGCAGTGACTGAAGAAGGCTAAGGACATTCATCTCAAATGCTCTTCCACCGCGACGAACGAGCTTCAACTCAATAGCTTCCGAGGACGGAATCTACATCAGGAAGGGGGGCATGTTAACCCTCACGGCTCACGGACACCCCATTACCTACGACGGACGTGTATTATGTATTTGGTAGAGTCAGGTACCGGGCTTGTCGGACCAATAGGAAAAGGGTAAGAGTGATCGCCGATGAGAGGCGCACTCTAATTGGGACATTCAAGGGATTAGTTGGCTAAGCATGGGCGCCCAAGTGTGAATGGGGTGAGCTCATATAAAAGCCAACTAAACCTAAAATTCATTTATTCTCTCATTTGTGCAATAGAAGAGTGCTCTTGCTCCATCTCCATCTCCATCTTCTTCTTCTTCACCTCCTTGTGTGTGTGTGTATGTGAGAGAGAGAGAGAGAGAGAGAGAGAGAGAGAGAGAGAGAGAGAGAGAGAGAGAGAGAGAGAGAGTGCGATCGAGCATTGCGACGACGGCACGGCTGCGGCGAAGCAGCGGCTCCTTCTTCTTTGCGGCGAGGAATCCTCCACGAAGTAAGCGTAGAGCGGTGAGTGACACACCATCGCTTTCTTTGAGCTTACTAGTTAAGCTAGTTGTGTGCTTGGAGCCTTCTGTGGCTCGCACACAGTGTTAGGCAAGTCCCTTGCTTCGACAGTGCGGCAAGGAGCGCACATAGTGTTTTTGTTTAACCAAGATAGAAGCTTGGTTTCAACCGAAGAGACTGAATCGAACTCTTGTATGGACATTTTCATGACATCTCTATAAGTGTGATCTTTTAGATTAACCCTTGTTATTGATCCCACGTGCTTCAAGTACAGATAGTTGTTTCCCCAATCTTGGATGAGTTGTACTTGTCGCATGAAAGGTCTTCCCAATATGATTTCGTAATTGAGTTTCTTTCCAAAGTCTACTATGGCAAAAGAGTATTGATATTCAATCACACAGGAATTAACTATGAGTTTTTCAAGCAGTCCTAAGGGTCTTTCAATGTGTCCATCAACCAATTGCAACTTCATTCGAGTTTGTCTAATGGCTGCTTGTCCCCAGGATTCCCATACTTCTTTCATGGCTAAGGCTATACCTGCCTTACTATCCACTATTGCCATGGTTTCTATATCATTATACCTCACCGGAAGGGTTATATTTCCTTCTTTCCCTTTGTAGTATTCTCCAACTTTTTTCATTGGAACATATCAAATCTCTTTGTTATCCATTTCGTGTTTCAATTTTCCCAAATTTTTTGCGATTAGCCCTGTTTTCCCACCTTCTCTAGAGTTGTCTGTAGATCATTCCATAAATACGGTCTGATTTTTAATAGTTCTCCTAAAGTAAGAGTGCATTGGATGGGTGTAAACATGATTGAATGAATGTTATCTACTTCTAGGGTCTGTTCCGCTCTTTTTACTTGAGTGGTTTTACACACTATGGATTCATCTTCGTTATCTCCCAAGTAAGAGGGTAATATTTTCAAGGTTAACGGTTTAGACATTCCTGAAGCTTCAGATCCGCAATCCCCATACAAGGATTGTACATCCATGTCCATATCAGGAGGTAGCTTGTCTAACCAAACTTCCTCTATAGGAGCCGAGTTCACAGTTAAGCTCCCATCATTAATCTCTCTAATTTTTTTCCATAAGTGTCTTGGCCAGTCTTCTTCTACGAATGGAATTTTTTCTAAGGCATCTTTGCTATCCGGAACTATAAGTTTTGGATCTTTTGTTTCAAGGTGGGGTTCTACCACCATTTTGGATTTTTCTTTATTGGCTCTTACCACAAGCTCCTCAGGTTTTGCCATACTTTTGAGCTTGGATTTTTGTTTCTTTTAGCATCTCTTGCGTCATCCTTACCAAATTTTGATAAGCTTCAAACTTAGCTGCTTCCATGTCTTTACTCTCAGAAGATCTCTCACGGTGTTCATCTCTTGGAATAGTTTTTGGTCCTTGGTCCTTGGCTCAATATCCAGTCCCTTATGGAGTACCCTTGGTATTTGGTTTGTTCCACCTCCTCACGAGTCATCATAGCAAAGTTACTGTTATAACAATCCCTAACAGGTAGGTTGGTAGATCTGCTAAACCATTATCTTTGATCTTGAAGATATAGACGATCTTCATGGGTATTGGTTGTCCTAATTTGGCATGTGAAGTTCATAGAAGATCTTTGAAGTTTCTATCCTCCCAACAATAGACTCTGATCCTAGGATTATCCGTACTAAACCATTTCAAAGGCTTCAAATCAACTTGATCATGTTCCTCAAATTCTAAAGTAGGTGGTCTTTCTTTTGCTGCCACATCTAGAATTATAGTATGTACTTCTAACCCCCCTTTGTCTATCATGTCAGGGTTTTCTACTTGTAAATATTGAGTTTCGTTTCTATCCATGTACATTTTTCCTTGTTTGTTTGCCCTGATCTCCTCTTTAAACTTAATACCATGGTCATCAATGCGAATATCATACTCTTTGTTAGGATCTAGGTAAACCTGAGCTCCATGGCCATTAGTCTTATAAAAAGAGAGTATATGCTTATAGCGCACTGTCGTTCCGGTTTTTGAGTGAGTCGAATAGGAAGACATTTCAAAGTGAGTCCAATACGAAGACATTTCAGATGTTGAATCCGAAAAAGTATCTGAGACTTCTTCAAGGATAGTGTGCAAGTGATTGCCTTGATTCACACTTTCTTCGGTGGATACTCTATTGGAGGTTTCTCCAAATATGCATTGGTTTCCTAGTACACGACCATATCTGAGGTTAATAAAGACTTGTGAAGCCCTGGACAGAGTACTTACCATCGGATTGACTTGTTGTCAATTTCTTCCACTTGACTTGATTGCAACTTCTGTCAAGTCGCCAATTTCTTGTCTCTAACCTGATTCCTGTATCAATTTTGATCAAGTTAGCTATTGTTCCACAAAGTCTGTACAATTCTTGCTAACTATTATGACTGGTCTACGTGTATCACTTCAAATTGAGCTAAGTGAGTCAGCAGTTAAGACTTTCAGATATCACTTGTGCACAAAGCCAAAGGACTAATCTGCAACCTGAAAACTGAGTGAACATGTACCGATTTCGATCCGATTGAACCCAAAATTTCCCCATGGCCTTGTATTATGTTGATCTAACATTATACAAGTTCAAAAGTCAAAATTGGTGTCTCTGTGTAGCAGTAGTAAATAATCGCGATTATTTACTTTTGTCAGTTTTTGCACTTTTTGGCTTGATTTGCCAAGTATACAACGTGTTAAGGTCTCTGGATAAGTTTCACTAAGTTTGGATAATTTTTATTCAAATGGTTATCAATTTTGTATCTGCAAACTCAGTTTTCAAAAATCTGGCTTAAGTCTCACTTTTGTGATCCAAATTTCACCAAAATTGATTTGAGTGGTCTACTTGATATGCTTGACCTTTTGCTATACTCAAATGTGCAAGACTATCAATTTTAGTAGCAGATGTAAACAATCATGATTATTTACTCTAGCTATGTTTTTGCAAGTTCTTGTTCAAATCTTGACACAGATCTATTAAGTATCTCAACTTAAGCTCCCTAGCCAAGTTTCATCAAATTTGGACAAGTTTTGTTCAAATGGTCATCAATTTTATATCTGTAGATTGACTTTGCAGATTTGGCCACAATTTTCAATCCAATGATCCAAACCTTCCCAAATTTTGTTTGTGGGCTTATTACAACATGGTAAAACTAGTGGTATGCTGACTTCGTCAAAAAGTTGAAAAATGGGACAGATATAAATAATCCCGATTATTTACAACTGGAAAATTTTTGCATCTTTTTGGTCAATTGAGCATGTAGACATGTCTATCACATCACTATAAGCCTATGAATCAGGTTTCATTGAGTTTGAGCAAAATTTTCTCCAATTTGCACTCAAGTTCCCGAAAGTCAGTACAGACTTTAGTTTTTACCCAGTTTTTGGTCAATTTGGTGATCCAAATTCTATGGTCCTTTACAAAAGTTATTTGTACATATGCATAGTCTCTGGTATCAACCTTGGTCAATTTTGAGCTAAAAGTAAATAATCGCAATTATTTACTTTAGGCCTAAAATGAACACTTTTTTGCACTTTTTTAGTGGACAGTCTTTTCGTGAGCTATTTTAAGCCTATGAATCAAGTCAAAACTTAATTTGGCCTAAAATGTCAAGAAAGAGTAAATAATTTGAGTTTTTGCAAACTCTTGAAAGTTTTACCTCAATGTGTCCCAGTTGAGCTTACCCACTGGTTCATACAACTTTTAAAGCATACTCTCCAGTCGGATTGAGTGGTTGGTAGTCTTTTGGTGCTATTCGTAGCCATAGACCTAAAATTTTGCAACTTCACATAACAACTCACGATCGATTTTTTGGGAGATAGCAATGTTCTGAAACCCACTTCGGATTCTACTTACCCTATTCCTAGGTTCTACTGCAATGGGGTTGTGGAAAGTGTCCACAAACACTCGTTTTCTTGTTTTTAATGATTTTTTGAGCCTTGATCTTAAGACTTGTCTCGTCCGTCAATCATTCTCAAAATCCTAATCTAATTCTACAATCCTACAATCCTAAAAGTACTCAGCAAGTACGATTACTTTCAAGCTACCTCTACACTGCAAAAGACGACAATATTAAGCTATGCAGTTTTAAAACGAAAGTTTTTACTCTAGGAGATCCTAGAGGAAGTTAAAGGATAACTTCACAAGATGCTCGTGTTTTTTCCTAGTCTCTTCGATCCCGGTGGCGGTGCCAATTGTGGGACGGGTGTCTAACCTCACTCCTATCTTATTGCAGATGTAGCGAGAACCACGATTAAATTGTCAATCCATGGGACGAAGCTAACTCGACTAATGCATAGAGACTGCAAGAGGTTGTCAATGTCTTGGAAAACAACAAACAACTCGCATCTAACTCAGGCTACACTCAAGTGACTGAAATCACCAAAAGCTAATCGCTCATCGGCAAACAAACCACATCCATTATAGTATCAAATGACATCCAAACGTAACGAAACTTCTAGGACATGTTTATAAGACCTAAGCATACATGCTTATGATTTCAAATCCCACTTTAGGTCAAATGCAAAAATCACGATTATTTACAGGAGTGGAATTTTGACCTAGTCGTTTTTCAAAATGCATCTAAATGCTTAGCAATGATGTCCTAATACCCCGCCTATGCTTAGTTTTTTATTTTGAAGTGTACATTCCTACTTATGATGAAATTAGGCCGCGGATGGACGACGCCAACAACGATGAAATACCGTGAAATGCTTACGTCAATGCGTAGAGCTCTTACCTGTGGTTGCAATGCAACGGACGCGACTGCAATGTGACAATCGGGGAGGGAGTAGGAAGCACAAGAAGGAGAGAAGTGCGCGCCGTTAGCTCACGCTGTGTATTTCTTTATCCAAAAACTTAAAAATAAGTTACAAAAATTGGCTTTTATATCTTAGCCAAGGTTTTTGGTGGTCAAAACTAATCATCTGGGAGCTCTACCTAAAGATAGGTAAATGCAGGTTGATACAATATGGAAGCTTGTAGCCCCGACTCATCAATTACAAAGTTTATCTGAAAAATAGGAGTTACAATATTCCCGATTTATCAAAATAATAAATGTTTTTACAATGAGAGCTCCAAAAAATGGTATCCGAGTTAGGTTGCTGCTAATAGTTCCTAAAGTGGTGGACTACCTCCTCTGGAGCAAGATTCATCTCATTTTAAGCAAAAAGACATCATACGTGTATGATGCATTTTTGGTAATTTTGAACATTCTGTGAAATTCTGACTATACAGGGGTGTATAAGCATACCATTCTGTGAAATTCTGACTATACAGGGGTGTATAAGCATACCATTCTAAGCACAAATCTGCAAAAAAAATCTTCATTCTGAGCAAAAAGACATCATACACGTATGATGTGTTTTTGACCCTGTTGACTTCAAAATCAACTTTTGTGCATATCCTAGTGTTCAAAGGGACCTTAGAAGCCAATAGCCAAAATTTCATGAAATTTGGAGCATATTTGGGCCATTAAGTGCCAAAGGACAAAAATTGGGCCAGAGTCAGGCTTGGACTGATCATAACTTGCACAAAATTGGTTCAAATTCAATTTTGAAAGTTGCTGAGAGTTGCCCAAGTGATAAAGATCCTTTGGAGTAAAAATCACTTGATTTGGCCACAGTAGACATCATACGCGTATGATGTCTCTAGCCCTAATTTGGAGGTGAAAACTCACATTGAGCTTCTAGAAGTGTTAAGCACTGTAAAGCAAGCCTAGTGTGACCAAGTTTCAACAAAATTGGGTCACATTTGGTCAAGATACAAGCAGAAATCCTTGGTCTTGAAACTGTTTTCAGTGCTGTTTCAAGTGTAGTTCACCAAAACTACTTTGATAGACAACTCCAAATTGAGTCAGGTATAGCCAGGAGAAAAGCTTGTGGCCAATAGGACTAGAGCTGAATTTTCCCAGGTTTCCTAAATCCAAACTTTTAAGGTATCCAGAACTAGTTTTCAGAGACCAAAAGAGTTACAAATTTCTGACTTTTGAGAGACCTGATCAAGGGAAAAAGGGATAAGTTGCACTAAGCCACCGGTGCTTATTAAGGACTATCTTGAGAGTATTGAGTGGGCCTGACATTAAGAAAGCTAAGATCATCAGGATGGAAAGCCAATCTACCAATCCTTTGGTAGATATGACCAAAGGTATGGCAAGGCAAGCTAGAAGTGCTGAAATGCCAATCTATCCACATTTTGACACAAGCCCAGCTACATTTCCACCATGGTTGTACCCAGATACAACCATAGAACATGAATTTTATAGAGGTGGATATTTGGTCAATGAAGAACCACAGATACCTCCACCAAACATGAGAATTCCAAAAAGGGAGCCACCTGAATTTCCTTCTAGAGCCATAACGAGAGAAGGATTGGAAGAGTCTATGGTTAGACTTGTAGATAATCCGCGAGTTAGACCATCCCAAATCCAAAAATGGGTAAACAAGAAATACGTCGGAGATAAATATCCGAGAGATCACGTAGCGGCTTTCAAAAGAGTAATTAGAGTAGAGGAAGTTTCAGATTTTGCAACACAGTTTGTTGGATTCGGACTGACTCTGAAAGATGAATCGTCTACATGGAAAGATGGGATTTTGAGACTCTAGATGAGCTGTTTTAAGAATTCATCAAAGAATTCTCACAAAAAGGCATAGCTCACAATACTGTCTCACAAATTCACAAATTCAAACAAAAAGAAGGTGAGTCAGTGCGCAAAGCGACATTACAGCTCAAGAGATATGTCAAGTTCTGTCCAAGAGTGGAACTTCCTATGCAAGCACGATTAATGATGATCTGCATATGATAAGGAGCCTGACGCTCAATAAATTGTTCAAAGAAGCTCTTTATCTGGTGGATAACTGTGAGAAATATAAAGAAAATGATTGTAAGAGTCAAGAGGATGACACATCCTCTCAGCAGCGTGATTCACAGATGAGTGAGTCCATTGCAAAACCAGTGGCACCTACCGATCAAGAAAAGTTTATTGATGAAATGGTCAAGAGGTTAGCTCCTGTTGTAAATTTTGATCCGAGGGAGCTTAAGTGGTGTGAAATTGAGAGAAAATGGACAAACCATACAAAAGAAGAGTGTTACTATGGCATGGAATATGCTAAGGAGAGGTATGTACAACCTACTCCAATAGCACCTCCTCCACCTAGATACGCTACGGGGAATGCAGCCCGGATCAGTAGTAATTTCAAGGCCACAGCCTGTCTTAGGACAACAACCTCCACTCCCACGTGCTAGAATGCCGATGATGGAAGAATGTAATAAACAAGCACTAGTACTAGCTACAATGTATTATAACAACCAAAGTGGGTACTGCCCTTTGAAGCGATGAAAGATGAGAGAAACAAATGGAGTGGTGAGGCCGGTACAACCTCCACCTCCTATGTTTCGACCTTAAGAAAGAAGGTACAAGATGGATGAAAGGACATTGTGGTTTATTGTGAATAGAGGATTAGCTACGTCAGAGCCTGTTTATAGCCAAGAGGAATTGCAAGAAGAAGCTCCTCAACTAGAGATAGTTTGTCACAAAAGCGGTGACAACCACTTGGTCAGACAATGTCCTCAGACGGAGACCACTCAAGTGAATGCCTATTGTCTTGACTGTGGCATCACTCACTTGATCTCTGACTATCCAAAAAATCCAAATCGAGTCAAAAAGATCACAACGAATGTCTCAGGATTGTTCACCTACCTAGTAGCTCGAAAAATGAAAATGTTGTACCAGTTCAAGTAGTTACGAGAGCGCAAGCTCAAAAGGAATCTAAGAACCGAGAGACAGGCAAAACAGAAACTGATGCGAGTCCGAAGACAGGTGAACCAAAGATCAATGCCCCTAGTCAAAAAAGCAAGAGCAAACGGAACGACTAGAAAGCTAGAAGGACCAGGATGAAAGCATGTAGGGAATGCGAGCAAAAATCCCTGGGTGAGAAGCTTACCCAAGCTAAAGAGACGATAAGACAACATGAGGAAAGGGTTGCACCTTCTCTTGAGGAGGCATCTCAACCTCCAACAAAACCATCAACAAAAAGTGAGCCAAAAAGTGCTACTTCAGGAGGATCAATGCTGGTTGAGAAGGTTAATGAGCATTTAGACGCCCTCATAAAAGCCTATGAAATACTGCTCAAAAACAACCAAACCCAAGAGCAAAGATGGATGACATATCGATATGCGAAACCATAAAAGGACAAGGTTGAAATGTGCAAGAAAATGATTCGAACAACCCAAGTTTTGTTAGAACCACAAGCTGGAAAAACTGAGGGTGTGATATTTGTCCCACCTACACTAGTAATCCGACCAAACAAGGAACAAAAAGAGCCAGATTCCAGTCACAAGTACGGACAAAAGCTCAAGGACCTAATATTAGAACCAACGTAATGTTGAATACCACAGATAACTCTTCTGAGGGATTTCACATAGCTATACATGTCAGCTATAAAGAAATAGATGTCCTTGACGAATTGTGGAAACAAGTCAGAGAGGTCAATGAAGCAAGTGAGATAAGCAGACGAGTAAACTAAATGGGTGATGGAAGAGGAGTGTCTCTTCCACCAATAGAGGAATTTGAGGTTGGATCTCAAATGAAACTAGAAATGGAATTGTATTGGGGAGACAAAGGATCTGTACAGTCTATGGACAGTCAACCCCATTTGCTAAGAACACTACCATCTTATATGGGAGAGTACGAGGCCAAGTCAGAGGTTGTTGCAGTCCCATCACAAAGACTGTCTCCCAACAAGGTCATCAATTCAAAAGGGCTGATAGATATTCTATCTACACTAGTCAACTGTACGATAATGTTAGCCGAGTTGCTTAGAATACGACCAAATATGTGGGCTACTGTGGAAAAATGCTTAGAAAAATTCGTTGTTAAAAAACCAATGACTCAAATCAAGGAAGGGATCAAAGAGCTAGAAATGCCTTAGCTAAACACCAAGCCAGTGCCGTTAAACAAGGGCGGAGAGTACTATGAGGGAGAAGATGGGAAAACCACTCTTCCTATGGAATTCCAAGGTGTAAAAACCATGGTAATCCTTGAAAGTGGAGCGGGTGTTGCCATAGCAACAAAAGAGGTCTGGAAAAAAATGAGAAAAACCAGCAATGAGGGCTACTAGGATGAAACTGCATCTTGCGGACGGCGGGGACATGGAAAGGCCCATAGGACGGTTAGAAGAAGAAGTTGTTACTTCTTGTGGCATTGAATACGAGCAAACCTTTGCTATTGTTGACTTTGGAAAGAAGAACAACTATGATATCATTCTAGAAAGACCATTCACGCGACAATTGACAATGGTCCAAGATTGGGGTTATGACTATATCTATCTGAGACATATGGAAACCACGACAAGGATAAACTTGAAAGACCATAGCTACATGGATGTGACGAGAACACCTATGGAGGAGTTTGATTCCGCTACTGTAGCAGGATCAGAACTTCCAGCATGGTTGAATAAGCTTAAAGAACTATGGGTGTGTGGAGCTTCACAATGTGGAAGCTTAAAGCGAGAGGAAGGCATCCTAGAAAGGGCAATTGATGATACTGATTACATCCCAGAACCCTTTCCGGAGGAAGAATTAGAGCCACATCTTGGCTACTCTTGATGTGTGTGCTATTCAAGATGATCCAACAACAAAATTTTATGATGAAAATGGCTATGATGTCGTTCCTTATTTTGCGGTGAGTGTGATCCAGGAAAATGAAGACGAAGAAGAAGATGAGTTCTATGACTTTGTAGAACACTTGGAGCTTCAAGAAGATGCTAACAATGAAAATCCAGACAGCCCAGCACGTGACATGAACAACACTTTAACAAATGCACGATTTTATGATTGTCCAGATTAAAGAACCAGGAAACAATGTCATCGCTACAAAAATAAAGTGCATCAAGAGTGGATTCCAAAATCCTCGATGGAAACACAACTGCAACAAGCACCTCATACATGGCTCCCATACATGAAGAAAAGACTTAGCCAAGAAGAACATAGCCATGTAAACAAACTACCAATGCTCTAATCAAGTGGATACCAAAGTCATCCCAAAAACAACAATCCAAGAGCAAACAGACAGTCACTTTCTATAACCAGCCAAACCACAAAGAGAAAGTGCTAGAATGTTACCTTGCTGAGGATAGTAGCGATACTGATGATTCTTATGACATCCCCTACCAACAACTCAGATCATCACGATTACTAGCAGCTTCAATAACAACCAAACTCGGCCAAAAGAAAAGAACAACAGGCCACAGCCAAAAAGTTTGACAAATCTAGATACCAAAGAGCCAGATTGGCCAAAACTAGGTATGGATCAAGAAGACGGAGATCTCTGATGAAAAATCACAAGATCCAATGCCAGTAGAAAAACAATTGAAGCTTGCAAGAACATCTAAGAAAATCATAGTCGCAAGCTTCCGCAACCCAGATTTGGGTTCGAAAGAAGTTGACTCAAGCACAAAGAGGTCAGGAGTTCATTTGGATTCCGAAAAGGTTAAATTGTCAACTCCCAAAGTCTGAATCTCGCCCTCAACCAAGCATACAAGGACTGAAGCAAAGACCACTGAAGACTCACACAAAGACAAGGTGGATCCCAAAGAAGTGTCTTCAAACACAAACGAAGCAGGGACAAGTATGGGTTCCCAAACGAGTAGCATCAACAAAACAACCAGTAATCACAAAGAAGTGGGTCCCAAAGGACACCAATAACACTACTTTCATGCACCGCCGCTTGAATTATTTCAATTCCTCCTACAGTTACACTACACTTAAAAGAGAACCCACTCTGAAGGACAATGCCAAATACAAAAACCAACCACAGGGCTAAAATGGATTCCAACGAAGCATCAAACAGAGTAAGCCTTCAAAAAATCTATACAACCTTCAATCAAGAAAACGACACATTGCTTAGAATAGGAAGCCTCGCCAACAAATGCGAATAAGAAAATTGATTATACCCACATCTTGCACATCATAAATTTTTCCATGCATTGAATGTGTATGCATAATAGGGCTACATTACAAGGCCTGCATAGGCACATTTTTTGATTGCCCAAGCACAACACATACCCTTGGTGATACCATGTCGTCAAGGAGGACTCCAAATAGGAGGAGGGGAGGCATTCTAAAGGCGGACCTAGTATTATGAATATTAGAGGGCAATGTTTTGTGAGTTGTATTGAATTTTTGTGTTTGATTGTGATAATATTTGACAAAATTCACAGTATATGCCCTCATAGTAACAAGAGGAGTACGGGGACAAAAGCCATATATGAGCCCCTAGGGACATGTGTACAGCGTATATAGCATTTAGAATTCTATTGATTTTTTTTTTTGTTGAGTTTATTTTTTGTTTTATTTAGTCGTTTTTTGAGATTTTCTTGAGAAAAACAAAAAAAATTCCATAATCTAGATGAAGAAAAGACTGAAGAGATGTCGAGCAGTACAAAGAGAAGAAGGTCCAAGAAAATGATGACACTTCATGATGTATGCCTTAAAGTCATCTGCACAAGGCTAGAATGTCAGAGGTAAGAAAGAATGTTGATCAGCCTTCGACAACAACATGAGGCCAAACATGAATGAGAATGGTCATAAAAATCCGGGATGGACTATGAGAACAAAGGAAGTCGGTGATGCGACTAAGCAAAAGCACCCATCAAGTGTAAAGTTGCCATCAAACTCTTCCCGCGACGACAAGGCTGTACATAGGAAGTAGATCTTTATATTGTAATCTTCTATCTTGTATGTGACTTAAGGAAGCCTAACAAACAAAAGGGACTAACAGTACTAACAAGAACAAAAGGGGCAAAAATGACAGATCAGTCATCTTTTGCAACAAATGTCTGCAGGAGCAACCAGTGATCAAGACAAATTCTGGTCATCATCATTGATTCTACATGTGTTTAGTAGCCAAAAGGTGCCATCGATGCCCATCAGTCATTTTTGAGACTGACATCCAAAAATTTAGCTTGTAAAGCCAAATACAAGTCCAAATCAAGCCAAACTTTTTCAGGAGGCTATGCATAGAGAGTACAAGCTAAGGGTTTTTTTTAAAAAAAACTAGCTAGCCAAATCTGCAATTTTTTCAAATCTAAAGCCATGATAGACATCTACATAACCTGTACATTATGTATATAAGTTTTGGAAACAAATGGACAATGATGGCTCATCGATGGTCATCTATCACGAATGATATCAGATAAATCCCTTTTGATGCAAGTTACTAACTTGGGGAATTAACTGGGGTTTGTCGGGTTTTAAATCAAGTCATGTATCAAGTAGAAGAAGTATAATGATTGACACAGCACACAAAAGCTAACAATGGCAAATGCAGCTTTGATCACCTTGATACAAGAACAAAGAAGTCACCAATGGAGAAGAGCAGACACAGATGTGATCAAAGGATCTCAAAAGATTGTCCCTAATAAGGTAGATCAAATGCTAGACATGGGTTTTGAACCCCAAGTCACACCCCAGACTCGGATTGACAGTCAGACTTTGCATTGGAGTGCAACTTGGCTTAAAGAAGTTGAAGATTGTAGAAGTTGTTCTGAGTATCACAAATACTCAAAATTAACAGATTTGTTGGAGCAAGTGATGGATGGAGCTTTCTCTATCCAGGATGATAAGAGTCAAGCTAAACAAGATTGGGTTCTTTCTGAATTTAGATCTGGCAATAGACCTCTAATGATAGAAACAGATGATGCACCTGAGCATGGATGTGAAGGACATAAAGTTTGTCACCAATTATGATTTTCCTGAATCATGTGAAGACTATGTACATCAGATTGGATGACTAGGAAAAGCTCGTGCAGAGGCTACAACCTATACTTTCTTCACAAAGCAAAACAACAACAAAGACCGCACCGACATCAACAATCAGGTCATGTCAGTGATGACATGAACACGGAGGGGGGAGTGTTGACGCTTGGGTCAATAGTATGACATAAGTCAACAAAGCCTTATTTTCAGAGAGTTATAGAATGCTGAGGATTATGGTTATAAACATCATTTGTAATAAGAAGATAGTCTAGTTGGAGAAGCCGGGGTGCAATGGCACTTCCAGATTGTAAATCCAAGCCATTTGATTCCTCAAACTCTATTTTTGGTTAACCTAAGGTAGCCTTAGTATATAAGGTACCTAGGTCATTTTGTAAAAACAACTTTTATCATAATCCTAAGTTTTAAGCTGCCGTCGACTGTGTGTGAGAGAGAAAGAGAGAGAGCGTGAGCTTCATCCTCGTGCTACTCCCCGCTCGTTTATCACATTGTAGATCCGACTGCACCATTGTGCTAGCCTCGACAAGAGTTATGCATCGATGCCAAGCATTCCTTACGGAATAGAGCATACGTGCTCGTACACCTACAAGCTATTTGCAACTGTAAGTATATCAAACGATGTCTGTTTTTTGCGTGCAAGTAGTCATTAGAATCATGGCGACATAAGCTACGCATATGTACTCATAGACTTCAGTTTCAGACACTTCTAAAATCCTTCTCTATTTTTATACTACACAATTTTTGCACATGGGTTTAGAGCTAGGGTTTTAAGTGTAGAGGCTTTGGGACAGGTGTATCCTAGTGAGGGGATGGTGTTCCTTAAGTTTTGTATGATTGTGGCATGGTTTAGTGAGTTTCCTTCTGTTTGTGTGTATGTGGGTAGGTGGTGTAGTTGAGAGCAGTGAGATTCTAGATTGTGGTTTGGTTGACCTTCTAAAGTGTTGTATGTGTAGGATGGTCTCAGCCTGACAAGCTAAAGAGATTTCCTCTGTGTGCCTATCGTGTCATCTGTGTCCTCGATTGACATTATGTTGATCTAGGTTGTGTTGCATGCACTTTATGGGTGGTGTGATTCGCTCCCGCAACACTCTCCAAGAGGAGAGGGAGATTAGGAGGCCTCTTGATGAGACTCCCAAAAGAAGACTCTCTCCCATAAGAGAGGAGGAATTCAAAGAATGAGAAAGAAGCAAATCCCTAAGTTCCTTTGAATATGTGGCTCTAAGAAGACGGCGGTCTAGACGGTTGCCAACTCCTCCCAAGAGGAAATGGTTAACCCATAGTCCTTCTCCTCGTCACTCCAATAGGGAAGAGAGGAAACAAAGGAAGAAAAAGGCAAGAAAGAGGTCACCCTGTTCTACTTCTTCTTCACCTTCCTCCTCTTCCGAAGAAAGCAATAGCTATTCTCCTAAAGAATACAAGAGGAGACGACATCAAAAATGATACCCTGCATGGCGAAGGTTCCAAAAGCTCAAGAATTTCAAAGAGGGAGGAAAGAGTATCTCTTTTCTCACCTATGATGGCACCTTTGGTGCTACCAACAAAGTATTGGCCTTCATTCAACAATTTGATGCGGCCTTTGCAGACGAGGGCTTCACGGAGTCCTCCAAGCTACACCATGTAGCTATGCACTTCCAAAATCTACTCATCAATGGTGGGCTAGCCTTCATGGCAACGGTGAATCCCCAAAAACATGGAAAACTCTACGAGTTTCCATCATGAAGCAATCAAGCGATGCAAAGGACAAAGTGCTTACCAAATGGAGGAGTTTGAAGTTTTGGTATTTACATCTCAAGGCTAATGTCTTTCAAAAGATAGAATTTGCTGAGAAAAAGCAATAATTCTGTACGGGATTACCTTAAGAGATGGTCGCGTATGTCAACTCCCAACGGCCTGGTTCTATCACTGAAGTAATCCACCATACGATGGTTGCTTCGTGCATCAATTTCCAACAAAGGGCTAGAAGGAATGCCATGCCAATGGAAAGCAAAGACAAAAGTAATGCAAAGGGGAAAACCAATGTCCAAAATTCTTCCCAAGGCAATTTCAACAACAACAACAAAAATCGGTCCAAGGAGAAGGGAGTTTACAAAGGTAAACATAAAATCTCTGCTAAAGAGCTAGAAGATTTATGTAAGGACCACAAATGTTTTAAGTGTGGGGAGCAAGGACATGGCTAATGTTCTTGCCCCAAGAGAAATGCTTGCAATGAGACTCCTAGAGCTTCCATGATCGAAGCTCCAAAAGAGGATTTTCACTGCAAAGGATCACCTCTCTCCTACACTTGGGGAAAGGTAAGGGAGCATGATTCCTTCATTTTTTCGACCCTGGCTCTACTCACAACTTCATATCAATGGAGTTGGCCACTAAGTTGGGCATTCAAGCTTTTGAGATGGGAAACACTGTAACTGCCGATGCAGCTTTCAAGGGAGAGCAAGCCTCTGTTACTCCCTTGATTGGCAAGGTGAGGCTTCATGTCCAAAGCTACGCCGACAAAGAAGACTTTTTCATCTCTCCTCTCCAACATGAGGATGTTATCTTAGGGGCACCATGGCTCAAAGGCATGGCTGCCATCATGAAGTTCCCTGAAAAGAGAATCTACTTCACGTACAGGGAAAAGAGCATGTATATAGATTCTAGTGAGCCTGATCATACTATACCACTTGTAAGTTCTCCCGTTTGTGACAAATCAATGATAAGCTCAGTTTTTGCATACATATTTTTGTCAAAGAGTGCCTATAAGGTCCTAATGTTTTATCAAATGTAAATGGTAGGAATCAAGAAGAGTTAGACTTGTCTAATTTTCTAAATGGATTCCAAGATGTGCTCATCGACAATATCCCTATGAACTTACCTCCAAAACGAGGGGATGATGACCATTGAATTCAGCTCTTACCAGGAAGCTCACCGCCTAACAAACTTCCTTATCAAGTTTCCCAAGCTCAATAAGAAGAGATCATGAGGCAAGTAAAAGAATTGGTATAGACAAAGAGATGGTGAGGCCTAGCTCCTCTCCCTTTTCTTCACCAGTCCTTTTAGTGCAAAAGAAATATGGTACATATCACATGTGTGTGGACTATCGTGCACTAAACCGTATCACTATCAAAAAAAAAAAAATCCATACCACAGATAGAAGATATGTTTGATAAGCTACAAGGCTCTACCTACTTTAGTAGGATTGACCTTACAAGTAGGATATTTAAAGATCGTGTTCCTAAAACATTTGGTCTTTATGAATATCTAGTCATGCCTCGACTTGACTAATGCACCAGCCACGTTCAATCGTTTAATGGAGAAAATATTTAGACCCTATCGCAAATTCACCGAAGTTTTCTTTGATGATATCATCATCTACTCCAAGTCCTTGGAGGAACACAAGCAACATCTCCAAGTGGTTTTTTGTGAGGTCCCCAACCCCGAGAAGATTAGCACAACTTGATAGATGGCCTTCCTTTAATCTCCTTTTCCGTTGACAACACCCTAATCCGTTTCCACACAGTAGAGATACGAGCAACAAAAGAGAGGAAGTTCTCTATCCATCGTTTACGTGGTTATAAGGGTCATACACCACAAGTCAGGTTGATAAATCTAGGATTCTAATGAAAGCTATTCCTAACATAAAGATGAAATCCCATTGATATATTTAGAATCTATAAACAACACCTTTTTTTCCACGTTTAAGAGGCACGGCCGCCATCCATAAACCATAAATATGATATGAAACTTAGTCTAAACTAACTAGTAATCTTGTGAAAAGTACCCAACTAATTGGGTCCATAGCTTTCAAGGACACGTAGATTTGAGACATCTCGACTCTTGGCACAATGAGTCTCTAATTTCACTTCTCTTAATAAGAGGGAGTGGAGAGTTTCTTGACTAATCAAGGCCACCCATCCTTGACTGGCAACCTGAGCCAATCCCCACTTTCCACCCCACACTCACACTTTTTAGCTTGTTTTCTTATTACTACCACATTGTTTCACATACACAAACAATATTCTTTTCTTAATTCCAGGCACAGGTTCTTTCATCCAGTTCTTCAAACATCACCAAAACATTTCTTTCTCAAACATGGTCTAATGAAGACATTCCTACAATAACAAAATTGAATCTTTCAATTATTCTTAAGAGTTTGCCGCTACCCGCGGACTTTCTCTGTCTAACCAATAGAGCCTTTGCAAAGGATTTACTTATTCGCTAACCGCGAAATGCGCATACTTTACCAATCGCTAACCGCAAGGGAACATCTCGCTAAACACAAGGCATTCTGCTAAATGCAAGGTATCTTGCTAACCGTAAGAGACAAAAAGAGAGCTGATAACCTCAGCTTAATCTCTGCTAATCGTGAAATCACGTTGCTAACCGTGAGTTTCATCTGGAAACAAGATATTCCTTCAATAACTGTTTTCTTTAAGTGATTTCTTAAACATGATCACCCAACTTCTAACATCAAACAAAGATAATTTATCAAACAATAACCATTAATCAAACATTTCTTTCTCTACTCTATGAAATCATATGATTGTTTCTTGTAATATAATCACGTTTCTTGGACAATTTAAGAAAATTATTGGGCTTGACGTATCGGTCATCATGTATAATGATGCAAAATTATAAATTCATCTTACCGGATTAGCAACACGTTCGACTACCTCTCGTGGTTGAGATTGGATGGCTTTGACTTCCTATGCACCTTTCGTGGAGGTGGAGCGATATGAGTGTCCTTCAAGCTTTGAGTCACTCGCTTCGGGGCCATCGTATTGCGAAAGAGAAAGGAGAAAGTGATAAAGAGAAGTCAAGAATTTGAGGGTAGCACGATGATGGTAGAGAAAGAAATTGGAGATGGAGATGGCTTGAGGCTAAGAGCTTGAGGAAGAGTGGTTGAGGGAGAGAAGGTAACTCCAATGTCAAGGCAAGAGAGCTTCCACTTCTAGAGTGTGTATTCTCAAAGTGAAGGGAGAGGGTCTTTATATAGGCTCTCAAGGCCAGCTAAGAATAGAGGGAAGCAAAGAGAGATAAGTTCGCGTATGTTCGTGGCTCTTTTTTTAAAAAATAAATAAATAAATATATATCGTTTTGGATACGGATTCCAATGTGAAATTTTGGTTCTCCAATTTTAAGAGAAGCTTGGCTTCCAAGCCAAGAACTCTAAACTTAACTCTCTCCTCTTTCTTTCCTAAAAATACTCCTCCTTTCCTAAAATTGCTCTCTCTTTCCTACAAGGTCAACTTATATCTTTAGATACAGTCTTGAAGCTTAAGTTTTCCATCAACCTATAGTTTTGAAGTGAATAAGGGTCATAATTAGTAGTTCTAGCATCTGATTTTCAATTCAATCGTTCCGTTTGAACGCATTATGACTTAACAAAATGCTGACTTTAAATATTTGCAAAGTGAATAAAATAATTTTATTAAAAAATGTTGGGTATATTACAATCTCCCCAAATTAGGGATTCAAGATGTCCTCATCTCGAGAAAAAGTGAGGATACTTCTACTATAATTACTAGCGACCATCATTATGTCTAAAAGGGTGATGTCCTTAGTTTGCTTCACTTGCTACTAGTGCTCCATTAGTCAGTCGTGGACAAGAGTTTCGATAATGTCCCAACTCTCCACATTCAAAGCATCCATCATTCAAGCATTGAGAATCTTGCGCATTAGTAGCATAAGCTCTCGGTGGTTGACTATCTCTGAAGCTCTGATTTTGTTCAATTCTTCTTGTAATCCCTTGTTTCTTCATCAAAGGTTTAGCTCATAGTAAAGCATCTTGTACTGTGGTAGGCTTTAGGGCTTCCAATCGCGAGCTAAATGGTTCTCTTATACCTTAACAAAAGCGAGCTACATGCTGCTCTATGGTCATTGATGGTGCGTAACATCTAAGCTTTACAAACTTTGAGTAGTACTCTTCCAAGGATAAATTGTATTGTTTCACGCTAAAGAACTCATTCATCTTTATTGCTTCATGGGCAGGGGGTAAGTATCTTTCCTTCACTGCTTGTTTGATTTTCCACCAACTCTGAGAGTTCTCCAATACTCCCATGTCATGAAAATATTGTTTCCACCATAATTTCGATTCCCCTGAGAGGCAAAACATCAAAGCATCGCTTGATTTGTAGGTATGGTCCTTGCATCAGAGAAGTAATCATCCATAGCTTCAATCCATACTTCTGCATCTTTCTCAATAACATCACCCTCTCCTTTAAAAGAAGGAGGTTGCATTTGTTTGAGCAACAAATTCTTCTCCTGAATCTCCGTATAGATAGCATCGTTCTGAGGGTTTTCCAACGTAGAAGTGATTTGAGGATTCCCCTGAGTGTACATCAATGTTTATAATAACTCAAATCAATAGGGTACTTTTCAAACTTAGACTTATGCAATTCACTAAAAGCTCAATCGTATGACTTAACCAATCCTTCCTTATCCAATTTATTAAAACTCAATCATATGACTATGGGGCACCACTCAGCTTACACAACCCACCTGGCCGAGACAGGAAACACACCTATGGAGTAGAGGAGAGAGACTATCTGTTACCCACTCCACAGAGAGAGAGAGACAACACACACACCCAAAAAACTCAGCTCAAAAGAGAAGAATTTTTTATGTTTAGAGATAATTGAGGTTAGGCCAACACCAATGGGGCAAATAACTCACACAATATGGGTAAAATATGCCAGATACAATCACAAACTGGAGCAGAAGCGTTGCTCATAGGAGAAACTTACACAACCAAAAAAACAGTGAGAAATTTGGTAAAATTTACAGCGCCATTGCGTCCAGAACGGCCCAAAACCTCAATCTACAATGTCAAAGTGCTCAAATCCGACCTCGTATGAGATGTTTACGACCAAAACAGGCTCCAAAATGAGCAAGAACACAGTTGCGGTTGTTCCTCCTCTCTTCTCCAAGTTTTTTCTAGTCTTCTCTCTATTTTTTCAGTTCCCACGCTTAGCTTTATTACTTGGGCACCCTTGGCCTTTTAGATGACCTCAAACGGACCCCGAACAGGCCAAAAACTGACCTCGCAGTGCATAGTTGTCACCTTTTTGCATCATCCGCACACCTGGCACTCAGCTTTTTACAATAATGCGTCTCGCAACCACGTGAAGTGGCCCCAGAAGATGGTCCTCGTGATGACCTTTCTGCATAATTATCACAAGAAAACATCCACGTTGTGTCCGTACTTCTCTGCGTGCAAGTATTGACCCCATTCGCCCTCCTGACGCCATCTGACCCATCTGCTTACCTCATGTCGTCGGCCCGCGGATAGCTTCCTCGAGAAGTTTTACGCTCTACCAACTCCTCATTATTATAGAAAAAACACACTGGTGCTGGTAATAGTGAAAATCGATGCACTATGTACATGTTATCCTACCTGTACAAATGTGGGCCCCATGCAACCACCTGGCTTTGGAAAATGGGCAATCCTTTATTCGATGCACCATGCATGTAATTATACATATGCACAATCTCTTACTCCAAAAAACTCCTGACATAATTTGCCCATCCCCTAGTCTGCTAGAGCATTCATGCTCAGCAGCAGCAAAAAGCGATATGAGACTCCTTCCACCTGGATCCCACACAAAAACACTTGGCATTCCTAGCATGAAAATCTTAATCAAGGTTCCACCTGGCTCCCAAGGAAAACGTGTAGAGATGCCATATATCAACCTTGCATCAATAAAACCATCAATTACTTTGGCATAGACCGGCATGTGCAAATATATCTCCTTCTCCATAGCTGAGAGGTCTCCACCGGGTCATTTGTGTCATCAATTCCTGCTTCTTTGACAATTCAACCTTGGTTTGCATCAGCCCTTCAATCAATTCATAAGGCCCTTCACTTTCATCTTCGACCTCATTTGCAAATGCAACTAAACCAGACTCCTGGATTTCATTGTCCTTCAAAAGAAATGCAACATCAGCATCCTCATCACTGCAGGTAGTACACTGTCCTCATCTGTCACCGTGGAATAGTCTTCATCACTAGACTCATCCTCATCTTCATAAAGCTCCTTCAATCGTTTCCTTGTGTCCATATTATAAAGCTTCTTGGCACCTGTCTTTCCATAGAGGCTAATCGTACCACGTCGCCAATCTTGAACAGCTCCTACGACACGTAACCATGGTCTGCCCAGTATAATAGTATATGCTCCCAACCCTGCTGGCATCACATGAAAATCAACCACTACCTTTGCATCATATGCCTCCACTTCTAAGCTCTTTACAACACCCAAACACTTTACTTTTTGATGGTTTGACAATCTGATCCGGAAACCTGACACCCCAGTCACTGTAAGATCCATCTTCTCAACGCATGAGTGTGTTATGACACATATTTGGGCTCCGCCATCAACATAACCTTGTCCTAGATTTTTTCTTTTGTTCCACACATCTACTATTGGGCAAATGTTTGGTAGCTCATCCATTGCCAACACCTTTACCGAACCTCTCTCTGGCTCTTTCTCCATTGGGTTAACCATCCTCTTCCATTGTCGCTTTAGCTTAGGCACCATCTCTATAAGCTGCTCAAAAGTAACATCTGCCTTCCTGCTTGTTAGATCCTCCTTCAAGTCATAGCTTAATTGCCCATCCCCTAGTGGAAAATCCAAAACATGAAACTTGCGAGACGAGCCCTCTTTTTCCTCTTAGCCTTGACATCCTCGCCTTCATGACTCTTTCCCTTTTTCTTACTAGGACCTGGGGCACTTCTTCCTTCCTTGTCCTCTGTGGTCCTCTTCCCAATAGGCATCACTAATGTATTCTCTAGCTTTGATGCCTTCTCCAAGGTGACTACACTTAGCACTTTTGTCTTTTCCTTTTCCTCCTGGGTTAATCCACTGGTTCCTTCATCTCCCTTAATTTCAATGCCATAATCATTTGACCTAGTTAGCACCTGTCTTGGCAATGGATACATGTCTCCCAGCATCATTGGTGGCTTATCACATAGAGGGCTGATGTGGCCCAACTCTCCATAATTATAACATGTGGGCGTCTGCCATTGCTTTGTCCAGCACCATTCCTAGGTCTTTCTTCACCTCCTGGCTGATTTGCAAACCTCCCTCGACCTCGATTATTTCCCACTTGACCTAGCATGTTTAGGCTGAGATTCTTCATTAAATCTACCACTTGCCTCATGTCTTGCCTTAGCCCATCATCTTGCACTGCTGTAGTGACCACTGTTGGCATAACTTGAGGAGTAACAGAAATCGCTGGTTCATGATGAACCCCTGGCGCATATGCCACCTTGCAAAGAGTCTATAGGCTGAAATTCAGACCTCATGGGCAAAGACTCCACCCCTAACTGGCTCATTTTCCTCAACTTCCACTCTTCTACCTCTAGTGCATCTTCATATGTCCTAGGCTTCTTTAGCTCCACTCTCCAACGTATATTCTCCCAAAGACCAGCCAAGAACCTGTCCTTCTTCATCATGTCAAGCGGGGGTACCTATGGTACTAAGGCCTTGCACATCCTCTCCCATGCCAATGAGAACTTACGTATGTACGCATCTACTGGCTCACCTTCCTTTTGCACTAAACCTTGTACTTCTTGCCACACTTTGTCAGGATCTTCTATCTTCAAAAACTCCACTTCCAATCCATGCCTTAGATTGTCCCAACTCAATCTTATAGGTGGATCAGCCATATGCAACTCCTCTTCAAATGCCTTGGACTAAACTCTTGCATCACTCTTCAAACAAATTCGGAGAAGACGTAACATCTGCGTCGGGTCATGAATCTGGTTGCTAATGCAAGCAACCTCCATCTTTTCTAAAAAGTATTTCACATCTTCATCGCTTCTTCCATGAAACTCCGGATAAGAGAAAGCCATGGCTACCCAAGTTACGATGCTTTGAGAGCCCCTTCAAACACACGTGCAAGAACCCAAAACTTTTGACTGACTCAATTCCCAGAAACTTCAATGGAGCTCAACTTTAGATGAGCACAAACACATGCACATCAAATGAGTTTTCATAGTTAATCATCGTAATTACAACAGGCAAAGGACATTCCAGGATCTCTCTTAATCTTCTTGGCCCGAACATAAAGACTATGCGCTGCTGGAAAACAATTTTCCTGGACACATGAACATTTATCTGGATTCTCTGAGTTAAATGAAAAGGGGTGAATTGAGGGCCATTTCAATCATCCATTAAAGTCAACCATGTAGCTCCCAAGAAGGAACACCTGACTTATCCTCTGATTTTGCCAAAATGTCAGCAGCATAACAGCATAAATGGCTGAAACGACCAAAAACCAGCCATCATAACTTGGAAAATTTTTGGCAGAGTTTCCCCAGAAGTAGAGCAATAAGAACCCAAAATATAGACTGTATATGTATGCATAAACTGCCAACAATAGAACCCGAGCATCAAGTAGGAACCACTAGTACATAGCCTATGGCGAGGTCACGAAAAGGGTGCTTCAGCTACCTGTATCACCGAAAGGATCTCCACATTTGAGAATCCCCCAGCTCAGTAAAACCTCACGCTATCGACCCTCACACGAAGGCTAATGCAAATCGCGTATAGTCAAGTCTCAGAAATGACTATCTTCCAGACCAAGTCTCAAAAATGGCTGGGACTGCCAAATAAAACCAAGTATGGCTCCACAAAGACGTACAATGGCAATTTCCACAAGTAACGTACAATCCAGTAGACAATGTGCTCAAGCAGGTGCTAAATGATGCATACCCACAACAACTGCAAATGACACCACTGCTAGTATATCACTGAACTCCAGCTACTTGTACCTGTGTGAATCACCTGTAACTGTACTTGTCCCTATAACCTGTAACCTGTAATCTGTAATCTGCACCCTGCAACCTGTAATCCTGAATCTCGAAACTTGAAGCTCAAAGCAGAAGCTACTCGAAGAAGATCCTCCGTGGGGGCGCCAAAAGAATGTGAGCGGGATGGAAACACACAGAACGCCTCTATAAGGACCCGACACACACTCTTGGGATGAGATACACACACACACACTATGGGGCACCACTCGGCTTACACAACCCACCTGGCCGAGACAGGAAACACACCTATGGAGTAGAGGAGAGAGACTATCTGTTACCCACTCCACAGAGAGAGAGAGAGAGAGAGAGAGAGAAAGACAACACACACACCCAAAAAACTCTGCTCAAAAGAGAAGAATTTTTGATGTTCAGAGACAATTGAGATTAGGCCAACACCAATGGGGCAAATAACTCACACAATATGGGTAAAATATGCCAGATACAATCACAAACTGGAGCAGAAGCGTTGCTCACAAGAAAAACTTACACAACCAAAACAGCAAAAAAACAGTGAGAAATCCGGTAAAATGTACAGCGCCATCGCGTCCAGAATGGCCCAAAACCTCAATCTACAATGTCAAAGTGCTCAAATCCGATCTCGGATGAGATGTTTACGACCAAAGCATGCTCCAAAATGAGCAAAAACACAGTTGCAGTTGTTCCTCCTCTCTTCTCCACGTTTTTTCTAGTCTTCTCTCTGTTTTTTCAGTTCCCACGCTTAGCTTTATTACTTGGGCACCCTTGGCCTTTTAGATGACCTCAAACGAACCCCGAACAGGCCAAAAACTGACCTCGCAGTGCATAGTTGTCACCTTTTTGCATCATCCGCACACCTGGCACTCAGCTTTTTACAATAATGCGTCTCGCAACCATGTGAAGTGGACCCAGAAGATGGTCCTCGTGATGACCTTTCTGCATAATTATCACAAGAAAACATCCACGTTGTGTCCGTACGTCTCCGCGTGCAAGTATTGACCCCATTCGTCCTCCTGACGCCACTAAATGCCATCTGACGCATCTGCTTACCTCATGTCTTCGGCCTGGCTTTGGAAAATGGGCAATCCTTTATTGGATGCATTGTGCATGTATATGTACATATGCACAATCTCTTACTCCAAAAAACTCTTGACAACGTCAATGGACATAGAGTAATATCTCTATGAGTCAGATAATGGGTATAGTAACCATACACATGAGGAAGCTTAAAGTAGCCAAGTAAATCTTTTTAACCTAAGATCTAATACCAATTGTGAGGTCCCCGACCCCGAGAAGATTGGGGCGACTTGATAGATGGCCTTCCGTTATTCTCCTTTTTCCATTGACGACACCCTACTCCGTTTCCACAAAGTAGAGATACGAGCAACACAAGAGAGGAAGTCCTCTATCCATCGTTTACGTGGTTATAAGGGTCATACGCCACAAGCCAGGTCGATACGAGCAACAAAAGAGAGGAAGTCCTCTATCCATTGTTTACGTGGTTATAAGGGTCATACGCCACAAGCCAGCAGGTCGATAAATCTAGAATTCTAATGAAAGATGTTCCTAACATAAAGATGAAATCCCATTGATATATTTAGAATCTATAAACAATGCCTTTTTTTCCACGTTTAAGAGGCACGGATGCCATCCATAAACCATAAATATGATATGAGACTTAGTCTAAACTAACTAGTAATCTTGTAAAAAGTACCTAACTAATTGGGTCCATAGCTTTCAGGGGCACGTAGATTTGAGACATTTCGACTCTTGGCACCATGAGTCTCTAATTTCACTTCTCTTAAGAAGAGGGAGTGGAAAGTTTCTTGAATAATCGAAACCACCCATCTTTGACTCGCAACCTGAGCCAGCCCTCACTTTCCACCGTACACTCACACTTTTTAGCTTGTTTTTTAATTACTACCACACTGTTTGACGTACACAAACAATATTCTTTTCTTAATTCAAGGAACAGGTTCTTTCATCCATTCCTTTAAACATCGCCAAAATATTTCTTTCTCAAATATGGCCTAATGAAGACAGTCCTACAATTCAATAACAAAGAATCTTTCAATTATTCTTAAGAGTTTGCCACTACCCGCGGACACTCTCTGTCTAACCAATAGAGCCTTTGCAAAGGATCTACTTATTTGCTAACCGCAAAAAATGCATACTTTCCCAGTCGTTAAGCGCAAGGGAACATCTTGCTAACCGCAAGGCATCCTGCTAACCGCAAGCGACAAAAAGAGAGCTGATAACCTCAGCTTAATGTCCGCTAATCGCAAAATCACCGTGCTAATAGCGAGTTCCATCTAGAAACAAAATATTCTTTCAATAATTGTTTTCTTTAAGTGATTTCTCAAACATGATTACCCAACTTCTAATATCAAACAGAGACAGTTTATCAAACGATAACCATTAATCAAACAATTCTTTCTCTACTCTATGAAATCATATGCTTGTTTCTTGTGATATAATCACGTTTCTTGGACAATTCAAGGAAATTCCTAGGCTTGATTTACCGATCATCATGTATAATGATGTAGAATTAAAAATCCATCTTACTGTATTAGCAACACGTTCGCATCGGCCACTTGATTGTGCTTATCAGCAATGTCAGCAATATGAAAATAAAATTGCGAAAGAAAATTTTCCCACCTCATTTGTTTGTCGGAAAGCTTGGTTTGCGTCATGAAGTACTTGAGACTTTGGTGGTCCGTTCGCAATATAAATGAAGTCCCCAATAGATAGTGCTTCCATGTGTCTAGGGCATTTAGAAGCTCTTTTTTGTATATGCCCAAGAGTCATTCATAGGCATTGAGCCTTCGGCTCTCATATGATATGACATGCCCTTCTTGAAGCAAAACTGCTCCAAGGCAATCACCACAAGTATCACATTGGACCCCAAATGGCTTTGAGAGATCCAAAAGCATAAGGACTGGTTGGGAGGTAGGCTTCTCTTTGAGCTTGTGAAAAACATTTTTCTCTTTAGCAGTCCATGAGTAGTTAACGTTCTTCTTTGTTAAGTCATATAATGGTCCTGATATTTGAGAGAATTTTTCTATGAAGCGTCTATAGTATGCACGCATACCAATAAAGCTTCTTGGCTCATGTAGATTCCTTGGGTTAGGCCATGCGTTTATTACCTCCAACTTTGATGGATGTATATGGATACCATCTTAAGAGATAATATGACTTAAGTATTGAATCTCTTGAAGGAAAAATTCACCCTTCTTTTGATTGATAGAAAGCTTGTTCTCCCTCAAAGCTTGAAAAATATAATGTACCCAACATTTTTCCATAAAAGTATTTTATTCACTTTGCAAATATGTAGGGTTCCCATTTTGTTAAGTCATAATGCGTTCAAACGGAATGATCGGATTGAAAATTGGACGCTAGAACTACTAAGTATGACCCTTATTCACTTCAAAACCATAGGTTGATGGAAAACTTAAGCTTCAAGACTGTATCTAAAGATAAAAGTTGACCGTGTAGGAAAGAGAGAGCAATTTTAGGAAAGGAGGAGTAGTTTTACGAAAGAAAGAGGAGGGAGTTAAGTTTAGAGTTCTTGGCTTGGAAGCCAAGCTTCTCTTAAAATTGGAGAACCAAAATCGCACATCAGAATCCATATCCAATATATATATACATATATTTTAAAGAGCCACGAACGTACGTAAACTTATCTCTCTTCGCTTCCCTCTATTCTTAGCTGGCCTTGAAAGCCTATATAAAGACCCCTGTCCCTTTACTTTGAGAACACACACTCTCAGAAGCGGAAGCTCTTGCCTTGACATCGGAGTTACCTTCTCTCCCTCAAGTTCTTACCCTCAATCCATCTCCATCTCCAATTTCTTTCTCTACCATCATCGTATTGCCCTCAAATTCTTGAGTTCTCTTTCTCACTTTCTCCTTTCTCTTTCGCGATACGATGGCCCCGAAGCGAGTGACTCGAAGCTCGAAGAATTCTATGTCGTGTTCATGACGACCAAAAGTTAATGTGGTGTCTATAGCAACTCACAATGATCTATCTTCTATGATAGATGAGTATACTACTGACCCTGAGATTAAAGACATGATGTCAGCCCTTGCATTTGGGGAAGAAAGAAGAACCATTCACCTTGCAGGATGGTTATCTTCTCCATGGAAATAGGCTATGTGCTACCCACTCCCTTCGTGAGAGAAAGTCATGTATGAATCCCATGCTCCTCCCTATGTGGGGCATAGAGGCAATCAACCTGCTCTTTGAGGAGTAGAGACGTACTTCTATTGGCCTACCATGAAAGTGTACATACAAGAGTATGTTTCAAAATGTGTGGTATGCCAAAAGACTAGATATAATAGAGGGAAGCAACCTGGATTACTCCAGACATTGCCAATCCCTATTTCACCATGGGAGACTATATCCATGGATTTTATCTTTGGATTACTTAAGTCTATCCATGGGAATACGGGAATATGGACAATAGTCAACAGGTTTAGCAAGCAAGCACACTTTATTCTTGTCAAAAAGAATTAAGACACACCAAATGACAATTCTCTTTATATCTCAAAATTTCAAACACCATGGATTACCAACATCCATCATGTCAGATAGAGATCCTAGGATGTCCAGTAATTTCTAGAAAGTTCTCTTTGAAAATCTAGGTACAAGATTGAATTTCTCTTCGGTATATCACCCACAAACGGATGGACAAAGTGAGATAGTCAATCTTTCGATTCTCAATCTACTAAAGACTTATGTTATAGAAGTAGATCGACGCTCACAATGGGAAAAGGACTTACCCCTTGTAGAGTATGAGTACAATAATATTGTCCATACTACTACGGGAAAGACACCTTTTGAAATCATAGAGGGAAGACCTAAAAGTCCTTTGCTACTTAAAGTACATGGGAAGATCTTCGCTTCCAATGAGTATAGCCGTGACCTATAAGAATCTTTTCAAAATATTAAGGAGTCTGTATCCTTCTCTCAACAAAGGCAAAACACTGCTCGTGACAAGCACAAAAGGGCCTTAATATTCAAAGAAAATAATTGGGTCTTACTTAAGTTTCATAAGGTTCGATTGAGGCACCAAGAAAAAAATCCTACGGGCCATCAAAAGTATTATGCTAAACTAGCAAAAATATACTATGGTCCTTTTCAAATCTTAAAGCCAATCAATGAGATGGCTTGTCAACTTAAGCTGCCCAACCATTGGCTCATACACAATGCTTTTCATGTGAGCCTACTTAAGTCCTACAAAGGAGAGCCCCGAAGTGAACCCATTATTGAAGACCCTCCAGAAATCGAAGACCAAGAAGAGGTGCTACAACCCGAAGCTATCCTTCGGCATGAAGACAAGGTACTACGACATGGTAAGATTATCCGACAGTACCTTATAAAGTTAAAAATTGTCCTTTTGAAGATGCTAGATGGATGCAAGGAATACAACTTAAGGATAATATGAACCTTGTCAATGCTTACAATGCTACATTAGAGTAAGAAAATGTACATATTTATTTTAAATGATCAATGTTTTTTTTGAGGTCTTGGGATTGATGCCGGAGATAGGTTCTTGTTTATTGCAAGTAGATCAATTGTTGTTTTAAGCATAAGTTTGGTGCATGAAGCTTTCTATCTTCATGGCACCAAAGAGGTCTTAAGGAACACAAAGATTGTATTGTACCAAGTCTCTCTTCATGGAAAAAACTATAATACGAAAGCCTATTGGAGGGGGGCCAGATCCAGGAAAATCCTGTCCTCAAATATTGTCAATTTCTACACTAAGAAAGACAACTAACCGACACATTCGTGGTCCAAAGCCTAGAGCTTTCATGACATCCTCGATGAACGACCATGTGATTATGTTATAGGCTTAGTCCAAATCCACTTGCAATTTTGCTTGATGAATGAAGCATATTCTATTTTGACCGTAGTTGTTAGGATGTTATCGTATATTGACCTTCCTTTGATAAATCTGTGCTGGTGAGGAGTAATCACTTCATTAGGAAAATTTTGAACTCATTTTTGGGCCTTTTAAGAGTGCCACAACATCAAAGTTGTACAAAAGAAAGCAACCCGGTAGACTCCTCTAAATATTGCTTAGAACCCCATGATATGACTTATCATTGGAAAGTTCTTGAAAAATGGATTCTAAAGAGCCAAGGTCCAAAAAGTTTGGATGACTTCTATGAAAGTTATGCCATTTTTTTTCAATCAGCCTGGTTTTGTTACCGTTACGGTAATCTAAAATCACCTTTTTCTAGATCTACATGAAGGCAATGTCCGATACATGCATGCTATATATCAATAGATAGCATTTGAAGAGTAGATTCTAAATATCCAACCTCCGACAAGTTTGGATCTTATTTGCAAAAAATTTACCGATTCCCCACTTTTTGAAAGCTATGCCACATGAACAATCTTACAAGGCCCATTTTTTAGTCCAAACTTTTCCTAATGTATCCATAATGGGAGAGAGCCTAAGGGCTAGTGATTTGGCTATAATTTTGTACGCCATAGACATCATGGCTATAGGCCGCCAATATTTCAATTGAGAGAAACAAATCTACTTGAGAATGCGTTTAATGAGGCCCCTTTTTATGCCTGAATTGAGGACTCCATTGACCAAAGTTTGGTTAGCCATCAACGTGATCGGGGATTTTTAAAAACCTCCCAGAATACTATGAAGAACTCTAAGGTTAGACTGTCCCATTCAGGGAATTTCTCTTTGCCTAAAGCCTTCAGTGCAAAGAAGCATTCCTCCTCAGTAATACCTCCAAGAGGTTGTCATATGATAGTGATACCGTTTTCTTGATGTTCCTCAAGAGGTTGGCCCTAGCTTCATCCACTTTCGAAGAGCGAGCCTCAAGCTGGCCTATGACCTCGCAAAAGTGATTGAGCATCATATTAGCCATTTCTTCTTGATCCTCCACCTCCTTTCCCTCCCTTGTCTACAAGAAAATGGACCAGGTGTCGGCTTCCCTTGACTTTCAAGGCCGCGTTGGGTTGAAGGTAGGTTTCCTTGGATAATAGTCTGGCGTTTCTAACTTCTTCCAGATGTTGTTCGGTTAAGTTTTCTTTGGCTTCAACTCACCTTTTGTGGTTTGCTTTAACAACCATTCCTTTCTGTTTTTTGATGGTAAACCGTTACACTTCATCCTCCAACTACTTTAAGGCGCTCACCATGAATCTTCTTCAGTCTAGGGCCTGTGGTTTTGATCGCTTCTGCATGCTTTTGGCAAAGGAGTCCCAAGATTTTGGGTTATCTGCATTGACATCTTTACCAAGCTTAACCAGTGCTTTTTGAACCAGGCCTTTGAAAGGTGCTCTCCTAAAGGCAACAATCTCTAAGACCCTTTAGGGTGTTATCCTTTCTCTTTGGTTTTCTAAGCTTGATGGAGATAGGCAAGTGATTTGACAAATATTGAGTGGTTATAGGTTTTGAATCAAGCAGTAACGAGGATTATTCTGATTATTGATATAATCAATTATGGCATGATTCACCAGTGATGTGTTGTAATCACTGACTTTGTCATGCAAATCACTCTGAATGGAATCAATCACTTCTTGAAGATCTTTAAGATTTAGTATAACACGACCCTCAAGATTGAGTATATCAACAATATTTTGGTAAATATACTTCTCCAGTACAAACTGCTTGAACAAAGTGTGCGTTTTGAGTAGCTCTTTATAGTCAGATCGCTTCATGCTTAGCAGGCTGAAATATGTCAGCATCAGTCTAGGCTTTTTCCTTTGCTTCAAAAATCAGTTGTTTGTCAAATTTCAGCCTAAGAAGCTTAGTCTCCAGAGCACTGATAGTTGTTACATCAGTTTTATATCACTAATAACTAGTGGACGCATAACCACATCCTCATTATGTAGGGTTACGATTACAGCTAGAGAAAGAGATGCTAATTGCCTACTTTATAAAAGTAAGCAATATGAAATTCCTTGCAAGATGGATTCTTTTTTTTGTGCAATATTCTCTCCAAAAGGAAGAGTTAGATTATATCCATCCATGTGGTCTTTGGTCGGTGGAGCCTTCTCAGTTGGTGATGGAGTTCATGACTATTTGGCACTATGCTCCCTATCTGGCCTTGTAAGATGGATTCTCTAGCGAGAGGGCAATTTAGAGAAGGATAAATGGTTGAATGACACAACCAGAAAGAGTTAGAAGCCCATGGTAATAACTTGGCTGAGTGTATATTAGCACCATGAACTCCTCACCTATAAGTGACATGGGTGCGGGTCCTAGGGATCGATGGTGGAAGGCACGCATGTTGGGATCCTAGAGGTCAAATCCCCACAACGGGAAGGGGGGGGAGTTTGGTCCTAGACTTTTAATCTTTTGCATAGGTATTTGTCATAATAATCAATATCTAATTCTCCTAAATGATTTTCTCATATTAAACTGATCATTTAATGTGGGGAAGTGCTAGGGGAGAAAAAGCTAGAATATTGGTTAAGTTAGCAGACCGGCCACAGTAGGGATCCAAAGGAGGGAAAATAGGGATCCAAAGGGGGGGCCATCTGCAAAAGAGCCATGTTCAACAATGGGCTAAAAAGACCCTAAGGTTCAGCCCATTAAGACTTCCAAAATGCTAAGGTTCCAAAATTCAAAGGTTGTGTCCAAAGGTCAATCCTAGGGGAAATTGGATGCTTTGTGTGTGACTAAAAAGTCTTTGCATATCCCTACATGGGAGGGGGCGAGCCCTTCTTCTAGGGGATGAGAGAGAAAGTCACACACACACACACACAGGCTCCCTTTACACAAAGGGAATTAGGGACACATGTCAGCTCCCTAGCCCAGATGCCCACAAGGTGTGCCCAATTCCTATTGGATGGCCTTGGAGGTGGACCAATGAGAATTAGGCTAGAGTAAATCTAGTTTAATTAATTTAAAAACACTTAATAAAAGAACCAATGAGAAATAAGTATCCTAGAAGACTATTGGACAGTCTCCCAAGGGGTCCAATGAGCATTCAGGAGCCCAATGGCTTGCCTGATTCCTATTGGCCAGGAGGCAAAGGGGTCCAATGAGAGTTTAGTTTAATTATTAAATTACCTAAATCTCTCACAAAAGGGGAAAGGGGGACACATGTCAGAAGGCTATCACTTATGCTGCTTAATGGTCATTGGCTTGACTTGGGGAGGGCCAATAAGGCTAGAGCAAGAGCAAATAGCAAGAGGGCTCGCCCAAGAGAGAGAGGGGGCTGATTTTTGCAAGGCATTATCACACACAATCTCATGTGTGAAGAAAGAGAAGACTATCTCTTCCCAAGCTTTAATGGAGAGCTCATCACCTACTCCAAGCTTGTGAGATAGAAGCTTACATTAACACACTCTTGGCATGTGGATGCAAATCCAACCAAGAGCCAAGCTTCAATGCATGCTCATCTCCTCTACCAAGCTAATTACGAGGCTAAGCTATGCTAATATGAGTGATTATGTGAGGAGATATACATCTTTCTCGTAAGATACTCCTTCTTCCTCTCAATCTACTCTCATACCCTGCTAGCTCTCACCATCTTCGAAGGTGTGTGAGGTCTTGGGTCTGAGAACGGGGATAATTCAAGTTGTGTTTGCTAAGTGTTTGCTTAGTGCATGAAGCTTTCATCTTCATTGCACTAGCTAGTCTTGAAGGAACACAAAGAATTGTATTGTACAATGTCTCTGTTGATGGGAGAAACCATAATACAAAGCCTTTTGGAGGGGGGACCGGCTCCATGAGAATCCGGTCCTCAACTGTTGTCATTAGCTTAATTTCTCTCTCTTTTGAAAGTATTTTCGATGCTATCTAACTAGGTGTTATGCTTTTTGTTGCTCTCTCCACCCAAGCACTCTTGTAATTCTCATTAGGAATCTATGCTAATGAAATGCCCACTATGTTCATGCTAATTTCCTCTACACATAAGTTTTTAGACCATTAAATGTTACATTGGTATCAGAGCTCAAGGTTTCTCTTTTCTTGCTCAAGAAGGGAGGTCCTCAAGCTAGCTATAAATGGTTGGTATTATTAATTGCCTGTGAGTAAGTAGAATAGGGATTTTTCAGCCTTGCAGTGCGCCTGTCTTTGTGCAGTTAACGGGGCATCACCGTCGAGAGCTATGGTCTTAATAGTGGAGTTCTATGGGGCTTGCCTACGGCTTAACCACTATTGAGCTATTAGAAGCTTGACAGGAGCCGGTGTTGTTTTGGTGTTGAAAGACCCTCTCTTCTATTCCTTACAATTAATGGTATTCGAGCCTCAGGTACAGTAGCTTGAGTGCTTCTTCTAAAGGGGTAAAGAGGAGTAGCAACTAGGGCTTGAAGTGCCAAAGTACACCTAAAAAGTTTACACCTAAAAGTTGTTAGAATGGCTGACAATAGTAAAGAGAGTGAAATTAATGTTGATAACTTTGATTTTGCTCATGAGCAAGCTACTAATGATGCTTCAATGCTTGTTAACTATCTTGTTTCTAGGCTTCAACAAGCCATGTGCAATCCATCTCTCCAAAGTGAAGTGCAACGGCAGCTCCGTGCTCACGGGATTCTCCAAGCTCATCACCATGAGGAGAGAACACCTAGGAAGCCTCCTTGTGAGACTACCAAAAGAGGTCTCTCTCCGATTCGGGAAGAAGAAGAGAATCCATACGAAGGGCTCAAGAATTTACTTCTTGATGATGCATCTCCTTCCCAAAGGAGAACTCAAGAGCCTCCACCGAAGGAACGAGAAAGAAGCGAGTCTCCCGCCACCTCGGCGGAGATGGCTCCACGAAGACGGCGGGCTAAATGCTCTCCATCACCACCAAAGCGGAGAAGACCATCGTATTCTTCTCCTCACCACAATTCAAAGAGGGATGATAAAAAGCAAGAGAAGAAAAAGGCGAGAAAGATGACACCCTCTTCTCCATCTTCTTTATCCTCTTCCTCTTATGAAAGTGATGGTAAAGACGACAAAGATCAAGACAAGAAAAAGGCGAGAAAGAGGTCACCCTCTTCTCCACCTTCTTCAAATTCTTCACCTTCTGAAGAAAGTGATGGTGCAACCTTTGAACCATCAAAAAGAAGAGGCCATAGGAAATCCTATGCCGCATGGAAGAGGTCGTCCAAGTTGAAGAAATTCAAAGAGGGAGGGAAGAGCATCTCTTTCCTTACCTATGATGGCACCTTTGGTGCTACGGACAAAGTCTTGGCCTTTATCCAGCAATTCGATGCGGCGTTTGGAGATGAGGGCTTCACGGAGTCCTCTAAGCTATGCCATGTAGCTATGCACTTTCAAAAGTCCGCCAGACAATGGTGGTCTAGCCTACGAGCCAACGGTGAAGCTCCATGAACATGGAAAGCTTTGAGAGCTTCCATTATGAAGAAGTTTTTGGCCACTGATACAAAAGACAAAGTACTCACTGAATGGCAAAGCTTAAAGCTCTTTCCCAATGAATCCATCCACAAATATGTAGACAAGTTTTGGGACCTACAACTCAAAGCCACTGTCTTCAAAAAGTTGGATTTTGGAGAGCAAAAGCAACAATTTTGTGCGGGCTTTAACCGAAGAAATGGCGGAGTATGTCAACTCCCAAAGGCCACGTACCATATCGGCGGTAATAAACCATACTATGGTGGCCTCTCGCATCAATTTCCAAACGGGGGCTAAAAGAAATAATAAGCCCCCAGAAAACAAGGGTTCCAATGAGCCTAAGGGGAAGTACAATGTCCAAAAGTCTCCTAAGAGCAACTCCAACAAAGCTAAAGAGAAGGGAGTTTACAAAGGTAAGAACAAACTCTCTCCTGAAGAGCTTGAGCGTTATCATAAGATAACCGGTGTTTCAAGTGCGGCGAACAAGGGCATGCCTACCGCGCTTGTCCCCAAAAGAACAACCACCAAGATCCTCCTAGAGCTTCCTTGGTTGAAATCCAAGAGGAGGAGACTCACCAAACTCACCACAAAGGATCTCCTCTATGTCATGCTTGGGGAAAGGTCAGAGAACATGATGTTTTTATTCTCTTTGACCCTGGTTCTACTCACAATTTTATATCTATAGAGTTGGCCACCAAGCTAGGCATACAATCCTATGAGATGGGAGATGTCCTACCCGCAGATAGTGCCTTCAAGGGGCAAGAAGCTTCAGTCACTCCCTTAATTGGTAAATTGAGGCTTCATGTCCAAGGCTATGTGGACAAAGAGGACTTCTTTATCTCTCCTCTCAAGCAGGAGGATGTAATCCTAGGGGCACCATGGTTTGATCGCTTGGCTGTCAATGTTAAATTTCCTGAAAGGAGAATCTCCTTTAAGTTCAGGGGAAAAGACATGTATATAGATGCTAAGGAAATGGGTAACACTATTCCCATTGTACATACACCAGCTTTCAACAAGTCAATAAAGAGCTCTATTTCCGTGTACATGATTTTTGTTAAAGACTCTCAAAATGAACCTAATGCTTTAGCAAAAGAAAATAAAAGCAACCAAAAGGAATTAGAGTTATCCAATTTTCTCAAGGGGTTTCAAGATGTTTTTATTGACGACATCCCTTGTGAGCTACCTCCTAAACGAGGTAATGATGACCATGCAATCGAACTTCTTCCAGGAAGTTCACTGCCTAACAAACCTCCTTATAGAGTTTCTCAAGCTCAACAAGAGGAGATTATGCGGCAAGTGCATGAGTTAGTTGAGAAGGGTATGGTTAGGCCAAGCTCATCTCCATTTCGCTCACCTGTGCTATTAGTGAAAAAGAAAGACGGCACATATTGTATGTGTGTCGACTATAGAGCACTAAATAGGATCACTATCAAGAATAGGTTTCCAGTTCCACGGGTAGAAGACCTATTTGATAAGCTACAAGGATCGACCTACTTCAGTAGGATTGACCTAAAAAGTGGCTATCATCAAATAAGGATAGTTGATCAAGACATTGTAAAGACCGCATTTCGCACCACATTTGGTCTTTACGAATACATTGTCATGCCTTTTGGCTTGACCAATGCACCAGCCACATTCAACCGCTTGATGGAGAAGCTGTTCAGGCTTCATCGAACCTTCACTGGAGTGTTCTTTGATGATATTATCATATACTCTAATTCATTGGAGGAACACAAGCAACACCTCCAGGTAATATTTCAAGTTTTAAGAGAGAATAAACTTTATGTTAATCGAAAGAAAAGTAAATTTCTCTTGCAAGAGATTCAGTATTTAGGTCATATTATCTCTCAAGATGGCATCCAAATGGATCCATCTAAGTTAGAGGTAATAAAAGGATGGCCTAAACCAAGGAATCTTCATGAACTAAGAAGCTTTATAGGTATGTGTGCATACTATAGACGCTTCATAGAAAAGTTCTCACAAATTGCGGGGCCGTTACATGACCTAACAAAGAAAAGCGTTAGGTATACATGGTCTGCTTAGGAGAACAATGCTTTCGAAAAGCTTAAAGAAAAGCTTATCTCTCAACCTGTGCTTACACTACTGGATCTCTCAAAACCATTTGAGGTCCAATGTGATGCTTGTGGTGATTGCCTTGGAGCTGTTTTGCTCCAAGAAGTGCATGCCATAGGCTATGAGAGTCGAAGGCTCGACCCTGTTGAGCAATCTCTAGGCATACATGAAAAGGAACTCCTTGCAGTTCTACATGCCTTAGACTCATGGAAGCACTATTTATTGGGGACTCCTTTCATTGCGAACGGATCACCAAAGTCTTAAGTACTTCATGACGCAGACCAAGCTCTCCGACAAACAAATGAGGTGGGCAAATTTCCTTTTGCAATTTCATTTTCATATTGCTCACATTACTAGCAAGCATAATCAAGTAGCTGATGCACTCTCAAGACGGCCGAGAGTGAATGCGGTTTCCATAGCAACTCACAATGATCTATCTTCAATGATAGATGAGTACGCTATTGATCCCGATTTTAGAGATGTGATTTCAGCCCTTGCATTAGGGAAGAAAGAAGAACCATTTACCTTACAAGATGGTTATCTTCTCTATGGCAATAGACTATGCGTTACTAACTCACTAGGTGAGAAAGTAATGTATGAATCTCATGCTCCACCTTATGCGGGGCATAGAGGGATTCAGTCTACTTTAAAGGGAATTGAAACATATTTCTATTGGCCTACCATGAAAGTGAACATACAAGAGTATGTTTCTAAATGTGTGGTATGCCAAAAGACAAAATTTGATAGAGGGAAGCAACTTGGATTGCTTCAACCCTTGCCAATCCCTAATTCACCATGGGAGAGCATATCCATGGATTTTATCTTTGGATTGCCTAAGTCTATCCATGGGAATACGGGAATATGGACGATAGTAGACAGATTCAATAAATAAGCTCATTTTATACCTATCAAAAAGACTATCAAAGCCCATCAAATGGCAACCCTCTTCATTTCGCACATTTTCAAGTACCATGGCTTGCCAATGTCCATATTGTCGGATAGAGATCCTAGAATGACCAATAATTTCTGGAAGGGTCTCTTTGAGAATTTAGGAACAAGGCTAAACTTCTCTTCGGCCTATCATCCACAAACGGATGGCCAAAGTGAAATAGCTAACCTAACCATTCTCGATCTACTAAAAGCCTATGTAACGGAAGTAGATCAAAGATCCCAATGGGAGAAGTACTTACCCTTAGTGGAGTATGCTTACAATAACACTGTACATACTTCCACGGGAAAAGCACCTTTCGAGGTAATTGAGGGAAGATCAAAAAGTCCCTTGCTACTTAAGGTACATGGGAAGATCTTCGCTGCAGATGAGTATAGTCGAGACCTACAAGAATCTTTCCAAAAGATTAAGGATGCTATCTCTATCTCACAGCAAAGGCAAAAGGCTGCTGCTGGCAAGCACAAAAGAGCCCAAGCCTTTAAATAAAATGATTGGGTCTTATTAAAGTTTCCCAAGGCTCGATTAAGGCACACGATGGGCAAGAATCCTACGGTCCACCAAAAGTACTATGCTAAACTAGCAAAAAGGTACTATGGTCCCTTCCAGATTCTTAGGCCAATCAATGAGATGGCCTATCAACTCAAGTTGCCCAATCATTGGCTCATACACAATGCTTTCCATGTGAGCCTATTAAAGCCTTACAAAGGAGAGCCACTTCAAGAACCAACTATTGAAGACCCACCGGAGATCGAGGACCAAGAGGAGGTGCTGCAGCCCGAGTCCATTCTCCGACATGAAGACAAGGTACTAAGAGGCGGTAAGACTATCCGACGATATCTTATTAAGTTTAAGAATTATCCTTTTGAAGAGGCTAGATGGATGCAAGGCATACAATTAAAGGATAACCTAAACCTTGTCAATGCTTACAATTCTTCCCAAGAGTAAGCAAATGTACAAAATGTTAAAAATGAACAAAGTTTTTGTCTTATAAGACGCTCTTTTTCTTTATTGTGCACAAAATGAAGTAGTATGCATGCTTAGATCAAGTTTGCGGAGACGACGTCTCCAAAACACCAAGTAGAGCTTGCCACTCTACTATGGAAGGCTGATAGGACTAATGTGCGGACATGCTTGCGGCAGCCTCAGGCTCTCAAGCGCCAAATGGACTAGTCATCCATTGTAGAATGATGTCGTAGGGTAACATAGGGATCCTCTACCCGCTAAGAAAAGGACTCATGAATATGTTTTATATTCTCTACACCATAGTCGAGGACGACTATGATTTCAAGAGAGAGATAATGTCATAATAATCAATATCTAATTCTCCTAAATGATTTTCTCATAGTAAACTGATCATTTAATGTGGGGAAGTGCCAGGGGAGAAAAAGCTAGAATATTGGTTAAGCTAGCAGACCGGCCACAGTAGGGATCCAAAGGAGGGAAAATAGGGATCCAAAGGGGGGGCCATCTGCAAAAGAGCCATGTTCAACAATGGGCTAAAAAGACCCTAAGGTTCAGCCCATTAAGACTTCCAAAATGCTAAGGTTCCAAAATTCAAAGGTTGTGTCCAAAGGTCAACCCTAGGGGAAATTGGATGCTTTGTGTGACTAAAAGGTCTTTGCATATCCCTACATGGGAGGGGGCGAGCCCTTCTTCTAGGGGATGAGAGAGAAAGTCACACACACACACAAGCTCCCTTTACACAAAGGGAATTAGGGACACATGTCAGCTCCCTAGCCCAGATGCCCACAAGGTGTGCCCAATTCCTATTGGATGGCCTTGGAGGTGGACCAATGAGAATTAGGCTAGAGTAAATCTAGTTTAATTAATTTAAAAACACTTAATAAAAGAACCAATGAGAAATAAGTATCCTAGAAGACTATTGGACAGTCTCCCAAGGGGTCCAATGAGCATTCAGGAGCCCAATGGCTTGCCTGATTCCTATTGGCCAGGAGGCAAAGGGGTCCAATGAGAGTTTAGTTTAATTATTAAATTACCTAAATCTCTCACAAAAGGGGAAAGGGGGACACATGTCAGAAGGCTATCACTTATGCTGCTTAATGGTCATTGGCTTGACTTGGGGAGGGCCAATAAGGCTAGAGCAAGAGCAAATAGCAAGAGGGCTCGCCCAAGAGAGAGAGGGGGCTGATTTTTGCAAGGCATTATCACACACAATCTCATGTGTGAAGAAAGAGAAGACTATCTCTTCCCAAGCTTTAATGGAGAGCTCATCACCTACTCCAAGCTTGTGAGATAGAAGCCTACATCAACACACTCTTGGCATGTGGATGCAAATCCAACCAAGAGCCAAGCTTCAATGCATGCTCATCTTCTCTACCAAGCTAATTACGAAGCTAAGCTATGCTAATATGAGTGATTATGTGAGGAGATGTACATCTTTCTCGTAAGATACTCCTTCTTCCTCTCAATCTACTCTCATACCCTGCTAGCTCTCACCATCTTCGAAGGTGTGTGAGGTCTTGGGTCTGAGAACGGGGATAATTCAAGTTGTGTTTGCTAAGTGTTTGCTTAGTGCATGAAGCTTTCATCTTCATTGCACTAGCTAGTCTTGAAGGAACACAAAGAATTGTATTGTACAATGTCTCTGTTGATGGGAGAAACCATAATACAAAGCCTTTTGGAGGGGGGACCGGCTCCATGCAAATCCGGTCCTCAACTGTTGTCATTAGCTTAATTTCTCTCTCTTTTGAAAGTATTGTCGATGTTATCTAACTAGGTGTTATGCTTTTTGTTGCTCTCTCCACCCAAGCACTCTTGTAATTCTCATTAGGAATCTATGCTAATGAAATGCCCACTATGTTCATGCTAATTTCCGCTACACATAAGTTTTTAGACCATTAAATGTTACATATTCCTTTCATGAGGTTACACTAGGGGAGTTGGTAAGGGTGAATGTCTTAGAGGGCAAAGAGAGGAGGTTCAAATCATGGCCACACAAGGAGGAATCCATATGTTTTAGCCGCTAGTCTAGCTACCACATGGATCGATGGAGAGCTATCGATCCCTCAATCTATCCATGTGACCTATAGTCGAGGGGGGTGCCAAATTCCAATGTGCCATAGGTTATTTTTGGGCAAGATATTCCTCAAGTAGATAGGGATGGAGTGAGGCCATGAAATCATGCTATGCTACAATGGTGCATTGGTACCCCACGACAGCAATGGTTGACTCACGAAATACTATAACATCTATGTCATATGTTTGGACCTTACTGTTCAAAGATAACTCTGTGTCAACGAGGTGAAGATTCACTTCCGCATTCTAAAATAATAAAATGAAAGGAAAGTTAAGTCCTTCAAAGCTGTGTGTGAAATAAAAAGGCCCATTGACAAACTAAACAAAAGAAAATTTCAATAAAGGGAGGTCCAATCAGCACCCAAAATAATAAAATTTCAAATGTCCGCATACCTCTGTACTCCACTAAGGCTTCTTTTAGAAAAGCCAAAAAGGAAAATGAAGTTGTAATAACCAAGCTAATTATTTTCGGTTTTCCCTCCATCTTTTTTTCTATGAGTTTTAATTCTCTAAGAAATGTAAAATATTCCAAGTCCAGTAGGTCACTTACATCATCATGACTAAGGCTAAGGTTACGCAAGACTTAGTTATCAGTTATATATAACTAAATCAACTATGTCCAGACAGAGCATTAAATGAATAATTAAACCTCTTGCATGGTCACACGAAACCTAGTTATTCACTAGTACGACCGACCATCTTCGGCGGCCTCTCTCTCTCCCCCTCTCCCTCTTTATCGCGTGCAAAGGGGCTTTTTTTAGTTTTGAACTTTAGCCTTCAGATCGCAGATTGCAACACGTGTAAAGGGCTCCCCCTTCCGCCATATTATGTTAGTAGATTCATCCTCCCAACTAAGCCTTGAACTTCACAACTATGCCATAGTTACGAAGGGTGGGCATAGTTATTCATCTAATGCTCCTTTTTGCGTGTGATCAAGAATGAGGCTCAGTTATTTGTTCAAATAACTGAGAACTAGACACTCAAGCCGTAATAATATTACACTTTTTAGATAATCACAAGAGGACACATACGCCAGATTCCAAACTTTTGTCTCTGGATTGGAGATGTACGTATCCCATCATTGGGGCATGCCTCACGATTGGTGGCTCCCGGTCGTTATTGGGGCATGCCTCAGGATTGGCTCCCTTACCCTGAGCCTTGTAGCTTTGCAAATTCCAAAGTTTAGGAATTTTATTTTTCATGCCAATACAAATTACAAGCAGTTTCCTGAAGCTTCCCATCTCATACTTTAGTCCTCTCAAAAGAAAAGTAGTCTAGGTTACAAAAAGCCAATTTGGTCATCTGTTTTTGCTTCTTATCTCCTCCTTTAGTCCTTTCAAAAGGAAAAAAAGTCTAGGGTGTAAAAGACAATTTGGTCATTTGTGTTTGTTTCCTTCCCTTTTCAACATCCCTTCACTTTCTCAAAAGGTTCTGACTTCAGAACCAAGAGGCTATATGAAATTGATGCCATAACTGAAAACAAGGTTTTGAGTTCAAGACCCCTCCTAGAGCTCAAGAATAGAGGTGCTTGAAGTGGGAGAGGACTACGTCTTGAGTTCAAAACCAATAAACTAGATTAACTTGCCTTTGTAAATCAAGAAGTCTCAAGTTATGCCCCTTCAACAACAAGACAAAATTTAAAGTAAGGAGCACATGATTATGTCATACTCTAACTAACCTGAGGACATGAGTCTCATCCTTCAACTCATGTATGGGATTTGTTCTCGATGGGGCACCAAAACCGGCTCAAAATCGGGACTTCAAGTCTCTCTTCTTTGCACTGTATTGATTTAGAATACAAAACGTGAACTAGGGAGCAGACCTATAAGAAATCATCTATAACACATGCGTTCAAAGGGTATTGAAAATTTCCCATGCACTTACATGCTACAAGAAACTTATGTATTCATTTCAAAAACATATTAAAAAATCCCTTTTGTAAATGTATTCTTGTAAATTGTTAAAATATTATGAAACGTAATACCCATTATTTTGAACTCACCTGGTTCACTTCCATTTTTGGAGGTGCACCTCACCAAAATTGAGTACAAGGTTTTGGATTCAAAAACCTTTGCAAGAAAGCCAAGTTAATCAATGACCGAATCTGCGAAGGTGCTTGAATAGTTCCCTCATGCTTTATGGTTCAAGCACCAAAGAGTCTATACTATACATACAAGCCTAGAAGGAAGTGTGGTGTACCCAAGTGAGAGTGGACATATTTGTGTCTTAAAGTGGGAGAGTACAAGGTCTTGAGTTCAAAACCAACGTGAAAACAAGCAGTCTCAAGTTATGCCCCCTCAAGAATACAAAACTTTAAGGACCACATGACAAGTTTCTGCCTCAGCTAACTTAAGGACGTGAGTTTCAACCTTCCTATATGGGATCTCTCCCTTCATAGGCCCAAACCCTACTAGAAATCGAGCTTAAGGACTCTCTTCTTTGAATTATATTGACTAAGAATGTGAAACTCAAACCAAGGAGAAAACCGTGAATATCTCAAGGGGTTCACCTGTAAGAAATCATCTATAACACGTACATTCAAAGGATATCAAAAAAATCCCATTTACTTACATGCTGTGAGAGAAAAGAAAGAACCCCCTTTTCTCAAAAACTTACATATTCATCTCAAAAACACTTGAAAAATCAATTTTTTAATGAAATATAATACCCCATTATTTTGAACTCATTTGGAATTGAGTACAAGGTTTTGAGTTCAAAAACCTTTGCAAGAAAGCCAACTTAATCAATGGCTCAATATGTAAAGGTCTTGAATTGTCTCCTCAAGCTTGAGGGTTCAAGCACCATAAAGTCTATACTCTACATGCATCCTAGAAGGAATTGTGGTGTGTGGGAGCGCGAGTGGACATACCTGTGTTGTCTTGGCATCCCTTTAGACTTAAAGAATAGAGGTGCTCGAAGTGGGAGAGAACAAGGTCTTTGGTTCAAAACCAATAAGATAGATGAACTTGCCTTTGTGTGAACAAGGAGTCTCAAGTTATGCCCTCTCAACAATACAAAACCTTCTTTTTTTTTTTGGCAAAACTCACAATTGTGAGTGGACAGTATTAAGAACATCAGAAATATACACCAACCTCGAGCTCAGACCAAGCCTTGAGGGTCAAAGGATTACAAGTTTTCTGCTTGACAGAGAAACCACTCCTAGGCTTTACTTATTACAAGATGCCATCATGACATGTATTGTTCTAGACGAGTCCTCCGAGGCTTGTTTGCTTCCGATCATGTGGATCGTCACTCTGCTCTCTTGTATGATTTCACAAAAGCTTGCCACAGCCAGATCCCCCTCAAACACGCGGCAGTTCCTTGCTTGCCAAATATGGTGAAAGAAGTAGTATTTGATTATTTGAGTGCAGACAAGAAGAGCAGGACTTCCCAACTTGTTACTACCAAAGAACAGATCAGTCTTGAAGAACTTAATTTGCCATGTCCTTTGAATCCACTTGCATATTTTCCCAGCCATGCCATTGATTGCTTGGCATCCCATGAAAAGGTGGGCTAGGTCTTCACTAGCTATTCTGCACCCCGAGCAACGATATGTGGGGAAGAAGAGGAACAATACAAAACTTTAAGTCTATTTTAGCTAACCTAAGGACATGAGTCTTATCCTTCAACTCATATATGGGATTTGTCGCTTCATGGGTCCAAACCCGATTAGAAATAGAGCTTGAGGCCCCTTTTCTTTGAACTATATTGACTTAAAATACAAAACTCGAAGTACGGAGCAAACCATGTGTTAACCCTCACGCATATTCCTATCACCTAAGACGGACGCTGTATTATTTATTTGGTAGAGTTAGGTACCGGGCTTGTCGGTCCAATAGGAAAAGAGTAAGAGTGATTGCCGATGAGAGACGCACTCTAACTGGAACATTCAAGGGATTAGTTGGCTAAGCATGGGCGCCCAAGTGTGAATGGAGCAAGTTCATATAAAAGTCAACTAAACCTAAAATTCACTCATTCTTTCATTTGTGCAATTGAAGAGTGCTCTTGTTCCATCTCCATCTTCTTCTTCATCATCTCTTTGTGTGTGTGTGTGTGTGTGTGTGTGTGTGTGTGTGTGTGTGTGTGCGTGCGTGAGAGAGAGAGAGAGAGCGATCAAGCATTGCGACGACGGCACGACTACGGCGAGGCAGTTGAGCGCGGCGTAGCGACGTCTCCCTCTTCTTCGCGACGAGGAATCCTCCACGACAGCAAGCGTAGAGCGGTGAGTGACACACCATCGTCATCTTTGAGCTTACTAGTTTAAGCTAATTGCGTGCATTTGTGGCTCACACATAGTGTATCGGCAAGTCCCTTGCATTGACACGTGCAACAAACGCACACATTTTTGGCGCCGCTGCCGAGGAAATGCCATACACTAAGCTTGAATGGTACTCTGTGCTTCTTTGTGGTGCAATTTCAATTGTAGGAAAGGTAGGGAAGGAAGGTGTGTGTGTTGAGAAGGAGTTTGTTTTGCTGTTGTGTATTATTTTGTTAATAAGGAATTGAAAGGTACTGTGTTTTCTTTGTTAATAAGGTTTTGAAAGGTACTGTGTTTTCTCTCTAATAAGGTGTTAATATTAAGGTTGTAAATCCATAATGTTAGTTCTGTGTAAAGTACGATAAGTAGTTCTATTAGCTAGTGAGTTGTTGTAGTAGTCTATTAGTGTGTAACAGTAGCTGTATTTGTGGTAAGTAGGTAGATTAGGTGTGTGTGCTCGCGTGCACATCGCGACCGCGGCGACCTTATCCCAAAAAAAAAAATTAAAAATTTAAACGTAGAAACGTAATCGGGAGTATCCCCGAGACCCAAGCCCAAGCTCAGGCTCAAGCTCAGGCCTCATTCGCCCTTTAAAATTACGTATTTTAGCCTCACACGTAGCTAAAAATCGACCTTTTTGAGGACCGACGGAGCTTCAGGTGACCGAACGTTGTGCTGTAAAGCACACCGTAATACTCTGAGTGATACGCTTGTTTTGAGCTATCACACACTTTAATAAAAAAACTGATCATTAAAAAACATTAAAAAACATCAAAAAACGAGTGAAAACGAACGCCTAAAAAAGTAAGCGGTTAACCTTCGAGGTTATTCGCCGACGCTTGTAGGATACCAAAGGCACATGCATCTACGCTCTGGTCGTGTGCTAGAGACGGAGCAACTAGAGAGAATTTCGACTTACGCGAGTTCTCATTATCCACCTACCTTAGATTCCGGACCCTGGGCGGAGACCCAAGGTAGTACAAACCAAGACCCAAACATAGCGGCTAGTGACTCTTCCTCTGACTACGACGTCATGAAGGGTTTCCCAATGCCTAATCTCGATAGCTCAAGCCAAGAGATGCATGCCATGGGAGTGCGGTCTGGGCCAAGTGTGCTTAGCCGCTTGAAGGAAACCTTTAGTAGAGCTACTCTCTCCGAACATGGAGCTAATCATGTAAATGAGAGGGATGGGGAAGTAAATTTGCCAGTCATGACCAATGTAGACCCTATGCCCTTAGAGAGTGTGCATGTGAATACTTCATTCACTGCACCACCTAACTCTTCAGAGTTATTCCCCTCCGAGGTCATATTACCCGATGGTAGACGCCTTGTCGAAGTGCAAGAGGTTGAGCGATATATCATTGCGGCTAGGGAAAAGGAAATTAAGAGCTTACGCAAGGCAGAGCAACGAAGAGTGTTAAAAGCGAAAGCCCCTATGTCAATATCCTTGCTAGGAGAGCAATCGAGTGCTCCTGACTTAGTAACTACTAAGGGCCAACCCCTAGAAAGCAACCATGCATCTAGCTCAAAGGACACCCCTAGCACCTCAATCTTAGATGGAGCGTTCTTAAATGAGAACTCGGAATACGAACTACAAACGGAAACTCTAATTGACCTATACACAGGTCACACCTATCACGTGGGTTGGTTAGATGTCCTACAATCCACAACAGGTGCTACTAGTGTGGAGGATCAACAACAAAGAGTTTGTGAGGTCATCCATAGGGTTATTGAGCTAGAGAGACAGAACAAGGGGATCCACATGCCTTCAACGGGTCTCATGAGATTCTTGGATATACAGGGGAGGCTAAACAACCAACTTTATCGCAAATGGAGACTCCCTCGATAAGTCCGATGGATCCTCCATATGTTATTTCGTCAAGGGTCTCAGTGCAATCTCAGCCCACAAGTGATAGCTTTACCTTTCCAAGTCTAGTTTATCTTTCCCTTGATGACACCACGGCTACCATGCCTATCCCAATGATGGGCATGCCAAGAAACACGCCATGGATCTCATTTGTTAGTAAAGCACCGCTACATGGTAGCTCAATGCCTGCAAACAGTACCTACAAGTGTATACCAATCGTATACACCCATGGGTCCTTGTACTCATGTAGTTTCCATCCCTCCCATTGTTTTAACAACCTATGCTCCACAACCACAACACCCAAGTTCTTATTTCCATGGGATTATACCGGCTAGCATTAGCATGTCACATCCGACGTCTACTATGCCTAGGGCCACACATATGAACTTTGGGCCACCACATGGCACCACACCGTAGCAAACGTGTAACCCAAGGGCTTCCTATGCACCAAGACCAATGTCAATACCTACTCCACATGTAGTCTCTGGAGCACCTCCACCCACGATGCCTGCTCACTTAGGTGACTTGGCAACATTTGCTCAAGCTATTGGTCGATCTATTGCTGAGAATATGCGTAACACGCCTGATAGAGAGTCTAGAAGTAAAACAGTACAAATAGCCAAGCTCACACAAAAATTTAGTGGAGACATGGATGTGAGAAATCATATCGATGTGTTTGAACAAATATGCAATTCTCTAGGAGAACACAATGACCTGCATAAGAGTAATGCTTTAAGCCTAACCTTAAGTGGGAAGGTAGGGGATTTGTATAGAATACTAAGGGTGGAAGAAAAAACGATTTACCCTACTTTTAAGAGATTTTTCTTGAAAGAATACATACAAGAGGGAGTACTTTGGGGTGTAGCGTCTCAGCTCTAGAAAGCCCAATGAGAGGAAGGAGAGTCGGTGAGAAACTTTATTAGTCGCTTAAAACATTTGAATTCTCGTTGTAATCCAAATGAACGCTTCAACAATAACCAATTGCTTGATAGATTCATTAGGGGATAACGACATGAGGATATCTACAATGTCCTAGTCATTAGAGGTATCACCACTTGGGAAGCAGTCACCACCAATGCGATCCAATTGGAGGATAATTTAATGATTCAAGGAGAAAGAGTGTCTCTTGAGCTTAAATCTATTAGCCTATTGCTAAGGAGCCAAAGATATATGAGATGACTTTAGCAGATCTCACCAAGGCCATTCAAGAGAGTCTTAGAGACAATCATGCTCCGCAAAACAATCATATGTATCCAAGAAGGGAGCAACAATGATGCTCAGTATGCTATGGACCGCATAGTACCAGCAAATGCCCTACTTTTAGAGTAAAATTCAATGGGAACTGTAATGCATGTGGAAGGTATGGTCATCAAGCTAAGGATTGCATATTATTTAAGCGTGCGATGGCCAATAGACCAACCTTAGCATGGACGGACACACCTCAAGTGCCTGCATTGATGCTCGCCCCACCTCGTGAACAAACATCACAACATATGGTCCCTAGGGTCCAAAATTTTGTTCAAACAACACCCTTACCACCTCCAATGCTAGGCCCGCAACCACCACATCCAAGAATCACTTCTGTGAATCAAGTGGGTTGTGAGTTATCTATTGCTTGTTTGGAAGGCTGTGAGGAAGATATAGATCCTAATATTTCCTATGGAATGGATGTGCTTGAAGAAAGTCCACAATACTACATGGAGGAGTATTGGGGACAAGTCAAACCTATCTATCAAGTAGCTGCTCTTGCTGCAAGAGGCCAAAATATCAATCACACGACTAAGAGACCACCTCTTCAATGCTATGAGTGTGGAGGTCTACATCGTGTGTCCGAGTGTCCTATTAGGTTACAAAAGAACGCCACACTAATGCAAACCAATCAAGCGAACACGTCTACAATGCCGATACTCATGTGTAATCGATGTGGCATAGATCATTTGATTGCCCAATGTCCAAATAATTCAAATGCATCGAAGATCACGCCATTAAACTTGATTGAGGTTGTCGAGGAGCCATCACAAAGTACACCTGTGGTACAAATTAACGTACTCACACGATCGATGCTCCAAAAACAAAATTATATTCTTGAGAAAAGAGACATGGCATCAATTGCCCAATCTCAAAAAAAGAAGAAAACAGGAAGGAAGAAATCGCAAAAAGCAACGAAGTCAGACCCCAGTTCAAAGACAAACATAGGAACTGGTGACGACCTCGTATATAGGAACGACGCTGAAGAGGATTCTGATTCAGGTGAAACCATGGAGACCAAAACGACCACTAAGATAGAAACCAACAAGGAAGATCTTCATGAGCCACAATGGCCAAGATCCAAAAAGAAGATAGGAACTTACCTAAACCCTACAGAGGAGATTGAGCGAGTAAAGCAATTAAGGAGTTTGGTAGAAGATACCCAAAGGGATCTAGAACCAGCACCTAGGCAGATCCAAATTACAGACAGAGTGTTCCCTACGCAACAACAAGCTCACCGAGTCTATAAACCCTTAGCCATACCTAGTGTCATCCAAGAAGAAAATGACTTAAAGTCATGGGAAAGTGGACGTACTCACTTCTTGATGGAAATAATGTTTATAGAGGGACTACCTAATCCTATCAAAGAAATGGAGATCCCATCTTCTCCACGTCAAGGGGCTGAAGCTCAAAAGATGTCGTTAAACATTGCCAAATCGATGGATTTCATGTCTTCAGAAGTTAGAACCACCATCATGTCCAAACTATATAAAGACCCCGAGCTAGTCTGTAATGCAAATGGCTTATGAACTTTGAGAATATCGAAATTAAGAGAATTAGAGTGAGCATTTTTGTGAGATTACTTTGAGAACTTGGAGGGTGAACTTAATTGATGGTAGCAACATAAACAAAGTACTTTATTAACTTGGCATGAACAATACTTTTTCAAGAGAGATAATATTAGAGAACATGACAATAGATGAGGACAGGGTTTACTTGGAGCCGGTCCCCCCTCCAAAAGGCATTTGTATTATAGATTCTCCCATCAAGAGAGACTTTGTTACAATATAATCTTTGTGTTGTTTGTGACCTTGGTGATGCTATGAAGATGGAAAGCTTCATGCATACTGAGCATTCACTATCCCAAGCCTCAATCCCAAGGCCTCAAACACCTTCGAAGGTGGAGAGAACTAGCGGGGAATGATGGTAGGGAAGAGGAAGAAGAAACATTTCATACGAAAAAGAAATAGTTCCTTACTTATCATCACTCTTCTTGCTTAGCATAGCATAATAGCATAGTAATGAAGATGAAGATGGCAAGCTTAAGCATTGAAGCATGGCTCTTGGTTGGATTTGCATTCCATAGCCAAGAGTGTTGGTGTAGGCTCTCCACTTCTCAACAAACTTGGAGAAGGAGATGGAGCTCTTGCATTTTGCAATCCACACAATGAGAGAATGTGTGTGTGTGGGGGGGATGCTTGGTCCATACCTCTCTCTCTCTCTCCCTCTCTTGTATTATTTTATTCTTTCCTTTGGACATGTGTCTTCTTTTTCCTCTTTTGAGAGAAGAACTTAATTATTTACTTTTATGTTTCATTGGACCCCTTTGAAAGCTAACCAATAGCATTCAAGCACATCATGAGGGCCACATATAGAGGATCATTTGAACATGTGTCTTTTATGCTTATCAAGTCATTTGGTTGAATGGAATACTTCAAGGACTTAATCAATCAAGCAAGCATGTGTCTTTTATGCTTATTAAGTCATTTGGTTCAATGGGATACTTCAAGGACTTGTTCAATCAAGCATGGATGTTCATGTCTCTTTAGAAATTATCTTTGAATTTAACATTTCAAAAACCTTAATCATTTAAGCATAAAAATCACCTCAAGCATTGGGCAAGGTTCCCACAACCACTTTAAGTGCCTTAGCACCTCATGTTTGGGTGCGATTCCCACCTTGATGTTAGCCCTAGCTTATGTAAGGTCAAAGGAATTTTTAACACTAACTTTTGAAGGTCTTTAATGAAGCTAACCCTAATGTCTTTTAAGCTCCATTAGGTTGCATTGCTCTTTGACAGACCATCTCTCATTTGGACCCCTTTACCATTGGCCCCATGTTGAGATAGATCCGTAAGCACATGTCTATATTCTAATCCTTATTCCTGTTTATTATCCCACATTAAATGATTAGCTTAATATGAGAAAATCATTTGGGTTGGTTAGATATTAGATTTTATGACATTACCTCTCTCTTGAAATCATAGTTGTCCTCGACTATAAGGTAAAAGAGATAAAGCCATAGTCATTAGTCAATTTGTCTTAGCGGGTAGAGGATCCCTTTTTACCCTATGACATCATTCCAAGATGGATGCCTAATTCATTTGGTGCTTGGGCAACATAGCTGCCGCAAGCATGTCTGCTCTTTAGTCCATTTCAACCTTCCAAGTAGAGTGACAAATTCTACATGGTGTTTGAGAGACGTCGTCATGACAAACATGATTCTTAGTATGCATACTACTTAAATTTGTGCACAATAAAGAGATAATTTGTCTTATAAGACAAAAACATTGATTATTTAAAAGAAACATCCACATTTGCTTACTCTAACGTAGCATTGTAAGTGTTGACAAGGTTCATACTATCCTTAAGTTGGATTCCTTACATCCATCTAGCATCTTCAAAAGGATAATTTTTGAACTTAATAAGATACCATCGGATAATCTTACCATGTCGATGTCGTAGCTTGTCTTCATGCCGAAGGATAGCTTCGGGTTGTAGCACCTCTTCTTGGTCTTTGATTTTGGGAGGGTCTTCAATAATTGGTTCATTTGGAGACTCTACTTTGTAGGGCTTAAGTAAGCTCACATAAAAAGCATTGTGTATGAGCCAATGGTTAGGCAACTTGAGTTGATAAGCCACCTCATTGACTGGCTTCAAAATTTGAAAAGGACCATAGTATCTTTTTGCTAGTTTAGCATAAAACTTTTGATGGCCCGTAGGATTTTTTCCCGTCGTTTGTCTCAATCAAGCTTTAAGAAACTTAAGTAAAGACCCAATCATTTCCTTTGAACGTTAAGGCCCTTCTGTGCTTGTCAGTAGCAGCTTTTTGCCTTAGTTGAGAGATGGACATAGCCTCCTTAATCTTTTGAAAAGATGCTTGCAGGTCACGGCTATACTCATCAGCAAAGAAGATCTTCCCATGTACTTTAAGTAGTAAGGGACTTTTAGATCTTCCCTCTATGACTTAAAAAGGTGCTTTTCCCGTAGAAGTATGGATAGTATTATTATACGCATACTCTACAAGAGGTAAGTACTTTTCCCATTGTGAGCGTTGATCTACTTTTGTAACATAGGTCTTTAGTAGATCAAGAATCTTAAGATTGGCTATCTCACTTTGGCCATCTGTTTGTGGTTGATAAGCCGAAGAGAAATTCAATCTTGCACCTAAATTTTCGAAGAGACCTTTCCAAAAATTATTAGTCATTCTAGGATCTCTATCTGATACGATGGAATCCATGGTGTTTGAAAATCTGGGATATAAAGAGAGTTTCCATTTGGTGTGCCTTAATAGTCTTCTTGGCAGGGATAAAGTGTGCTTGCTTGCTAAACCTGTTGATTATTGTCCATAATCCCGTATTCCCATTAATAGACTTAGGTAATCCAAAGATAAAATCCATGGATATACTCTCCCATGGTGAATTAGGGACTGGCAATGGTTGGAGTAATCCAGGTTGCTTCCCTCTATCATACTTGGTCTTTTGGCATACCACACATTTTGAAACATACTCTTGTATGTCCACTCTCATGGTAGGCCAATAAAAGTATGTTTCTAATCCTCGAAGAGTAGGTTGAATGCCTCTATGCCCCGCATAGGGAGGAGCATGGGATAAATACATGACTTTCTCACGAAGGCAATGGGTAACACATAGCCTATTGCCATGGAGAAGATAACCATCCTGCAAGGTGAATGGTTCCTCTTTCTTCCCCAAAGCAAGGGCGGACATTATGTCTTTAAAGTCAGGGTCAGTAGCATACTCATCTATCATAGAAGATAGATCATTGTGAGTTTCTATAGACACAGCATTAAATTTTGGTCGTCGTGAAAGTGCATCAGCCACTTGATTATGCTTACCAGCAATGTGAGCAATGTGGAAATTAAATTGCGGAAGAAAATTTGCCCACCTCATTTGTTTGTCGGAAAGCTTTGTTTGCTTCATGAAGTACTTGAGACTTTTATTGTCTGTTCGTAAAATGAATGGTGTCCCCAATAAATAGTGCTTCCATGTATCTAGGGCATGTAGAACAGCTAAAAGCTCTTTCTCATAAATGCCCAAGACCTATTCATCTGTATTGAGCCTTCGGTTCTCTATGGCATGCCCTTCTTGAAGCAAGACTGCTCCAAGGCAATCACCACAAGCATCACATTGGACCTCAAATGGCTTTGAGAGATCCGGAAGCATGAGGACTAGTTGAGAGGTAAGCTTCTCTTTGAGCTTGTCAAAAGATTATTGCTCCTTAGCAGTCCATGAATACTTAACGTTCTTATTTGTTAAGTCATGTAATGGTCTTGCTATTTGAGAAAATTTTGCTATGAAGCGTCTATAGTATGCACACATACCAATAAAGCTTCTTAGATCATGTAGATTCCTTGGATTAGGCCATGCTTTTATTACCTCTAACTTCAATGGATCCATACGGATACCTTCTTGAGAGATAATATGACCTAAGTATTGAATCTCTTGAAGGAAAATTTCGCTTTTCTTTTGATTGAGAGAAAGCTTGTTCTCCCTCAATGCTCGAAAAATCACTTGGAGATGTTGCTTGTGTTCCTCCAAAGACTTGGAGTAGATGATGATATCATCAAAGAGCACTCCAATGAACTTGCGGTAGGGTCTAAACATTTTCTCCATCAAACGATTGAATGTGGCAGGTGCATTGGTCAAGCCAAAAGGCATGACTAGATATTCATAAAGACCAAACGTAGTACGAAACGCGGTCTTTAGGATATCTTCCTCCACTATCCTTATTTGATGATAGCCACTTTTAAGGTCAATCCTATTGAAGTAGGTAGAGCCTTGTAGCTTATCAAACAGATCTTCTAATTGAGGTAGGGGAAATCTATTTTTGATAGTGATATGGTTTAGTGCGCGATAGTCCGCACACATGCAGTATGTACCATCTTTCTTTTGTACTAAAAGGACTGGAGAAAAAAAGGGAGAGGAGCTAGGCCTCACCATATGTGCGCTCCTTGCCGCACTGTCGAAGCATGGCACTTGCCTAACACTGTGTGCGAGCCATAGACGGCTCCAAGCACACAACTAGCTTAACTAGTAAGCTCAAAAGAGGGCAATGGTGTGTCACTCACCGCTCGAGGTTCCTGCCGTGGAGGATTCCTCGCCGCGAAGAAGAAGGAGACGCCGCTACGCCGCGCTCAACCGCTTCACCGCCGTCGTGCCTTTGTAATGCTCGATTGCCCACTCTCTCTCTCTCTCTCTCTCTCTCTCTCTCTCTCTCACACACACACACACACACACACACACACACACACACACACACACACACACATACACACACACACACACAAGGAGGTGAAGAAGAAGAAGATGGAGATGGAGATGGAGCAAGAGCACTCTTCTATTGCACAAATGAGAGAATGATACATTTTAGGTTTAGAATGACTTTTATATGAGCTCACCCCATTCACACTTGGGCGCCCATGCTTAGCCAACTAATCCCTTGAATGTCCCAGTTAGAGTGCACCTCTCATCGGCGATCACTCTTATCCTTTTCCTATTGGACCGACAAGCCCAGTACCTGACTCTACCAAATGAATAATACAATGTCCACCGTAGGTTACAACGTCCGTCTCGTAGGTGATAGGGTGTCCGTGAGCCGTGAGGGTTAACATGCCCCCCTTCCTGATGTAGATTCCGTCCTCGGAAGCTATTGAGTTGAAGCTCGTTGGTCGAGGTGGAAGAGCATTTGAGATGAATGTCCTTAGCCTTCTTCAGTCACTGCAAAATCAAACAACATTGCACAGTAATTGCATTCTCATAAGCGATTAAAAAGCATATGCAATTTTAGGCAGACAATTGATTGGTAACAGAATTTTAAACAATTTGTCAGCAATAAGCATTAAATTGCAATGTAATCAAATGCATAAACAGATGTAAAGGTAAAAAATTAAACAAGTTTGGGGTCGCTAATTTAACGGTCGAAAGGCACTAGAGATCGACTATTAATACCATGGGTAAGCTTCTTAATTTTCTCTGGTTAATTAAGTTGTTTAATCGCGAGAGCCAAGTATTTCATGTTCGAGGGCTGACTAGAGGCTATACCTAGAGGACCTTGTAGTTAAGCTACGATAGAAGGAATTTCTCATGAAATCATCGCCTGACTGATTACCTTTGCTTTGACCCCCCAAATTCTTTTCCCAGTGATTCAATTTTGATGTGTGTGCTTATTTTGTATGCCTTGGGTTTTTTGCTTTTCAAGGAAAAGCGCCCACACTGGGAACCTCTAGGGCTCTAGTACCATAGGCGATACATGTGAGTGGAGTACCAATTTAAGCAGGGATTTCTCTTCCAGCTTAAAATTTTACATTGTGGCACTTTGATATATTTTTGTGTTGTTTGTTTTCATCATTTTAATTTTGTAGCTTTAGGGGGTCATATAACTCTGATACACCTCCCCAGGCTCATCACACTAGTAAACTCCCTTTATAATACTTAAGCTAAAGGTCAATAGGGTCAAGCCCACTAGAAAGCCTTAGTACATTTCACACAATGCTGCCTAAATCGGATTAAGAACCTAAGTAACCATTGCTTATTAGGAAGGCATTCCCCATGGTATTAAGAGAAGATTTCTAACACCTAGCTTGGTCAAACTAGCTTAGTCGGACTGCTTGATTTTTAAACCTAGACAAGTGATTATGACAAAAAATTACATTGAATTAAATGTTTGATACTAAGCAAATGCCATGAATATTAGGCTACCAATCACAATTAAAGCAGACAAACATGGATGCAAAATAGATAGGGGCAATACTAATGGACAAAAAACACTTGTTTGTGTTGATGGTCGCGCTTGATCTGAAGTGTGAACGAGAGAAAGGTTCCATGAAGGTCCAAATCCTATCAATAGCAACACGCTCCTGTACACACTAGGAAACAAAAGGAATACCTCCAGGAGGCACATTAGTGGAAAAAGTTACCAACACTTATTGAACACAACAAAAAACATAAGGAACCCTAACCTAATTATTTGCACTCCCCCTAGAGAGTCAAGGGAATAGGATATTGTAGAGGTTGGGGGGAAACCCTAAGGCTAAACTATTGGGGTATAAAGCCCAATGTGGTCGCCCAGGTAAGTGGGCGGGCCGCCAGGTATGTACACATATTCTTTTGTAAAAATCTAATAAGAACTCACTATGCTCTACACATTACAGTAGAGCGAGTTCACCATATCTTCGTGCTCTTCTTCTCGCACTCTTTCTCGCGTCACACTTCCGCTCGTACTCCTTCAATTGGTATCAGAGCTCAGATCGAGGCTCGGGGCAGCACTGCAGGAGGCTAGAGTCACCAACTCAGATTGGAGTGAAATTCGAGAGGCGAAGACACGGCCCCAAATCTCGTGGGCTAGCCCAAAGGGCTAGGTGTTCTCAGAATTTCATTCTGAGGTCATCTCGGCCACCGTTCGGCTTTGACAAAGGTCTGCGCAAGCCATTTTCAACTACGTGGTCTCGACGGGTGCAGATCCGACTTTGCAAATTTGGGGTTTTTCGGCCTACGACTGTAGGTGCTGAGGATATCGACACTCCCAGAGCGTTGATTTGTGGCTGTCTACACATCGAAGGACGGCTCACAGGTCTTGGAGGCGTGTCACATACGACACGGGCGCATCTACACACAGACTGTAGGCGACATCCACTAGTTCATCAGGTAGCTTGTGTTTGCTGCTTGATATTCCAGATTTCATCCTGACATTGCAGGTACTTCCACATGGGATGTATTGTCAGAGATGATGTATCTTTGTTGAGGGTTTGCTGGCTGTGAGTCACGCAGCAAACAACCGCCGCAGCGGTTACAGCATACAGTGGGAAATTTGTGGATGTATGACTTTGTGGGAAGTCTATGTACTGTCAGATTTACTACAGCCTTTGTTTAGGGTCGAGTGAGGTTTTATTGAGCTGGGGGATTCTCGAATGTTGAGATCCTTTCGGTGATACAGGTCTTGGAGCGATCCCTCGAGCACCCTTAGATAGGCAGCTAGGATGTATTGACTGTGAGTTAGACAGTTGGGATTGCATCTTTGCTTTACTGCCGTTGAGGCATTGTCGCAGTCTATGCTTATAGGACAGTGACAGGACACTGAGAGACAGTACAGGTGCAGGATAGGTTTACCCGCAGCTTACAGTGTTAGAGAGACAGTGTTTTTTGAGCTGTTTTTTGGTCTGTTTTTAGTACACCAGAGCCATTTTACAAAGGAGACTCTGCCAAAATTTCTGCAGAATCTGAAGCTTTCTTGGTTCATTTGACAGGTTGATATTGGTTCAGAGGTCAGTTTACAGGGGAAACTCTGCCGAATTTTTCCCAGGAAAGTAAACTACTGTGAAGCGTAGCTATGGCTAGATCATAGGACACTGCTCTTTACAATATCAAGAAGCTGGATGGAACCAATTTCCCATTGTGGAAGAAGCAGATTTGGCACGTGTTGGTACAAAAGAAGCAGATAAAACCTATAAAGCTCAAGGGGATAAAACCAGAAGATATGGACGAAGATGAATGGAGCGAAATGGATGAATTGGCACTTTCTACCATTATGCTGACTTTGGCAGAAAGAGTTTACTTCAATGTAGCAGACGAGATGTCGGCTTATCAAGCATGGTTAAAGCTGAGTGATCTTTATGAGAAGCAGAGTGCAACTTCACAGGTATACTGGCTTAAGAAGCTTGTTGACTTGAAGATGAAATAAGGGACACATATGTCCAAACATCTGAATGAATTCAACACAATCTACAGTCAGTTGTCAGCTCAAGGTGTCAAGTTTGATGAACCTGTTAGAGCTATGTTCCTGTTGATCACATTGCCGGAAATTTGGGACACTTTTCGCACAGCTTTGAGTAATTCTGCACCTCCAGATGGTTTGAACATAGCAGGTGTAGAAGGAATTCTGCTTACTGAAGAAACCAATAGAAAGACAATGGACAAAGGCAAAGGAATAGCCTTAGTTGTCAGGGGAAGGACCAAAGAAAAGTACAAAGGTGGAAAGAGGAATCAGTCTCGTAGCAAGTCCCGCAGTGCTAAAGGCAAGAGTGACATAGAATTCTACCATTGTGGCAAGAAGGGTCACATGAAAAGAGAGTGCAGAGAATGGAAAGCAGAAAAAGGCAAAGAGAAAGCTGAAGACCATGGTGATAAGAACAAGTCCTCAGTGAAGATTCAAGAAATAAATGTGACAAACACTGTTGCAGAGGATGACAGTCTAGTGTCAGGAGACATCTACTTCTTGAAGAATACAATGGACTCAGCTCTTCTTACAGCATCTGTTGGAAATGCACTGAGTGACTGGATTATAGACTCAGGGGCATCACTTCATGTGTCTCCAAACAAGGAGTGGTTTACCTCTTATGTGACCACTAAAGATCATGTTCGGCTAGGCAATGGGCAGACATGTGAGATCTTAGGTGTTGGAGATGTTTAATTGAAGTTTCAGAATGGCTCTTCTTTCACGCTGAAGAATGTGAGACATGTTATCGCTGATGGGAGCAAAGCAAACCCCGACGGCCTCTAAAACACCGGGGACCGAATGGCGCACCTCGAGCCTGTCATGGTAAAGCAAGCAGGGGGAACCACCTAGCTTCAGCTGCTAGGACGCAAACAACACACCACCATAACAAAGTTTTCATCCAAGAGAGATGGATGCTTGGGAGCAATGATGAAGAGGAAAGGGAATGAGATCAAGTGAGAGAGAGAGAGAGAGAGAGAGAGAGAGAGAGAGAGTGAGGGAGGGGGTATAGCGGCTTAGTACTTAGGCACCACAAAAGGATGGCGAATCCGCACACCCTTCACACATACACAAGCTCACTCCAAACACAAGACTAGGTGGCGATTCCGCACACCTCACATGGGCAAAACATTGCAAGAAAACATACTCACAAAAACTCAAGATTTATTTAGAGAATAAGGCGATGAAATGGGGAGCATAGGGTAGGGGAATGAGAAGGGAGAGCGTGGTAGAGCACATGGCGGATAGGTGGAAGTTGATGGCGAAGACTCGCACGAGGGTTACGGCCATCATCCTTCATTTAGTTTCCCTTCATCTTCCATAGCCAAGGGTGTAGAGGTCATGCTCAAGACAAGCATTGTGATTGCGGTGATGGTGATGGTGTGGGTGTGTGTGTGTGCACTAGGCACACACAGTGCATAGTGTGTTCTTTGGTGATGTTGTGTGTGTCCTTATTGTGATGGTGACCCCTCTTTATATAGGGGAGGAGGGGGGAGAAATTCTAGAATTTAAAAATGAAGAAATCATTATCTACATAGGCCATGTGACTGTGGGCCCCACTTGTCTAGCTGTGTGTATATGTGCCAGAACAGCAGACTCATGAGAGAGAGACTAAGAGAGAGAGAGATGGGTTGATGAAAAAAAGTGAGAGGTGACATGGAGAATAAAGTAATTACAAGAGGGGAGAGAGGGGAGTGTGTTCAAAGGTGAATCTGTGTGCAGATGTGTGTGAACCCAAGAAAAATCAGGTAACCACCGGGTGGGGATGGGTCTGTGGGCACCTTGTTCAGTGAAACTGAGTGTGTGTGAGTGTGGGGGAGGTTATTTAGCTACAAGACAAGAGACATGGCACCCTTTAGAGAGAGGGGGGGGTATTTGGGTCATGGGAAATGATAGGAGAGAGAAAGAGGGGGTGGGGTATACTATTTTGGAAGATAGGGTAAGTTGCATGTGAGTTAGGGTGCATTATTGGTGAGTTATAATGCATTATTGGTGAGAGGTGGGGTAGCTTGAGGGGAGAGAGAAAGGAGAAAGGACAAGGGGAAGAGAGAGGGGGTTGACCTTTTGAGTGGAGGAGAGGAAAAGGGACACCCGGCGGGGCAACAGTGAAGAAAAAGGAGGCAAGGTGGGGATGGGCTACCTCGCAGGCATGAAGTGGCCTATTTTACCTTTCTTATATATTTACATAATCATAATTTATTTTTTTCTTACTCTTTCCAATGCCTTTTATCACTCCCTCCCTAAGAGGGGGTTTTCATGGGGTGGGGACGAGAGAAGAGGGGTATGGGAGCTTGGCTTGTGAAAAACCCCCATCACGGCAATTACAAAGAGCTTGATCAACACAGGTTTACTTGATGATGCTGGCTACGTCACCACTTTTGGACAGAACATGTGAAATATATCCAAGGGTTCTATGATAGTAGCACATGGAGTAAAGTCTGGAGGACTTTACATGATTTATGTATCAAATGTCTCTAAAAATGTAATCAATGTAACCGAGCAGCCGAACGTTTCTTTGTGGCATAGCTGGTTAGGACATATGTTCAAGAAGGGAATGGAAATCTTGTCTCGTTCTGGTTATTTGCCTGGCTTTTTATTTAATGATTTTGAATTCTGTGAACATTGTCTGTATGGTAAGCAAACACAGCAGCCACATAAGCATAGAAGCAGTAGAAGAGATACACAGTTGGCACTTGTTCATAGTGATTTGTGTGGACCTATGCCTAACCTATCTCTAGGGGGAGCTTCTTACTTTATGACATTTATAGATGATTACTCGAGGAAAGTATGGGTTTACTTTCTCAAGCACAAGGATGAAGCGTTTAGTGTTTTCAAAACGTTTGTGACACTTGTGGAGAATCAGAGTGGCAAGAAGCTTAAATGCTTACGCACTGACAATGGTGGAGAGTATGTTTCAAAGGCCTTTCAGGACTTTTGTGAGTCAAAAGGTATAAAACGTGAACTTACTGCTCCTTACAATCCTCCTCAAAATGGTGTTGCTGAGAGGATGAATAGGACCATACAAGAGAAGGTCAGAAGTATGTTGTCTAATGCACAGCTGCCAAATGGGTTTTGGGCTAAAGCTGTATCAACAGCTGTTCATCTTGTAAATAGATCTCCTAGCAAGGTTTTGCAGAAGGATTCAGTGCCAGAGATGGTATGGTCAGGCAAAATTCCCTCATACAAGCATCTCAGAGTCTTTGGCTGTGAGGCATATACTCACGTTCCAAAGGAATTCAGGAACAAACTTGAGCCAAAGAGTAGAAAGTGCATCTTTCTAGGCTATGGTAATTCTGGTGAGATGGGGTACAGACTTTGGGATCCCGAATCCAGAAAGGTTGTCCGCAGCAATGATGTTCACTTTAATGAATCCAAATATCATTCTAAACCAGAGAGGGTTGAGGAGATTAGAAGAGTTGTCTTCCAAGAAGATGGATCTACACGTGCAAGACAAAATGTCAGGGCTCAAGAGGAGCAAGGACAGGATAGAGTGGAACCACAGGTGGACAGGACAGTACTCTTAACGTCAATCCTACTGAAGTAGGTAGAGCCTTGTAGCTTATCAAACAGATCTTCTACCCGAGGCACGGGAAATCTGTTTTTGATAGTGATATGGTTTAGTGCTCGATAGTCCACACACATACGGTATGTACCATCTTTCTTTTGCACTAAAAGTAGATGGACCTACACGTGCAAGACAAAATGTCAGGGCTCAAGAGGAGCAAGGACAGGATAGAGTGGAACCACAGGTGGAGAGGACAGTACTCTTAACGTCAATCCTACTGAAGTAGGTAGAGCCTTGTAGCTTATCAAACAGATCTTCTACCTGAGGCACGGGAAATCTGTTTTTGATAGTGATATGGTTTAGTGCTCGATAGTCCACACACATACGGTATGTACCATCTTTCTTTTGCACTAAAAGGACTGGAGAACAAAAGGGAGAGGAACTAGGCCTCACCATCCCGTTGTTTACCAATTCCTGTACTTGCCTCATAATCTCCTCTTGTTGAGCTTGTGAGACTCGATAAGGAGGTTTGTTAGGCGGTGAGCTTCCTGGAAGGAGCTCAATACGATGGTCATAATCCCCTCGTTTTGGAGGTAGGTCCATAGGGATATCATCGATGAACACATCTTGGAATCCTTTTAGAAAAGTAGACAAGTCTAACTCTTCTTGATTCCTATCATTTTCATTTGATGAAACATTATTAGCTTTTAGAGACTCTTTGACATAAATCATGTACGCAGAAACTAAGCATTTCATTGATTTATCAAAAGAAAGAGGATTTACAAGTGGAATAGTGTGACCACGCTCACTAGCATCTATATACATGTTCTTTCCCCTGTAGGTGAAGTAAATTCTCCTTTCAGGGAACTTCATGTTGGCAGCCATGCGATCAAACCATGGTGCCCCTAGGATAACATGCAGATGTTGGAGAGGAGAGATGAAGAAGTCTTCTTTGTCGACATAGCTTTGGACATGAAGCCTCAACTTCCCAATCAAGGGAGTAACGGAGGCTTGTTGTCTCTTGAAAGCTGCATCAGCTGTTACTATATCTCCCATCTCAAAAGCTTGAATGCCCAACTTGGTGGCCAACTCTATTGATATGAAGTTGAGAGTAGAGCCAGGGTCAAACAAGATGAAGGCATCATGCTCTCTTACCTTTCCCCAAGCATAGGAGAGTGATGATCCTTTGCAATGAGCATCCTCTTTTGGAGCTTCGATGGTGGAAGCCCTAGGAGTCTCATTGCGAGTATTCTTCTTGGGGCAAGAACGATAGCCATGTCCTTGCTCCCCACACTTGAAACATTTATGGTCCTTGCGAAAAGCTTCAAGCTCTTCAGGAGAGAGTTTGTTTTTACCTTTGTAAACTCCCTTCTCCTTGGACCGATTGTTGTTGTTGTTAATGTTGTTGTTGGAAGTGCCTTGGGAATTATTTTGTGCATTGGATTTCCCCTTTGCATCATTTTTATCTTTGTTTTCCATGGGCTTGACATTACGTCTAGCCCCTTGATGGAAATTGATGCGTGAAGCAACCATGGTGTGATGGATTACTTCGGTAATAGTACCAGGCCGTTGAGAGTTAATGTATTCGGCCATCTCTTCAGGTAATCCCGCACAGAATTGCTGTCTTTGCTCGGCAAAGTCTATCTTTTGAAAGACAGTAGCTTTGAGATGTAAATCCCAAAACTTGTCTACATACTTGTTGATAGACTCATGAGAGAGAAGCTTCAAGCCGCGCCATTCGGTAAGAACTTTATCTTTAGTATCGCTTGGAAGCAATTGCTTCATGATGGAAACTCGTAGAGTTTTCCATGTCTTTGGGGCTTCTCCATCGCCACGAAGGCTAGCCCACCATTGACGAGCTGATTTTTGGAAGTGCATAGCTACATGGAGTAGCTTGGAGGACTCTGTGAAGCCCTCGTCCCCAAAGGCCGCATCAAATTGCTGGATGAAGGCCAACACTTTGTCGGTAGCACCAAAGGTGCCATCGTAGGTGAGAAAAGAGATACTCTTTCCTCCCTCCTTGAACTTCTTTAGCTTTTGTGACCTTCGCCATGCAAGAAATGATTTGCGATGTCCTCCCCTCTTGTATTCTCTAGGAGAATAGCCATAACTTTCATCGGAAGAGGAGGAAGGTGAAGAAGAAGGAGAAGAGGGTGACCTCTTCCTAGCCCTTTTCTTCCTTTGTTTCCTCTCTTGCCTTTCAGAGTGATGAGGAGAAGGACTATAGGTTGCTCTTTTCCTCTTGGGGGGAGTAGGCGATCGTCTAGACCGCCGTCTTCGTGGAGCCACCTCTTCAGAAGAACTTAGAATTTCATTGCTTTCTTTCTCTTTGGATTCCTCCTCTCGAATGGGAGAGAGTCTTCTTTTGGGGGTCTCTTCAAGAGGCCTCCTAAGCTCTCTCTCCTCTGGGAGAGGAAGGGAAATTCCATAAGTACGAAGTTGTTGAGTAACTTCGGCTTGCAAAGCAGGGTTTCCCATAGCTTGCTGCAACCTAGCGACGAGATAATTCACAAACATGGGAGCATCATCATTAGCACCTTCATGTGAAAAATCAAAGCTATCAATGTTCATTTTACTCTCTTGATTATTGTCAGCCATGTTAACAAAATTTATGTTTATACTTAGTGTATGCTTTGGCAGTTCAAAACCTTAGTTGCCACTCCTCTTAGCCTTTGAAAATCGGCTCTTAAATATCTACACCCAGGGCTCAAAGTGATTAATTATAGAGAGTAGAGGAGTAGGTCTAACATAGCAGAGTTGCCAAGGGCTAGCTCATTTCATACTTCTTATGGCTCAATAATGGTAAATCCGTAGGCAAGTCTAAAAAAAGACTCCATTATTAAGTCCAAATCTCCCGAGGTGTGCACCATCCCCCACATAGTGGTCTTAACAAAACCGATATTAGATCCCAGTTCCACTTACTCTATTATAATTAACAACATCAACCATTTATATGCTACTTAAGGACCTCTCTTCTTAAGCAAGAAAAGAGAAACCAAATGCTCTGATACCAATGTAATGGAATTTGCCTATTCAATTTGAGAGTAGCAGAATTTAATGAGAGTACTTTCAAGAAATGATTTTGTGAGCATAGCGGGTAGACATAATTGAAGATAGCAACATAATTATAGCAATTAGTTAACTTGGCATGGACAATACTTCTGCAAGAGAGAGAATTTAGAGAACATGACAACAGTTGAGGACCGGATTTATGTGGAGCCGGTCCCCCCTCCAATAGGCATTTGTATTATGATTTCTCCCATAAAGAGAGACTTGTTACAATACATTCTTTGTGTTCCTTGTGAGCTAGGTGAAGCAATGAAGATGGAAAGCTTCATGCATCACCATCATAGCATAACCTAAACTTGAAGAAAGCTTTAACTATACCAAGCCTCAGTCCCAAGACCTCAAACACCTTCGAAGGTGGAGAGAGCTAGCAGGGAATGAGGGTAGCGAAGAGCAAGAAGAAACATTTCATACGAGAAAGAGCTAGTTCCTCACTTATCATAACTCTTGTGCTAGCATACATAATAGCATAGTAATGAAGAAAAAATATATGGCAAGCTCAAGCATTGAAGCATGGCTCTTGGATGGATTTGCACTCCATAGCCAAGAGTGTTGGTGTAGGCTCTCAACCTCTACTTTCTTGGAGAAGGAGAGGGAGCTCTTTCACTTTGCATAGTACACAATGAGAGTGTTTGTGAGTGTGTGTGGGTGAGTATACCCCCTAAGCACCCCCTTAGCTTGCTTGGTTCGACCCCCCCTTGTATCTCATGCTTGAAGCTCATTGGACCCCTCCAGGCCTAGCCAATCACAAGCAGGATCCATTACAAGCAACATGGGTAGCCTTGGGACAAGTGTCCCCCTTTCCCCTTTGAGAGAGAGGACTTGATAAATGCAAAATCAATTAATTAAATATCCTAAATTATCATTGGACCCCTTGGGTGGCCAACCAATAGGCTTCAGGCACACCATGAGGGCAACATGGGGAGGAACTTGACAAGTGTCCTTGCTGCCTCTTCAAGCTGGGGCTTCCCTTGTGTGTGTGTGTGTGTGTGTGTGTGTGTGTGTGTGTGTGTGTGTGTGTGTGTGTGTGTGTGTGTGTGTGTGTGTGTGTGTGTGTGTGTGTGTGTGTGTTCTCTCTCATCCCCCCCCCCCCCCCCCCCCCCTTGTAGGCTCGCCCCCCTCCTTGTAGGGATATTTTTGACTTTGGATGAGCAAGCCCGTTAGTCATCAAGCATGACTAAGCACTTGTAGTAGGGGGTGTTCCCACAAGCATCTCAGGCAAGCTTCTCAAGGCACCTCAAGCACCTTAGTCATGCACCTCAAGCATGGAGCCAGTCAAGCACCTCAAGCATCTTAATCAAGCACCTCAAGCATGACAAGCACCTCATGCAGGACAAGCACCTCAAGCACGACAAGCACCTCGAGCTTGGGCCAGGTTCCCACCTCAAGCTCAGCCCTAGCTTACCTAAGGTCAAAGGACTTTTACACACATTATTGGAGGTCTTCAATGAAGCTAACCCTAAGGTCTTATGCTCCATTGGTTAGCCTTGCTCTTGATAGACCATCTCCCATTTGGGCCCCTTTACTATTGGCCCCGTGTTGAGATAGATCTATAAGCACATATCTATATCTTAACACTTGTTCCCATTTATTCTCCCACATTAAGTGATCAATTTAATATGAGAAAATCATTTGGGTTGGTTAGATAATAGATTTTATGACATTTATGCTTTCTCAAGGCTACAAACGTAGTGAGTTCGATCACTGTCTATATACAAAGAAGGCTAAGGATGGCAGTTGGCTGATCCTTATTTTGTATGTGGATGACATGTTGATTGCTGGCAAGCACTTGGAAGAAATTTCAGCTTTGAAGTCAAAGATGGCAAAATCGTTTGACATGAAAGACATGGGTGAGGCAAGTCATATACTTGGTATGCGCATTGAGAGAGACAGATCAAAGAAGTTGATTTGGTTATCTCAAACAGAGTATATTGACAAGGTTTTGCAACGTTTCAATATGGAGAAGGGAAAGGCACTGAGCGTTCCATTGCCACCATATGTGAAACTTAGCAAACAAGATTGTCCTGTGTCTGAGGAAGAAAAGGCTGAAATGGATAAGATTCCATATGCGTCTGCAGTGGGTAGTTTGATGTATGCAATGATTGCTACTCGCCCAGACATTGCATTTGCAGTGGGAGTAGTAAGTCGATACATGTCAAATCCAGGCAAGAAACATTGGGAGGCAGTGAAAGGAATATTGAGATACCTGAAAGCTACAAAGAGTATGCGTATATGCTATGGGAGTCAGGAGCTAAGTATAAAGGGTTTTACAGACTCAGATTATGCAGGTGACTTAGACAACCGAAGGTCTACGTCACGGTATGTCTTTACATTGGCTGGTGGAGCAATATCATGGCGTTCTAGATTACAAGATTGTGTTACTCAGTCTACTACAGAGGCTGAATATGTTGCAGCATCAGAGGCATGCAAAGAATCAATTTGGCTTAATCGACTAGTAACAGATTTGGGAATCAAAGAAGAGATGCCTGTGTTATATTGTGATAGTCAAAGTGCTATACAATTGGCTCGCAATCCGGTTTATCACTCAAAGACAAAGCATGTGGATGTGAAGTATCATTTCATCAGGTAAATGCTGGAGGATAAGCAACTTCAGCTTGTCAAAGTTCACACCATAGAAAATCCTGCTAATCTACTTACAAAAGGACTTCCCTCAGAGAGCTTTGCGCATTTTCGCAAGCAGTTAGGTGTAGGGTAGTACATCACTTCTCTACATCTCTTGTATATTAGCTTGTATAGTAGCTTCTCTCACACTTAAAGCACCACATTGGACTTTAAGTGGAAGGTTGTTGGGGTATAAAGTCAAATGTGGTCGCCCAGGTAAGTGGGCGGGCCGCCAGGTATGTACACATATTCTTTTGTAAAAACCTAATAAGAACTCACTATGCTCTACACATTACAGTAGAGCGAGTTCACCATATCGTCGTGCTCTTCTTCTCGCACTCTCTCTCGCGTCGCACTTCCGCTCGTACTCCTTCATAAACCCCTATCCTCGTCGTCGAGATAAACAAAGTCATCATCCATGAGACCATATGTGCCATCCGTGTAGTCCTGTAAATTTTCTTCTTCATCATAGGTACCCATGTTTACTAAGAAGGTCACTAGACGCCTATAGTCATCTAGGTCAAAAGGGTAGGCTTGTGCAATGGGAGAAACGCTCTCTACTAAGTATGGATCAGACGTGGTCAAGAGGCGTATCAGCCATTCTAACTCCTCAAAATTCCTCTCACATGCTAGCGTACCTATCAAATCCCATTCACATGCAAGCACTGGAAAGACCATGTGAAATATTTGTGAAAAGTAACGAGGGTACCTCTCACCCAAGGCAGGAGTTGATGACTCTAGCGTACTAGCCATATCTGTACACACAAATAGATGATGGTTAGAGTGCAAATATTACAAGGGTCGTGTTCTTGTGCATATTTTGTTTTTATGATTTTGTGTTATGGCTCTTGCTCTTTTACTTTTTTATCTTGTTTTTGTGAGTATAAGGCTTTATATATACATTCCCTAAGATTAGAGATTAAGAGGTCAGGGAGAAAGGTTGAGAGGGAAGCAAGTGAATAATGGATGTCCACAAACACTCCCCCCTTCCTTGGGTAGATCATACCGTTTGAAATGATGTCCTCACCCTTTGAAACCAGTTGTTTCAAGTTGTTATAGGTGAAGATTTTTGCCAGTAATTTTCTATTACCTTAGGTGCCTCGTCGAGTTGCAAGGGTGGTAAGGTACTCTCCCAAGATCGAACTTGAAGTGGTTCATCAGGTGATTCTTGAACATTGGAAGGTGTGGATTCCTTTGTAACTTCATGGAGGTCCACTATTGTAGGTGGAGGCTGTGTAGAAGCTTTTACCTCTATGGATGTATTACATGAGGAGCTAGAAGGTTCATGGAACTAGGTGTGTAGCATTCTGTGATCTTTCCCTTCCCACGGTCTGCCATTGGCTTTAGCGTTACACTGTTTGACTCATATGGGTTTGTTGTCGATAGGGAAGGACACATTTTATGTTTAGGTACCCAAATTTTCTCATTTCCATCATAGTAGCTTTGGGCTTCTAATAGTCGTTTTGGAATCCATCGTGATTTGGTCTTGACTCTCCTAGGGCGCGCTCTTGGTTTTCCGGGGAAATTTTTTCTTGGAATGGATGGGAGGGTTGAGGTAGTTGGAAGTAAGGCCTTGGGGACCCATTGATATGTACTCTTAGGTCATGCAGGTTGAGTACTTGCAATATTACTGCTTACTGCAACTACAAGTGTTGAAGTGCTAGGTTCATGGGTAGCCGACAAAGACGAGTTAACCACCTTGGCTTGTGAATGTTGGCTATCCTTCAACTTTGCTAGAGTTTGCAACGTAGGTGACTTTGCTTGAATGATAGGGCTAAGAGTCGGTGGTCGCGTCGTGACACTACCGGTATCCCAATCAATAGTGCATTTGGTTGCTAACATCCACGTGCGTCCCAGGTTTACGTTGCCTTCCATAGCTCCCGCGGGCATGACTAGAAACCTCTGCACTATGCTTCCATTGTCATAGACAATAGGGGTCTGAAGGACTCCAAGAATAGAAGTTTTCTTTTTATTAATGCCCTTGACTTGCATCGTACTCGAGGATAGGGTCGGTTTCCCTAATTGACACCAAACTCCATAGGATAACAAATTGTGTTTAGCTCCCGTATCTAATAAGGCATTGTATAGTACTTTCCCACAGGGGCTATTTAGCTCAATTGGGTATCGTAGGGGTGGCTCAGATTCTAATGAGTCGTCATCTGTGTCCTCGAAAAATGCTTGTGTGATTCCCAGATTAGCTTCTCGTTGGCGTCTAAGACGTTGTTGTCGTTCTCGAGCCTCAACTCTTGCTTGGATGTTTCTAAGCTCTACTTGTTCCTTGGCAGCCTTCTTTTGATGGATGGCTTGCAACTCTTCCTGGCTTAGAGGATCGTAATATCTTTTGAATTTACTCCCATTAAGGAATCCAATGGTTTCAACTCCATCTAGAGTCTCCACACGAATGGTACCTTGCGGGGTAATTTCACACACTCGATATGGTCCCTTACCAGCGTATTTCAATTTCTTCTTTTCATTACGTACCCTGTACATAAGAACTTTATCACCAACTTTGATGTCTTTATCCTTTAAATGGCTATCAAACCACTTCTTTCTCCTATCCTTCTCCACTAGAGAATTTCACACAGCTAATTGCCTCTCTTCATCTAGCCTTTCCAGGATATATAATCGCTCAACTAAGGGGTTACCATCCCAACCTTCTTGAGAAGCTACTCGAAGACTAGGAATGACAAACTCCCATGGCATAACTGCTTCTTGGCCATACACCATCTTAAATGGTGTGCAATTAATAGCAACTTTATACGTAGTACGATAAGCCCATAAAGCTGATGTAAGCTTTAAGTCCCAATCAGTGCGAAGAGCCTCAACTGTCTTTGTCAAAATGGAGATGAGAGTTTTGTTGGTACTCTCGGCTTGGCCATTTGCTTGGGGATAATAGGGTGTAGACTTGTGGTGAGATATCATGAAGTTTGATGTGAGTTCTTTTATTACTTCATTTATAAAATGAGTTCCATTGTCACTCACAAGTTCAAAGGGGCATCCAAAACGTGTGATAATGTTCTCAAAGAGGAACTTAGTTGTTGTTTTTGCATCCGACTTTCTTGTTACTTTTGCTTCGCCCCATTTGGTTACATAGTCGGTAGCCACAATGATATATCGTGATTGCGTGTTACGTGCAGCCGGACTAATCGGTCCTACAAAGTCTAAGCCCCACTTTTCAAATGGTTGGGTTACCTTGATGGTATGTAGAGGCATCCTATCCCTTCTTTGTGGCTTCTTAAAGCGTTGAAATTCATCACATCCCTTTGCAAAAAGTGATGCATCCTTAAACAGAGTGGGCCACCAATAGACTGACTGTAAGATCTTTCGGGCAGTCAACCTTCCTGAAAAGTGACCACCAGCTACGCCCATGTGTGCCTCTTGTAGAATATATAAATACTCATCCTCGCGGGCACAGCGTCTAAGAACATCATCTTTTCCTCTCTTATAGCGAGTTCCAGCTAGTAAGCAATAGGGTTCGCATTCCTTGATTAATTTTCGAGCTATATCTTTTCGCAGCTCTTTGGGTGGAAAACCATTAACTAAGAAGTTAACAATCTTTTCACTCCATTCAGGCATTGTCTCAACAATGAACAAAGGAGTATCAGGCAATTCATCATCAACCCCCGTAGGAGCTTCGCCATTAGGGATACGAGATAAATGATCCGCCATGACATGTTTCCTCCTAGGCCTCACAACAACGGTGAAGTCAAACTCAAGAAGAAACAACCATCGTGTAATTCGACCTGAGGAACACGGCTTGTTTACCAAATATAGCAATGCTTGATGATCAACATAAAACACAAACTTGGTAGCAAGAAGGTAATAGCGAAATTTCTTTACTACGTAAATCATAGCTAGACCTTCGCGCTCTGTAGTATTGTAGTTCATCTCAGCATCATTTAATTGGCGACTTGCAAAGCTAATAGGGTAGTCCAATTTATGTTCTCCTGGTTGAGTTAGAGCACACCCAATAGCAAAGTTTGATGCATCAATATGCACATGAAAAGGTACATTCCAATCAGGTGTTCGCAGGATTGGAGCACTTGTTAGGGCCTTCTTTAATAACTCATAAGATTGATGATATTCTTCCGTCCAGTGAAACTCGATAAGAAGCTTGTACAATGGACGCGCTATCTCGGAAAAGTTTAAAATAAACCTTCGATAATAACCAACATGGCCCATAAATCTTTGAACTCCTTTATAGTTCGTAGGTGGTGGCAAATCGGCAATGGCTTTAATCTTACTCTCATCTGTGGATATCCCGTTTTTGGACACTATATGCCCTAGAATGACTCCATGCTTAACCAAAAATTGGAATTTGAAAGGGTTCAATGAGATGCGATAAAATCTGCACCTTTCAAATATTTTTCGTAGATATAACAAATGCTTCTCCCAAGAAGAATAAACACAAAGGTCGTCTAGGAAAGCTTCACAAAACTTCCTTAGAAATTCTTTAAACGCAGTGTTTATTAATCGTTGGAATGTAGCAGGGACGTTTGTTAAGCCAAAAGCCATAACACGAAATGCAAACACTCCAAACTTTGTGATAAAAGCAGTTTTAGCTTGGTCCTCTAATGCAATTGTGATTTGAGTGTAACCAGAGTACCCATCTAAAAAGCTATAAGCTTCCTTGCCCGCAACTCTTTCAAGCACATGTTCTGAATATGGCAAGGGATAATGATCTCTCCTAGTAGCTGCATTAACTTTCTTGAGGTCCACACACACAGGCTTAGTTTCCCATTCTTTTTTGGCACAATGACTATTGGAGAAACCCATTCTAAGTGCTCAATAGGGTATATGAATCCACATTGGCCTGAAGCCTTTGAGGAATCATCGGTTTCACTCTCAGGTAGGTGTGCCTCTTTCTTATCATCGGATGTTACATGTGCTACACCTAACATGTTTACTGGTGCAATGTGTGGTATCTCTTCCCCATCTGGTGTTACCCAGGTTGTTCCTCTAGCTCCCCATGTATCTATAGTTGCCTCTAGGTGTACCCAATCGACATTGTCTGACTCAGCCATTCCGGGTAGGATATCCATATAAGGAGAGTTCTCCCCAATATTTGTATCTTCGTTACACGTGTAACAATACTGTAATGGAGCTGAGTGAATTGTTTTGTCTAATCGATTATCAATGATGAATTTATTTCCTAGAGGATGCGTTCGACCACTTAAAAGATCAACTCGAATGACAGAGTCTTGGAACTGTAAGTATACGTGGTTTTTGGACCAGTCATGCACCATTTTTGCTTCCCTCATGAATGGACGCCCTAAGATCATCTCAAATGACATAGGATGCTTGGAAAAATCCATAACAATGAAAGTCTGCCTTACCTTGTGTCCCAAGACCTTGATCCTGAGATCCTTTAGCATTCCAATAAGCGTAACAATAGATCCATTAGCCATTTTTACCACTACGCTTGTGGCTTCAAGGTGAGGTCTCCCCATAGACTCCCAACAACTCTTTGTCACCATGCTGACTCCCCGCACCACCTTCAAGGACCCCCTTTATAGTTAATCCTTTAGTAGTGATTGGTAGAGTAGCATTAGATTCATCACCTTCAAAGTATTGCCCCAACTTGTTAACGGGTATTTCAATTACAGATTCATGTCCCGCTAGGTCAGATGGTGGTGCTAAATGTTCCTCATCATTCATTACCGCGTCAAGTTTGTTCATATGTGCAAACTGTGGTAATCCAGCCTGTAATTCTCCATTGAGGAAGGCTCGAAGAGCTGAGACTAGCTCGGGGTCTTTATATAGTTTGGACATGATGGTGGTTCTAACTTCTGAATAGATGAAATCCATCAATTTGGCAATGTTTAACGGCACCTTTTGGCCTTGAGTCCCTTGAAGTGGGGAAGATGGGATCTCCATTTCTTCGATAGGATCAGGTAGTCCCTCTGTAAACATTCTTTCCATCAAGAAGTGAGTACGCCCACTTTCCCATGACTTTAAGTCACTTTCTTCTTGGATGACGCTAGGTATATCCAAGGGTCTATGGACTTGGTGAGGTTGTTGTTGTGTAGGGAACACGGTGTCTGTAATCTGGATCTTCCTAGGTGCTGGTTCTAGATCCCTTTGGGTATCTTCTACCAAACTCCTTAAATGCTTGACTCGCTCAATCTCCTCTGTAGGGTTTGGGTAAGTTCCTATCTTCTTTTTCAATCCTGGCCATTATGGCTCATGAAGATCTTCCTTGTTGGTTTCTATGTTAGTGGTCGTTTAGGTCTCCATGGTTTCACCTGAATCAGAATCTTCTTCAGCGTCGTTCATATATACGGGGTCATCACCAGTCCCTATGTTCGTCTTTGAGCTGGGGTCTGACTTCGCTGCTTTTTGCTATCTCTTTCTTCGTGTTTTCTTCTTTTTCTGAGATTGGGCAATTGATGTCGTGTCTCTTTCCTCAAGAATATAATTTTGTTTTTGGAGCATCGATCGTGTGAGTGCGTTTACTGGTACTATGTTTATAGTTGGTGGTGTCCCATCAACAATCTCTATTAAGTTCAATGGTGTGATTTCCGGTGCATTTGGATTGTTAGGACACTGTGCGATCAAATGATCTAGGCCACAACAATTACAAGTGAGTATTGGCATTGCCAATGCACTCCCTTGACTTGTTTGCATTAGTGCAGCATTCTTTTGCATTCTAATGGGGCACTCAGCTACTCGATGTGGTCCACCACATTCGTAGCACTGAAGAGGTGGTCTCCTTGCAAAACTATTAATGTTTTGGCCTCTTGCTGCTACCGCAGTAGCTTGATATACCGGTTTGATTTGTCCCCAATGGTCTTCCATATAGTACATGGGACACTCCTCAAGCATGTTGACTCCATAGGTGATACTAGAGTCTATGTCCTCTTCGCAATCTACATAAGTACTAGATGACTCGCAACCTATTTGGTTCATAGGTGTAACTCTTGGATGAGGGGTTGCGGTCCTAGCACTGGAGGTGGCAACGGTGTGGTTTGGACCACATTTTGGGTTCTAGGGACCATGTGCTGTAATCGCAATTGTTGCTCCATGGGTGGGGTAGGCATCAATGCAAGAACTCGAGGTGAGTCTGCCCAAGCTATAGGCGGTCTATTTTCCATGATGCGTTTAAGCATTAGGCAATCCTTCGCTTGATGGCCATACCTACCACAAGCGTTACAAGTCCCGTTAAACTTTACTCTCAAAGTAGGGCATTCACTCGTAGTATGTGGGCCCAAGCAAATTGAGCACCATTGTTGCTCCCTTCTTGGATACATATGAGTGTTTTGTGGAGCACGATTATCCCTAAGGCTTTCTTGGATGGCCTTGGTGAGATCTGCCAAAGTCATCTCAGATATCGTTTGCTCTTTCACGATTGGCTTTATCTTCATTGGCTCATGCCCTGACCCTTGCGAGCTACTAGACTTCGGCTCGGTAGACACTCTTTCTCCTGCAATCATTAAATTATCCTCCAATTGGATTGCATTCATGGTGACTGCTTCCCAAGTAGTGATACCTCTAATGACTAGGCCATTATAGATACTTTCATGTCGTAGTCCCCTAATGAATCTATCGAGCAATTGGTTGTTGTTGAATCGCTCATTTGGATTGCATCGAGAATTCAAATTCTTTAGGCGACTAATGAAGTCTCTCACGGATTCACCTTCTTCTCGTTGGGCTTTCTGGAGCTGAGAGGCTACACCCCAAAGTACTCCCTCTCGTATGTATTCTTTAAAGAACACTCTCCTAAGAGTAGAGTAGATCGTTTTCTCTTCTACTCTTAAGGTTCTATACCAATCTCCAGCCTTTCCGCTTAGGGTCAAACTCAAAGCCTTACACTTATGTAGCTCATTGTGCTCTTCCAAGGAATCGCACACATGTTCAAAGACTTTCATATGCTTTCTAGCATCTCCGTCTCCACTGAATTTTTGTGTGAGCTTAGCTACTTGAACTGCCTTGCTCCTAGGCTCTCTATCAGGTGCACTACGCATGTTTTCCGCAATAGAGCGACGGATAGTTTGAGCAAATGTTGCCAAATCTCCTATTTGAGCAGGTATAATGGGTGTATGTGCTCCTGGAACCACATGTGAGATGGGAGTTGGCCTTGGCCTTGTCCACTTGTATAAGACCTTGGATAATGCCATTGTGGATTGTAAGCTCTTGGAATAATCGAAGGTGTAGGAGCTACATGAAGCTGAGGTACGACAGGTGCACATGATTGATACATACATGTAGGTATAGTTGGGGGCACTGTGCTACTAGGCATCGGCGCAGTATTAACAAATGAACTCCATGGTGTACTTCTTGTCATGCTCACCACTGGGATATGCATGGTAGCCGTAGTGTCATTAAGAGAAAGATGAGCTAGATCTGGGAAGGTAAAGCTGTCACTTGTGGGATCAGATTGTACTGAGGCTCCTGGCGAAACAACATATGGAAAATCAATGGGGCTCACTGAGGGAGTCTCCATTTGTGATAGGGTTGGTTGGTTGGTCTTTCCCGTATCCAAGAATCTCATTAGGCCTGTTGAAGGCATGTTGATCCCTGTGTTCTGTCTTTCTAACTCGACAATCCTATGGAGGACATCACAGACTTTCTGTTGTTGCTCATCTATGCTAGTAGCACCCGATGTGGATTGTAGAACATCTAACCAACCCACATGATAGGTGTGTCCTCTGTACCGATCAGTTAAAGCTTCTGCTAGTAGGTCATACTCCCAATTTTCGTTTAGGAATATCCCATCTCAGCATGGCGTGCTGGAGGTTTCCCTCGAAGTGGAAGCATTATTGCTCCCCATCGCTTGCCCCTCCGTGACTGCTACCTTGGGAGCACTCGGTTGCTCGGCTGGCATGATTTTTGTCATAGGAGCCTTTGCTTTCAGGGCTCGACTTTGTTCTAGCCTTCGTAGGTTCTCAATTTCCCTCTCCCTTGTTGCTTGCATATAGTGTTCGATCTCATGTACTTCGGCAAGACTCCTACCATCGGGTAGTAGAACCTCAGAGGGAGATAGTCCTAAAGGATCAGGAGGTGCAGTGGATGGAACATTCACATGCACACTCTCAAGAAGCATAGGGTCTATTTTAGGCATGAATGACGAATTTACTTCCCCACTCCCTTCATTTATTTCATTAACCGCATGTTCGGAGCGAGTAGCTCTAATAAGGCTCTCTTCTAAGCGGCTAAACACGTTGGACCTGGGCCGTGGACCCATGGCATGTATGTATTGACTTGAACTATCAAGGTTTGGTGTAGGATACCCCTCCATGACTTCGTAGTCAGAGGAAGAATCACTAGACGCGATATGAGGATCTTGGGTCACGCTACCTTGAGTCCCGGTCGAAGGTCCAGAACCTAGGGTGGAGGAATAATGGGTGCCCGCGTAAATGGAGGCACTACCAATATGCTCGTGCTCTAACACTCGTCTAGAGCATAGGTTCATATGACTTGGATCCCCTAGAAGTGTCAGTGAGTGCCCGTGAAGGCTGCTCACCTAGTATTTTTGGGTGTTTTGCAACCCAAGTCTTTTCTCTTTTTTTTTGATTTTTTGGTCCTTTTTTTTTAACCCAGCTATAGAATAGAACGTATGATAGCTCAAAACGAGCGTCTCGGTCAGAGGGACGTGCCGTGCTTTACAGCCCTCCGCTTGGTCACTTTATGCCCTCGGAATCCCTAAAACCGTCAATTTCTAGTAGGGAAGTAGGCCCAAATTAGAAAGTCTAAGGGTGCAAGTGGGAAGAGGAGGGAGGAGAGTGGAGGACTTGCCCCACATGCTCTCATTCCTTCTTGAGGGGGTAGGGTATATATATAAGAGTGAGTCTAGTATACATCATAAGACTGAGGACTGAGGCCTGGGCTTGGGCTTGGGCTTGGGGAAATGATCCCGATCAAAATTTTAGTGTAGGCCCCCAGTCACTCACGCTTAAATATTTTTGGATTTTTTTTATTAAAAAAATTTTTAATAACTTTTTTTTTTTAAAGGCGACGACCGCGCGCGGTTTAGGTGACCCTTTCTTGGCCACACACACTGTCAACACCTACCTAACCTCTCTGTCAACAGCTCACAGCTCACTACCTTATCTACTTACTAACAGTGTTGCTAACCACTACCTTATCTACTAACTAATCTGTTAACTACTCTGCTAACTGCTTACTGACAGTGAGCTAACTATCCACCTACTCGCTCTCTCACTACCTTACTGTGCAAAGACTGTGTGCAGGCAAACCTTAACAGAAAACTGTGTACAGACTGTGTGCAAACAGAAATCGCTGACTGTCTACCTACTTACTCATTCACTGCGAACAAGCTAACGACTACTAATTGTGCAAAGACTATGTGCAAACAGAAAACACAAGATTATGCAGAAATCACAGAACTTGCAGACAATACAGAAATTAACAACTTGCAAAAAAATAGCTCATTCCTCTTCCTCTTCCTCTTCTTTCCTACTACAAACAACTCATAGAAGAAGCACAAAGCGCCTCTTGGGCTTAGTGCAGGGCGATTCCCCAGCAATGGCGCCAAAAATGTGCGCTCCTTGCCGCACTGTCGAAGCAAGGGACTTGCCTAACACTGTGTGCGAGCCACAGACGGCTCCAAGCACACAACTAGCTTAACTAGTAAGCTCAAAAGAGGGCAATGGTGTGTCACTCACCGCTCTATGCTCCTGCCGTGGAGGATTCCTCGCCGCGAAGACGAAGGAGCAACCGCTTCACCGCCGTTGTGCCTTCATAATGCTCGATTGCCCTCTCTCTCTCTCTCTCTCTCTCTCTCTCTCTCTCTCTCTCTCTCTCTCACATACACACACACACAAGGAGGTGAAGAAGAAGAAGATGGAGATGGAGATGGAGCAAGAGCACTCTTCTATTGCACAAATGAGAAAACGATACATTTTAGGTTTAGAATGACTTTTATATGAGCTCACCCCATTCACACTTGGGCGCCCATGCTTAGCCAACTAATCCCTTGAATGTCCCAGTTAGAGTGCGCCTCTCATCGGCGATCACTCTTACCCTTTTCCTATTGGACCGACAAGCCCGGTACCTGACTCTACCAAATAAATAATACAATTCCCATCGTAGGTTACAACGTCCGTTTCGTAGGTGATAGGGTGTCGGTGAGCCGTGAGGGTTAACACCATCCCTTTGTCTACCAATTCTTGTACTTGCCTCATAATCTTCTCTTGTCAAGCTTGGGAAACTCGATAAGGAGGCTTGTTAGGCGGTGAGCTTCCTGATAGGAGCTCAATACGATGGTCATCATCCCCTCGTTTTGGAGGCAAGTCCATAGGGATATCATTGATGAACACATCTTGGAATCCTTTCAGAAAGTTAGACAAGTCTAACTCTTCTTGATTCTTACCATTTTCACTTGATAAACCATTAGCGTCATTAGTGGATTCTTTGACAAAAATCATGTACGCAAAAATCGAGCTTTTCATTGACTTATCAAAAGCTCGTGGATTTACAAGTGGTATAGTACGACCAGATTCATTAGCATCTATATACATGTTCTTTCCCCTGTAGGTGAAGTAAATTCTCCTTTCAGGGAACTTCATGTTGGCAGCCATGCAATCAAACCATGGCGCCCCTAGGATAGCATCCTCATGTTGGAGAGGAGGGATGAAAAAGTCTTCTTTGTCAACATAGCTTTGGATATGAAGCCTCAACTTCCCAATCAACGGAGTAACGGAGGCTCGTTGTCCCTTGAAAGCTGTGTCAGCCGTTACAATATCTCCCATCTCGAAAGCTTGAATGCCCAACCGACTCCGTTGATATGAAGTTGTGAGTAGAGCCAGGGTCAAACAAGATGAAGGCATCATGCTCCCTTACCTTTCCCCAAGCATAGGAGAGAGGTGATCCTTTGCAATGAGCATCCTCTTTTGGAGCTTTGATAGTGGAAGCTCTAGGAGTCTATTTCTTTTGGGGCAAGAACGATAACCATGTCCTTTCTCCCCACACGTAAAACATTTGTGATCCTTGCGAAAAGTTTCAAGCTCTTCAGGAGAGAGTTTATTTTTACCTTTGTAAACTCCTTTCTCCTTGGACCGATTGTTGTTGTTGTTGTTGGAATGGCCTTGGGAAGAATTTTGGGCATTAACTTTTCCCTTTGCATCACTTTTGTCTTTATTTTTCATGGGCTTGACATTCCGTCTAGCCCCTTGTTGGAAATTTATGCGTGAAGCAACCATGGTATGGTGGATTACTTCGCTGATAGAACTAGGCCGTTGAGAGTTGACATACCCGGCCATCTCTTCAGGTAATCCCGCACAAAATTGTTGCTTTTGCTCGGTGAAGTCTATCTTTTGAAAGGCAGTAGCCTTGAGATGTAAATCCCAAAACTTGTCCACATATTTGTGAATAGACTCATGAGAGAGAAGCCTCAAACTCCGCCATTCGGTGAGCACTTTGTCCTTTGCATCACTTGCAAGGAATTGCTTCATGATGGAAACTCGTAGAGTTTTCCATGTCTTTGGGGCTTCGCCATTGCCATGAAGGCTAGCCCACCATTGACGAGCCGATTTTTGGAAGTGCATAGCTACATGGCGTAGCTTGGAGGACTCCGTGAAGCCCTCATCTCCAAAGGCTGCATCAAATTGTTGGATGAAGGCCAATCCTTTGTCAGTAGCACAAAAGGTGCCATCATAGGTGAGAAAAGAGATACTCTTTCCTCCCTCTTTGAACTTCTTTAGCTTTTGTGACCTTCACCATGCATGGTAAGATTTGCGATGTCCTCCCCTCTTGTATTCTCTAGGAGAATAGCCATAGCTTTCATTGGTTAGAGGAGGAAGGTGAAGAAGAAGGAGAAGAGGGTGACCTCTTTCTTGCCCTTTTCTTCCTTTGTTTCCTCTCTTCCCTTTTGGAGTGACAAGGAGAAGGACTATGGGTTAACCGTTTCCTCTTGGGAGGAGTTGGTGATCATTTAGTCCGCCTTCTTCGTGAAGCCATATCTTTGGAGGAACTCAGGAATTCATTACTTTCTTGATCTTTGGATTCCTTCTCTCATATGGGAGAGAGTCTTCTTTTGGGGGTCTCATCAAGAGGCCTCCTAAGCTATCTCTCCTCTTGGAGAGGAAAGAAAATCCCATAAGCACGAAGTTGTTGAGTAACTTCGGCTTGCAAAGTGGGGTTGCCCATAGCTTGTTGCAACCTAGAACAAGTTAATTAACAAACATGGGGGCATCATCATGTGAAAAATCAAAGTTGTCAATGTTCATTCTACTCTCTTGGTTATTGTCTGCCATGTTAATTAAGGTTATGTGTTTACTTAGTGTATGCTTTGGCAATTCAAAACCTTAGTTGCTACTCCTCTTAGCTTTTGAAAATAGGCACTTAAGTATCTACATCCACGGCTCGAATTGGTTAATTAGAGAGAGTAGTGGAGTGGGTCTAACATAGCGAAGTTGTTGATCGATAGCTCCTTTCTGACTTCTTATGGCTCAATAATGGTAAAGCCGTAGGCAAGTCTAAGAACGAGGTGTGCACCATATCCCATATAGTGTGCTCAACAAAACTAATAATAGATCCCAATCCCACTTACCCTAATATAATTAACAAAATCAACCATTAATACGCTACTTAAGGACCTCTCTTCTTAAGCAAGAAAAGTGAAACCAAATGCTCTGATACCAATGTAATGCAAATGGCCTATGAACTTTGAGAATAACAGAATTAAGAGAATTAGAGTGAGCATTTTTGTAAGATTACTTTGAGAACTTAGAGGGTGAATTTAATTGATGGTAGCAACATAAACATAGTACTTAATTAATTTGGCATGAACAATACTTTTGCAAGAGAGAGAATATTAGAGAACATGACAATAGATGAGGACCGGATTTACTTGGAGCCGGTCCCCCCTCCAAAAGGCGTTTGTATTATAGATTCTCCCATCAAGAGAGACTTTATTACAATACAATCTTTGTGTTGTTTGTGACCTTGGTGATTCTATGAAGATGGAAAGCTTCATGCATCACGAGCTTAACATAAACTTTGCAAAAAGCATTCACTATCCCGAGCCTCATTCCCAAGGCCTCAAACACCTTTGAAGGTGGAGAGAGCTAGTGGGGAATGAGGGTAGGGAAGAGGAAGAAGAAACATTCCATACGAAAAAGAAATAGTTCCTCACTTATCATCACTCTTATTGCTTAGCATAGCACAATAGCATAGTAATGAAGATGAAGAAGATGGCAAGCTTAAGCATTGAAGCATGGCTCTTGGTTGGATTTGCATTCCATAGCCAAGAGTGTTGGTGTAGGCTCTCCACTTCTCAACAAACTTGGGGAAGGAGATGGAGCTCTTGCATTTTGAAATCCACACAATGAGAGAATGTGTGTGTGTGTGGGAGAGTATATCCCCCCCCCCCCCCCTCTCATGCTTGGTCCACACCTCTCTCTCTCTCTCTCTCTCTCTCTCTCGTATTATTTTATTATTTCCTTTGGACAAGTGTCTTCTTTTTCCTCTTTTGAGAGAAATAACTTAATATTTATTTTTATGTATCTTTATTTTCATTGGACCCCTTTGAAAGCTACCCAATAGCATTCAAGCACATCATGAGGGCCACATGTGGAAGATCATTTGAACATGCGTCTTTTATGTTTATTAAGTCATTTGGTTAAATGGAATACTTCAAGGACTTATTCAATCAAGCAAGCATGTGTTTTTTATGCTTATTAAGTCATTTGGTTGAATGGGATACTTCAAGGACCTATTCAATCAAGCATGGACCTTCATGTCTCTTTAGAACTTATCTTTGAATTAACATTTCAAAAACCTTAATCATTTAAGCATAAAAATCACCTCAAGCTTTCACCACTTTAAGTGCCTTAGCACCTCATGCTTGGGTATGATTCCCACCCCGAAGTTAGCCTTAGCTTAAGTAAGGTCAAAGGACTTTTTAACACTAGCTTTTGAAGGTTTTTAATGAAACTAACCCTACGGTCTTTTAAGCTCCATTAGGTTGCATTGCTCTTTGACATACCATCTCTCATTTGGACCCCTTTACCATTGGCCCTGTGTTGAGATAGATACGTAAGCACATGTCTATATTCTAATCCTTGTTCCCGTTTATTATCCCACATAAAATGATCAGTTTAATATGAGAAAATCATTTGGGTTGGTTAGATATTAGATTTTTTGACATAGTCTCAACTCTTCGAGCCTTCCTCAATGACCACAATTTGCACAGATGGATGGAGCTGGGGAGATGTCAATAGAGGAGGAACACTTAGATCCACAACCCAACCTAGATGAGAACCTTGTTATAGAAATACCTATTAACAAGTTGGGACAATACTTTGAGGGTGATGAATCCAATGCGACCATACCAATCACTACCAAGGGATTAAATGTGAAGGGAATCATTGGTGGTGGCACTGGGGTTAGCATTGTGACTAAAAATTGCTGGAAAACTATGGGAAGATCTCACCTTGCGACCACAACCATAGTAGTGAAGATGGCCAATGGGTCTATTGTTAAACCTATTGGGATGCTAGAAGATCTCAAGATCAAGGTCTTTGGACATAAAATAAGAGTTACCATCATTGTTATGGATTTCTCCAAGCACACTGTGGCATCGAAGATGATCTTAGGACGTCCTTTCATGAGGGAAGCAAAAATGGTACATGACTGGTCTAAAAACCATTAATTGATCATAGATCCGACACCACAGTTCACTCGGCCCCATTGCAGTATTGTTACACGTGTAAAGAGGACACTGATGTTGGGGAAGATTCTCCTTATATGGATGTACTACCTGGGATGACTGAGTCGGACAATGTGGATTGGGTCCACCTAGCAACAACCATAGACACTTGGGGAAACAAGGGGACGACCTGGGTAACACCTGAGGGGGATGAAATGCCACAACTCGTATCCTTAAATATGCTAGAAGCAATGCATATAGCTTCTGATAAGACTCATCCTAATATAACGAAGAAAACATACAAGTAGATCCCTAAATCTTCTTTAGCGACCATAGCTAGTGTTAAAAAACAGAAGCCTTGTAAAAAACGTCCCACTCGCCCTACAAAATGTAAGGAAACGTGGCGGTGGATTCCAAAACGACTATTGGAAGCCCAAGGCTATTATCAAGGAAATGGTCAAATCTGGGTGCCAAAACGTAGATTGTGTTCTTACATGTCACCTGACCCATGTGCACCCAATCCTGTAGCTCCAAAACAAATTGACAATCGTGGAAAGAAAAAAATCACAAAATGCTACACACCTGCTCTAGAGCTAGTTTGGGTACCAAAGAAAGAACAATTTGTTCCACCTAGCTCAGAAAGGGGGGAGTCCCATGAAGCTTCTAGCTCCTCATGTAATGCATCCATAGAGGTAAAAGCTTCTCCAAATCCTCCACCTACAATAGTGGACCTCATAAAGCTACAAAGGAATCCACACCTCCTAGTGTTCAAGAATCTCCTGATGAACCACTTCAAGTTCGATCCTAGGAGAGTACCTTACCACCCTTGCAACTTGACGAGGCACCTAAGGTAATAGAAATCTACTGGCTCACCTATTACCAACTGGAACAATTGGTTTCAAAGGGTGACGAGCACATTTCAAACAGTATGACCTATCCAAGGAAGGGGGGAGTGTTTACTGACAGTCATCATTCACTCACTCCCCTCTCAACCTTCCTCCCTAACCTCTCAATCTCCCAATCTTAGGGAATGTATATATAAAGCCTTATATTCACAAATTAAAAAAAAAAAAGATCAAGAGCAATTAGCAAATGAGTATGCACAATAAAAGTCAAAACATTGACCAGACCTACACATTCACATCCGGTACACTGAAACAGAAACCTATGTCATCAAACACCTTTGATCCTCATCACTCGAGTGATGGAGGGTAGGTAGGATTACTACGATAGATGTGTTTCTGTTTTAGAGTTTAGTGATTAGCAAAGTTCTTTCTTCCCACTGATGTGCCTCCTAGAGGTATTCTTTGTGTTTCCTCGTGTGTACAAGAACGTGTTGTTGTGGTTAGGATTTGGACCTTCATGGAATCTTTCTCTCATCAGCTTTTCAAATCAAGCGCGATCATCAACATAAACAAGTGTTTCTTGTCCATTAGCATGGCCCCTTATCTTTTTTGCATCTATGTTTGTCTGCTTTAATCGTGATTGGTAGCATAATATTCGGCACATTTGCTTAGTATCAAACATTAAATTCAATGTAATTTTTTGTCATAATCACTTGTTTAGGTTTAAAAATCAAGCACTCCGATTAAGCTAGTTTGACCAAGTTAGGTGTTAGAGATCTTCTCTTAATACCATGGGGAATGCCTTCCTAATAATCAATGGTTACTTAGGTTCTTAATCCGATTCAGGCAGCATTGTGTGAAATATACTAAGGCTTTCTAGTGGGCTTAGTCCCTATTGACCTATAGTTTAAGTATTATAAAGGGAGTTTACTAATGTGATGAGCCTGGGAAGGGTAACAATGTTATATGACCCCCCAAAGTTACAAAATTAAAATGCTGAAAACGAACAACCAAAAAAAAATTCAAAGTGCCACAATGTAAAATCTTAAGCTGGAAGAGAAATCTCAGCTTGATTTGGTACTTCACTCACATGTATCGCCTGTGGTACTAGAGCCCTAGAGATTCCAAGTGTGGACGCTTTTCCTTGAAAAGTAAAAAACCCAAGGCATACAAAATAAGCACGCACATCAAAATTGAATCACTGTGAAAAGACTTTGGGGGGTCAAAGAAAAGAAAATAAGTCAGGCGATGATTTCATGAGCAATTCCTTTTATCGTAGCTTAACTACAAGGTCTTCTAGGTATAGCTTCTAGTCAGCCCTCGGACATGAAATACTTGGCTCTCGTGATTAAACAACTTAATTGACCAGAGAAAATTGAGAAGCTTGCCCATGGTATTAATAGTCGATCTTTAGTGCCTTCCGATCGTTAAATTAGCGACCGACTTGTTTAATTTTTTATCTTTACAACTGTTTATGCATTTGATTATATTGCAATTTAATGTTTATTGTTGACAAATGGTTTAAAATTATGTTACCAATCAATTTGTTTGCCTACAACTACATATGCTTTCTAATTGTATATGAGAATGCAATTACTATGCCAATGTTGTTTGATTTTGCAGTGACTGAACAAGGATAAGGACATTCATCTCAAATGCTCTTCCACCTTGATGAACGAGCTTCAACTCAATAGCTTTCGAGGACAGAATCTACATTAAGAAGGGGGGCATGTTAACCCTCACGCACATTCGTATCACCTAAGACGGACACCGTATTATGTATTTGGTAGAGTCAGTACCGGGCTTGTCGGTCCAATAGGAAAAGGGTAAGAGTGATCGCCCTTGAGAGACGCACTCTAACTGAAAGCTTCAAGGGATTAGTTGGCTAAGCATGGGCGTCCAAGTGTGAATGGGGCGAGCTCATATAAAAATCAACTAAACCTAAAATTCACTCATTCTTTCATTTGTGCAATTGAAGAGTGCTCTTGTTCCATCTCCATCTTCTTCTTCTTCATCTCCTTATGTGTGTGTGTGTGTGTGTGTGTGTGTGTGTGTGTGTGTGTGTGTGTGAGTGAGAGAGAGAGAGAGAGAGTGCGATCGAGCATTACGACGACGACACGACCACAGTGAGACGGTTGAGCGTGACGTAGCGGTGTCTCCCTCTTCTTCGCGACAAGGAATCTTCCACGACAACAAGCGTAGAGCGGTAAGTGACACACCATCGTCATCTTTGAACTTACTAGTTTAAGCTAGTTGCGTGGTTAGAACCATTTATGGCTCGCACACAATGTATCGACAAGTCCCTTGCATCGATACGCGCGACAAACGCACACACCATGAGTATGTCCCTCAAGCTTTTTTCGCATTTCTTTTGTTGGGAATCAGCAAAGATGCTTTTTGGATGGAAGCTAAAGTAAATGGAAAGAGGTTTTTTAGGGGGGGGTCGCGTGGACATGGCATGTGGACGCGATAGAGAGAGGAAAAGAGGGAGATTTTCTTTATGTTCAAAGCGGAAATTTTTTTTCGAGGGCACCAGTGTTTGGGAAAAATATGTCTTGACTTAATATCGTGGTAATTTCAATTTCAAAATTGTTAGTTGAGGGCAAGGGGAAATGAAGGAAAATAAACATAGATTTATAGACGAAAAATACCCCTCTAATTTGTGGAAATTCTCAAAATACCCCTCAAATCCCCAAAATATCCTCATTATTTTCTCGTGAGTTCCCAAAATTCCCTTCAAATTTTCCAAAATTCCAAAAATGAGATTAAATATGTCCAAAAATAAATGTTTTTGTAGGTTTTCGTAAGAAGACTGATTGTCTATCATTAGAAAATCCTAAAACTAGGATTCCGGTTTGTCATGTAGGCTTTGGAGATGAATTGCTTCATTATTTGCCCTTTCTCGAAATTTCCTCTTCACAAATTCAAAGGAAAGGAATTTTGTATGCTTGGAAAAATGGATTTTCGCGGAATAGACGTGTCGTGTCGATGGCAGAGGGTGGTGACGCGTGGAGACTGAGAAAAAAAGACAGATGAGCCAGGGTTGTAGTGACGCATGGAGTGGGAGGAAAATAATCAATGGCTGCCTGCTGTCGTGCGAGCATGGTCACGTCGTCCCATGATGTGGTAGCTTCAGGGGAAGGGTGCTCCCTTGCCTGCAGGTGATATCGGGGGAAAGGTTGTAAAGCCGGATAGACAGTGGGCAAGACTACGGAGGCAAGGAAGCGCAGAGGCATGGAAGGCCCTGACAAAGCGTGAGTCGTGACATTTTCGAAAGTGACAGAGACTCCCCTTAGGCAGAACATAGCGAGGAGAAGAAGGCGGCAAGGGGGGGCGCAGCTCACATCGACAGAAGGGCAAGCCAGCATGCCAAAAGAGGGCTGCAAGATTCGAGGCGTCTGGAGGAGAGGAGGGCGTGGCACTAGAACCTGGGGCAAAGCAAGACCACTTAGTTTCACAAAACTAAGAGAAGAATCTGCTCGAGTAATTAATTAATGTGTGTTGAATCGAGCCAGTATATTACCAGTAGATGCGTATCTCAATGGGTTCACCTATAAGAAATCATCTATAATGTGCTGGTCCAAAGGGTATTAAAAAATCCCTTATGTACTTACATGCTCTCAGAAAAAAGAAAAAAAAAACAGTCCCTTTTTCTCAAGAAACTCCCTTTTTCTCAAGAAACTTAAGTATTCATCTCAAAAACACTACTAAAAGATCCTTTTGCAAATGTATTCTTGTAAAGTGTTCAAAAATTTTATGAAACATAATACGCCTTATTTTGAGCTCACGTAATACACTTCCATTTTGGGAGGTGCACCCCACCAAAATTGAGTGCAAGGTTTGGAGTTCAATAACCTCTGCAAGAAAGCCCAACTTAATGAATGACTCAATCTATTTGCAACTATGTCAGGCTTTAAGTGCAACATTGAAAAATAAGAATGATTTCACTCTCTAAACACGACTGATTTGACCTCGTTGAGTGGCCCATGGAAACTATCTCCAAAGGCAAAGTGTGCAAACACCTTGGGGTGGATATCGTAGACAAACAATGATTTGATTGGGCCTTGAAAAAAATCAACAATAAGATAAGAAGGTAGCAATACTCAATCCTCCCCTTCCACAGGTAGGTGCCTAATCTTTTTTACATTTCTTTTTGTAGGAATCTCAGTGAATCCTCTTAGGCTTTTGAGAGTGAGAAGGGAGGATATCCGAGTGGAAGAGAGAGAGTCAGTTATGTTTAAAAATAATGAAGCTGTCGTGTCGAAAGTCTGAATAATCAATTGAAACAATAGTTTCAGGATATATGTGGAGAGAGAGAGAGAGAGAGAGAGAGAGAGAGAGATGCGGGTGCAAGGTGAGTGCATGCTTGGAAACATTTGCACGGGGTCGGCATGATCGACTAGAGGTTGGCAAGCGAGCGGGTACGATTTCAGCGTAGTGACTGCAAGTCGTGTGCATCGAGTGTGAGGTAGGTCTCGCCATGAGTGTGCAGGGGAGCAGGGTTGCCAATTGGAACGCAAAGAGAGAGGGAGATCTCAAGTCGAGGGCAAGATTATGTGCATTACAGAATGCCATTGTGCAAGTCATTGGGGACTTAGGATGGCATTGCACAAGGCATTGGGGACTCAGGATTATGCGACAGAGGCACGGATATAGAAAAGGCGAGGACGTCAGAGATCGCGGGGGGGGGGGGGGGGGGACGGGGAGGGTTTTCTATGCGTCTCATAGCACCCAGCGTGGGAACATGCGAAGGAGACAGTTTCCCTTTTGCAAATGGGGCGTGGAAAGAATCTTCCAAGTTAATTAATTAATGAATTGACAAATAGACCCAAAATAAGCCCTGCCAATTTTCAGAAGCAGGTGAAGTAAATAGAATGTAGAAAGATGCTCCCAAGGAGAAAAGGAGAGGAGCCGGGACGTGCTTGTACCCAGATAGAGACGTAGAGAGAGAGAGAGAGAGAGAGAGAGAGAGAGAGAGAGAGAGAGCGTTTCCATGTGTCGGTACGAGTAGGAGCGCGTGGAGGGGTCGAGGAGTAAGCCCTGCCAATTTTCAGAAGCAGGTGAATTAAATAGAATGTAGAAAGATGCTCCCAAGGAGAAAAGGAGACGAGCCGGGACGTGCTTGTACCCAGATAGAGACGTAGAGAGAGAGAGAGAGCGTTTCCATGTGTCGGTACGAGTAGGAGCGCGTGGAGGGGTCGAGGAGATATATATATATATATTGTGCTTGCGCGACCCATAACAGAAGGGGGGAGAACCATGCACATGGATTCATGAGTGTGCTGGCATGGCCATTGTGCATGCTCAGGGAGACTGAGCGTAGTCTCTCTCTCTCTCTCTCTCTCTCTCTCTCTCTCTCTCTCTCTCTCTCTCTCTCTCTCTCTCTCTCTCTCTCTCTCTCTCTCACACACACACACACACACACACACACATAAACAGAGTCGTCCGTCGACTGTGGGAGATGGGGGTAAGCGCAGGGGACTGAGAGTTCTTCTTATGTGGCGTTCGTTTGCAATGGAGCAGCCAATTGAAGGCGTGATAGCGATGGCTGCACAGAGAGGCCCGAGGGGAGAGTTGAGAGTATTGGCAAGTTGCCCTGCCAAAGGTGCATGCCATAGTGAAGTGAGTGTTGGGAAGGAGAGAAGAGAAGGGCTTCACACAGCAAGGCATGGTGAGCAGCGGCCTGCAGATCGTTGACACAGACGGCGCGTAGGACTCAGTCCGAGTGAACTGGGGCTGCGGTTTGTTTTGCTTTCGAATTCAAAAGATCCAACAGAATCTCCATGAGAAATTAATGTGTTTGTTGAATTTAGACCCAGTGTATGAGGCAATAGAGTGATTTTGATTTAACTCTTTGATGATTCAATTACATTTCTTTTGTCTCACCTATTTTAAAAATGACTAAATGCAATTTGAAAGAACCATAGAGAAATAACACAAAAGACATGACTCCATGGTAGTGGGGGAAAAGGGAATGTGTGGCAAGACACAAGGACTTGGAAGGCATTGGGATCCTAGACCCAACGATGCATGTAGAAGTCTGAAACTGGGGGGCTGCACTAGGGAGATTCTAAAAATTTGCAAAAAGGCGGCATCATCACGAAGTGGGGGGAGACCTTTTGGTACTTCAGATGATTCATCGTGCAATGGTTCTCTTAGCTCTCGAAGCTAGGAGGAGGATCATTGAGTATCTTTTGGAGGGAAGTTGCTAGAAAGGTGAATAACAAAGGGATCTCCAAGCTGTCACATTTTTGGGATGATGTCAAATTTTGTTGGAAAGATGGGAACGAGTTAGTGGTGCAAGATATCTAAATGAAAGCATATTGATTAGTAGAGTCTCAAAAGCGCTCTGTAGTAGCCCAATGTCCGCTTTCAGGAAGAGCTTGTTGGAAAGCTTGGCATTTAGGGTAAAGGAGCCAGTTGTGACACATGTGCCTTTTAAAAGTCATGCACGCACCAATTTAGAGACAAAAATTTGAAATATGTTAGGAATCTTGCTTATGTGTCAACTTGTGATTTGCTGAAAACTGTCCCACTATAAGGTCTTGGGTGTTTCTAACCCCTAAAAGACTTCAAAATTTAAACTTTCTCAAATTGACTGCCCAAATTAAATCAAAAAAATATCAATCTTGATATTACTTAATCCGTCTTTGCATGAGGAATCTCATGCAAATTTCAAAATTCAAATCTAACCAAATTTGCAAAATCCCACCCAAAATTACAGTTTTTTTTCTTGAGTGCTTTTCCAAAAACTTTGGGAACTTTTAACAAGATGACCTTTAAGAAGATTGGTTCACTCATGTCATCGAATTGTGGAGGGTGAAGTGGTCAAAAGAGAATTGGTTGAAATGTGCAAACAACATTTGGGAGGCAAAATGGCCAAGCTCAAAGAAGATCTTCACGTGGAAGGTATTGTGGGAGGTGAACTAGGTGGCTTGGCATAGATACTTTTTCTTCATGCAAAGAGGATCCCCTGACTTGAGAGACTTTAAGACCTTCACTCTTGAGTTCGAAATCAATAAAATAGATTAACTTTCCTTTGTGAAAACAAGGAGTCTCAAGTTATGCCCCCCTCAACAACACAAAACTTTAAGTAAGGACCACATGACAAATTTCCACCTTAGCTAACCTAAGGAGAGGAGCTTCATCCTTCAACTCATGTATGGAATCTATCCGCTCGGCACTCATGGGCCCAAACCCGACTACAAATCGGGCTTGAGGCCCCTCTTCTTTGCACTATATTGACTTAAAATAGAACACTCGAAGTAGGGAGAAAATTATGAGTATTGCTAGCAATTCACCTATAAGAAATCATCTATAACATGTGCGTTCGAAGGGTATTCAAAAATCTCCATGTACTTACATGCTCAGAGAGAAAAGAAAGACCCTTTTTCTCAAAAAACTTACATATTCATCTCAAAAACATGATAAAAAATCCTTTTTGTAAATATATTCTTGTATTTTTTATTTTTATTTTTGAAATATAATAATACCCCTTATTTTGAACTCGCCAAATTGAGTACAAGATTTTAAATTCAAAAAACTTTATAAGAAAGCCAACTTAATCAATGGCTCAATTTGTAAAGGTGCTTGAAAATTGCCCTCAAGCTTGAGGGTTCAACCACGGAGTCTTTACTATGCGTATAGCCCTCAAAGAAAGTGTGGTGTGCGCGAGCACGCGTGGACATATTTGTGTCTTCGTGGCATCCCTTCAGACCTCAAAAATAGAGGTGCTTGAAGTGGAGAGTAGAAGGTCTTGTGTTCAAAACCGGTAAAACAGATTAACTTGACTTTGTGAAAACAAGGAGTCTCAAGATATGTCCCCTCAACAATATAAAACTTTAAGTAAGAACCACATGATAATTTGCTAGCTTAGCTAAACTACTAAGGACATGAGTCTCATCCTTCAACTCATGTATGGGATCTTTGCATTCATGGGGCACAAACCTAACTATAAATCAGGCTTGAGGTTCATCTTCTTTGCACTGTATTGACTATTGGGGTTTGTTGGCTTTACCCTGTGTTTTGGTATTATCATCCTCTATCTATTGGATGCCTAGGTGGCAAGAATCATGTGATAGCATGTGGAAAAGACATCGTAAGTGTGTAGGTACCCATGAAGGGCATTTGTAGAGGCTGTGGACCCACTCAAACTTAGTAGAATGGTGCATAAAAGGGTTTAAGAGAGCATCCATGAGTTCCCTAGTGATTTGGGTTGATTTGGAGCCTCTCATGATGTCATTTATGATGCCATGGCTAGCTCTGTATAATGGGCTTCTTTGTACACACTTTCTATTCAATCTAATTATCTCTTTGTGTTTACTCTTTGTGTTTACTTTCTATTCAATCTAATTATCTCTTTGTGTTTACTCTCTAATCCAATCTCTATTGTGCAATTAAGTAGTAATTAGCATGTTAATGGTTCTCTGTTTTATCCTCCCTAATCTTTCCAAATGGTATAAGATCTTGTAGCATGATTACCATCTCAAAGACCCTTAATCAATAGCTTCTACTCTCTCTAATTCACCCTATTATGGCTAGTTAGCAACCCCATAGCTATTGCGCATGTCCTTGAGACTCGGTGCTCTCGAGCCACTACCCTTCAACTATTAGGAGGGTTAATTAGTGCCAAGAATAACTAAATATGTGGTTAACCCTCTCTATTTGTGCTTAAACTTATTGCTTTTGGTCTTCTTTTGTGCAAATTTTGGCTCAAAATCAAAGTCTTTTCAGGAATTCTTTGCAGAGAGGGCTTTCAATTCAGCCTTTAAACCCATTATTTGGATCTCATTTGATGTGTCAAGCATTGAGCTTGACATTGATTTTTTAAAGCTTGAGCTCACTATTTTTGCAAGTTCAATTAGCTTCAGAGGGGAATGCATCAAGGCCATGTGGGGCATGGCGGATAGCCATTAACTAATTTAGTGGGGGGTGGGGCGGGGGGGATGTGAGCATACCTCAAAAAGGCATCTAATTGAATTCAATGCAATTTTAGGTCTGTTAGCACGTATTTATGCACGTATTAAATCTCTTTGAAAGGCTATCGAATGCCTTGAGTTCATTCAAAGCACCTTACTCCTTGTTTTAGGGTCACGTGACCTTGTTTCCATGCTTGGCTTGAGCCCTTTGTACTACCAACCTAGGGATCACTTCCGGCACCAAGGCTTCCAAAGCCCACTCATCGGCCGAGGGAAAGATTCTCATCAAAGAACCAGAGACACTCCATGTTAACAGGCATTTCACTTGGGTAGCAGAATCTCATCTTTAAAGTTGTCAAGATATACCCAAAGAAGTTTCAATGCCTTCCTAAAGGAACTCTAAAAGGAATGTTGCAAGGTGAATTTCTCATCTCTCTCTCTCTCTCTCTCTCTCTCTCTCTCTCTCTCCACTATACAATCAGCTTCAAAATCTTTGCCACCCAAGCACAACATTGCATTATATACAATCATCATCATGTATGAATATGATTTGACCTCGGTCGTGCTAATGTACGGAGCCCGAACACTAGTCCAAAAGGGAGATTCATATTCAAGGGGAAAAGTATTAGTAGCATTCCTTTAGCTTTGCATTAGTGTTAATTAGCTTCATAATTCCATTCAATAAAGTTCACGAGAAAACTAGGGTAGTAGCAACAACATCGAGATCAACGAAGCACTAAAGTCAAAAGACGAAGATAAAGTAGAAAAGTGAACAACCAATGGCAACGATAGAGTTGAAATTTTCTCTATCTCTTATAGTGGAGTCACATTAGGATGAGTTTGGATTAGTTGTGTCTTGAACTTATCGACATTGTTTCAAGGGAAGCATTTCTTGCAAGCTCTTGGATCAAAGATTTGCAATAGCTCTTATTTGTTTGTCTCTTAGATTGGGGATGTTTGATCTTAAATTGGAGTGTGCCATAGTTGTCACCTTCCATAGTTCAAACCCTAAGGGGAGGGTTGTTGATGTTTGTGGCTTTTAGCCTATCTTGGTATGTATCATCCTTTGTCTACTTGACACCTGAGAGGAAGAATTGTATGGTAACATGTGGAAAAGGCACCTTAAGTATGTAAGTACCCACTTTCTCGCTTAAACTTGGTTAAAGGGTGCAAAAAAAGCTTAAAAGAGTACCCACAAGTTCTCTAATAATTTGAATAGATTTGGAGCTTCTTATGATGTCATGTACAATGCCAAATAAGATACCTTGGCTATTTCTCTATAATGAGCTTCTTTGTATTCACTTTCTATTCAATCTAATTATCATTTTTGTGTCCACACTCTGCTCCAATCTCTACTATATGATTAGGTAATGATTAGCTTGTTAATGCCGTGAATCATCCTCTATTTTGTCCTCCATAATCTCTACATTGACTTAGAATACAAACTTGGAGCAAAGAGCAAACCATGAGCACCTCAAGGGGTTCAGCTATAAGAGATAATCTAGAACACATGCATTCAAAGGGTATTAAAAAATCCCCATGTACTTCCATGCTGGGAGAGAAAAGGAAGATCCCTTTTTCTCAAGGGGTTCACTTATAAGACATAATCTAGAACACATCCATTCAAAGGGTATTAAAAAGTCCCCATATAATTCCATACTGAGAGAGAAAGAGAAGATCCTTTTTCTCAAGAAACTTACATATTCATCTTAAAAACATTGTCAAAAAACCCCTTTTGAAAATGTATTCTTGTATTGTTAAAATTTTTATAAAATAAAATACCCCTTATTTTGAATTCACGTGGTACACTCCTACTTTTGGAGGTGTGACCCACCAAAGTGAGTACAAGGTTTTGAGTTCAAAAACCTTTGAAAGAGAAAGGCAACAAGCCAACTTAATCAAAGGGTCAATCTTTTTTCTTTTTCTTTTTGCAAAACTCACAATCGTGAGTGAATTGTATTATAACCATGGAAAGAAATACAGAATGGCCTCAAGCTCAAACCGAGGCTTGAGGTTCGGAAGGTAACAAACTGGACGCCTTTACATCATAAGGTTAAATCAAAGGGTCAGTCTTAAAGGTGCTTGAACAATGTGCTCAAGCTTGAGGATTCAAAAACCAGAGAGTCTATACTAGCTATACATGCAAGCCTAGAACTTAGAAGGAGGTGTGGTGTGTTTGTGTCTTCTCTTCTTGGCACAAATTGAAACACAAACAATGTAGTAAGAACAAGTTACCTTGAAATGTTGTGAGAGGCTAAAGTACAAAATGTCTCGAGTTCAAGAATGGTCTGAAACATAAAATTGGTGTGTAGGTCATAGGGAGTGGTAAAAAAAAACTCAGATATACACACATTCCAAATGGCATAATTAAAAGGCTAAAACTGAAGGACACTCTCTCTTCTTAGAGTACAAAATGTCTTGAGTTCAAGAATGGTCTGAAATCTCTAACTCTCTCTCTCACACACATTCCAAATGGCATAATTAAGCTCAGAAAAGCAACTGAGCTAAATGCTTCAATATTTAATAGAGGACATTTATTGTGTATGTGTGTGTATTTGTGTCAGAGGACTCACATTGGCATGACTGCAGTGAGCTTTCATGAGAATTTGTTTCTATACTGTAATGCACAATCAATGTACACCTTGGCATCAGCAGGTGATGCACAGATATCCGAATTAATCACAAGGGCCGCAGTGCCCCACCGCTTGCTCTTGTGATTGCCTTGAATCATGGCATACCCAGCTCTCGAATTTCTCTTCAGGAAAAGAGAAGATTGCTGAGACCCAACCAGAGAGTGCACAAAAGACTCTCCATTATCCAAAAGATGTAAATGGTCTAGCACTCTCTTCCCCAACACTGATGAGCTCTTGTGTAGAAGGTATGAGAGTAGCACGCTATCCGGAAAGGTGTCGCGGTTTGTGCGCTGCATTGCTACTCTTACAATTTCTGTTACCATAACATTGGCCAATCCTCTGATTTGATGAATGCCACCCAGAATGACCCCACTATTTACAAGCTTCTTCCTCCGCTCAAACTCCTCGAGTGCACTCCACATGCGCTTGCCATAGACACGCTCATAGAGCCCACCTACACCAGTGCCCCGCCGCAATCTCCTCTTTGCCCCAACCCCTCTTTGATGCACATCCAAATGCCCATTATTTTGCCTCCTCAGAACTGCCCTGTTTGTTGATGAGAGAGTAACTCTGTCACGTCTATTTGCGGACATGCTCTCAGAGTAATCTGCATGTAATGTGCTTACATTGACTCCCAATATAGCCGCACTCGATGCACCCCATGTCCGGTCCTCCAGGGATAGATAGAGACCCACCTTCCTCCTTGTGGCCAATGCAAATGGGTCTTGGAGCATCGCAACACCGCTCACATCAGTGAGAAGAACATGCTTGAATCTATGCCTCACCATGCCCAGCAACATTTGATAGCATGGCCACCTTCTCAACATAACAGGAGGATGATCAAAAAATCCTGCTAATGTATCATCTGCGTTCAGTTCCAATGTGTCGAAGCCAACCATCGATCCCCACCTGAATAACATCATGGCATCCGACTGGCAATTTTGCGAGCAATTTGTTGTATGGTATCCCCAGAATGGTTGAGAAGAGGACTCATTCTCTGAGCTGGATTTTCTGTAAGCATTGATATTCAATGTGCTTATGGTTGTATTAGATGAGGACATTTGCAAGGACGACGGTGTTGATGCATTGATGATGCTTTGCCCTTGATCGCCATCCTTCGAAGACATGCGCAAAAGCCTGTGAAAACTGTGGTTTTCTTCATATATCACATCCAGCATAGACGACAGTAGCGCATTCGAATCAAAAAGAAACACCAAATCTGCCCTCGCTAGCACACCACTTCGGTAAGAAGTTCTTAAGAAGAGCCTGAGCTCCTCGGGCCTTGTATTTTCAGCAATGTGAGCAACTACAAGCTCACTCATGGCCCGTGTGCCCCTCAGAAAGACAGTCCCGAGGCCTTTCCATGCGTGCAATGGCTTGTCTGCATGTGGAGAGGGTACTACCCCTTTTGAACGGCAGCACGTGACAGAGAAAGAGTGCTCGACAATTTGGGGTGGGTCGATGTTGCTACAAAGGAGGAATGCAGCTATGGTGATGATGAAAAAGAAGAAGATGAAGCAGACGCAAGTGGATAATGTCGAATCCGCTTTTCTGCTGGGAGATGGAGGGAGAACCAAGCTGTGCTTTTCCTGCGGCTGCAAATGCAGATAGTAATGATGATCTGCAAAGAGATTTTCTGAGCTTGAATGCTTTCGGATGCTTGGCTTGGAAAAGGAGTTTGCTGTACTGATGAGGGGCGACCGCATTGCTTCTCCGCACATGCCAAGAAGAGAAGGAAGCAAGACCCTTTTCCTTGAGCAAAGACTGCTTTCTTGCTTTCCTGCTCGAGCTATCTTGCTCTTCTTCTGCTTCAATGAGGAATGATTTCTTGGTTCTCTGCTTTCGCAAGCTCTGCCTGTCTTGCTTTTCTGGTATCAAGCACCCTTGCTTTCTGGTTAAGCCTGCATTGCAATTTAAGTGTGTATTGCATTATGAGTGCTTTCCTGCCCTATTGCTTTTCTGGTTGAGCAGCTTCTGCGGGTGCAATGTAGTACCAAATCTCCATATCTCTTCAAGTACTTAATCAAGCAGAAATGTACTCTAAACAACACAAATGTGCTTTTAACAAAAGGCACAGGATATAGATTTACGGATGCCAAAAAAGCAGAAAAGCGAACACCAGAGCAGTGATGAGCCTACAGAGAAAGCTGTTAGATGCACAAAATTGAATTGGAAAACTGCGGATAGCAGTACGCACTTGTGAAAGCAGATTATTATCAGTATCAGAAAATTTCCAGCATTGGGCGCTCATGCAATGATGTAAAACGAGCAGCCAAAGAGAAACCGAATACGTACCACAAATGGGCGCAGATGATTTAAGCAATGAAATAATGGTATCATCCTGCTGGATTGAAACAGAGCCAACAGAGGCACAATGATTTTGTGTGTGCGCGTGAGAGAGAGAGAGAAAGAGAGAGAGGGAGAGATGGGTGTGAGAGAAAGCATTTAAAAGAAGTGACTCACTCTCTCTCTCTCTCACTCACTCTCTCTCTCTCTCTCTCTCTCTCTCACACACACACACACACACATGCAGCAGCAGCAGAGGTGAAATAATATGGGTTCAAGGAGCATTTAAATGGGTGAAGAGATTCAAACCCCCTCTCTCTCTCTCTCTCTCTCTCTCTCTCTGGATAGGTGAAGGAGCATTAAAATGGGCGAAGTTATTATTCACACTTTCTCTCTCTACCACATACACATTGCAGATTCCAGAAGCACGCTCGCCCTGACTCTCTTTCTAAATTCTCTCTCTCTCTCTCTCCCGCGCACACACAGTCACTCTCTCTCTCTCTCTCTGTGCTGATCATAATACATGGAGGTGTGCTTTCCTGGCGGCTTGTGGGTATCATGCAGTAGAGTGTGGGCCTTTTCGCTTTGTGTGTAGGCCTATGTGTGGTCACTGTGGGGTGGTGTCCATACTCCATGGCATGTAGCTGTAGGTGATTGCGATGAAATTGTCCTCCGCCCGCTTCTCTCTCTCTCTCTCTCTCTCTCTCTCTCTCTCAATCATCAATGACTCCCCCAAGCTCCTCATTCAATTATTTTGCCAACCCATCACCCTCCCTCCACACTAGGAGAGAGAACGATCTTGTTTTGTATAACACGTGTGCCCTTTTAGAGAGTGCATGAGTGTGAGAGAGGGACTCAGGGAGGGGGAGAGAGAGAGAGTACGTGGTTATAGGCTGTGTGTGAGAGCAAGAACGACGTCATATTTTCACAGTAGATGGAGAGAGAGACAGAGAGAGAGAGAGAGAGATGGGTTATCGTCCAGATCTGCATGTGAGGGGAGAGAGACTGAGAGAGAGAGAGAGAGAGTGTTTGTGGTAGTAGGATCGATGATTCCATGGATGAGGATGTCGGGAAGAACTTACCACTAGCTTACACTTGGCATTCCGTCAAGTGTGTTCTACATAAACGAGAGAGAGAGAGAGTGTTTTTTGTTTTCGTTTGTGAACCATTTTGGGTGTGGTCACACTGGGCTCAGTTCTCCATTCAAATAAGTGAGTCCCAACTCTGCTTGTATTATTCATTGCTAGTAAAACTACAGCTTTGCAGTGGTCACATGAGAAGCAATTTTGTCATCAAGCATGATGGAGGTGAAGGGAGACAACACTGATTGGGTTGTATTGGTAGAGAAATAGGGAGCGCAAAATCCATCGTCTATTGGGACCCACTTTGTGCATAGTAAAAGTTGTAAGCGATTGCTACTTGCCACACATGGGAACTGCAATTGATCAAAGCTATAGACACTAATTCTTTTTTAACCCATCCGGTTCCAAGTGCAACTATGCGGGAATCGACATAATAAGGCGGCGCAATTATATTTGCATGACCACAATGCATGCTCAATGATCCGCCCAAATAACTAACGCCGGTGTCACATCGAGGCAGGCGGACGCCCTTTTTGGGCTCATCCACCAATCAAGTGTTGTGCCCGCAAATATCCCTGTCACATTGGGTCGCTGCCCATCTTTCCACAGCTGCGTTGGTAGTCCACCTCAGCGGCCAGGTTTTCTGAAAAGTGTGCGGGCCTAGTATGCCCGCCCAACATCAGCCCAAGAGCGAACCGTGCAATCTGATTGGAGGTGCAGGGAGGTGCAGCAGCTTTTTCACTTTCTTTTGCCTGCTCCAGTGTGACACCATTTTCAACACCTCTTGTAATCCAAGAGGCTCTCACTCACGAGCACAGTGGTCATGGTTGTCCAGCTCAGGAAGGACGGGCGCCCCAGTCTGACAGGGGCCTAATAACCAAGCCTCGCATGACCATTGCCTTTCTTGACCTTGGTTTTTAAGGTCAAGCCATTCATATTTATGCCTAAATTTAAGACATTCATCGGGGCATACAACTCGGGTAAAAGCCCCAATAAATCGTCGAGTCCTTGTAGAGGGACCCGTCAACCCCTAGCACTAGTTCAAAAAACCTCCAAAAATGGGACATCAAACATTCAATTCCGATGTGGTTAGCATGAGTGAATGCAAATCTCCACCGTCAAATTCTGTGTTCAAGCCTTACTGGCGTGCTGGATCTCTACTCCCCTTGGGAGTGTATGCTCACTTGCCCTCAATTTTATTACACTAAAAAATTGTCACGCCATTGTTTATCGTCTATGCATCGCTGCTCACTCTGCGACTTTTACTGCAGGTAGATGTTGCCTTCGGCCATTTGATGCACCCCTTCGAGCCAATTGAAATGTAGATTAACTCATTTCAAACAAGGATAGAGGGAGAAACCATTCATTCCAAAAAAAGAAAATAGTAGAATAATTTTGGAATTTGTCAAGTTCTAATAGTACTTTGTGTTTGCCACAACTCGTTCAACTAATAAAATCACGAGGCCTGCATGTTGGTGTTGGGATGTTCCGATCTGCGGCGATGCATCCTCAATCTTATTTTTTGTGGTGGCATCTTGGTTCATAGTGGGGATCTGACTTTCGGCATTATGCGGAGGCTCTTTGGGTAAGTGGATCCTGGTGGTAGTAGCTCTGTCTAAAAGAGGTGGCACCTCGAGAGTGTTCCATTGGTGATGGGGGTGGTGTCAAGCCAAGGGCCACCCTAGAGGTCAGGGACCTGGCCAAGGACAAAAGCTGTCGAGTGGAGAAGGGATCTTGCAAGCCAAGGGCTATAAAAAGGGTGGTTGGGTGGAGGATCGTTCACGAAAGTTCCCAAGGTCTTTCACTGGAATCAGAGCCAAGGGAGAGCAGCCATGGAGGGGAGGGAAAGGAGAGTTGCATGGCTTCTCTCTCTCTCTCTCTCTCTCTCTCTCTCTCTCTCTCTCTCTCTCTCTCTCTCTCTCTCTCTCTCTCTCTCTCTCTCTCTCTCTCTCTCTCTCATGCGAGATTTGCATGACTGGGTCGACCACAGTAGCACGATTGTGTGTAGCTTCCCTTGCACGAACAACCGAGGACGAAAGGGCCGCGTGTAGCAACCCCAGCAAAGGGGGAAGGAGGCGGGTCGACCTGCTTGAAATCAGGTGTAGGAGGGCTTGGCGAGGTCACTTTGACCTGCTCGACAGTTTACGTCACACGCATGCAAACCGGGGAGCCTCTCTCTCTCTCTCTCTCTCTCTCTCTCTCTCTCTCTCTCTCTCTCTCTCTCTCTCTCTCTCTCTCTCTCTCTCTCTCTCTCTCTCTCTCTCTCTCTCTCTCTCTCTCTCTCTCTCTCTCTCTCTCTCTCTCGCGATGTCACTGCGTCGACCCCATAGCTCCAAAGAGGCTTCGTTTCAGATTCAAGCGCCCAACCTTAGGCCTTTTAATTAAGCCAAGGGAGGGTGCCCACGGGCTAACCCTCCCCCCCCCCCCCCCCCCCCCCCCCCCCTTTCTTTCATCTCTTTGCTCTCCGTTCTCGGCAAGCCACCGTATTGGGGTGAGCAAACGATGGAGCAACAAGGGTTTTGGACGTGCATAATTTTTGTAAATCTCAGAAATTCACAACACTTATCGAGTAAGTGCAAATTCAAGAAGAAGTTTGCGGGAATCTCTATAGCGATAGTGGCCTTCCAAGGCACGGAGATTCCAGATTTGCAGCAATACCAGACAAGGCACGTGACATAGAATTTCAACTCTTGCATCCAAGCAAGTGCGACGACGAGACTGATGTAGCTTTCGGATGGTGTGACTAAACTTCGTCTCTAACCTTCAAAGGTAAGGTATGCATAGATTCGGTTTTTTGTTTGCCAACATTTTTGAGCCATGTCATGTAACTCGCACATGTACTAGACGTGTACGTGCATCCACAAGCAAGGCTTGTACCAAGCACAAGGTGCTTCTGTGGTTAACATAATCATAACAAGCACGAATGTTCTCCATCATTAGTACGATCAGGCATGCACGGCATGTCTTGGAAAATTATCGTGCTTGACATAGCATGGTGGATAGGTCGGATGTTTTCAGTCAATCCGGATTTGCAAATAGCTTTTACATGCTTCGACAAACAGTTTCAGGTAAGCTTTGTCGATGCATTACAATGCTCCTACTCCATTGTTATCTGCATAACTTGATCTACAATTAATTGTTGTATCTCTGCATAAAGTAATGTATGAGAATCGCAAGATAATCTTTATATGCAACAGATGTGAGTGCAATTTAGGCACTCCAAGCACAAGCATGGCTTGTGACAGTTGTTTTAAGCATTACACTTTTGTTGGCATCACACCAATGCTTAACCTGCCAGCTTGATTGAAACATGGCTTAAGTACCTACAGCCCTGATTTGCTGCACGGATCATCAGCAGTTCAATTTTGATGCCCATGGAATCTCAAGGAGATCGGCACACCCTGTGGCTCGACTTCCTGAAGGGTGCACAGATCCCGGCATGGCCGACTTCTTGTCACTGCTTCCAGAAGCTGGTAAAGATGCTAGCCACACAACACTAGCCAATTTCATTTGAAATTGCTTGACACAGTCAATTCTCGTTTTCCATGCTCTTTGTACATCGGTACCAGCATCTGTTGGCTAACAAAATTACTAACGTACTTATACGAAGCAGGGCTTCGATTTGGGCATCTCCATTGAAGATTCCCACATTTGGACTATGCTATGAGCATACAAACTTGGAGGAGAATTGGCAATATGCTTGCAGGTTATTCCATTACATACCAGACAGGCATACATGATACAGGAGGGTGTATATGGTACACACGACAATTCTCTCTCACGCAACAGATAGGACTATGACCTGCATTTGAGTGACTTTTTCCTTGACATCTCAAGACAACTGGTTACAGCACAACGACCAGGTTAGATATTATAATTTTTCTTGTATTTTTCCATGTTTTCACGTTTACTTTGGAAACTCTTGATGTTGTGCAAAGCAAAGTGCTTTGACAGTTTCATCATGAAGCAAGGCTTCTACCGTGTGCCACGATACAGCCCATTGACTTCAAATCAAGGGCATTGGCACCCAAGTTTGGGTAACTAGTACAATAGGGATTTCATCTCACCAAATCTCTACTAGTATAGATTGTGCAAGGCACTTATGGTTTCATCTCTCATGTTTGTGGCCGTCATAATCGCCAAGGGCATACAATTCTACATGCAACATGGTCTAGGAACTCAAGGAGTTCGGTTTAGCCAGTGTGGAGCAATGATAATGAGGGTCCCTCTCACTCGCATCGCGGAGTGCTCATAGTTCCCTCCACACACAAGTACAATTTGTGCTTGATAGATGTCGCTTTCTCTGCCATCCTTACTTGAGACATATTCCATATGTGGCGAATATGCGTCTCTGGGACTGACATTGGTGCCTAATTCCTAATGATGTGTCTCAACGAAGTCCCTACGTGCTGGTCGCATCTGTTTATTAGACCATTTGGAGCACACCGTATCAGGAACAATTTCAGTGGCCATAAATTGTCGGGTACTAAGTCAGACTTGTTACGATTACAAGCTGTCTAACCAGCTTAACGGAGGGTCGTTTCTACATATAGCCAAGGATGCTAAGTTACTGAAAATGTCTCATGGTTGGTACCTAGGTGTGACTTGAGTTTTCACATTCTGTGATGATCCAACTCTTGTTGCATGGCTTTCACGTACGTGCCATGGAAAGTCTCGTCATGGAATTGCGGTTCGGATTTGTTTGTGTTAAATGCATGCACACTAGGTAGTATGGGCCCTAGTGTTTAACACAAATTTGTTCAGAGCGGCATGCAAATTCATGGACTTTTTTGTTTCTGCAATTTTTTGCACTTCCAGTACAACTTTTTTAAGCAGATTTATGAGTTTACACCCTACCGTACAAGGTAACGGCTCACGATGGGTGTCTGTGGTTGGATGGTCTAAACTCTATGAGCTTACTCCACTCCAACCCGCTTTCAACCTAGTTGGTTGCCTCCACTGCATATCGAGTATATGGTATAAGGGAAGTATGTGCCACTTCCCCCAACTTGCGAGCCCCGTTTTCATGTGATTACTTGCGTCCCTTGTATTCGGCACTTTCTTATGATATTGATCATTCGTTCGCGTCCCTCACTCTCGTGTCCCTCTTGCGTTCAGTTTTCAAGTTGCGTTCTTGTGTATGCGTTTGCTTGCCTGCAGGTCATCGCAGGTGAGCCGGCGCGGCTCCTTTTCCGCGACGCCCCGAACGAGGGCGTCACACTTGGTATCAGAGCTTCGGCTCGAGTCCCCGCCGACCCGACGTCGGCCCGTGGCCCGTGGTTGTCACCACGTTCTCGGCCCGTTTGCCCCGTTTTCACCACGTCCCTTGCGTTTTCTCCACGTTCCCCACCGTTTTTCGCCGTTTCGCCCCGTTTGACCCGCGTTCTCCGCGTTCTTGGCCCGTTTTGCCTCGTCCCTTGCGTTTTCTCCACATTCCCCACCGTTTGTCGTTGTTTTGCCTCGTTTGACCCGCGTTCCTTGCCGTTTTGCCCCCAACAACTGGCCTAACCCACCCGCCGGGCAAGGCCGCGGATTTGTACACAATAACAGAAGCAATGTTCCCCGCCCACCCCCACCCAATGCCAACCCTAGATTAGGCCGCGGAAATGGCGCCTTAATCCCACGCAGCTCTTTTGCGAGCAACTCTTACAGCACCATGTCCACCAATTTTGCCCCCAACACCTACCACGGCAATAATAACAATCCGCACCACGATCGCATCTGGTGCAGTGACTGCCGAATTGCTCATGGTCCCAACTACGCTTGTGTGCGCAAGCGCAATCATGCTTCATCATCATCCAGCAGGGCCAACACCATCCAAATAGAAGAACCACCCTCCCCCCCCCCAAAGAAGAATCGAAGAAATGGATAACCCTGCTGCTGACCAACAACTTCGGATTGGAGCAGTATCCCTCCACCCTCAATGCATGGCAGCAGCTATCACGGACATTAAGAACTTATATGTCCAGGAAACAATTGGGTCCCAGCAGCAATGGATCATGGTAGACTCAGGCGCTACACACAACTTTCTATCCCCGCAGTGCGTCGCTCGCCTGGGCCTACGCCTCACCACCGTAAATGAAACCACCGTCAAGTTTGCCCAAGGAAAGGATAGCAATGTCAAGGCAGCCCGTCAAGTCAGGATTGAGATGGGTGAATTCACATGTCGGCTTGACTTCATAGTGGTACCAATGGACGACTTCGAGGCAATCATTGGTCTGTCCTTCAACGACAAATATCTCATTGCACTCCTAGGCATGAAGGTGGACCAATTGCTTCTGAACAATCAAGGCAAAGCAGTTACAGTCCAAGGTGCTAGACTCACAACAAAGCAAGCATTCACACATCAGGCGCATCTTCAAACCAACCCCCCCCCCCCCCATCAACCGCCAAGACCCCGCTCAGCTAGCAGTGATGAAAGGTAAACAGAAAGTCCCAGAACACTCGCCCCCCAGACTCAATCTCATGAGTGCAAAGCAAGCAGAGCGGGCTCTCAAGAAAGGAGCTCAAGTTCACCTCTGCATCATGCAAGCACAAGAGCAGCCCACAGCAAGGCTCAACTCCATCACCATCGAACAGGCCAAAGTGGGTGACCCCTCACTTACCCCCATCCTCAAGAAGTACAAAGATGTCATGCCCCTAGAACTTCCCCCCGGTCTACCCCCTCCCCGTCAAATTCAACATGAAATTGATCTCATCCCAAGGAGCACACCCCCGGCGAAGGCCCCCTACCGCATGAACGACACCGAGCTAAAAGAGCTCAAGAAGCAACTCCAGGAATTGGAGGATCAAGGTTTCATCCGGCCCAGCAACTTTCCTTTTGGGGCCCCAGTCCTGTTTGTCAAGAAGAAAGACGGTTCGATGCGACTATGCGTGGATTATCGAGCCTTCAACAAGATAACTATCAAGAACAGGTACCCAGTCCCCCTCATGGAAGATCTTCTGGACAGACTACAGGGTGCCCAATACTTCACTCGCATCGACCTCCGCTCAGGCTACCACCAAGTCTGCATCGCCTCTAAAGACATCCCGAAGACCACCTTCCGCACACGCTACGGCTCCTGGGAATGGATGGTCTTGGGGTTCGGTCTCACCAGCGGTCCTGGCACTTTCTACAGAATAATCCATGACAGTTTCCGTGACATGATAGATGATTTCCTCATTACTTACATTGACGATCTACTCATCTACAGCAAGACTTTAGAAGAGCACCAGAAGCATGTTGCCGCAGTACTACAACGCCTCCGAGAACACCAGCTGTATGCCAAGATGGAGAAGTGTGAGTTTGCGGTCCAAAAAATCGAGTTCCTGGGCTTCATCTTCACGTCAGAAGGTATTATGGTGGACCCCAAGAAAGTCGACGCCGTCATCAAGTGGGCCCCCCCGACATCCATCAAAGAAGTCCGAGAGTTTGTGGGCTTCTGTCAATACACACGCCGCTTCATCCGCGACTTCAGCAAGATTACTGCGCCACTTACAGAGATAACCAAAGGCCACAAACCCTTTCAGTGGACCCCTAAAGAAGAAGAATCCTTTGAGAACCTGAAGATCGCCATGTGTAGTACCCCCGTCCTCCAACTACCCAACTTCACCAAACCATTTGAAGTGCATATAGATGCCTCCGATGGTGCCATTGGTGGAGTCCTCATGCAAGAGCATCAACCCATCGCCTACGAATCTCACAAGTTCACAGATGTAGAAACAAGATGGACTACACATGAGAAGGAAATGCTCGCTGTCGTCCACTGCCTCCGAAAGTGGCAACACTATGTCCAAGACAAACACACAAAGGTCTATACAGACAACATCTCCCTCAAGTACTTCCAGACACAACCCAAAATCACCCCCAAGCAAGCTAGGTGGCAAGACACACTGGCAGAATATGACATCGACATCATCCACAAACCGGGTACCACCAATGTCATGCCCGACGCCCTCAGTCGAATGCCCACCCTCACTGCTATCTCCACCGCAACCAGGACTCTACGCCAACGCATCCTCGACACTCAAAAAGGTGATCCTGCTGTCCTCCGCATGCTCAACGACCACATCTCTGGGAAAGCTGCAGTGGGTCTCTTTGAAGTCAAAGATAACCTCTTCTACGCGCATGGAAAAATCTACATCCCCAATGATCCAGAGCTAAAGAAAGACCTCATGTGGGAGGCTCATGACTGCAAGCTAGCTGGACATGGTGGCCAGAAGAGATCTTATGACAAACTCCATCAACACTACATGTGGCCAAAAATGAAGGACGACGTAATCGACTACGTGCGCACCTGCCCAACCTGTCAACTGGTCAAAGCTCAAAGAGTCAAGCCTGCTGGCCTCCTCCACCCCATGCCAACACCCTCCCGGCCTTGGGACATGGTAAGTATGGACTTCATCGTCGACCTCCCCCCCTCCCACGGCCACACTACCATCATGGTGGTCGTCGACTACTTCACCAAGCAAGCCCACTTCATACCTGCAAAGCCTCCCGTCACCGCCTACCAAGTCGCCAAACACTTCTTCACCAAAGTCTTCAAATACCACGGCCTCCCCCTAGCCATAGTTTCTGATCGCGACACCCGCTTCCTCAGTGACCTTTGGCGCGAGCTCTTCAAGCTGCTAGGCACCCAGCTCCGCTTCTCCTCCGCCTACCACCCAGAAACCGATGATCAAACTGAAAGATTCAACCAAGGCATTGAAGACTACATCCGCAGCTACGTCAAGGCAGATCAGAAGGACTGGTCCGAATACATGGACGTCCTGGAATTACACTACAACAACTCCATCCATAGCAGCACTGGCTACACCCCCTTCGAGCTCTCCACAGGTGAAGAAGTCATCACACCTCTTGCACTGGCAACCGGCGATGTGCATGCCCAGGATCTGGAATGTGAAGAGTTTCTTCAACAGTGGCAAACCCGCATGCAAAGGGCAAAGAAGAGTCTCGAGCAAAGCAAGGTACGCATCGCCAAATACGCCAACCAAAAGCGAAGGCCTGCCGAACTCTTCCAAGAAGGTGACTTAGTCCTCGTCAACTCCCAGAATATCACCCTCCCTCAAGGCCTCTCCCCGAAGTTCAACCACCGCTACTATGGGCCATACAAAGTGCTCAAGTCCTACAACGACATCACCTACAAGCTGGATCTCCCATCACACATCAACATCCACAATGCCTTCCATGTAAGTCTACTCAAAAGGTTTGTGCCGGATAACACCTATGGTAGAAGCCTCCCCGAATATGTAAAGGATGGCCCGCCACATGAGCCGGAGGCCATCCTAAAGTCGCGCTTTGGGCGCCGGGGACAACTCTTCTATGTCAAATGGCGAAATCGCCCCATGACGGAATGCACTGGGGTACCTGAAGAAATCATGCTTCGACTCGGAAGACCCCTTGTGCTACGCTTCTACAATATGCCCACTGAAGAGGAGGACAACACACTAAATGAAAACCATATAGAGTAGTCCTCCCCCCCACTTGTAACTAGCATAACCCTAAGTAGCTAGACATTTTTGGGCAACACTTCACTCCCCCCTTGTACATATCCGCCCCCAAAACCTCGGCATCAACTTTTGTATCGGCACCTCTCAAAACCCCGGCTTGACGTGGGCGTCAAGCTCTCTCAAACCGGGGGTGTATATAAGGGAAGTATGTGCCACTTCCCCCAACTTGCGAGCCCCGTTTTCATGTGATTACTTGCGTCCCTTGTATTCGGCACTTTCTTATGATGTTGATCATTCGTTCGCGTCCCTCACTCTCGTGTCCCTCTTGCGTTCAGTTTTCAAGTTGCGTTCTTGTGTATGCATTTGCTTGCCTGCAGGTCCCGTTTGCATCGCAGGTGAGCCGGCGCGACCCCTTTTCCGCGACGCCCCGAACAAGGGCGTCACATATGGCTAGATACTCATTGGTTGAGTCATAGTTTATCGTCAATCGTGGACCACTGTCTGTAAGTGGTTGGGGAAAAGTACCTCACTCTTACTGCTGCTATTCATCCCGCGTTGGATGGGTAGCTTACAAGTATTTTTCTAGTGCTAAAGGATTTGCTAAGAGCATACGTTAGCACAAAGCATTCTGAATGGGCGATTCTCTCCCTATTCTAGAATTTGCTTAGGTTTTCAACTTTGAACACCTGTTGTGGTGGGGTTGGATACCGATTCAATAGTTTCATACGCCAAGGACTTAGTAGGTGTGCTGACAAAGCATGTTGGCATGTAGCCTTCATTAAGGGTGAGTAGGTAGTTCTATGTGTTCCAAAATGTTCATACGTCTGACATGAGGAAACTCCCTATTCTATCCCTTGGTAACTATGGGCTTTTCAAGACACTCACGCCAGTTAGGAATCTGGCTCACAACTTCATGAATTATGCGCACTCTTGTAGTTATATGATATTTTATGTAAGCAATTTACGTAAACGCTTACATGGGGACAACAATGTCATTGACCAACAGATTCTAGTTGATTTCATTGAACCTCCTACCCAACCGCATAAACCTGTGTGAATTTTAGACTATCATGATTTACGTATGCATCGTCGTGTAGGTCAACAAGTTCTTGTACAAAGGAATGATTGACCTAACCTGAAGAAGGTGCCACTTGAGAAAACATTAGTGTTCTTAAAAAGAAGTAACCCACTTTTGTTTTCGAGGATGAAAACACTTCTCCAAGGGGGGAGTAATGTCAGGCCAAGGGCCACCCTGGAGGTCAAGGACCTGGCCAAGGACCGCCGGCTACCCAGTGGAGAAGGGATCCTGCAAGCCAAGGGCTATAAAAAGGGTGGTTGGGTGGAGGATCTTTCAAGGCAGTTCCCAGGGTCTTTCAGGCGGTGGGCCCGATGCGATCGGCTAGCTTGTGGCTCGTCTCTTCTCTTGTCTATGCTCAGTCCGTTCTGTAGTCTTGGTAAATGCTTATGGGTGGCTCTCCTTCTAAGCCGATGTAACATTTTGGGAGTGTGCTATGGTTTTGGTTGGTTATGCTATGGGTTGGTTGGTCATGCTACATATCTTTGAAATAGTTGTGGTTGGTTGGATTACATAGCCAAGGTTGGCCATGGCTAACTTTGTAAATATTTTGTGTTTAATATGTTATACACTCACATATTGTGAGTACTAAAAAAAAAATAACGAGGCCTGCCCATGATGAGATGCACATAAGAAACAAAAAGCGAAAAACTCACTAAATTTTTCAATAATCCTTTTTTTTTCCAAACTCATTGTGAGTAGATGTATTGTATTAAACATCAAAAAATGTATAATGGCCTCAAGCTCATATCAAGCCTTGAGGGGCCACTTGAGACATGAGAAGGCTTACACAGTGCCAAGTAGCGGTGAGCCATTACCCACGCACCCTTACTTGTTGCAAGAGGTCATGACCGCTAGAGATTCATGGCTCCACTCGTCCAAAATCTTCTTTTTCCCCATGGATAATGTCCTTGAAGCTAACTGCCATGGTGTCATTCTCAAAAATCCGACATTTCCTGGCTTTCCACATGTGTTGAAAAAAGCAGAATATGATAGTTTGAGTACATATCATCAGCGCTTGGCTTTCAATCGCTTTCCCTCCTAGGAGCAATTCATTCTTATAGAACCCTAGCTTCCATGTCCTTTGGACCCATTTGCAAAGCTTGCCTGCAAGGCCTCTAATTGCAGGCACTCCTTGAATAAGTGGAAGGGATCCTCACTTGCAGTTCTGCACCCTAACACCTATCTGACCCAATGCCTCAAACTAGGATTGCGGTGCCTATCGGCAAGGTTCCCCATAGCACCTTCCACAGAAATATCTTCATTGCCAAAGGCCACTGTGGGTACCAACATATGTTTTTTTCTACTACTACCCATCTAGCTTCTAGCCATTGTTTTCCCCACAGTTTGTTAAGGGGAGCAAACCAATCAGCCTTGAACATCATAGCATGGTCTTGGTATGCGGTTTATAGAAGTGGATGTTGTTAGGCCAACGCCAGGCTTTCCACTCGAAGTTGGACTCACAAATAAGCATCAGCCTTTCCACATTTCTGTTGACCAGCAGTCTTTCAATTCCATCAAGGTGAAATTGTATAGCCACTTGTTCTACATATTTCCAACTCTTACCGTTGGTTGTCCCAAAAATGGCCCAAGCGATTAAGTCCTTTGTTATTCACCTTTCTGGCATTTTCACTCCAAAAAGGCTTTACTACCATGCTACCATCTTTGGAGAGCCAAGGGGACCAATGTGTTATGAATTTCTAGAAATATCTAGTTACCTCCCCCACTCTAGTGCCTCCATTGCTCTGCTACTTTTGTGTATAAGCTCACCCGTTGTGCCACCAAGCCTCAGACTCGACCACTGAGGGGCCAAAAGTTTGTCATGGACCTTTATCTCTTTCCATTGGCCACCATGAGAGTAAAGCTTTGCCTTGTCCATCATATCCTTTGTCGTAATAGCACATGCCTGGTCTTGCTTTACAATTGAGACTACAAATTATGCACATTGGGCCTCATCATGAATAACAGAGTTGAGTATCCCGATACCACTGTGCTCCACATGCCTAGCCATTGCCTCCCATTTTGCCCATTGCCAGGGCATCGAGTCTTTGGTGTTATTCTTCAACAAGAATTTTTTCATCGGTTTCAAGAACTCTTTTCAATTACATTTGGCTATCTTGAGGAGTGGGCCCATGAAGGCAATGTAAGAAATCATAAAGGAGTTGATCGCTTTAACCCGCGGGTAGGAGTACATACTCCCATCTTCTCATTTTATACCTGACCTTGTCTAGACCCACTGGAATATTTTGCTTGTGTGTGACGTCGACTCCCAAGGGGGATCCTAGATGTCAAAATATCTTTCCTTTTGACACAATCTCTCCCGTCTGAAAAGATGGGTCAAACGACTCATTTTTTGATAGTGATATCAATCTTGATTTCTCAATGTTGCACTTTGACCCCGAGGCAACGGAAAAAGTTTGCACAATCTCCAGAGACTTCCTAACTATCTGAGGGCAAGCTTTCAAAAAAAGGAGGGAGTCGTCCGTGAACAACTTGGCCAAAAGTTGGTCATTGCCAGACAAGTTCAACCCTTGGATGTCTCCCCTCATAGCACTAGCTTCGAGCATAGTCACCAGAGGATGGTGAGATCTGATGGAAAACAACAATGGGCTAGAGGGCATCCTTGCTTGATGGATCTTTTGACTTCAAATGAGTGGCTACCAATTCCAAGAGCGTGAACCAACCAACAAAGCCATGGCCCAAACCCAAGTGCTTCCATGACATCTTCAATAAAGGACCATGTAATCCTATCATATGCTTTTTCTAGTGCATGCTAAAGAAGAATGCATTCCTACTTGGTGAAGGTAGCATAATATATCCCCACCATTTCTACATGGATGTTGTCATAAATATACCTACCTTTGATAAACCCATGCTGATGTGGGTGATGGCTTTGTCTAGAAGGGGGGAGATCCTGAGGGAACTGATTTGGCAATTATTTATTATGCCACCAACATCATAGAGATGGGCCACCAATGTTTTCAGTTGAGAGCAGAAGGCTTGAGGGGAAGTTTCATAAAATCTAATCTCTAACCAACCCAAATGATTTTCTCATATTAAACTGATCATTTAATGTGGGAGAAAAAACGAGAACAAGGGTTAGGATATAGGAATGTACTTACAGATCTATCTCAACACGGGGCCAATGGTAAAGGGGCCCAAATGAGAGATGGTATGTCAAAGAGCAAGGCTAAACAATGGAGCATAAAGACCTTAGGGTAAGCTTCATTAAAGAACTCCAAAGGTTAGTGTTAAAAGTCCTCTAGGGATGTGCTTGAGGTGGGAACCCGGCCCAAGCTTGAGGTGCTTCTCGTGCCTGATGACTGAGATGCTTGAGATATTGAAGTGCTTGATTATTGAGATGCTTGAGGTGCTTGTCATGCTTGATGCTAGGGTTGTACTTGAGGTGGGAACCCAACCCAAGCTTGAGGGGATTAAGGGTCGAGCTTGTGGTGAGAACTGGGCCCAAGGTTGTTGAGAGGCTTGAGGTGTCACAAAAAGTCAACACATATCCCTACAAGGAGGGGGCAAGCCATGCAAGTAGGGGGGGTGGTTGCTTGAACATTCTCTCTTCTAAAGGGCACCCCTTGCTCAAGAGGAAAGTAGGACACATGTCAAGCCCCTAGCTAGGTTACCCTCAAGGAGTGTCCAAAGCCTATTGGTTGGCCTCCCAAGGGGTCCAATGATAATTAAGTATATTTAATAAATTGTTTTTTCATTGATCAAGTACTCTCTCTCTCAAAGGGGAAAGGGGGAAACTTGTCCCAAGACTACCCTTGTTGCTTGTAATGCATCCTGCATGTGATGCCAATCTTGCAGGGGTCCAATGAGCTTCAAGCTTGTGCTAGAAGAGGGGGTCGACCAAAGCAATTAGGGGGCATGCTTGAGGGGTATACTCTCCCACACACACTCACACACACTCTTATTGTGTGAAGTGCAAAGTGCAAGAGCTCCATCTCCTTCTCCAAGCTAATAGAGAAGTGGAGAGCCTACACCAACACTCTTGGCTATGGAATGCAAATCCAACCAAGAACCATGCTTCAATGTTTAAGCTTGCCATCTTCTCCATCTTCATTACTATGCTATTATGTATGCTAGCAAAAAGAGTGATGATAAGTGAGGAACTAATTCTTTCTCTTATGAAATGTTTCTTCTTCCTCTTCCCTACCCTCATTCCCCGCTAGCTCTCTCCACCTTCGAAGGTGTTTGAGGCCTTGGGATAGTTAATGCTTTCTACAAAGTTTATGTTATGATCGTGATGCATGAAGCTTTCCATCTTCATTGCATCACCCTGGTCACAAGGAACACCAAGATTGTGTTGCACCAAGTCTCTCTTGATGGGAGAAACTATAATACAAATGTCTATTGGAGGGGGGACTGGCTCCACATAAATTCGGTCCTCAAATGTTGTCATGTTCTCTAAAATCTCTCTCTTGTAAAATTATTGTTCATGCCAAGTTAACTAAATACTATGTTTATGTTGCTACCATCAATTAAGTTCACCTTCTATGCTCACAAAGTAATTTCACAAAAGTGCTTTCTCTAATTTCCGCTACTCTCAAAGTTCATAGGCCATTTCCATTACATTGTATCAGAGTATTTGGTTTCTCTTTTCTTGCTTAAGAAGAGAGGTCCTTAAGTAGCCTATAAATGGTTGATTTTGTTAATTATATTAGGGTAAGTGGGATTGGGATCTATTATCACTTTTGTTGAGCCCGCTATATGGGATATGGTGCACACCTCAGGAGCTTTGGTCTTAATAATGGAGTCTTTTTAGACTTGCCTACGGCTTTACAATTATTGAGCCATAAGAAGTCTGAAAGGAGCTAGCCCTAAGCAACTCTACAATATTAGAGCTAGCCCTCAGAAACTCTCTATAATTAACCAATTCGAACCGTGGGTGTAGATACTTAAGTGCTGATTTTCAAAGGCTAAGAGGAGTAGCAACTAAGGTTTTGAATTGCCAAAGCATACACTAAGTAAGTACACAAATTTTGTTAACATGGCTGACAATAACCAAGAGAGTAGAATGAACATTGATAACTTTGATTTTACACATGAAGGTGCTAATGATGATGCCCCCATGTTTGTCAATTATCTTGTTATTAGGTTGCAGCAAGCTATGGGCAACCCTGCTTTGCAAGCCGAAGTTACTCAACAACTTCGTGCTTATGGGATTTCCCTTCCTCTCCAAGAGGAGAGAGAGCCTAGGAGGCCTCTTGAAGAGACCCCCAAAAGAATACTTTATCCCATACGAGAGGAGGAATCCAAAGAGCAAGAAAGTAATGAATCTTTAAGTTCCTATGAAGATGTGGCTCCACAAAGACGACGGTCTAGATGATCTCTAACTCCTCCCAAGAGGAAGCGTTCAACCCACAGTCCTTCCCCGTGTCACTCAAAAAGGGAAAACAAAGGAAGAAAAGGCCATTCCCTTTGTTAAAAAAATGGGTTCTAGTAGCAAGCTTAGAAAGGGTGATATCAAGGACAAGAGAGCCACATGGGATCGAACTCACGTATTGGCCAATGAGAAGACGAGATGTAGTCTGGTAACCATCCCACCATACCCACTTGCGCTACCTCAATTCAGTATTTAGCTCTTATCCCACTCTCTTCATGATGTCACCCCATTATTGGCCCGCATACCCTAAAGGACTTTCCTACACACTATGTACGATTGAAAATGCATAGTTAGGCAGGTTTACTTTAGGAAAGAAATCAAGGGAGAGGAGCAACTCTATCTCAACTTTTACCGGTTCGAAAAAAAAAAATTGCAACATCATACTTTCATTTGACCTTTATTTGAAAGCCAAAATTTGGACATACAAGTTTTTTTTCCTTCTTTTTTTACAAAACTCACCACCGTAAGTAGATTAAAATTAGTCAAAAAATTTACATGGCATGCTCTGCTCACAAGATGAGCCAGGGCATCAATAGAAGCATCATATACAATACCATAAACATCAAGTACACTGCCAACAGCAAAGGGACAAGACCAGGCAAAGCAGTGGAGGTCATCCCCAACTTGCAAGAACTAGATGCATACTAGATATAGCCGATAGGGTGGGGCCCCAAGTCCCCATCACGATGATACATCCCGAGTTGCCACCAATAGGGCATCGCTACCACTGGTATGCACGTTTCCTTGGAGAGTACCTAACCCAAACCAAGAGAAGATCATAAAGCCGAAAGAACATGGGCCATCCAAAAGGGACAGTGCATGACCGTCCAATGTCATGCAGAAGAGCAGCAAAAAGAACCGAACCAGCAACAACGTCCGACCACTTCAGAGCCACGTGTGGAGGTCAACAAGGATCCAAAAGAGATCATGATGGGCTTTGGAGGGAATCCTCACCGATTGGAGATGCCACAAGTCGGCCACAACGCTTCCACCAGAGTCACTTGCCTCGCCAGAACGGGGCAATATGCTAGACACCAAATATCACCCCAAAAGAGGGGCTGGAGGGTGTCCTCTCCAGTGCAAGCAAAAATAGTTGGGGGAGGTTGAAGATCTGCCATGCAGGTAGGCACAGTTGTATGCCCCCTCCTCTCGAGGCACATCCAACCTTTTGGCCTTGTCGTATCCCTGTCGTGCAACCAGATTTGTACAATCGCCCAACCCGCCTAGTCATAGACCACCAAGAGCATCTCTCGCGTGTGCCTCACAGGCTACAGGGGTAAGCAGGCGAGTGTCCAATTCTTTTGTGAATCCCACTTAAGTGGAATCTACATAGATTCACTTTCCAACTCTTATGCAATTCAAGTTTGGCTAGGCAAAATCAACCTCGACACCTTGCCTTACAAATCAAGGCATTTGTGTTGAACTACTCCACTGTGAGGACCTAGTTGTTGGGAGCACGAGGCACTGGCTATCAAAACAAGAATCCCCCGCGTCGCTCATCGGGGTCACCGCTGTAGACACCTTGTTCTGTGATATGTCCCTCACTTCCACCTTGCCCCTCCGGTGCACCCTAGCTTGACCTCCCACCTATGTGCATCGTCACCTCACCCTTTCCACCTTCCCTCAATGCCTTTTTGTTGCCTTCACTCTTTAATCACAAAGAGGCGAATCACGTGATCATCCGAGATTTTTCCTAATAAACTCCTCCAAATTATGCTCCTCTATTGGCTATCTAGCCCTAAAAATTGCAGGCTCTAAAGATATCTAATGGCATTGGAAAGTAAGTCTTCACAATTTAAAGAGAAGGTGTTGGCTCTATGTGTGTGTTTGTTTGTTTTTTTTTGTGTGTGTGTGTGTGTGTGTGTGTGTGTGTGTGTGTGTGAGAGAGAGAGAGAGAGAGAGAGAGTGAGAGAGAGAGAGAGAGAGAGAATAATAAATTCATGCTTAGAGAGAAAACAAGAGAAAAGAGAACTTTTAAAGTTGCAGGAACAATTTTAAGAGACCCCATAGATCTTTATGGGTAATAGCTTCATTGGGAGGGTTTACCGAGAGAGAGAGAGAGAGAGAGAGAGAGAGAGAGAGAGAGAGATTTAATTATCATCCACGGAGGTCAGATATGACCTATGGGACCAAGAACAAACATTAAAACATTTTCGTCTCAACAAAACATGGCAATACATATCAGTTAAGCACTGAGGGTCCATTGAGAGGGTAAAAAAGGAAAAGGAAAAGAGGAAAACAAAACCTAGGGAGGGTCAACTATGGGAAGAGATGATTTGGGATTGCGAAACTCTTGACCCACCTTGGTAGATTGCCTATTTACCTTGTTTGTGTGCTTCATGTACCTTCTTTAGCTCGCTTGCTTTAGCTTTGAGTTGACTTGCAGTTAATTCTTCAGCGATCCAAAACGGTTTGCCCTTCAGGAGGCGAGATTGTAGTAGTAGCTTCATCCGTTCTTCTTTGTCCTTGAAGGTGAGGATGCAATGCTCAGGTGGCACGTGTCTATGTGTATCGTTGATCCAAGAGTCGGTCTCATGCTTGATGTTGACAGGCTGAAGAATGTCATTGGGCTTGATGATTGCTTCTTCGAGAGTGTCCTCGTTGGTGCACCATGGTGCGTGAAGTCCTCCAATCCTGAGCTTAAGGCTAAGGGTTTCTTGTAGTCTGCATTCTTGAAAAACTGCTTGTATCTCGGTGTCAATCTTTCTATGTGTTGCTTCCTGGACTTCCTTCACTGCCTTGACAGTTTTGGTAAGGGAGGCTTCGACGCCTTGGGCTTTTGCGAGTAGAGCTTGGCTCTCTTCTTTCTTCATCTCCTCTAGCTTAAAAGATTGAACACTCTTAGAGAGAGAGAGAGAGAGAGAGAGAGAGAGAGAGAGAGAGAGAGGAGACCTCTATGTGGTACACTTACAGGGATATGATATGTCTAACTAGGTTGGGAGTGAGGGAGAGAGTGAAGGTCACCCTTAGACTTTTGTTTAGACGAGGGTTGAACTCAGATGAAGGTTAAACTTGTGAAACAAGTATCAACGAAGCACAATGGTAAGATAATTTGTTCAAGCATTGTAGCCCATATTCAAAGTGCATCCACAATACCTATCACTAAGTTCAACCAATTGCTTGATGTGTACACTAGATTGGGCATTTTCTATTATTTGAGCTCCATCGTGCTAGTTCACTCTATCAAGACAGGTACTTTGGGTCTGCTTGGCAACCAATTACAAGAGATGGGAGGATGCACCGAGGAAGTGTTTGACGAAGGAAAATCTCTAGCCTAAAAGATTGAACACTCTGAACTGTTCCTGGATAAGTTGCAAGCTCTGATTGAGGAAGTCTCCCAACACCGAGTCTATAAATATGAGATTTTTTTTTCCTCAGAAATGCATAGCTACTATGCTCTCCCAACTAGTGGTCGAGAAAGTCCTTTTTCCATAGACGTCCATGTTGCATATGAAAATCGGAAATACTAGTAAAACTTTCAAGATTTTTGAATTATTTTGTTTTATTTTTTCACGGAATTTTCTTCCCTTTTCTTTGGTTTCAAACCGGCTACTTTGAATTTTGAACCGGCTCTAGGTTAAGCTGAGGGTAACCTTTTCTGAACATTGCTCCCAACCACAAAAGTTTGAACAATGCCTATGTATACTCTCAGTGTAGCTCCCCCTCTTTTGTATTCTAGCCCCCTATCTCAATTTAGCTCCCTATGTTTTGGACTCATCCTCTTATTTCCCTTTAGGACTGGTTGTAATCTTTTGTTTTATCTAATGTAATTCAAAGCGCTTTTTTGGTTTTTAACAAGTATGTTATCATAGAAGCTTTCATAGTAGTCGGGGACAACTATTTCAAGACAAAAAAAAAACATGTTTGGCTATGATAAACTCATGCAAAACAAGATCTTGCTCAATTTCCAAGTTCAATTGTACATCACTCCATGGTACTTGTTTGTGTAGAAATATCACCAAAGCAGTGTTAGAAAAAAACCGGGGTCTAGTGTATTTTAACCGGTTGAAATTATAAAATCCCGGTTTGATTTTGAGCTTGCCTTTAAGAAAATTGGCAAATTTACACAAGTTTTAGTGTAATTACCGGCAAAAGCTTCAAATTTTGACCTAGAAACCGGGAGAATTTCAAGTTTCCCCTTATTTTGTTCGGTTAGGAAAAATGTATTTTTCTAACCCTGCACCAAAGCCATCTCTTCTGCCAATAAGAATAAGCAAGATGCATGCTCCCATAGCTCCCATAATGAGTTCACAATATAGGGTAAAGGGGCAATCATGGGATAGGTTTCACTTTATAGCTTTACCTTACACCATTTCTAGCACCAACGGGCATGGTTTTAATGGTCAAGGTAGCTGATGTGGAGTCACACCATCTGTTGGATCTGAGTTCAAATTTGGTATGTGACAAAGCTTAAAATGGCCCTTGGTTGTATTGTTTTCAATTTGTACACTTTTCTTCCTTGAGATCACTAAACGTCTCTTGCATTGATTTTTAATCTCCAACTTCGGCCCATTGTTGGTGGGCATCTGTAGCACTCTTCAGAATTGCATTTTTTGCTCGCATGCTCAAGATTGACCAGTGCAATAAAGGCCATCATTAACAGTAGGAATGGCAAGTTGTAGGGCCCATGCAAGCCAATTTTAGTGACACATGTTAATGTTTAACATTGGATCTCCCCTTGCATGTCACTAGCAATGCTCTAAATTATTATTTTTTCCAAAAGCTTGAAAAATCTACATCTGAAAAATAAAGTAAAACTAACTAAATTTGAAGGTTTTCATGATAAATTTCTCTTCAAAAAATTTGTGGATTACAGTGAACCTAGGCTTTTTTCAAGCCCAGGGACTCACTATCTCCCAACAATAATCACATTGGGGCTTATCATCCCATTCATTTACGTGTTGTCATTCACGTGCATTTGTATAATCCAGCTCAAGCATTGAGTTGACAATTAGAAAGAAATTAACATACATGCTACTGCATAAATGTGTGTGTGTGTGTGTGTGTGTGTGTGTGAGTGAGAGAGAGAGAGAGAGAGAGAGCAAAAGAGATCAACTTACGTGACCCAAGCCATGAAATGTACCTAAATGACTATTAAGGTACAAAAAGAGATAGCCTTGAGAATATTTCCTATGACAAGCTTTAGATGAGTCTCCTTCTATATAAAGGTGCTTGCCTTTAGTTTGGGCACTTTGTGCGGACTCCAACTTGAGTTGGACTGACAACTAGGCCAACTACTTTTGTACAGTCTTTGCCACCTCCACGCTTGCCCTTCCCCTTGCCTCTATCATCTCCTTACTTAGTCTTCATCGAGAAGAAGAGAGATAAAGTGGCTTGTAGTTGCGCACACGATTGCCCTAGAACATGCTATTGCTCACCCTCATAGCCACCGAAGTGTAAGCTCGGCAAAAAGAAGTAAAATCCAAAAGAAAAGGGTCTGTTCAAATTTCACATGAGGAAACCCCACGGTCATACCATTTCCAACGTCATGCAATTCACACAAAATGTGCACTAGGGGAAAAAACACGTTGACAACTATGCTTCCTACAAATAAAATTTGAGTGATCTGATCTCTAGCTATGGAGTTGGCTCTTCGCGTTTCACGCCTCATCTATAAGTAACATATACAAAGAGTGCAGAATCGATGGTCCCTGAGGGAACTTCATGATTTAAGAGATTGAGGACGTCCAATTGCCGCGGCAAGCGGGGGGGGGAGAGGCAAGTTTTTTATACATTTGGATTCACAACACTTTTAGCATGTCGCGCTAGGCGAGCTACGTAGAGCGTACACATGTGAAGGTCAAGTTTGAAGGGTCGATACTTGGCATCGCGAGAAAATGAGGTCATAATTTTTTTATGATTGACATAGTGCCACATAGATTCATCCCCAGCCATAGATCCCTCTATCTATGATGTCACTAATAGTCAAGGGTGAGGCCACCTGTTTCAAGGTGGGTCTAAAAGGAAGGCTCTAGAATGCTCCACAAATCACATCATATCATGCTCCTACATCAAGGCTTTGTTTTGTGTGGTCTGAACACCCTCTAAGCTTGCAAATCCTCCTAGTTCTCCAGATTCTAACATGCCCATCAGCATACATGCCCTTCAATGCACACATTATGCAATCTTATCACTATCACTATCACTATCACGATAAAGAAGAAGGCAGAAGAAAAAGCCAACCAATAATGTGCTCTAAGGACTACGGAACCCAATCACACTGTCCCACTCACTTGGACAAGAATCTCAAGAAGCGTCCCCATGACAACATGGAACCTGAGGAAGTGTGGCCAGTGATTGTTGTAGACAATTCTAAGATAAGAGCCAAAGGAGTAAGCGAGTAGAAACGATGATGGAAGCTTGCCAATGAACACAAGAAAAGAGTATGTGAAAAATTCATAGTCTTCAAGAAATGAATGCAAGATATATGCAGTTTCTTGATACATCCATGTCTCACTGAGATGCATCAGTTATAAAATGCAAGCTAGAACTTTCCACCACCACCTTGGTCTTTTCATCATCGGAGGATAACCTTTGAAGGTTGTCATGTCCTCTGCAATTGCCCTTCGACAACATGACTTGCTTGAGGTCTTAATTTAACCGAATTGTAGATGTTTGTATAGTCCTCTAAAATACTCTCCTTCAAGGAAGGTTGTAGAAGATGGCGCGAGTCTAGAAACTTGATTCAAGTGCTATTGGACCTATGTCGAAAGGGTCGAATGAAAGAAAGACAACCTGAGTGTAGGAGAAGGGCCCACATAGCTTGTTGGGCACAGGAATGCACTTGACTAGATGAGGCTCTCCATCTCCTTCAAGCCAGAAAAGTCTCTCTCGAGGGAATGCTTTTCGGTGAAACACATGTCTTGCAAAAGATCTAAGAAAGGTAGCACCAAGAAGAAATGGTTTTCAAGGTGTCAAGGCTGAAATGATTAAATGGACAAGGAAGAAAACACAATATTGGATATGCGATATGTTTAACCTTGCACTTCAGCATGGCATGCCTCATGATTGGAGTGAAAATTGGATCAAACCTTTGCACAAAGGAGGAGATGTAAACAATGTGAACAACTATCGCACTATAATGGTTGGTTCTTTGATGGCAAAGTTATTTGGATGTATCATGGGGATGAAGATAAGTGAAATGGGCTAAAAAGAACGGCAAACGTGCACTAGGCCAAGGAGGTTTTCGAAACGATCATAGCACTATTGATCACCTTGTCACTCTTCGAGTTCTTATGGAAGCGTCTTGATTGAAAGGAAAAAAGTTGTATTGTTGCTTTGTGGATTTCAAGAAATCTTTTGACATCGTACCGCGAGGAAATCTTTGGAGACGTATGCAAAGCCTTCAAGTGCCGAGAGAATTTATACATGCAGTCTTTCGCATCTACCAAAAAGTGATACGTCGACTTCGTATGGAAGATGGAATTTCAAAATTTTTTGCAAGCACCATTGGTGTCAAACAAAGATGCCCACTTTCCCCAACCCTCTTCTGGGCTACTCATTGATAAATTGGAATGCATGGTTCTTGACTTTATGCAACAAGAAGGCATAGAAGAGGTTAAGATTAGAAATGCGGTGATCATGCTTTTGTTGTTTATGTTGATGATGTAGTGCCTACATAGCGGGCTGATCGTGAATGGATCCAAAACCAAGGTTATGCTTGTAAAGACCCCCAATGATGAAAATCCATGCATTGTATATAACAATGAGCAATTTGAAGTGGTAGATAGCTTCAAGTACCTTGGCCTTGAGGTTCCATCCAATCATAGATGGAAGGATTGCGCAATGCGTCGCTTGGAAGCCGGAAAGAGGACTTATTATGCGTTTGAGAACATGTGCAATGCTAGAGAGATCAAGTTTTGGGCTCTCAAAAAGTACCTCTTTGACACATTGGTGACACCGGTGCTTCTTTATGGAGTGGAGGTGTGGGGTGGGAGCATCGGGAAGTCTACTTGGAAAGAGTTTGAGAATGTCCAAAAGCGTTTTCTCACCAACTTTCTCCAAGTCAAGACACAAACACCCTACATGCTCTTACTTCTTGAGTCCGGATTGCTTCCCACTGAGGTCTTGGGCATGCAAAGGGTTGTGGAGTACATGCTTAAGACACAACGTAGCCCTTTGTATCGACTTCCTAGAATCTCATATGAAGCAAGTCAAAAGGTCCAAAAGGCATGCAAGAGCAAAATACTAAGTTCGGGCTGGATGCTTGACATCAAGAAATGGTTTGGAAGATGGGATGCATGTCACTTGGTCAAGGATGCCTCGATCGACTCCCAAGTTAATGAGGCCTTCTTACAACACCAATGTATCACAGCTTGGGAGAAATCCAGAGGTTCTCGCTTCAACCATTACACCACACACATTGCCCCAAACTACAAATCTCTCTTCTTCTCCGAGCACGGTAACCGAACCCATCCCTACATCCTTGAGCCCATCCCATTGAGTGTGATCTGCACCATTGCCTCCATTCGTCTTAGCTCCCATTCTCTATGTTGCGAGATAGGACGTTGGGTCACTGGCGAGGAGTCTCATCGACTTTGCACCTTATGCCCTCGTCAAGTGCGAGAGAGTGAGTACCACACACTACTTGAGTGCTCAGCTTTTGACCACATTAGGTTCTATTTTCCCCATATATTCAGCCATGAGCTCTCCCTCCATACCTTCCTCTCCCAACCACGATGTGGACTCTCTATTGCGACGCTCATTTCAGCCATTTTTGAGCATCGAGAGTCACTTATGACCTCCACTCACACCATGTGACATGTTCATTTGGTCCCATAGGTCATATTTGACCTCCGAGGACGATAATAGAACTCTCTCTCTCTCTCTCTCTCTCTCTCTCTCTCTCTCTCTCTCACACACACACACACACACACACACACACACACTCATAAAAATCGGATGTGCATGTTACTTTGCCATCAGAGGATCGACACCGAGAAGATAGATTAAACACTCTACCGTTTATTCATGGCTACCTTATCTCAAATGACTGTAGCTCGGGAGCCCCTTTCTTGCTCATAACAAAATCCTCTTGAGTTCCAGATTCTCCTTAGCCCTCAGCTTTCATCCTACGTCCCTCATCAATCTCCACCACTTCCCTCTTACCTTCTTCCTTAGCTTACTAGTTTGAGCTTATTGTGAGCCCTACACATCACATGAAACTACCACGAGTGCAAGCACTTGCTCATCGTGTCCATGCCTCAGCAAATGTGACCCGCGAAGACAACGAGCTTGCCCTGCAAGGATCACTTATGGCCACTGCCTTGATAAGAGAACACATGAACAGGATGTTGAAGTGAAGCAAGTGAGGAAGGAAGATGAAGCATCTCTCTCTCTCTCTCTCTCTCTCTCTCTCTCTCTCTCTCTCACACACACACACACACACACACATTACGGATGAGGGTGTCGAGTTCACTCGACTATACACGGGATTATATAATATGTGACACCTTTAAAAAGCAGCTCGAGTATCCCTTTCTATACTAGTACTCGCGAGTTTAGCGTATTGCATTTGCATTGGCGGTGAGAGAGGGGCGCAACAGTGTTCAAACATTTGCTTCAGGCAATCCATCATGTGCAAGAGTTTGCTTCACAAACATTTACCGGTCAAGCACAAACAACGACATGACTTTTCATATGTCCAATGAGAGCATCGATGGAGAGGCGTTGCCTTTGGAGATAGTAGAAGATTGCACGGCAACGAGGGGAGCATTGTGACATTACTTGTGGGAGTGGAGGGTTGTTACCTGCATATGTGGAGGGATCACTCTGTTACACAATTGTTGGAGCTAGGGTACAATAGATAGAGAACAACTAACCTTAATCTGAAAATGTAAATATTCTTGAAATGCCCCATCACTGGCTTTTCAAGAATTACACTTGAGAACAAGCTTGAGAATCTTTTTCATGTTTGTTTGTAGATGTGAATATGTTTGGTTGTCTTTGTAATGTATATATTCTGTCTTTTTCAACCAATAAATTTTTTTTAATATATCTTTTTTCATTAGCAAAAAGGGGAGGCATCAGTAAAGCCTCACCGCTTTGGGGCATGCCAAAAAAGTGCCACACGCAATCCACCCCTCTTTTACTCTCTTTGCCTCCACTATATCTCTCATCTTTATTTGAGAGGAGTGGGGTGTGTGTGTGTGTGTGTGTGTGTGTGTGTGTGTGTGAGAGAGAGGAGAGAGAGAGTGAGAGAGAGAGAGAGAGACAATATTTGTGTGTGTGTACTCACTTGACTAGTTTATAAAAATCTATGTGTACTCGGTGTGTACTCACTCTTTTTGTTTAAACCCAAAGAAATATTGTGATGGAAAAGAGACCTTCATGGAGTCATGGACCATCATAAATAGATTTTCAACTTTTTGTGTTTTACCTTACCTTTATGTGTAGAACGTACTCTCACTAGTCTCAACCCTCCGTCCACCCACCACAAAAGAGAACGAACACACACACACACACACACACACACACACACGCACACCTACTACTTCATTATTATAAGGCTCAAGCTCATGTTGCTCAATTTTGCGCCACCCTTTTCACTTCACTTAGCCTCCTTTTAAACCCATTACAGGCAAGCATCACCTTGACATAACACACACATCATCCTTAGTGCACTTCCATGATCCATCGTCCAAAGGAGTAGGTGTAAGAGTTGTGATTGTAGGTCAAACAGTGTCCTTTGCTAAAGGTTAGCTCCTTTCCATTCCTTGTGACTCAGGAAACTTCCCATCTATACTCTTTATTGAAGAGCTTCAAAAGTACTCAGAGCTCAAGCTTCCACTTGTCACACACTCGGCTCCCTTCAAAAACTCATAGAAAAGTTTTCAAACCATATAAAGTGCAAAAGTGAAGGATAAATTGTAGGGAATGAATTTATACTCTTTATTAAAGAGCTTAAGAAAATAGTCATAGCTCAAGCACTCACATGTCACTTATAAAATGAAGCAAAAGATCGATCAAGCAAGGTTGTCCTCTTGCATCGCTGTTCTTTGCAATTGGCCAACACCGTCTAGTAACCTCGCTCGAAGACAGTGCGAAAAACAAAGAAATTCAAGGACTATCAAGGGAAAAACAATTGCTTGCGAAATTGTATGTAGACGATTCATGGCTTTTTATAATAGCCAACCCACGAATGCTAAGAAGAGCTTTCAAAATCGTTCAATTATTTGCTATCGCTTTTGGCTCAAAGTGCAATATCACGTCCAATTGTTTTCTATTGCTTTCGGCTCAAAGTGCAATTTCAAGAAATCTAGATTGATCTTGCTCTCTAAAAGTGACTCATTTGACCTCTCCGAGTGGTCAGGGAAGGTATCAAAAAGAACACTATGTTTAGACACCTTAACATTCCACTTGGGGTGGACATCTCAAATAAGTAAAAAAATGAATTGGGTCTTGAACAAGATCCATAGTAAAATGAGAAGGTTGGGGATGCGCTCCTCCCTTTCCACAGTAGAGTTACTATTATTAATGCCTTCATGATCCCATACATCAAATTTGTGATCTCGCTAACTACTCTAAGGAAAGAATGGATGGTCATGGCCTGGCACATGATTAACAAAGCAAAGCTTGTATCTTAAGGAGGCACATGGAAGGTCGCAAAGGTACATGATAAAATTCGGGCGCCTAGTTGGACTTTCCTTAAACTTGGACGAAGCATGTGGAAACTCTCATAGAAGTGCAACAAAGTAGCCTCGGCTGTGGAATGGAGAGAGACTAGAGATACTTCAAGTGCTCCATTTTGCACTGGTTCCCTTGGCTTTCCAAACTTGGAAGGGGATCCTTAAGCCCTTTTTGGAGGAAACTCGTGTGAAAGGTAAATAAAAATGGGATATCTAGCCTTTAACATCTCTCGGATGACAAAAACTTTGCTGTGAGGAACTGGAGCAAGTAGTGATTCAACATAATTTTCTATTTATGAAAGGCTTCTAGTCAGTAGAGTCTTGGAAGTTATATCCTTAGGTCCTACGCGTGTGACATGGTCAAAGCTCGATTGGAAAGCCTAGCGTTGGCCAAGATAGAGTGTTTAGCCTCCAAGATACCTATACAATTAGCTGATATACAAAGTAGAATGGTTTGCTCCACTTGTGACGATATGGAAGGAAAATTGGTCAAAAGAGTGTCAATGGAAGAGTGTTAATGCTATCTGAGAATAAATGGTGAAACTACATGAAGTTGTTTGCATGGAACGCACTCTAGGGAGTCATCCCTATTGGAACAAGATTTGTGCTAGAGGGATTGACATTGACACTTGCTCTAGTTGCAGATCTATCTCATAGGACCCCCTCCACATATTTCAAAACTACCCTCTCATGTGGCGTCTAATCGCCAAAAATCTGCAAATGGGCGCAAAAGACCTAGAAGATCAAAGTAGATCGCAAAGCCAAGCCATTTTGGTTTGCACCAAAATCATCATATACTAATACCTGAAATAGATATGGAAAGCCAAGAACCTTCACGTCTTTGAAGGAAAACATGTCATGGCTCAATTCAGTGTTGGTATGACTGAGTGCGCTAAGCTTATCTATGTTATAGGATCAAAAAGAGGTGAAACGTCTCATACCAAATAATGGGAATATGCACTTAATTGCATCAATTACTTGAGTGGTCATACTTAGCAACTCTTTGTTTGGCTCTTGCTTCATATCTATACATATCCCGTTTTGGAGACATTGCCCCTTCAAGGCACATGTAGTACTTGAGGTTGATTGTATATTCTTTGTTTTTTGCAAAACTCACAATGGTGAGTGAATTATATTAACAAAACTAAGAAAGTACAAATCTAGACATGCTCGTGTCAAGCCATGATGTCATCCAACAACCCAAGATACATCGGTTGACAAGGGACCACCCCACGCCACTGAGAAGGACATCAATGATGAGAACCTAGGTTGACCATTGCAAAATATTTGACTTGACAGGGGACCCACATATTACTCAATCATAATGGCCCCAAAAGCCATGTTCCACTCCTCGGAGTTCATCCGCTTCCCAATGGCGACAATCATTTCCCTGCTTTCTTGTACAATCTCCATGAACTTAGCCATTTTCAGAGTGTTCTCAAAGACTCAACAATTCCTGGCCTTCCACACATGTTTGAAGTAGCAAAATCTTACAATTTGTGTGCCAATAAGCATTGCTTGGCTCTTGAACACCTTCCCCCCAAGAAGAGATCGTTCTTGAAGAAGCCTATCTTCCAGGTCTTTTGCACCCACTTGCAAATCTTCCCTACAAGGCCACATACCATCAGGCATTCCTTGAATAAGTAAGGGAGGTCCTCACAGCTAGTCTTTCTCCATTGTGAGCCTCTATCAGGACCAATACCTTTGGCTAGGACCTTCAACCCAGTAGGCAAGGCTCCCACAAAACTTTCCAAACAAAGATCTTCATCCCAAGTGGCCAATTAGGGCACCAGATGTTCTTCACGATTGTTACCCATCTTAATTCTGGCTAGTGCTTGCCCCATTGTTTTTTTAGGGGGGGAAACCAATCTTTCGAGACCATAGGGAGTTGCACATGTCCTTGGTTTGTGGTTTAAGGAATTTTCTATCCGTGGGCCAACGCCATGTCTTCCACTCAAATTTGGACTTGTAAGAAGGCAGCCAACATCTAGGAAGCCGTTCAAGGGCTCTACTAGCCAGCAGACTCTCCGCCCCAACTACACTCAACCAGTGTATGTGCCACAATCCCCAAGAAATCAGTATTCCACTTCTTTCCCTTTTTTCGCAGTCTCTGGAGGTGCCCCAATGTCCTTGGGAGAACCAAACTCTTGACCTTGCTCGTCCTGTGTGTGTTGTTGTTCCTCCCCTTGCGAGTTACTTTCCTCCTTTTTGCTTCAATTAGATTCGTCAGATGATTCAAGATCATCGATGCATGGCTTCTTTGATTCTTCTTTTTCCCTTTGCTCCATCTTTCACTTGAGTTCATTATGGATTCATTGCCGCATATGCGCTGGCAATCTCACGTTTTTCTTCAGCTTTCTGCCTCTTCTGATGCTTGATCCTTTCTAAGGCATTTGTTTGCCTGCATAGCAATGGAATGTTTTCGGCTTCTTCCTCCTCTTCTCATCATCAACTTTGGTTCCTTGGGTTTGTTTCTCATCATGCTTTTGTTGGTGGAGCCTTTCCCTCAATGCGTGAGCTTCTTCCCTTGTCGTCTTGGCATGAGTAATGGGAATAGCCTTTGCCACATGCACAACTTTCTTTCGCAATCGTGTATATCCAAGTGTGTATTGGCTGTCATGCTCCTCCTCCGAAGACTGGTACTCCGAAGGAGTGTCTCTCTGTTGGACCCCACTTCTTGGCTACTCCGAGCATCTGACTCTGTCTTTTCGCTGTCATAATCTTTTAAAGGTGCGCTCTGCCTCATCTGCTTAACTTCTGGTTTTGTCCTTGTGGAAGGTCCTACCATTGGTCTTACAGCTCTTTTAGATCTGCAGATCAGATCTATCTGCGCTTCGGCTGGTGGTAGATCGTCGATCATCCCCAGTGCTTGATAGGCAATACGCATCAGCATTGGTCCCCCGTTCCTGTAGGCTTTGCTTCTTTGGCTCCCATTCAGGCTTGCTTCGACAATATTGTCAAGAAGATAATTGTCAAAGTCGCAACTGACCACTCTTCCTTCAGCCAAGTCCATTTCCATTACCTCGGTCATGTGCAACAAAGGTTCTGTATATTTGGGCGGCTTCTGCACCTTGAAGTGTTGCGTTATAAGGCGCAATGGCAGTTCAGTTTTTGAGTATATCAAATCTTGATACGCCAGCTTGTGGCCTCGTTGCTTCAGGAAGGCTTTCTCGTTTTAGGAGATATCGGTTATCTCATAGGGTGCAACATTTCACTCCCTTTGTGCTTTCCTTCGAGGCATCTTGCGGTCAATTTTAGCATTGAAAATAGGTTTTAGCCATTGATCAGAACTGTCGAAAAGTGTAAACTTGACCATAAAATGAAATTTGAGCATAACTTTGTCAAATCTACCCCAAATTTGACCAAATTTCACCAGTGCATCTAGGATTAAAAAAGCACAAGGATGTAATGTAACATATGAATTTTGGCAAAAAGAAACATAGATCGCGATCCATGTTGGGAAGAATTTTGAAATTCTAACTTGGGGAAGTTGTTCCTGGGCATATGGGGATGCTACTGTGTAATTTTTTTTGGATTTAGAGTTGGAGGAACATGGATCGCGATCCATGTTGGGCAACATTCTGAAAATATTATGATACCATCTGGTAGGGTTCATCTAGATGATGCCTTGGTCCAAAATTTTTGGGATTTGGATCAAGGGTTTGACACTTGGGCTAAATTTTGGAAATTTTTTGCAGACTTAAAGATTTTTGGCATTTTGAAGTGGATTTTGGGATTCAAATGGCTTGAAACTCGACGGCTTGGCTTTCTTGAACATACTGGATCAGATGGCATGGTTTTTGCTTTGATTGGGCAAAAAGGTACATGGATCATGATCCATGTTGGACAAAATTTTGATACTGTTCTTTTGCACATATGTTCCTATAGGTTTTCCTAGTACACTGGTGAAAGTATGTACATGTTTTTCCTTAGTTTGCCCCATTTCCTAGTTTATGGCTATGTCTTTTCCATTTTGACCATATCTGTTTCTTCCAACCATTTTTGGACACATGTTTTTCGTGAGATCTACATCAAAAATTCAACTGCCATTGCCATGTTTTTCCATCAAAAATTGAATCCATTTGAGGAGACAAATTGATTCCTGTAATTTGCACCATTTTGCAAGTAATCCTTTGCTTAGTTTTGATCCTACCGCCGCCATCCTTAAGTTACATTTGCTTGTTGATAGGCTCCAAGGAGAGTGTGAAGTCTCCCAATTGTCTTTACCAGCAATTTGCAAACTTGTCAAGAACTCTGTTTTTAGCCCTTCTTCATAAGTCTTGCTGGCATCCCAGCATTTGACCTCTCCTTAGTTTTTTTCTGGGATCCCACCTTTTTTCCTTTTGAAAATGACCAAAGGACCAAAGGACCATTTGTAGACTGAAAGTAGCAATCCAGGAGGATTTGATGATCTTAAGAGCAATTTTTGTGATTATTTTTGCAGCACCGGTACTATTTTTGCATTCCCCAGCTAGTGAGCCACTTCTGCCCTGATTTTGGCAAAAAGGAACATGGATCGCGATCCATGTTGGGATGCATTTCAAAAAACCAGTTATAGGAGTTTGTTCCTGGCCATCTATGGGTGCTCCTATACAATTTTCTCTGTTTTTAGGATTTGAGGAACATGGATCGCGACCACCTTTTGCTGCTCTTTTTTTCCTGCCTGATTCTGTCAGCTATTTGGGGTCTACTAGTGAATATTTTTTTGTTTTTGATGGGTTTTGGATTTTCCCATTGGCCCTGTTAGTTTGCCAATTTTGTGACTTTGTACTGCTCTGATCTGTTGTTTTGGCATTGTTGATGCAGTATGGGGCATACACACATGCTCTTGCAAGGTTAATGATCATACCTGTCAAATCTGGTGCAGTAAGATCCACCGAGGTGGTCGCAGCTATATTGAATGGATATTTTATTATTTATTGCAGCTGACAGGTGGAAAAGACTAGACCCAACTAGGCCTATGCGAATGAAAATATATACATTGTACATTTTATTATTCAAGTGCTCTTTTTTGAGCTTTGGCCGTTTATAACCGACCGGCCAGTTTGTAATCAATTTGACCATTCAAGAATCTATAAATTAAATACGTGCAAGAGGGAAATGGTCACTCTTGCACGGGGGGAGATTGTACCCAGTGCTTGTGTCTTGTTCTCTCCTCTCCTCTCTTCTCTCTCGTCGTGCCGGCGTAGCACTCCGCTCTAGGAGGTGCGCCTGCACACGTTCTTTCGCTCTCTCCCGCTCTCTATCTCTCTCTATTCGTGTACGACTTGATTATATGCTCACAGGCTTTGTCAGGTATGCGTATTTGCAGTGTTTTGTTGTTTCCATCATGCTATTCGAGGTATTTTGCAGGGACGCTACGTCTTCCGTCTGTAGCAGTGGTATCAGAGCTTAGATCGACGTCCTTGGTATACAAATGGTTGCTATGAAGGAATTTCGATTCACAATATTGATGAAGCTAAGTTATCCTTAAATTTTATCTACTTCTTTGCTCTCCTTATGTTTGTTGACATTGTTTTTGTTGTCTTCACCAATCGAAGCTCTCGATGTATGTATGATGTATGTATTAAAGAAACTTATGGCTTTTGCATGTTTTCAATAGAGGGGACGTATAAGCTAACAAGAGACATACCTGATAACAACGTGATTTTGATTAAACGCATAAAAGAGAATAGCATAGATATGTGGAAACATCTTCGTAAGTAGGTAGATTAATTAATATTATATACAATGTTTGATAGAAGAAGAGAGGGAGGGAATCCCTCATCCCACGGGAAGGAAGGATATTCGAAGAAGATGATTGTTCGATCATCAAAACCATGTCACCATCTGCCTAAGATCAAAGTGTGAAAGCTAGGGGATAACTCTACCACACTCCCAAGAAACAAATAGCCGCCAGGACACTATGTTGAGAGACCACATCTTGCAAGGGACAATGTCCTCATGACGGTTACGAGCAGAGCCATGAGAGTGCAGCTTTTGAACTATCGGAGCAATAGCGATGGCGCATAAGCACTTAACAATGGAGAAAGGGAAAAAAAAATAGCTGAAGCAATAGACGGTATCAACAAAAATTTCACCACGACGAACCCTTGGGTCTGCACCATCACAACAGTGGCGACAATCATTTGACAAGGACCAGCACACCAACTCGACAGAGCCATACAACATGCATGCAGCTAACCACCCGTGAAACCTTTCTGATCACTCCCTCACTTAAGTTAGCATGTACTATTGTACGCAGCCACTGTTCTTCAATGGCCCACATCTGCACGAACTTATTTGCAAGAGAAGCGGCTACTCTAGTGCATGGCCGGCTACTCCAGTTGCGACTGCACTCACTCCTAGCCCCACGCAATCTCTCTCACTTTCTCTCTCTCTCCCCTCCCAGTCAGCCTACCTACTGAACCACCCCGTATCTATCTCTTTCTCTCTCTCTGGACTTTTTTGAGCCGCCACCTTTCTCTCTCTCGTGAGGTGACAAACTCTCTCTCTCTCTCTCTCCCTCTCTCGTTGTCGCCCACACCATGCAAAGGGTGGCTGCCTACTCTTTCTTTCTCTCAGTTGTGCTGCCATCCGCCTGGACGCCTCATGCAAACGACTCTCTCTCTCTCTCTCTCTCTCTCTCTCTCTCTCTCTCTCTCTCTCTCTCTCTCTCTCTCTCTCTCTCTCTCTCTCTCTAAAAACGCAGTCGTTTTTTGTCCTAGTAGACAGTAGTCCACTCTTTTGATCATAACTTCTTCATCCGAACTCCGATTTGGGTGATCTATAGCCTCAATCGAAGAGCACGAAGTCCTCTACGCATTGATGTAAAGACAGAAATTTTCAGAGTTATGGAAGGCTTTTCTGTAGCAGCATTTCCAAAGCGAACAGGTTCAACAAAATTGATTCTCATTTCCTATTTTACATACAATGTCTTCCGGCACTCGCAAGGGTCCTTCTTCTTCAACAAGGTCCACAACCATTGTGGAAAATGATCCAAAATCTCCTAAGTGTGGAGATAACAACACAACCACCCAACCAACGACATCGGAAACCATGATCATGGCGTACTTGGTATCATTGCAAGAGACCGTAAACAAACAAGGTGAAGACTTACGAGCACTTGCAATGAAGAATGGCACACTAAGGGTACTTGTGGTTGAGAATGAGAATCTCAAGAGGACACTTGAGATGCAAACAACACGTTTGATGCAACTTGAAGAGGAAGTCAAGGAATGTAAACGCTCTCTTGTGGACTTGAATGCTTTGAAGGAGCGGATGAGCAAAGCAGAGCATGACCATGTATTGAAAGAGGAGAAATTTGACACTATGAGCCGGGATGTATGCGACATGAAAAATGTATGCACAAACAAGTCTTGGGCTGACGTATGTGGTAGCAATGTGGTTTCTAACTCCTCACTCATGCAAGCTATGGCTCAAACAAAGAATGTTGAGAATGTGGATGTGGAGGAGTTGAAGGAACGGGAGCGACGTTCCAAGAACATTGTTATTCGTGGAATTCCCGAAGAGAAGTTAGAGACACCTCCTTCTCTTGCCATTGTTATTGAAGATTTCTTCAAAACCCACTTTGGCATGTCCGGAGTTATGGTCTATGGAGCACATAGAGTGGGGAAGCAAGGAGCTCCTCGCTCGGGAGAACGGCCAATTGTATGAACCATGCTGGATGAGACCAAGCGAAAGATTATCCTTGATAATAGTTGGATCTATTTGAGAGATACAAAATGTTTTGTATGTGAAGATCATTCTATTAAGCAACAAAATATGCGTCGCAAGGCATATGAGGAAAAGAATAATAAAAACAAGGAGATCTCTCATGAAGAAAATGTGCCCAAGGAGGAGACAAGTCTCTCAAGCAAATAGGGATGCGTGACCTATGAGACCGAGTTACGATTGAAAATATGCTTTTGGAATTGTAATGGATACCCATGGAATGCGGGGGTTGGCATTGATGAACTAACAAGCAAAGCCGATGTTGTACTTCTTGTTGAAACTTGGGAGCATGATACACAAAGGATTAACGGCTTGGAGGATTACAATGTACATTCATTGATGTGGTCAAAGAATCTCAAGCAACGAAGAGGACAAGGAGGGTTAGCATGTATGGTTAAGAAAGGATTGGAAGATTTTGTATCAATTGTGAAAGATGACAAGTACAAACGTTATGTATGGCTGAAAATTATGACACCAAAAAGAGCACCCATTTTTGTAGCCGGTTGCTACATTCCTCATCATGATTCTCCCTTTTATGCTTGCATGGATAAAGATCAACCATTTTCTGATTTGGAAGAGGACAATGCTTATTTCAAAGGTGAAGGTGTTGTTATTGTATTTGGAGATATGAATGCTCGCACAAAAACATTGCAACATGATACTCAACAATTTGATATGCCATACATTTCAAGGGAGTTGGAGGAAGTTCACTTGTATGATCGTACTTCAATGGATGAGAAAGAGCCGGATCACTATGGAAAGTTACTTTTACACATGTGTGATAGCACGGGTATGCTCATTGCCAATGGTGTATCTTTGTGGAGTGGAACCAATGGATTTACATGTAGGAGACATAATGGGGATAGTGTGATTGACTATATGCTACTCTCTGAAGTCATCATGTATCGCATAAAGAGTTTTATGTTTGGTCAATGGACCCCGGAATCCGACCATCGCACCTTATGTATTGACCTTTCATGTGGAGAAGCAACTAAGCATGATAATCTCAGCCAAAGGAAAGAGAAGTTATCACTATGTATGGATTTCAAACGGGCACCAATGTACATTGAAATGGTTGAGCAAAAATTATGGATGACAAAGCTTCAATGTGATGCACCATTGGAAACTAAATGGAAAGCTTTCAAGAAATCTATTTGTTCTTGTGCGGAAGAATGCTTTGCCATAAAGCATCTCCATGGTATCAACAAGGTGGTTTGATAAAGAATGTCAAGATGCTCGAAAGTCCTTGATAAAGCTTGATGCAACTATGGACAAAGACAACTATCAAAGTCATTTGCATACATACAAGGCATTGATTCAAAAGAAGAGAAAAAGATGGGAAGTAAAGCAACAAGAATTTCAAGTCCAAGAAAAGGCACATGCATGTGGAAGATTTTGGAGAAACTTGAGAGGCAAGCGGGTTGAGAATTTTGGTAACTTGAGTCTAGTGGATATGTACACACATTGTAGGCAATTATATGAGCAAGCAAATACTGAAAAAATGCCATTTTATGGTTCACTCCCATGTATGCCGTCTTTTTTTACTATTGAGGATGTATGCGGTGGGCTTGAAGGTTGGCCACTCGCAAAGCGGGAGATCTTCAAGGTATCAAGCCGGAGATGATCAAATGGACGGGAGATTTTACCCATGAGTGGATGTGTGATATGTTCAACCTTGCACTTCAACATGGTATGCCTTATGATTGGAGTACTAATAGGGTTAAGCCTTTGCATAAAGGAGGGGATGTAAAGAATGTAAGCAACTACCGGACTATAATGATTGGGTCTCTTATGGAAAAGTTTTTTGGGTGCATAATGGAGATGAAATTGAGTGATTGGGCTGAAGAGAATGACAAGCATGCACAGGGACAAGCGGGTTTTCGTCGATGCCATAGCACCATTGATCATCTTGTCACTCTTCGTGTTCTCATGGAGGAAAGTCGGTTGAAAGGCAAGCGATTGTATTGTTGTTTTGTGGACTTTAAGAAAGCCTTTGATATGATTCCACGTAACAATTTGTGGAGAAGGATGGTAGAACTCCAAGTGCCAAGTGAGTTTATGCTTGCGGTTTCTCGAATCTATGAGAAGGTGATTTGTCAATTGCGCATGGGAAGAGAAATTTCAGAAATTTTTGTAAGCACTATTGGGGTTAAACAAGGATGTCCATTGTCACCAACTCTCTTTGGTCTATGCATCGATCAATTGGAACAAATGGTACTTGACTTTATGCAAGAAGAAGACATTGAAGAGGTCACTATTTGCAATGCGGTAATCATGCTTTTGTTGTATGCGGATGATGTAGTGCTTCTAGCACACACTTTAGAAGATGCACAAAAGCTTATGGTTGTCCTTGAGAACTTTTGCTTGCATAGTGGGTTGATTGTAAATGAATCCAAAACAAAGGTTATGCTTGTGAAAACCAACCATAAGGAGAAGCCATGCATTGTGTACAACAACGAGACACTTGAAGTTGTTGAGAGCTTTAAGTACCTTGGCCTTGAGGTTCCATCCAATCACAAGTGGCATGGATGTGCTATGCGTCGTTTGGAAGCAGGAAAGAGAGCATATTATGCATTTGAGAACATGTGTAATGCGGGAAACATCAAGTGTTGGGTTCTCAAGAAGTATCTTTTTGATGCATTGGTGACACCGGTTCTTCTTTATGGAGTTGAAGTGTGGAGCGGGAGCATCTCAAAGTCTACTTGGAAAGAGTTTGAGAATGTCCAAAAGCGTTTTCTTACAAACTTTCTCCAAGTTAAGACACAAACACCATATATGCTCCTACTTCTTGAGTCGGGATCTCTTCCAATTGAGGTTATGGGCATGGAAAGGGTTGTGGAGTACATGATAAAGATGTGTCAAAACCCCTCACATCGACTTCCTACAATTGCATGGGAAGCAAGCAAAAAAGTTCAAAAGACGAATAAAAGCAAGATCTTGAGCACGGGATGGATGCAAGACATAAAGAAGTGGTTTGGGAGATGGGATGCATTACACTTGCTACATGATGCTTCAATTGACTCTCAAGTGAATGAAGCTTTTCTACAACACCAATGTATTACGGCTTGGGAGAAATCCGGTGGGTCACGCTTCATACATTACACCACCTATATTTCCCCCAACTACAAAACCATGTTCTTCGCTGAGAGAGGAAACCGTACTCACACTTACATGCTTGAGCCTATTCCCTTGTCCGCGATACGCACTATCGCAGCAATTCGGCTTAGCTCCCATTTCCTTCGATGCGAGATAGGGCGTTGGGGCAATGGAGAAGAGTCAAATCGATTGTGCACATTATGCTCACTGCAAGTTCGAGAGTCTGAGTACCACACACTACTAGAGTGCTCAGCTTTTGATCACATCCGAACTTGCTTCTCTCACATTTTCAGCCATAACTTAGACCTACACACTTTTCTCTCCCAGCCAAAGTGTGGGCTCTCCATTGCGACTCTCATCACTACAATTTTGGAGCATCGAGAGTCACTCATCAGCCATACACATACTACATCACATGTAACTTTGGTCCCATAGGTCATATTTGACCTCCGAGGACGATAATAAAATCTCTCTCTCTCTCTCTCTCTCTCTCTCTCTCTCTCTCTCTCTCTCTCTCTCTCTCTCTCTCTCTCTGTTTCCTGCATGTCGTCACCTATCCAGGAACCTGGCGTGCACTCACTCGACATGCAGCCCGCTCGCAACCGGTGGCTCTGAATTACCTGCCCCGCCAGTATCCTACCTCGTACGGCTCGTTCTCATAGTGGCTGCAGGTGACGCGACGGACCTCACCTCAGTGACCTAAGTATGCGTCGTGAAAATACGTCTACCATACCTCTCTCAACATCAACCAATGGCCAATAACGGTTCGCTGCATGGCTGCAGCACACAACCAACCTATCCTAAGCATGGCAGCTGTGGGTCCAAGCATCTCCAACACACGCACACAGGAGCGAAAGAGTCTGGCAGACAGTTTCGTAAGCAGTATCGGAACGCTACTGACCTTTTCTGCTAACTCCATGCCTGTTTCTTCTCATCGACTAGCCCCATCGCTATTGCTTGCTAAGGTTGCAGCTCATGATGGCGGAAGCTTTTGAAGTGGCAGCTTGGCTCAAGTCATGTGCGCTCCTTGCCGCACTGTCGAAGCAAGGGACTTTCCAATACACCGTGTGCGAGCCACAAATGGCTCCAAGCACACAACAAGCCTAAACTAGCAAGCTCAAGAGAGCAAAGGGTGTGTCACTCACCGCTCTATGCTCGCCTTTGTGGTGGATTCCTCGCCGCGAAGAAGAAGAAGCTGCAGTCGTGCCGCGCTCAACCGCTTCGCCGCCGTCGTGCCTTTGTAATGCTCGATCGCACACACACTCTCCCTCTCTCTCTCACACACATACACACACACACACACACACACACACACACACAAGGAGGTGAAGAAGAAGAAGATGGAGATGGAGATGGAGCAAGAGCACTCTTCTATTGCACAAATGAGAGAATGAGTGAATTTTAGGTTTAGTTGGCTTTTATATGAGCTCACCCCATTCACACTTGGGCGCCCATGCTTAGCCAACTAATCCCTTGAATGTCCCAGTTAGAGTGCGCCTCTCATCGGCAATCACTCTTACCCTTTTCCTATTGGTCCGACAAGCCCGGTACCTGACTCTACCAAATACATAATACACGTCCGTCGTAAGTGATGGGGTGTCCGTGAGCCGTGAGGGTTAACATGCCCCCCTTCCTGATGTAGATTCCGTCCTCGGAAGCTATTGAGTTGAAGCTCGTTCGTCGAGGTGGAAGAGCATTTGAGATGAATGTCCTTAGCCTTCTTCAGTCACTGCAAAATCAAACAACATTGGCACAGTAATTTCATTCTCATAAGTGATTAAAAAGCATATGCAGTTTTAGGTAGACAAATTGATTGGTAAAAGAATTTCAAACAATTTGTCAGCAATGAACATTAAATTGCAATGTAATCAAATGCATAAACAGATGTAAAGGTAAAAAATTAAACAAGTCTGGAGTCGCTAATTTGACGGTCGAAAGGCACTAGAGATCGAATATTAATACCATGGGTAAGATTCTTAATTTTCTCTGGTAAATTAAGTTGTTAAATCGCGAGAGCCAAGTATTTCATGTTCGAGGGCTGACTAGAGGCTATACCTAGAAGACCTTGTAGTTAAGCTACGATAAAATGAATTTCTCATGAAATCATCGCCTGACTGATTACCTTTTCTTTGACCCCCCAAAGTCTTTTCACAGTGATTCAATTTTGATGTGTGTGCTTGTTTTGTATGCCTTGGGTTTTTTGCTTTTCAAGGAAAAGCGCCCACACTGAGAACCTCTAGGGCTCTAGTACCATAGGCGATACATGTGAGTGAAGTACCCAATCAAGCTGAGATTTCTCTTTCAGCTTAAGATTTTACAATGTGGCACTTTGATTTTTTGTTTGTTCATTTTCAGCATTTTAATTTTGTAACTTGGGGGGTCATATAACATTGATACACCTCGCCAGGCTCATCACACTAGTAAACTCCCTTTATAATACTTAAGAGAAAGGTCAATAGGGTCAAGCCCACTAGAAAGCCCTAGTACATTTCACACAATGCTGCCTAAATCGGATTAAGAACCTAAGTAACCATTGATTATTGGGAAGGCATTGCCCATGGTATTAAGAGAAGATTTCTAACACCTAACTTGGTCAAACTAGCTTAGTCGGACTGCTTGATTTTTAAACCTAGACAAGTGATTATGACAAAAAATTACATTGAATTAAATGTTTGATACTAAGCAAATGCGGTGAATATTAGGCTACCAATCACAATTAAAGTAGACAGTCATAGATGCAAAAAAGATAAGGGGCAATGCTAATGGACAAGAAACACCTGTTTGTATCGATGGTCGCGCTTGATTTGAAGAGTGAGTCGAGATAAAGATTCCATGAAGGTCCAAATCCTATCAATAGCAACACGCTCCTGTACACACTAGGAAACAAAAGGAATACCTCCATGAGGCACATTAGTGAGAAAAGGTACCAACACTTATTGAACACAACAAAAAACATAAGGAACCCTAACCTAATTATTTGCACTCCCCCTAGAGAGTCAAGGGAATAGGATATTGTAGAGGTTGGGGAGAAACCCTAAGGCTAAACCCCTATCCTCGTCGTCGAGATAAACAAAGTCATCATCCATGAGACCATATGTGCCATCCGTGTAGTCCTGTAAATTTTCTTCTTCATCATAGGTGCCCATGTTTACTAAGAAGGTCACTAGACGCCTATAGTCATCTTGGTCAAAAGGGTAGGCTTGTGCAATGGGAGAAACGCTCTCTACTAAGTATGGATCAGATGTGGTCAAGAGACGTATCAGCCATTCTAACTCCTCAAAATTCCTCTCACATGCTAGCGTACCTATCAAATCCCATTCACATGCAAGCACTGGAAAGACCATGTGAAATATTTGTGAAAAGTAACGAGGGTACCTCTCACCCAAGACAGGAGTGGATGACTCTAGCGTACTAGCCATATTTGTACACACAAATAGATGATGGTTAGAGTGCAAATATTACAAGGGTCGTGTTCTTGTGCATAATTTGTTTTTATGATTTTGTGTTATGGCTCTTGCTCTTTTACTTTTTTATCTTGTTTTTGTGAGTATAAGACTTTATATATACATTCCCTAAGATTGGAGATTAAGAGGTCAGGGAGAAAGGTTGAGAGGGAAGCAAGTGAATAATGGATGTCCACAAACACTCCCCCCTTCCTTGGGTAGATCATACCGTTTGAAATGATGTCCTCAACCTTTGAAACCAGTTGTTCCAAGTTGTTATAGGTGAAGATTTTTGCCAGTAGTTTCCTATTACCTTAGGTGCCGAGTTGCAAGGGTAGTAAGGTACAATACGTCGAGTTGCAAGGGTGGTAAGGTACTCTCCCAGGATCGAACTTGAAGTGGTTCATCAGGTGATTCTTGAACACTGGAAGGTGTGGATTCCTTTGTAGCTTCATGGAGGTCCACTATTGTAGGTGGAGGATGTGTAGAAGCTTTTACCTCTATGGATGTATTACATAAGGAGCTCAAAGCTTCATGGAACTCAAATTGGTTTTGCCTTGGAGCCCAAACTAGCTCTGGACTAGGTGTGTAGCATTCTGTGATCTTTCCCTTCCCACGGTCTGCCATTGGCTTTAGCGTTACACTGTTTGACTCATATGGGTTTGTTGTCGATAGGGAAGGACACATTTTACGTTTAGGTACCCAAATTTGCTCATTTCCATCATAGTAGCCTTGGGCTTCTAATAGTCGTTTTGGAATCCATCGTGATTTGGTCTTGACTCTCCTAGGGCGCGCTCTTGGTTTTCCGGGGAAATTTTTTCTTGGAATGGATGGGAGGGTTGAGGTAGTTGGAAGTAAGGCCTTGGGGACCCATTGATATGTACTCTTAAGTCGTGCAGGTTGAGTACTTGCAATATTACTGCTTGCTGCAACTACAAGTGTTGAAGTGCTAGGTTCATGGGTAGCCGGCAAAGACGACTTAACCACCTTGGCTTGTGAATGTCGGCTATTCTTCAACTTTGCTAGAGTTTGCAACGTAGGTGACTTTGCTTGAATGATAGGGCTAAGAGTCGGTGGTCGCGTCGTGACACTACCAGTATCCCAATCAATAGTGCATTTGGTTGCTAACATCCACGTGCGTCCCAGGTTTACGTTGCCTTCCATAGCTCCCGCGGGCATGACTAGAAACCTCTGCACTATGCTTCCATTGTCATAGACAACAGGGGTCTGAAGGACTCTAAGAATAGCACTTTTCTTTTTATTAATGCCCTTGACTTGCATCGTACTCGGGGATAGGGTCGGTTTCCCTAATTGACACCAAACTCCATAGGATAACAAATTGTGTTTAGCTCCCGTATCTAATAAGGCATTGTATAGTACTTTCCCAAAGGGGCTATTTAGCTCAATTGGGTATCGTAGGGGTGGCTCAGATTCTAATGAGTCGTCATCTGTGTCCTCGAAAAATGCTTGCGTGATTCCCAGATTAGCCTCTCGTTGGCGTCTAAGACGTTGTTGTCGTTCTCGAGCCTCAACTCTTGCTTGGACTTTTCTAAGCTCTGCTTGTTCCTTGGCAGCCTTCTTTTGATGGATGGCTTGCAACTCTTCCTGGCTTAGAGGATCATAATATCTTTTGAATTTACTCCCATTAAGGAATCCAATGGTTTCAACTCCATCTAGAGTCTCCACACGAATGGTACCTTGCGGGGTAATTTCACACACTCGATATGGTCCCTTACCAGCGTATTTCAATTTCTTCTTTTCATTACGTACCCTATACATAAGAACTTTATCACCAACCTTGATGTCTTTATCCTTTGAATGGCTATCAAACCACTTCTTTCTCCTATCCTTCTCCACTAGAGCATTTCACACAGCTAATTGCCTCTCTTCATCTAGCCTTTCCAGGATATATAATCGCTCAACTAAGGGGTTACCATCCCAACCTTCTTGAGAAGCTACTCGAAGACTAGGAATGACAAACTCCCATGGCATAACTGCTTCTTGGCCATACACCATCCTAAACGGTGTGCAATTAATAACAACTTTATACGCAGTACGATAAGCCCATAAAGCTGATGTAAGCTTTAGGTCCCAATCAGTGCGATGAGCCTCCACTGTCTTTGTCAAAATGGAGATGAGAGTTTTGTTGGTACTCTCAGCTTGGCCATTTGCTTGGGGATAATAGGGTGTAGACTTGTGGTGAGATATCATGAAGTTTGATGTGAGTTCTTTTATTACTTCAGTTATAAAATGAGTTCCATTGTCACTCACAAGTTCGAAGGGGCATCCAAACGTGTGATAATGTTCTCAAAGAGGAACTTAGCTGTTGTTTTTGCATCCGCCTTTTGTGTTGCTTTTGCTTCAGCCCATTTGGTTACATAATCGGTAGCCACAATGATATATCGTGATTGCGTGTTACGTGCAGCCGGACTAATCGGTCCTACAAAGTCTAAGCCCCACTTTTCAAATGGTTGGGTTACCTTGATGGGATGTAGAGGCATCCTATCCCTTCTTTGTGGCTTGTTGAAGCGTTGGCATTCATCACATCCCTTTGCAAAAAGTGATGCATCCTTAAACAAAGTGGGCCACCAATAGCCAGACTGTAAGATCTTTCGGGCAGTCAACTTTCCTGAAAAGTGACCACTAGCTACGCCCATGTGTGCCTCTTGTAGAATATATAAATACTCATCCTCGCGGGCACAGCGTCTAAGAACATCATCTTTTTCTCTCTTATAGAGAGTTCCAGCCAGTAAGCAATAGGGTTCGCATTCCTTGATTAATTTTCGAGCTATATCTTTTCGCAGCTCTTTGGGTGGAAAACCATTAACTAAGAAGTTAACAATCTTTTCACTCCATTTAGGCATTGTCTCAACAATGAACAAAGGAGTATCAGGCAATTCATCATCAACCCCCGTAGGAGCTTCGCCATTAGGGATACGAGATAAATGATCCGCCATGACATGTTTCCTCCCAGGCCTCACAACAACGGTGAAGTCAAACTCAAGAAGAATTACAACCATTGTGTAATTCGACCTGTGGAACACGACTTGTTTACCAAATATAGCAATGCTTGATGATCAACATAAAACACAAACTTGGTAGCAAGAAGGTAATAGCGAAATTTCTTTACTGCGTAAATCATAGCTAGACCTTCGCGCTCTGTAGTAGTGTAGTTCATCTCGGCATCATTTAATTGGCGACTTGCAAAGCTAATAGGGTAGTCCAATTTATGTTCTCCTGGTTGAGTTAGAACACACCCAATAGCAAAATTTGATGCATCAATATGCACATGAAAAGGTACATTCCAATCAGGTGTTCGCAGGATTGGAGCACTTGTTAGGGCCTTCTTTAGTAACTCATAAGATTGATGACATTCTTCCGTCCAGTGAAACTCGATAAGAAGCTTGTACAATGGACGCTCTATCTCGGCAAAGTTTAAAATAAACCTTCAATAATAACCAACATGGCCCATAAATCTTTGAACTCCTTTATAGTTCGTAGGTGGTGGCAAATCGGCAATGGCTTTAATCTTACTCTCATCTGTGGATATCCCGTTCTTGGACACTATATGCCCTAGAATGACTCCATGCTTAACCCAAAATTGGCATTTGAAAGGGTTCAATGAGATGCGATAAAATCTGCACCTTTCAAATATTTTTCGTAGATATAACAAATGCTTCTCCCAAGAAGAATAAACACAAAGGTCGTCTAGGAAAGCTTCACAAAACTCCCTTAGAAATTATTTAAACGCAGTGTTTATTAATCGTTGGAATGTAGCAGGGGCATTTGTTAAGCCAAAAGCCATAACACGAAATGCAAACACTCCAAACTCTGTGATAAAAGCAGTTTTAGCTTGGTCCTCTAATGCAATTGTGATTTGATTGTAACCAGAGTACCCATCTAAAAAGCTATAAGCTTCCTTGCCCGCAACTCTTTCAAGCACATGTTCTGAATATGGCAAGGGATAATGATCTCTTCTAGTAGCTGCATTAACTTTCTTGAGGTCCACGCACACTCTTAGTTTCCCATTCTTTTTTGGCACAATGACTATTGGAGAAACCCATTCTGAGTGCTCAATAGGGTATATGAATCCACATTGGATAAGTTTTTCAATCTCCTCTTGTACAATTTTGGCGTACTTAGGATTCATTGGATAGGGTCGTTGTTGGACAGGTTTAGCAGTGTTGATCATGGGAATTGTATGTTGCACCACAGAAGGTGGAACGCCCTTCATGTCATGATATGTCCAAGCAAAGATATCCTTGTATTCCTTGAGGAGCTCCTTAAGTACAGCCTCTTCAGTTTCGGTAAGGTCTTGAGCAATAAAGACTGGTTTAGACTCCTCACCTGGTTCTGCTAATTCTATCTCTTTAACTACCGCTGGACCATCATAGACTCCACTGCTTCCATTGGTAGGTATTCGTTGGGCTTTGGCATACACAACCTTTCGCTCCCCCATGGTATAAGATTTAAAATGTTCAGGAGCCGTATGTAAGTCAGCAGGCTCTTGTCCTTACGGAGATCTTTCTTTTAGTTCTGCCTCCTTTTGTTGTTGTGCTAACTCTCGGTTTTGACGTCTTCTTATAGTTCGACTCAATTTCGGCTTTGTAACCTCTAATTGAGCGAGGCCAATGGGTCGCGGGCTGCACCACATAACACTCTGGAGATGTTCACCCCAATTGTCTACTAGCTTTCGATGAGCATCACATGCCCCTAGATAGCTAAGCCATTCTGCAGTAGATCTTTCCTTGTTTATCGTAGCTCTCACATTTGCTCGATATCATCATCTCTTATATGACCTTTGTTTCTTGTTAAGGTTTTGATTTTGGTAAATGTTTGAACTCGACTCGCTTGATAGGTCTTCGCTTGTATCTTCTTCACTCTCATATAAATTACCATAGATGGTCGTACTAGGCCTTGAGAGTTCAGTTTCTATACTTGGCTCACTCGATGTTTCCTCAGGTTCTGAATCCATTTCTCCCTGAGATTCCGTTTCTAATGTGTATTGGCCTGAAGCCTTTGAGGAATCATCGGTTTCACTCTCAGGTAGGTGTGCCTCTTTCTTATCATCGGATGTTACATGCGCTACACCTAACATGTTTACTGGTGCAATGTGTGGTATCTCTTCCCCATCTGGTGTTACCCAGGTTGTTCCTCTAGCTCCCCATGTATCTATAGTTGCCGCTAGGAGCACCCAATCGACATTGTCTGACTCAGCCATTCCGGGTAGGATATCCATATAAGGAGAGTTCTCTCCAATATCCGTGTCTTCGTTACACGTGTAACAATACTGTAATGGAGCTGAGTGAATTGTTGTGTCTGATCGATTATCAATGATGAATTTATTTCCTAGAGGATGCGTTCGACCACTTAAAAGATCAACTCGAATGACAGAGTCTTGGAACTGTAAGTAGACGTGGTTTTTGGACCAGTCATGCACCATTTTTGCTTCCCTCATGAATGGACGCCCTAAGATCATCTCAAATGACATAGGATGCTTGGAAAAATCCATAACAATGAAAGTCTGCCTTACCTTGTGTCCCAAGACTTTGATCCTGAGAACCTTTAGCATTCCAATAGGCGTAACAATAGATCCATTAGCCATTTTTACCACTACGCTTGTGGCTTCAAGGTGAGGTCGCCCCATAGACTCCCAAAAACTCTTTGTCACCATGCTGACTCCCGCACCACCGTCAAGGACCCCCTTTACAGTTAATCCTTTAGTAGTGATTGGTAGAGTAGCATTAGATTCATCACCTTCAAAGTATTGCCCCAACTTGTTAACGGGTACTTCAATTACAGATTCATGTCCCGCTAGGTCAGATGGTGGTGCTAAATGTTCCTCATCATTCATTACCAAGTCAGGTTTGTTCATACGTGCAAATTGTGGTAATCCGGCCTGTAATTCTCCATTGAGGAAGGCTCGAAGAGCTGAGACTAGCTCAGGGTCTTTATATAGTTTGGACATGATGGTGGTTCTAACTTCTGAAGACATGAAATCCATCAATTTGGCAACATTTAATGGCATCTTGTGGGACGTAGGACCCTAACAAGAGAATGGTGAAGATGGAATCTCCACTTCCTCAAGGGGGTCGGGCATTCCCTCATTGAACATTCTCTCTAGTAGGAAAGGTCTGTATCCACTTTCAGATGTCCTACCCTCACTCTCTTCCCGAATGATACTGGGTATAGCTAACGGCCTGTAGTTCTTGTGAGGTTGAACTTGTGTGGGAAACACTGTGTCCGACATCTGGATATGTTTGGGTTCAGGTTCTAATTTTCGTTGAGTTTCTTCCACCAAACCCCTCAGTTGTTGGACTCGTTCAATTTCCACTGTTGGGTTTGCATAGGTTCCAATCTTTCTCTTGCAATCCTCATTTTTTGTCTCTCGTGGCTTATCTTGGGGGTTCGCAACCGGGTGGTTTAACTTTGAATACTCTTTTGGTGTTCGTCGTAATTCCCTCTCATGATCCTCCTCACCTTGGCCCTGACGCTTGCGAGCTACTAGACTTCGGCTCGGCAGACACTCTTTCTCCTGCAATCATTAAATTATCCTCCAATTGGATTGCATTCATGGTGACTGCTTCCCAAGTAGTGATACCTCTAATGACTAGGCCATTATAGATACTTTCATGTCGTAGTCCCCTAATGAATCTATCGAGCAATTGGTTGTTGTTGAATCGCTCGTTTGGATTGCATCGAGAATTCAAATTCTTTAGGCGACTAATGAAGTCTCTCACAGATTCACCTTCTTCTCGTTGGGCTTTCTGGAGCTGAGAGGCTACACCCCAAAGTACTCCCTCTCGTATGTATTCTTTAAAGAACAGTCTCCTAAGAGTAGAGTAGATCGTTTTCTCTTCTACTCTTAAGGTTCTATACCAATCTCCAGCCTTTCCGCTTAGGGTCAAACTCAAAGCCTTACACTTATGTAGCTCATTGTGCTCTTCCAAGGAATCGCACACATGTTCAAAGACTTCCATATGCTTTCTAGCATCTCCGTCTCCACTGAATTTCTGTGTGAGCGTAGCTACTTGAACTGCCTTGCTCCTAGGCTCTCTATCAGGTGCAGTACGCATGTTTTCTGCAATAGAGCGACCGATAGTTTGAGCAAATGTTGCCAAATATCCTATTTGAGCAGGTATAATGGGTGTATGTGCTCCTGGAACCACATGTGAGATGGGAGTTGGCCTTGGCCTTGGCATACGCGCAGCTCTTGGGTCCCATATTTCGTATGGTGGTGTACCAGACGGTGGTCCAAAGTTTACAGGCGTGACCCTAGGCATAAGGGGTGCCTGATATGGCATGTTATTATTAAATGGCATGGCTCCACTTGTATAAGAGATTGGATAATGCCATTGTGGATTGTAAGCTCTTGAAATAATCGGAGGTGTAGGAGCTACATGAGGCTAAGGTACGACAGGTGCACATGATTGATACATACATGTAGGTACAGTTGGGGGCACTGTGCTACTAGGCATCGGCGCAGTATTAACAAATGAACTCCATGGTGTACTTCTTGTCATGATCACCACTGGGATATGCATGGTAGCCGTAGTGTCATTAAGAGAAAGATGAGCTAGATCTGGGAAGGTAAAGCTGCCACTTGTGGGTTCAGATTGTACTGAGGCTCCTGGCGAAACAACATATGGAGGATCAAGGGGGCTCACTGAGGGAGTCTCCATTTGTGATAGGGTTGGTTGGTTGGCCTTTCCCGTATCCAAGAATCTCATTAGGCCTGTTGAAGGCATGTTGATCCCTGTGTTCTGTCTTTCTAACTCGACAATCCTATGGAGAACATCACAGACTTTCTGTTGTTGCTCATCTATGCTAGTAGCACCTGATGTGGATTGTAGAACATCTAACCAACCCACATGATAGGTGTGTCCTGTGTACCGATCTGTTAAAGCTTCTTCTTGTAGGTCATACTCCCAATTTTCGTTTAGGAATATCCCATCTAGGCCTGGCGTGCTGGAGGTTTCCCTTGAAGTGGAAGCATTATTGCTCCCCATTGCTTGCCCCTCCGTGACTGCTACCTTGGGAGCACTCGGTTGCTCGGCTGGCATGATTGTTGTCATAGGAGCCTTTGCTTTCAGGGCTCGACTTTGTTCTAGCCTTCGTAGGTTCTCAATTTCCCTCTCCCTTGTTGCTTGCATATAGCGTTCGATCTCTTGCACTTCGGCAAGACTCCTACCATCGGGTAGTAGAACCTCAAAGGGAGATAGTCCTAAAGGATCAGGAGGTGCAGTGGATGGAACATTCACATGCACACTCTCAAGAATCATAGGGTCTATTTTAGGCATGAATGACGAATTTACTTCCCCACTCCCTTCATTTATTTCATTAACCGCATGTTCGGAGCGAGTAGCTCTACTAAGGGTCTCTTTTAAGCGGGTAAACACGCTGGACCCAGGCCGTGGGGCCATGGCATGCATGTCTTGACTTGAACTATCAGGGTTTGGTGTAGGATACCCCTCCATGACTTCGTAGTCAGAGGAAGAATCACTAGACGCGATATGAGGATCTTGGGTCGCGCTACCTTGAGTCCCGGCCGAAGGTCCACAACCTAGGGTGGAGGAATAATGGGTGCCCGCGTAAATGGAGGCACTACCAATATGCTCGTGCTCTAACACTCGTCCAAAGCGTAGGTTCATATGACTTCCACACTCTAAGCGCGTTGGTGAGTGCCCGTGAAGGCCGCTCACTTAGTTTTTTTTTTTTTTTTTTTAAGGTGTTTATAACCCAAGTTTTTCGTTATTCTTGGTTATTTTTTGTAACCAAGCCACAAAATATGGCATGTAATAGCTCAAGATGAGCGTTTTGGCTAAAGGAACGTGCCGTGCTTTACAGCTACCTATTCGGCTACGTGAAGCCCTCGAAATCCTAAAAATAGTCTTTATAGTCCTCGAAATCCTAAAAATAGTTTTTAAATATAAAAAGGTGTATAAATTATATTTTAAAACTGAGGACTGACGTCTAGGTTTGAGCTTGGGCTTGGGAAATGATCCCCAGCCCGATCCTTCTTTTTATTTTATTTTATTTTATTTTTTCCTATTGGTCCGACAAGCCCGGTACCTGACTCTACCAAATACATAATACACGTCCGTCGTAGGTGATGGAGTGTCCGTGATCCGTGAGGGTTAACAAGTCACTACCATATGCGCGGGGGGTTTCAACCCACAGTGACTGAGTTCGCGGACCCCATAGCAGAAGTTCGAAGACAACGATAATGGCTGACCTCAGTCGCTCTCTTCTTCTTAACACTTCTGACTCGGGCTCCACCCATGGTTCCTCGACATGTGAGCTTGAGGTGCGACGTAGTATGGGCGGTTGCATGCCCCCGCACAGGTAGGTCATCACAATATGAGTGGTTGATGTCCTCTTTTGTAGTATCCCCTCTTCTTGCTTCATTGAAGGAGACGAGGAGCTTAAACCCTTGCCCACAAGCTCGTCTAGCAGAGTGGGGAGAGCTACACCTTGGCGCAAAGCCAACAATTTTCTCGTGCCTGTTTGAAAACTTCCAGAGATCTTTCCCGCCTGTAAACATGCCGCTAGATGCCGCTTTTGGTTTATCTGGTCTTTTAGCACTGCCCCCCCCCCCCCCCCCCCCTTTCCCGCTCTCTCTCCCCCTCGTTTGCCGCATCCGACACCCACACAACAGTGGCGTCCCCCCGACTACTTAGAGAGACAGACATTAGCAAAGCTCTTCGGTGTCCGATGCAATACTTTCTCGGATACTGCATGACACGGCATTCCCGGGACATTGGTGATAGGGATCTTGCTTTCAACCGGGTCAATTTTAGTCTCTCTTTACCTCATTTGATTTTGTATTTAGACATTGTGTTCGATTCACACCGATTGTGTCAATTTGGCCTAATATGTAAATTTGGCCTTTTTGAAGACGAGTAATATAACATTTCGTTTCATTTTGCTCTCTCTGTTTTCCCCCCACTACTTAAAGATCCGTACATTGATGAAGTTCTTCAATAATCTCTATAATACTTTCTCCGAGAATGTGTTGTGGGCCATTGCTGATGATGATGCTAGCTTTTAATTTCGTCAAGTCTTTCACTTTATTTTTGTACCCCGACATTGGAGATAAATTCCCAAGGATTGTATCTGATTGTTCTCATAGGAAATTTTGTCATTTTGAAGACTGTTAATATAACATTTCATTTCATTTATTTCTCTCTCTCTCTCTCCCCACCTCGTCTGCGATTCGTGCACACATACCCACAACCAATGCCGTCTATCAGTTCACAATGAGTTATTACTAGGGTGACATCTCTTTTGATTAGCATGGAGTATTATTGCAATTGTTCTAATTAAATTGAGTTATATATATTGGCAATGAGAACACTTTAACTAAAAATGCTTCTCAAATTTTTCTTAAATTTTTAATTTTATTTTTGTGGCTTTCTACACACACTCACTTGTCAATTCCTATGATATACATACACACACACACACACACACACACACACACACACACACACACACACACACACACACACATTATGTTTGAATATCTTGATAATATGGCATTCCCTGCTTGATGCATCTTTATTCTTCTATTCAAGCTAATTAGACCTTTACTTTGCCAATTTTGAATGACAAGGGTATACCTCGTATTGTCCGTGTTATCTGACTATCAAGGCATTATTTAGCCTGCTTTAAGTAATTTGTACAAGCGGTAGAATCCCATCATACCCACTACAAGTTTAACCGACAAATTTAATTATGTGGTTTTGCAAGGCATTTATTTTTATGCTCAAGAAACCTCCATTCTCCTACATCATTTTATGTCTAACTAGAAATGCATGTCGTAAATGAAGGCTTCTAGGACAGAGCAGCTAAGACTGTATTAATTTTGTGTTGTTTATAATTCCCCCTCACCTTTTAATTGATCCAAGGCTAATCATAATAAATGATTGTAAGTAATCAGTGTACATTTGTCTCATAAATTGCATTATACAATCAAATAGGATCTAGTTCCTATATTTATGTATGTTTGTAACTCTAGTGGATCTAAGCTATTAAAATTAAAACTGTAGAGTTTTTTTCTTCCTACTCAGTTGTCATCCTCTCCCTATCTAGACTATAAACTAATAAGGCGGAATATGCTTTTATTTTCTAGCCAACTATTAACACCAAATTAACACATTTTTAATTTGTTAATCATACTTTGGTATTAGTTTGCTAGTTAGAGTTGTCTCCTACTTGTACCTCTCTCCCCACGCACAAACTGATACATATTTTCAGATGCAGTACATAATCGAGAGTCTAATGATTTACGGAAAGCACACAAGTAAGTTCTCTCCACAGTTTCAAGTTTTGGTTTTGAAAAATCTTCTCATAAACACAAGAAATCATACAAAATTGTACGATTTTCAAAGTCCTACACATATACCATTCCAAAGAGAACAACATAGTTACATAAATTCAACGCACATGGCTTACTTATCAACTCGATTACCATCTATTTTTAACAGACAGTATGGCTCCTTTTTACTTGCATTTTATAACATTGTGTCAATACTTGTATTAAATGAGATTGCTATTGCGATCATTTCACATTGCGCTATGCATCTACTTACATGAACCGAGGTGCTTCTACCAATGCATTAAAAAAAATGTCAATACTTTGTTACTCAACCTTACTCCAATGTGGTGTGAACGAGGTAGTACATTTTTAATGTTTTTATGCCTGGTCTAGTCCATTGGTCACATGCACACAGATTCGTCGATTTAGGCAGTGTGTAGATACTCATCTTGGTGCAGATCCGCCGATTTAGGCAGCACATTGATCAATTGCAGATTCATGATTTTTAAATAGTATCAAATGCAGATTCACCGATTTAGGCAGCGCATCTTAGTGGTGTAGATTCGCCGATTTAGGCAACACCTATCACAAAATCATGCTGCAGTGGTTGGCCACCACTGCAATTGGTATGATTTTGTTACCCGGGTACATAATGAAAGTGATTTGAATTTGGACTTATATTGTGGAATTGGAATTGGATTGGGATTTGGTATCTTGTGATTATTACGGCAGTGCTTATGAGATGAAACTTGACATTATGAGATTGATGATGAGCGTGACCAATGATATCCTGATTCATCAGGGTATGACATATACTGCTTATTCTAGTGGTATGGGACACTAGAATAGGTAGTATGTGGATGACGACAGGCATAAGCAATATTGTCTAATTTAATGCATTTTTTTCTTTTACTATTTGATACAGATTTCTAATCATTGTTTTTGACAAGTATTGTCTGTAGATTTTTTTTCTTCGCAACTGAGGACAGTTGCTTTCCAACGGAGAGGTATGTTATAGAATGGATATTTTATTATTTATTGCAGCTGACAGGTGGAAAAGACTAGACCCAACTAGGCCTATGCGAATGAAAATATATACATTGTACATTTTATTATTCAAGTGCTCTTTTTTGAGCTTTGGTCATTTATAACCGACCGGCCAATTTGTAATCAATTTGACCATTCAAGAATCTATAAATTAAATACGTGCAAGAGGGAAATGGTCACTCTTGCACGGGGGGAGATTGTACCCAGTGCTTGTGTCTTGTTCTCTCCTCTCCTCAATTAAATACGTGCAAGAGGGAAATGGTCACTCTTGCACGGGGGGAGATTGTACCCAGTGCTTGTGTCTTGTTCTCTCCTCTCCTCTCTTCTCTCTCGCCGTGCCGGCGTAGCACTCCGCTCTAGGAAGTGCGCCTGCACGCATTCTTTCGCTCTCTCCCGCTCTCTATCTCTCTCTGTTCATGTACGGCTTGATTATATGCTCACAGGCTTTGTCAGGTATGCGTATTTGCGTTGTTTTGTTGTTTCCATCATGCTATTCGAGGTATTTTGCAGGGATGCTACGTCTTCCGTCTGTAGCAGCAGCGGGCAGAAACAACTCCGAAAACTCTATGCTCCTATGGCTCTCTCTCTCTCTCTCTCTCTCTCTCTCTCTCTCTCTCTCTCTCTCTCTCTCTCTCTCTCTCTCTCTCTCTGTGTGTGTGTGTGTGTGTGTGTGTGTGAATGCAAATGAGCTCATGTTGCCCCATTTGACTATATGTTCCTAGTCTACCCGGAATGCCCCATTTATACTTACCTCCATTGATCATACCTAGTTGTTCATATCACCTGCGGTTCGAATCGTTCATCATTCTGACACTCGGTTGACAAATGGTGTTCATTCTGCAGTTTTGATTCTTTAGAAGTTGGCTCAAAATTCATCTTGTGTCGAATCTTTCCATATTTGCCATGGTCGAAGTCCTTGCTTTGAAGTTTTGGCGTTTGCTTTCAGGAGTCAGTTCGGACTTTCGTGGCTCGTCTTATCAATTTTTGTTGATTTTTTTGTCATTTTTTGGTTTTTTGTAAAAGAAATTTATTTACAGTCATTATTAGTCGGCCAAAAATTAGCCAAAATTAGTGTAACCTCCCCTACATACATACTCTTATTCTGGTATGGATGGTGACGGTATGGCTCATGATTATGCCGGCTAAGAGTTATAAGGCTCTGAAAAACTTGTTTTAAAGAGAAGAAGAAAGGCAAGAAAAAGAAAAGAAATCAACTGATAATAATAATATATACAAATGAAAATCCTGACGCAGTTTCCCCCTTCCTAGAGTGAGTCATCCCCGACGAACATGTGGTAGAGTGCATTTGAACAAAGCACGTGTCTATGCATAGCCGTATAGTGTGGCTCTATGATGTTGATGGAGGATATGCATGGGGAAATAAAATGTTGTGCAAGAGAGAGGTGTTGAACAATATGTTCAGTGGCTGCTGCTAGAGAGATCTCCTTGAAGCTGCGTGGTCCGAACATTAGTAATTGGAGAAGATGCGCCCTGTGTTTGACGGTGACCTGTAGAATTTTTTATGCAGCTGGTTGTTTTGCTGGTTTGCTTTGCTTTGGTTGTCAATGAAATTTCTTGCTTGTGGATTCTCTAGAAGAGGCATCATGGGAGCGAGTTTGTTTTGGTTTCCATACCCACTTGACATTGTTGGACGGCCGAGGGTGGTGTTGCATTGGCTTAGTTTGTCTGACAAAAGTCGTAGGCAATTTGGCGAAGTCTGATTTCTCTATAGATAATGTAAGCGGACTTGTATTGTTTTGTCGTTTTGGTATCCACAATTGCTTAGGATTGGTTTGCATAATGGATTTTTTAACCCATATTTTCTTGACCACGATTGTGGAATATCGCTGAGTTGGTGCATGTGGCGATGGTAGAGGTTCCCCTACATGGTCTGTTTGTATGAATGGCATGGCAAAAGATTGGCCCTCTTGTTTGAACAGTAAGGTAATTTCCTGCCAATTTGGTGTGGCTTGATAAGTGCACATCCACGGCACTCCCAGAATAATTGCTTCGTTAAGATGTTGATCGTCGACCACATGAAATTGATGCGGATAAATTGTTCCATCAATGGCAATTGGTAAATTTATATGGCCCAGACTGTCCATAGTGCCTTTGTTTACTACCTTGAATCCCATAGTGTTTGGCATTAGAGGCTCTTGAGTGATTTTTCTGAAAGTGGAGTAGTTAACCACATTAGCTCTGGCCCCAGTGTCCACTAATGCTCGCTCTGTTATGCCATCTGCAAGTTGTAGATTAGTGCGTAGATCCATTCCTCCTAACCTGTAGCTATCATTTGTATGTATGCTATCGGAGCGGTATCAATAGCCTCATTCTGTTGTGCTTTCCTCTGAAAGTTTGCTTGCTCTTTGCGCTTTAATATTCTGATTTTGGCTTCCTGCTGTGCCTGTTCCCGAATGTCTTGTGCTTGACTTCTACGCTGAGCTGCTGCATGTAGTGTTGCGAGTTCTTGTGGTGACAGCGAAAGAAGATATTTCTTTAATCTGCAGTCACTCATCCAATTAGGCATCTCCTCACTGCTAATGTTGCTAGCTTGATGGCATCACTTTGTGATATATCATGTATTACAAAAGGCCCCATCCCTCGCTTTTTGAGTTTTTTAGAATTTTTTTTGAGGGCATACATTAAGACGTAATCCCCTTTTTGGAACTCCTTGCCGATCACGTGTTGATCCTGCAAAGCCTTCATTTGTTTTTTTTGAGCATATATCCCAGCTATCGCTCTAAGTCGGGTTTCATCTAATTGTTCCAGGGTGTCTAGTCTCTCGGATAGTTCATGGCCCATCCATCCCAATTGTGTTGCCACTCTTAGGGTTTTGATTAGGAATTCCAATGGTAGGATCGCATTAATCCCAAATACTAGGTTAAAGAGAGTCGTGCCGATGGATGTTTTAAAAGCTACTCTGTAAGACCATAACATCGTGTGTAGCTTTTGATCCCAATCATTTCTTGAGTCACTGACTATTTTGGTGAGTACTCTGCATAAGATTTTGTTGGCACTCTCTATCTGCCCATTAGCTTACGGATGATAGAGTGCCGATCTGCGATGGATTACCATAAATTTGTCAAGGAGGCTTTCAATGACGTCGTTTAAAAAGTGTGTTCCCCTATCGCTCACTATTTCGATATGTGGTCCATGTCTCGTAAAGACGTGCTTGAAAAGGAATTGAGCTGTAGTTCTTGCATCGTTTTTTTGGGTCGCTTTTGCTTCCGTCCATTTCGTCATGTAGTCTATTGCTACAATGATGTATTGTGCATGCGTCCTGTATCGCGGAGGTATGATGGGACCAATGAAGTCAATGCCCCATTTGGCAAAAGCACGTATCTGTTACAAATACATGTGGTAGTGATATGTGTGAACACACTAGGACCGCTAGGGCATTTTTTCCCTCTTTAGGAGGTTTTTTCCCCCGTGCATTGTATATACGCCCATCACTCTAGGGCTATCTATCTTTCCATTGCACACTAAGTAACATACTCTCCATTGTGTGCCTTGAGCTTCCTTCGTCTTCTCCAAGCTGTGTGTGTTTCTCTGCAACCCTAATTCCAACAATTGGTATCAGAGCAGGTCACGCCCTCCCGGGCTTAGTCGCCAGCTGCTCCAGCACACGCCTGCTCACTTTCTCCGATTTCAGTGAGCTTTGGTGAGCGATCGCAGGTTGACTAACATTTTTGGAGAGCTCGACCAACTCGGTCTGCTCAGAATTTTGATTTGGGCTCATTTCGGCCTCCGTTTCCACTACAGATAGTACTGCATAGGCTATTTCGTCATTTTGTGCAGAATTTTTGTCAGTGTCGTTTTCTGCATAAGAGGTGCCTTATGGTCTTCTACGGTTTGTGCTATATAGCACAGGTTGTTACCGCTCCGTTTCTCCTATTTTCGGGCAGTTTTCACATCAGGTGCAGCATTTACCATGGTTGACAACAACAACACAGATGTGTTCAAGATGTTTGCTGTTGAGGACAGGTTGGATGGGGACAACTACCCTATGTGGGCTTATATGATGCAACATGTTCTTGTGTCAAAGGGTGTCTGGAACATTGTGCAGGGCATTGATGTACGTCCTGGTTCTGAGGATGTAGGCGATGTTGAGGATGTTGCAGGTCTTGCTGCAAGGATTGCAGCTGTTAGAGTTGTTTTGCCTACGGCAGAACAAGCTCGTTGGGATGTTAAGGATACGCAGGCTCATGCATTGATTGCGTTGTCTGTGAAGCACACCATTGTTCCTCACATTCGTTCAGCAAAATCTGCAAAACAGGCCTTGGATATTTTAGCAGGTCTTTATGCAACCCGCAATGAGGCTAAAATTGCTTTGTTGCGTAAAGAGCTGGAGTCGAAGATTATGCATGAGGAAGATGATATGGACACTTTCCTTGCTAGTGTCAAGGATATCAATGAGCAGCTTATTTCTGTAGGTGAAGTCATTTCAGACAGTTCCCTTGTGCAGACTGTTCTTGATGCCTTACCAGATTCCTACCAGACTTTTGCTAGTACTTGGAGACTTATGACCCAAGGAAATCCTGAAGTTGTCAAGTTTGATGCATTATGCACATTGCTATTGCAAGAGTCACTTTCCAGAAAAAACAGGACTAGGCAGCGTGCAGTTGAACAGGCTTTTATTGCTTCTCAAAGAAAGGGTGGTAACAATAATGCAGCCACTTCTTATGGTTCTGCTGCGAGTGGCAAAAATTTTGTTCCTAATGCTTCTGCTGGCAGTACTTCGTCTGGCAATTCTAGTGATAAGGGAAAAAAGAAGATGCGTTGCCATTATTGTAAAGCCAATGATCACTTGATCAAGTCGTGTCCTAAGTTGAAGGCCAAAGAGGCTAAGAAGAAAGAGGATGGTTCCACTGCAAATGCTGGTTCCACTCCAAATGCAGCCATTATTGAGTCTTCTGTGAAAGGAGACTGTAATGCTGATGTTGATGCAGAATGGGCTTTTAGCGCAGAGTGCACTTACAATCCTGCTGTCCATGATGCATGCTTGTCAGTTACTGCAGATTCACATGTGTGGTATGTTGACAGTGGTGCTACAAAGCACATTACCTCACATTGTGAATTGTTTACCTCTCTCGAGTCTGTCCCTCATGGGAATTCAGTCACTTGTGCCAATAACGCCTCTTATCCAGTTCAGGGAGTTGGAAAGATAGTGCTCACTACTACTAATGGCAGTTCCTTCACACTTGTTGATGCACTTTATGTACCTGGGATCAAGAAGAATCTCTTGTCTGTATCCGCACTTGCTAGACTTGGACTTGTAGTCAAATTTATGGATGACAGATGTACAGTTCATGATCTATGTTTTGGTGATGAAATTGTTGCATCTGGCCTTTTGTGCCGTGGGCTGTATAAGCTCACTTTGTATGACAAGTGTGGACAAAATTTTGCAAATGTTGTTGCAGATTCAAGGGCTATTTCAAATGCAAAACTTTGGCATGCACGTTTTGGTCATCTCAATTTTGCCAGTTTGTTGCGTTTGCATAAATCTGATATGGTTGCTTCTTTGCCGCCTCTTGAAGCACCTGTCAAACATGTTTGTGAAGGCTGTATTTTGGGTAAGATGCAGCGTTCTAAGTTTCCAAAGGATGGTTAAGTTCGGGCCACATGCAGGTTGCAGCTTGTGCATAGTGATGTTTGTGGGCCTATGCAAACTCCGTCCTTGGGCAATTACCTGTACTTCGTGACTTTCATTGATGATTACTCCAGGCATGCATGGGTATTTCAGCTTAAAGCGAAGTCCGAAGTTTTTATGTGCTTCAAACAATTTCTGGCTATGGCTGAAAATGTCTCGAAATGTACTATGGGCACCCTCCGTTCCGATCGAGGGGGGGAGTATATGTCTCATGAATTTAATGCATTTCTGGCTAGTCGTGGGATAAAACACCAATGTACAGTGCCTTATACACCTCAGCAAAATGGTGTTGCTGAGAGGAAAAACAGGTCACTAACGGAAATGGCACGATGTATGGTCAAAAGTCAAGCTTTACCGCATTCTTTTTGTCTTGAGGCCATCATGTGTGCCACTTATGTACTTAACAGGTGTCCTACGAAAGCTTTGCAGTCTATTACTCCATATGAATCATGGCATGATAGAAAGCCTTCTATTGAGCACATGCGTGTTTTTGGCTGTTTGGCATATGCTTTGGTGCCACAAGTGCAGCGCAGAAAATTGGATGATAAGGCTGTCAAATGTATTTTTGTTGGTTATAGTGCTGAAAGTAAAGGTTACAGGTCGTATCATCCGCAAACAAAACGTATTCTAGTTTCACGGGATGTAGTGTTTGTGGAAGCTTCTGTTCAGCCCTTGCGGTCATGTACCAGAGACAGTAATGTAAGCTCACAAGACATTTATGACACTTTGTTGCCTCTTTTCAGTGGTGGAAATACGAATGTAAGTTCCAATGAGGCAAATGTATAGCCTATGGGGGTTTCTAAAAATGTTTTAGATCAGCCTATTATTGATGCAGATGTACATGATCTACTTGATGAGGAAAGGGCTAAAAATGAGCAGGCTAGAGGTATGCTAAAATGGTTGGTGCACACTTTGCGTGACAGTAAATTGGATGCACCTTTGTCTAGTCGTACTCTTTCAGGCTCTCGCCATGCATCTTATGCATCAGATTGTTATGCTTTGGTTGTGTCTAGCTTAAATGATGTTGAGGAGCCTCTGACTTTTGATGAAGCACAAAATTCAAAAAATTGGATGGCTGCCATGCAATCAGAATATGATGCACTTATAAAAAATGACACATGGACTTTATGTGATTTGCCTCCTGGCAAAAAGGCCATTGGTACGAATTGGGTTTACAAGTTGAAACGCAAGCCGGATAGTGAGATCGATCGCCATAAGGCTTGACTTGTTGCAAAAGGTTATGCATAGCAAAAAGGCATAGACTATGAAGAGACTTTTGCTCCCACTTGTCGTATGACTGCTGTGCGTTTTCTATGTGCATTGGCAGCTCATTTTGGTTGGGATGTACATCAATCAGACATTGTTACTGCTTTCTTGAATGGTGGCCTATTTGAGGAAGTTTATGTAACGCAGCCTCGCGGTTTTGTCATAAAAGGACAAGAGGACAAAGTGTGCAAATGTAACAAGGCTTTGTATGGGTTGAAGTAATCTCCTGGTGCTTGGTATGAGAAAGCTGACACTCATTTGGTCAAACAAGGCTTTCGTAATAGTCCAACAAAAAGCACATTGTATGTAAAGCGTGAGGGTGATGTACTTCTCATTGTGGTTCTTTATGTTGATAATTTGTTGATCACTGGACCAAATGAGAGACATATTGCTGAATTTAAGGCTGATTTGAATGCTACTTTCAAGATGAAAGATTTGGGGTTGTTGCATCATTATTTGGGTATACAGTTTAAGCAGTGTGATGGTGGTATTGCCTTGTGTCAGAATAGTTACATAGAGACATTGCTATGTAAATTTGGACTTGAGGATTGCAAACCTATTGCCACTCCCATGGAAACAGGTTCAAAGTTGAGTCTACATGATGCTGGCGATCCTGCTGATGTCACTCTTTATCAAACTGCTATTGGCTGCCTCGTTTATGTATGCAACACGAGGCCAGATATTCTGTTTGCAGTCTCACAAGTCATGAGATTTATGCATAGCCTAGGGTCTAAACATTGGCAGGCTGTCAAGAGGATTTTCCGCTACCTTACTGGCACTTTACATCTAGGCTTGTTTTATCCCAAGGGGGGATCATTGCTACCAGATTTACACGCTTTTTTGGACTCAGATTGGGCTGGTTGTTTTGACACGCGAGTGTCCACAAGTGGTTTTTGTTTCATGCTTGGCAGTTCATGTATATCATGGTTGAGCCAGAAGCAACCTACTATGGCCACTTCGAGTTGTGAGGCTGAGTATAGGGCAGTCTTCACAGCTACGGTTGAGTGTGTATGGCTCAGACGCCTTATGGCTGATTTGGGTGTTGGACACGACACTGCCAACACTATCTACAATGACAGTCAGAGCGCATTGGCAGTTGCGGGGAACCCAGTTTTTCATGCTCGCACAAAGCACATTGAGGTGCATTACCACTATGTGAGGGAGAGGGTCTCAGCAAGAGAGATCAGTTTGGCTTATGTGCCAACACAGGACAACCTTGCAGATCTTTTCACAAAGGCATTGTCTCGTGAGAAGCTTGAAGCTTTCCGCAAAGCTTTGGGCTTACTCCGCTTTGTGGACTGATCTTGTCCTCAGGGCATGGCACTTCCCTTTACTCATGTGCAAGATCTCGTTCACCGCATCACTCCAGGGGGGATTTTTTACCATATACATGTGGTAGTGATGTGTGTGAACACACTAGGACCATCGGGGCATTTTTTCCCTCTTTAGAAGGTTTTTCCCCCCGTGCATTGTATATACGCCCATCAATCTAGGGCTATCTATCTTTCCATTGCACACTAAGTAACATACTCTCCATTGTGTGCCTTGAGCTTCCTTCGTCTTCTCCAAGCTGTGTGTGTTTCTCTGCAACCCTAATTCCAACAATATCCCCATCATTGGCCTCAGTGGAATTTCATCTCTCCGTTGGGGTGGTTTTGTGCGTTGACATTCATCACATCGTTTGACATATGTCTTTGCATCCATAAACAGGGTTGGCCACCAAATGCCTGAGTGTAGCACAAGCTTTGTCGTTTTATCAACAGAGAAATGTCCCCCTGGCTGTCTTGAGTGTGCTTGATCTAAGATAACGTAATATTCGCTTTTTGTAGCACACAGCCGTAGTTGTTTGTCCTTCCCCCGTCTATACAGTTGGTTGGCAATGAGCAGATAGTCTTTGGCCTCTTCTTCTACAGTTTTTATTCTTGCTTTGCCCCATTCCTCTTAAAAGGTTTTATTTTTTAAGCACTCAACTATGTGAGTACTCCATTTGGGCGCTTGTACTACTCTAAACAGGGTGGCATGTTCCACTGGAGGTTGTTTTGTTCATCTATCGCAGGATTTTACATATGTATGAATATTGTGTTCCATGTTTGGCCAGTAGACTCCCAGTCTCTTTAGTCGTTGGCCTGTCTGTGTTTCTCCATTGTGAAATCCCGTATTTTGTATATGAGCATGTTTGAGGTAGTAGGTGGATTCTTCGGGCTGTACACATAGTCTCAATATCCCACTCGTACCGCGTTTGTACAATCTTCCTGCTAAAAGCTGGAGATTTTGTGTTTGATGTATAATCGATGGTTGTCTTTCTATCTGTAATGAGCCGATTGTGAGTAGAGGAATGACCTCTTCGCTCCATCTCGGTACCATTTCGATGTTAAACAGATACGAATCGGGAAGATCATCATCGACACCTTCAGGTGCTTCCCATGAAACAGTTGTGAAAGATGATCTGCACTTGTGTGTGTGGTCCCCTTTTTTACAACTACTGTGAAGTCAAACTCGAGCAATAGTATAAACCAGCGAACAATTCTTCCATTGTTGCACGGTTTGTTTACCAAATATAGCAATGCTTGGTGATCCACGAAGAAGACAAACTTGTTTGCTAGAGTGTAGTGTCTAAATTTCTTGACAGCATATATCATCCCAGACCTTCTCTCTCCATAGTGGTATAATTTTTTTGTGCGTTGTTTAGCTGCCGACTAGAGTAGCAAATGGGAAAATCCATTTTCTTCTCTCCTGGCTAGGCTAATATGCACCCGATGGCATAGGCAGATGCATCTACATGAACATGAAAGATTTTGTTCCAGTCAGGGGCTTGCAAAATTGGAGAAGAAACTAACTGCTGCTTTAATTTTTGGAAAGCCTAATTGCATTCCTTCGTCCATTCAAACTTAGCAATGAGGGCGTACAACGGCTTAGCTATTACAGTATACATATATATGAAACACTTGTAGTACCCACAATGCCCCATAAATGCTTGTACTTCTTTCATCTTCGTTGGTCTCGATAGTGCAGCAATTATTTGTACCTTCTCTTGATCCGTTGAAATTTTGTTTTTGGACACGATGTGGCCCAAATTTTTACCTTGTCTTACCATGAAGACGTATTTTTTTGGGTTTAAGCAAATACGATACGTTCTGCACTTTTCAAAGACTTTCCCTAGATGAGTGATGTGGTCACTTCTTCGATGAGAATGAACACAAAGATCATCCATGTAAATCTCCAAAAATTATATCAGATATTCTTTGAATGCGTGGCTCATTAGTCTTTGAAATGTAGCAGGGGCATTGGTCCGGCCGAAAGGCATTACCTTGTAGGGAAATACACCCCACTCTATCACAAAAGTTGTCTTATGATGATCTTCCACTTTAATCGTCAACTGGTTGTAGCTTGAGAACCCATCCAAGAAACTATACGCCTCTTTTCCTGCTACCCTCTCAATAACATGATCCGTTATTGGTAGTAGATAGTTATCCTTGATGGTGGCTGCATTTACCTGTTTGAGGTTTACACAGACAGGCAGTTTGCCATTCTTTTTGGGTACCACCACAATAGGGGACACCCAATCAGTGTGTTCAATTTTGTAGATAAACTCGGCATCCTTCAGTTTGTCTATCTCTTCCTTAATTATCTTGACAAAAGTCTCATTGTACATGTAAGGACGTTGTATGTGTAGTCTGGCATCACTCTTAAGGAGTATCGTGTGCTGACAGATCTCAGGATCTATCCCCTTCAGATATTTGTATGACCATGCAAAGACATCTTTGTATCATTTAAGCGTATCGACTAGAAGTTTCTCTTCTTCGTTAGTAAGGTCCGTGGCGATGTATGCCCGTTTAGGCTCCTCACTTGGTTCTGCTAAGTTAATGCATTCGGCTTTTTTAGGCCCATCATATGAAGTTCCTGGGTCTTTGGGATCTCGTTTGGGTTTTTGCACCATGATATCCTATCGTGAATGGTTTACTTCTTATAGTGGGAAGGTGCATCAAATTTATCATCATTCGATTCCTCATCAGTTTCCATTTCTGTTGTGCAAACTTCCTTCAAGGCTCGTTTCAGTTCATTGTATCTGATTTTGCACTCCATTTTGAATAACTTCATCGATTTTTCGAAATTGATTTCTTTTTTTGGTTTTTGTTTGTTCACTTTTTTTTATTTTGTTTTGGCTGAGTCAGGTTTCATGTATCTTTTTGATATCCCGTCCTTGAGGCAATACGTCACTTCTACTAACCTTAACTACTACGTTTTATCAATTTTAACAGAGGTACTGAGTCCTCGTTGTGCTTGTCTCGGTTGTTTCTGCGTTTATCGTGATATCTGCATTGTCTTTGAGGATTTTGGTTTAGGAAATCATAGTAGACCACCCGTTGATCTTTCCGTTTGATGCTCTGACTTGAGCTACTAGCCAGCTCATCGTCTATGTTATCCTCTAGCAGCTTATCAGTCGAGTCTTGGAAATCTTCTTCATCCGTTTGGTCAAGGTCTCTTACTGAGATTTCATCCACTATGTGTTGGCACTCAACAACCCCGTCCTTATCAAGGACTTCCCACTCTGACTTCGGATTTAGGCTAACACCCAATATTTGGAATGGAATGATATCATATCCTTCCTCGTCGCAGAATTTGGTGAGGATCACCTCGTTTACACAAACATCAAGAGTGGCTGATATCTATTGCCATCCAAAAGGTTCGAACATTTTTTCTAGAAAAGGCTCTGGTATATAGGCCTCGTCTTGTGCAGTCCTATCAAGAATGCAGTTTTCCTTTTTTAAACTTCCACCTTCGGAAGCTTCTCCTGTCCACTGGTGAGCTTTGTTCTGTAGCCAAGCCGGTATTCCTCCTTCCTGGTCAGTTGTGGAGTTCAAGTCTTAACCTGGGGTTCGTTCTACATCTCTATAGCTATGATCTGCGACACTAATTTTTGTAGTGACATCCTTGTTCCTTAAATACATATAGTTGTAGCCCCAATCTTGCACCATTTTCTGCCCAATATGATATCGAAGTTGCTGCTCTCATCAAAATTCATAATAGCAAAAGTGTGTTCATATGCAATTCCACAAGAGGTTACCACACTACTCCAAGATACCTATATGTCTTTCCAGATACCCATCTGCCAATTGAAGTTTCATTCTAGTCTTTCAGAGAGCAGGTTTTTCCCACATTGCTTTGGTAGCTATGGCTATTCCAGCCCCACTATCCAATATTGTTGTCGACTTGACCTCTTTGTACTCCACCAGCAGAGTAGTATTCCCTTCTTCACCTTCACAATAATCCCCTACCTTGTTCACTGGTATTGGCTCATGTTTAGATTGTTTTGAGGGTTGTGTCTTTAGTGTGTTTGGAGAAGCCTCGGGTGACGGAATTACTAGCCCTATTTTTTCCAAATTTCTCCCGACCTCATCCCAAAGATGCGGTCCAATGTGCAGTACCTCTGACAGAGTTAGTGTACAATGGATAGGGGATGACATCAGCTCGTGAAGAGTTTTAGTATCCATCATCTTAGGATTGGCTTTCCATTGAGATGGTACTTTCTTCACCTCCGATCAAGTTTCATGGGTCCCAATAAATGAAGATGAAGTCTTCAACGACTGCGGTTTACTATCTTCTGATATCGTTGTACCTGCATCGCCATACAGTGATCTGATGTCATTTGGGTAGAGCTTATGCTCCAAGTGAATCTCTGGGATGGGAGGTGACAGAAGTGTAGCACTTCCATCTTTTCTATTCCTAATCTGTTTCCATAGCTCTTGAGGCCATTGTTCTTCCACTTCCAGAATTTGCAGTGGTGCTTGAGAATACATTCCATTTGTTGTATTGACTGCCACCCTTGTATCCAACGGTGTTTTGTCTACAGAATCTGGTCGGTCTTTCTTTTCGATTCCCCACCCCTCTAACTCTTGAATCTTTCCGTATTAATACCTCCGTTTTGGGAGCAGTTGGAATTGATGGTTCCATAAGCGCTTGAGCGGCTTGGATGAGCTCCTTGCACATCTTTAACATCTCTTTCTCATAGCCCGGATGAGGGTACATTAACCACCTATCCTCTTGGGTTTGGTTAGGCTTTAGCCTTGCCTTGTAAGCTTTTAAAATTGCGTCCAAAGGTTCGAACACCTTGTCTACCAAGACAGACCCTCCCGATGGTATATCCGATGGTTTTTTTATCTCGTTGTTCCCCTTACGGTCTCTTTCCCTTTGCAGTTGTTCTTCTGTTTTCAGAAATTTGGTTTCCAATGCCATTTTTCATTTTCTCTTTTGGCTTTCATCTTGTCTCATTTTGCCTTCCAGGATTTCCTAGGGGTTTGGACAGAGAAATTTTCTATCTCTGTTTGCCTGTTGGAACGTTTCTTGCTGCCTCATGTGCTTGAGCTCTAGTGACCGCGTTTATCGGAATGTTCGGTTTTGTTTCTGATCCACTTGAGCTTGGCACAATCCCCATTTTGTTCATGGTTGCTTTCCCTTTGTTGTCAGGGTTTTTTGGACAGTGTGGAATGAGATGGTCAGTCATACATCCATCACAGAATCCAAAAAAAATTACATGTTCTCCTTTGTTTGGACAAACTCCCACCCAATGATCATTGCCACATGCATAGCATGGTCCTACAAGTGGTGGAGAAGCTTGTGGAGCCCCCATCGGTTGTCCTGCTCTAGGAGGGTACCCCCTAGGTTTGTAGCCCTTATTTGCCATGAACATAAGCATATTCTCATCGACCAAGTAATGGTTTTTTGTTGGCTGTGCTATATATGAGGTCTTGGGCATCTCTTTAGGAACTATCCATGGATTGTGTCCCTATGGAGCATATGCATTCCCCTCAAATCCCCTTTCGTAATGTATTGTCTGATTCTTCTCGATACGAGACTACTTGGACCATACTCTGATTAGAAGGTGGTTATATGGGTTGAGAAATCCTTACCATAGCTCTATTTTCTTGGGGTAATGGAGGTTGATGTCCCAACATAGGTTGAGCTTTCTCCTGTCCTAAGATAGTGTTACTTGGCCCTACTTGGTACCTTGGAGGGGGTGGAAATTTGTTGCCCTCCATGTGGTTCGTATTGTCTCTCTCTAACATAGTTCCGATTATAGAAACATTCGTGAGTTTCATGGTTTGTCCATTTTTGTTCGGTAGCACACCACTTCAATATTCGTTGTGCATTTACTCATGGTCTTTGTTGGAGGTTGCACCATTGGGTTGGATGATCTCCTCCACATGTGTCGCATTTTCGGGTGGGTGGTTGTCGTGTGTTTGGGTTCGTTCTATTTCCTTGGTTTATCCTTCTTATCACTTCCTTGATCAAGTCCAGCACAGTTGGGTTTTGCCCTCCCAATTTTGTCGTGGACTCACTAGTGGTTGAAGAGGTGCTACTCGTCCCCTGATTTGTGTCTTCAGTCACCTCCCCATAGGCCTTGTAGTTATCTACCAGATACAATGCCTCTTTCGTGGCTTGCTCAAAATTGAGCGTGTCATTTCGCAATCTTTCTATGAAAAGTACTAATAGTCTTTCATCTTGAGATAGTTCTCGAGCAGGGCATCTTTCTATGTACTGCTTGAAACGAAGTGATTCTTCCTTCACTTTCTCTTTCTCCTTTTGCCTAAATGCATAGATCTGGGAGACAGTGTTATGCTTAATCCCCACGCTTTGAGAATTCCTCAGCGAATTCCCGAAGAAGTTGCTCGATACTTGGGAATTTCAAGTTGTTTAATGGTTGGAACCAAGTCATAGCAGTCCCTTCTAATGTCAACACAAAACCTTCATATTGAGTATGAAAATCAGTTACCTGTTCCGCTCTCAACACTTGTTTGAAGATCGAAACATGGGCATACGGATCTCTTGATCCATTATACTTTTTGGGTACCCATTTTGCCACATGAGATGGTCGCATATGTCTGGTCTCTGCAACCATTCTAACAACACCTGGTCCGCCTGGTGTGGCTTCTCTAGGTTTATAATCTCCTCTTGGTACTACCAATGGTATTCTATCCGCTATACGTTCATCAAGTCGATCTCGTGTGATAGTCGAAGGGATTCTAGTGGTGTAAGTGACATCAGTAACAGTACTGTCTTTATGTGTGTTCATGGAAGCCCTAGACGTCGTTGATCTTAAAGGTCCTGTGTTTGGGACTCGTTCATGTCCAAAAGAATCCTCCACCCTGGTTCTCAAGGGGCTCACATGTACAGTCTTAGGTCTTGTCTGAGTAGTCATGGTTTTTACCTCTTTCGAATTTACATAGTATTGGTGGAGTGGTCCTCCAAAATATGTATATCTCTCTAATTCCGTATGATCCATTGGAGAGTACTTTCGGCCATACTTGTCTATTATGACCACTTGAATACTTCTCCCCTACGTGTACGTGTAAACATACAAGTTTTTTTGGTCAGTCAATTCCTTGATGCGGGGCTCGTCACATCTATAATAGAGTGTTTGTTCTCCACATTTGAACTTATAAAGCCCCACATACGTGTTGTCTATATTAAGGCGCTCTGTCTCATTGGTGCGTTTGAGTATCGTGTTTTTTTTCTCCATTTTGGGTGGTTCATTGGCCAACTCATTATCTACCTTGTCCTTGGTGCTAGCCATTCCCCATTTATCCACAATAAAAGGGTTATGAACCACTAGGTACATCATTTCCTCTCGGTCGAAATATCTATCCCTGTCATAATCAACATCTACAAGGTCACTGAACTCGCTCGGCTTAATTTCCAACTTAACACAGTAGCGGTCCATTCCATCCTTATAGATCTTGGCCTTAAGCACATTTTCAAATTGAAACTTCAAATACAACAATTTTACATCAGATGCAGGTTGAGAAGGACCTGCCCCCATCGAAGCTGATCCCTTAGGGTTTGACTTGTTAGAATCTTCAATCGTGAGGCTGTATGATCTCTCTGACGAAGTGTCAGAGAAGCTCTCCTCTAAAATGGGTTCTAAAGGCGGCAATGGTCTTTGATTCACACTTTCCTCCGTAGTGATTTCTCCCTTGGTCAAAGATGTCAGGATTCCTATTCTGGTACGATCTTCCTGATTGCAAATTCATGAAGAATTCGTAATACAAAATCCAAACCGAGTTACCTCATCAAATATTTTAAATCTCTCGTTTGATCTTGCTTGCTAGGTAGTATCCACTAGTACCTGCAACCTGCCAAAAACTTGCTTGATAGTTGTGAGCTTACAGCCCTTCTTGTTAGTTCTTGCTTTTGATCAACAAAATTTTGCTAGGTTTTTCAGTAGCACACAATTCCTCACACAACATCAACAATTTAGGTCCAGTTTCAATTTTGAAAAATTCCACCAGGGTACTGTGGACTAGCTCTTTGTGTGGTGAAATTCTGCTTCTGTTCTAACTCATAGGTACATGGATCGCGATCCATGTTGGGAAGCCAAATGAACTTTTGTTGATACCATCAGGTTTAGCATGATTAAGAGGTCTTATGGTATCAAAATTTTTAGAAATGAACCTCTGGATTGGAAGCTAGGTTGATTCTGTCACTTTGCCTGAGCTTCTGCCAGTTTTAGGCTTTTGGGATGGTTTTTTGCATCCAAATTCACTCTGGAAGGACCACTAGACTCTCTGTGATGCCCTCTAGCTATGGTGCGAGTTTGGTGTTAAAATGTGTCAGGGGAACATGGATTGCGATCCATGTTCCTTAGTGTCAGTATGCACTGAAACTTGACCCACAGCTAGTCCTTGGCCTAGTGATGTTGGCTATATAGTTTTTGAATGTTTTGAAGTTTTTTAGGTCAGCCAAAAGTCAGTTTTAGGGCTTGTTTCAGTGGTTTCCCCCTTGATATAATTTTTGCCCCCTTTTGCCCTCCTTTTGAACTTTTCTGATAAGGGTCCTTTGGGAGAAAGTGTTTCAATTGCTATCACTTTTCTGCCTGCCCATTATCAGCTCAAAATTCCAAAAAGGTACATGGATCACGAAACATGTTTGGCAAGATTTTGGACTGATATTTTGTGAGCTGGTCACACAAGGTATGGTGATGCTATACCACAAATCTTTTTGGATTTGATCAATTTTTTCCAAGTGAAAAGCAAGATTTTGTGTCTGTTTTGCGGTTTTTTGCAACAACTCCTTTTTTAGTATTTTGATCAAGTTTTTTCACTTTTTGTCTATGACTCCTTTTGGAAAAGTTGTCCAACTAGTAATCAGGAGTACACTGGTCAAATCTTACTGTCAGATGTCTACCTGGAACATGGATTGCGATCCATGTTGGGAAGCACTTGGACATGATTTTTGGTTCTGTTGGTTCCCTACTTCTAGTTGATCCCAATTCTCTTCCCTCTTTGAATTTGGACAAGTAAAAGTACAATTTTTTCTTATTTTCCTCAATTTCCAAGGTTTTGCTCTGTTCACCCCAATTTTTTGATTTTAGTGATCTTCTAGTACTCTATTTCTAACCAAACTCAAGGTTCTGATGCCTGAGAGCCTGTTCTAAGCAAAGGAAACAGTTTTAGCACATTTTGCCAAAACAATAGATGGATCGCGATCCATGTTGGACAAGCAATTTGAAAGTTTCCTACACAATCTGTTTTTAGCCAGTGTTTTTATTCCCTTTTTGAAGGTTTTGCTGGGTTTGGTTCAGTTTTGAAGCTTTGACCATCAATTCTTCAACTTTTCAGAGTTATGGTTTTCAACACCAAATAAGGTTTTTGACAGTCTTTTCCTCGATCCTTTTGGCCCCAAATGGTGGTGTAATTTGTTTCCTAACCTACTCCTATAAACTGAAATGAATATGTAAACATAAATGAACTTAACAGTAAAAATATAACAACGAAGTGTGTGGTGGAACAGTCCTTTCCAAGCTTGGGAAAATCAAAGAATGAAATGCTATCTTGTACTTGACTCACAGCTTTCTTTGCCCTTAAGGAGTAGCACTGGCTAGTCTCGGACTCCAGTCACTACCAAGCACTAAACCTACGTCTAGCTGCTTCATTGTCTATGTGTAAGCGGAACGGGTGTCAAAAGCTTTGAAGGGAGATTTTTTTTGTACACTGAGTCACTCACCACCTAAGGATTGGTTTTCCCCGGCAACGGCGCCAATGTTAGCGGGTCGCCGTGACAGACGTCTGCAGCATAGCTCTTTTGCACTAACATAATGTCAATATGCAAGGAAGCGACTCGGGATGGGGCACAGAGACTTAATGAGAGTGTCAATCTCACCAAAGTGAACCAAAGGGCTATTCATTCTACGACAAAAGCAAATCAACCACTTCCTAGTTAGACAATCAGTATGCATCCAATCTCACTGTTATAGGTCATCACGCCTTTTTGGCATCCAAACAAATTCGAAATGCAACGAAACGTAAGGAGAGGTATCACAACACCTAAGGGCACAATCCTACCAAGTTCTGTCACCATCTGGGAAGGTACATAAATCACGATCCATCACAAAAAATGTGCAGAAAACTGAAATAGAAGTACTCGAAAAGGTCCTTCTTAAGCATAGAAACACTTATCCATGGTCAAAACAACCATTTTAACCTCCAAATCAATACATTTAGCTCACAAGCAAAGCGTCGCAAGCCACAGCAGAATTGAAAATGATTACACTTAGATTGTAGAGCAAGAGACAAGGAATGCAATGTGCTATTCGGAAATGAATTCTGATTACCAGTCCAGGAGAAAAGAGGATTACAATCTATAGCAGTAAGAGGCTCCCACATTTCACGTTTTTAAATCTTCCAAGCTAATGATATCTCTTTAGTCCAAACTAAGGGTTTTGACTTAAAAGTTAACGGAGCTTTCCCACGGCCATCCAGCCACTTACAAGGGTGTAGACTCGGAGAGGTTAGGAGGGTATTGTCAAATTACATCACAATTACAAATCATCATAGGCTGAATTACATGACTTTCTTTGAAAAAACGAGTGAGTGTTTACAGGGTTTGGTGTGCATACGCCTGTATCCAGCATATCCACCGTATCCACCAAACACAAAGGTTACAAGTTATACCATCCACAAACAAAACGTATCTTCATTTCACGAGATGTTGTATTTTTGGAAGATTATATTCAGCCTTTGTTATCATGTACTAGAGATAGTAATGTAAGCTCACAAGACATTTAAGACACTTTGTTGCCTCTTTTTCATGGTGAAAATTTGAATGTAATCTGAATGTGGCAAATGTATAACCTACGGGGGTTTCCAAAAATATTACAGATCAACTTGTTATTGATGTAGATGTACATGATATACTTGATGTGGAAAGGGCTAAGAATGAAGAGGCTAAAGGTATGCCTAAATGTTTGGTGCATACTTTGCATGATAGTAAATTGGATGTACCTATATCTAGGTGTACTCTTTCACGTTCTTGCCATGCATCATATGCATTAGGTTGTTATGCTTTAGCTATTTCTAGTTTATGTGATGAAGAGGAACCTTTTTCTTTTGATGAAGCACAGAAATCAAAAAAATGGATGGTTGCAATGCAATCAGAGTATGATAAACTTATATAGAATGAAACATTGACTTTATATGATTTTCCCCTTGGCAAAAGGCCATTAGTATGAAGTGGGTTCACAAGTTGGAACATAAGCCGGATGGTGAGATTGATCGCAAGAAGGCTAAATATTGCAAAAGGTTATGCACAACAGAAAGGCATTGACTATGAAGAGACTTTTGCTCCCACTCGTCGTATGACTACTATTCATTTTCTATGTGCATTGGTAGCATACTTTGGATGGAATGTACATCAATCATACATTTTTACTAATTTCTTGAATGGTGATATGTTTGAGGAAGAAAGGACAAGGAAAGAAAGTGTGCAAATGGAAGAAAGCCTTATATGGGTTGAAGCAATCTCATTGTGCTTGGTATGAGAAAGCTGACACTCATTTAGTTAAACAAGGCTTTTATAATAGTCCAACTGAAAGCAAACATAACGGTTATGTGTTTCTCATCGTAGTGTTGTATACAGATGATTTGATGATTACTAGTCCGAATGAGACACATTGTTGAGTTCAACGCTGAATTGAATGCAAGTTTCAAAATGAAAGACTTGTGTACTTTGCATCATTACTTGGGCATATAGTTTAAGCAATGCAATGAAGGTATTGCTTTATGTTAAGCAAGATACATAGAGACATTACTATGTAATTTTGGACTTGAGGAGTGCAAACCTATAGCTACTCCAATGGAACCAGATTTGAAATTGAGTCTTCATGATGTTGGAGATCTTGCTAATGTCACTCATTATCAGCACTAGATGCCTTATTTATGTATGCTTGATACGACGCCGGATATTCAATTTGTAGTCTCACAAATCAACAGATTTATGCATAGCCCAAGGTCTAAGCATTGGCAGGTTGTTAAAAGGATCTTTCGCTACTTGAGTAGCCTTTACATCTTGGGTTGTTTTATCCCAATGGGGGGATCATTCCCGCCATATTTGCATGTTTTTGAACTCGAATTGGGCTGGGTGTTATGACACACGAGTGTCCACAAGTGGTTTTTGTTTCATGCACGACAGTTCATGCATATCATGTTTGAGCAAGAAGCAACCTGTTGTGGACACTTTCACTTGTGAAGCTGAATATAGGGCAGTCTTCACAGCTATGGTTGAGTGTGTATGGCTCAGATGCGTTATGGCTGATTTGGGCATTGACTAGGACACTGCCAACATCATCTACACTGATAGTCAGAGCGCATTGGCAACTGCAAGGAACCTAGTTTTTCATGCTTGCACAAAGAACATTGAGGAGCGTTATCACTACGTCAAGGACAGACTGTCACATATGTTTACAAAGGCATTGCCTCATGAGAAATTTGAAGCTTTTTGCAAAGCTTTGGGCTTGTTTACCTTTGTGGATTGATATAGGGCATCGCACTTCCATATACACTATGTGCCAAAAAAATTGCATCCCATCACTCACAATGGAGATTTGTTACCATATATGTGGTAGTGATGTGTGTGAACATGTGTAGGACTGTAGGGACACTTTTTCCATCGCTAGGAGGTTTTTCACTTGTGCAATGTATATACATCCATCACTCTATAGCTAAATTATCTTTCTATTTGCATAATAAGCAATACACTCTATGTTGTGTACCTTCCATATACACTATGTGCCAAATTTTGTTCATCGCATCACTCAGAATGGGGATTTGTTAACATATATGTGGTAGTGATGTGTGTGAACATGTGTAGGATTGTAGGGACACTTTTTCCCTCACTAAGAGGTTTTTCACTTGTGCAATGTATATACATCCATCACTCTATGGATAAATTATCTTTCTATTTGCATAATAAGCAATACACTCTATGTTGTGTAGGACTGTGGGAACACTTTTTCCCTCACTGGGAGGTTTTTCACTTGTGCAATGTATATACATCCATCACTCTATGGATAAATTATCTTTCTATTTGCATACTAAGCAATACACTCCATGTTGCGTGTGCATCCATGCAACCCTAATTCCAACACCCTCTAAAATTTACATTAGTTGTAAGTAAATTTAGGTGACTTACCATGCATTTCACGCAACCCCACAAACATGAAAATTCTTATATATGTATGCATTTTTAATAAAGTATCTCTCTAGATCGTGTTGCTTTTAGCCAACTTGTGTGCATAGTTATGGCCTCCTTCTCTCTCTTTTTCTAACACTACATTCACACAATGCTCTAAATTGACGCTTGTTTTTTGGTGGTGACATGGTTCACTTTATGGAATTTCATATATAAATCAATATATAGTTGTAGGATGTGTTTTGTGAAAAAAAAATCCATTACTTCACTTCAAATGTTTTAAGGGCAAACATGCAGTTTATCATGGTTTATCATGATGTATTTGGTGCCTCTTGTTTAATTCCAAACACACCACTTTGCATCATGGCACTCCATGAACATTCCCTTCTTTTGGATCACAAGATTTGTGGGATGAGTCTGATTTTAAAAATTTTGTTCAAAAAGTTTGTCACCAAGTGTGCTATGTGTTATCAGGCAATTAAGTGCATGATTATCTAGAGTAAGGCACTAAGGTTTAGGAGGTGATAAGGGTCACCTACCCAACGAGGTGTCCGAGGTTATGACTGCTTCATGGGAAAGTAGAAGCATAGATTGTAACGATCAATTGATCAATAATTAATAAATATTGTGCCTCTTCCTTTCTCTTTCATGTCTTTTTAGCTCTCTCTCTCTCTCTCTCTCTCTCTCTCTCTCTCTCTCTCTCTCTCTCTCTCTCTCTCTCTCTCTCTCTCACACACACACACACACACACACACACACACAAATGTGTGTGTTTGTGTATGTGTGTGTGTGTGTATGTGTGCGTGTGTGTCCTCTTTTTGTCTTCACTCCATCTTCTTTCTCTTCGTCCTCCATTTCCATCACCTTTCCATATTTGAATGCTTGAGCACTCTACTTATGTGCTCTTTTTGACACAAAGACTTTCTTACTCCTATCTTGGACAAATTTCATGTCAAGATTAGGGTTTCTTTCTCCCCCACCATGTTAAAGTTTTCATGCAACTTCAAAGCATCTACCTTGGAGTTTTTCTTTCTGGATATAAGCATAACATCCATATAAAGGATCAAGACCAAAAGACTACCATATGTAGCTTCTTTATGTAAAGCAATGATACAATATTGCTCCTTCTTTAACCTTTACATGCAATGATTAAGTCAAAATTATTCTGACTCCCTTGATGCCTACTTCAGACAATATAGGGTTCTCTTACGCTGACAACACCAATCCTTGTAGTTCTTGAAATGTCCACTAGTTCTTGTAGGCTATTCTAGAGGATTGGGAGACTATCAAACATGTCCCATTCCTAAGGGGTTGATGTATTGCAAAAGGGGATAGACTATGGGAGAGAAAATGAGTTATTACTAGTTATATCTTTATCAAGGCTATCAAATTATCAATTTACTTAAAATTAGTTTGATGTAAATAGATTAGAAATTATGTAGCATGCAGTAAAAAAAGTAGCAAAACAAATGTCTTTACACTGTTTAGAATTAAACAAGAAGATTAGAGAAGTGACTTGATAAGGATCTGATTTATTGAGGTTGTCCCCCATGCAAAGGACGTCGTATAAGATCTTTACCTTTATGGCAATTTACTCAAAATTAGTTTGATGTAAATAGATTAGAAATTAGCAAGAATGCAATAACAAAAGTAGCAAAACAAATGTCTTCACACTATTTAGAATTAAACAAGAAGATTAGAGAAGAGACTTGGAAAGGATCTGATTTATTGAGGCTGGCCCCCATGATGTTAGGGTTTAAACCTACTTCAATCCTATGTCTATGTGAACTATCCCTAAAGGTGCTACTTTCATGCACTCTAGTGGGAAGCAACCCTACACTTTGTATGACTACCAATGTGTCACACTACCTCTTATCTAAGAGTGCCACCTCCGATGCCAGGTATTAGGACATGTGGCTTGATGCTACACCTCCTAAGTGCTATATAAGCACATAGCTCATTGTACAAACACAGTATGTATCTTATCTTGATCTATCTATTTTATGTTATTTTGTACTTTGATTGCTTACAACAATTTTAAATTAGCGTATTAACGTGTTGTCCTAATTATGAATGCGAGTAATTATTTTCCGCCCTATTCGAGCCTTACACATGCAAAGGACATTGTATGAAATCTTTATCTTTATTAAGGCTATCAAATTAGAAATTTACTTTACATCAATTTGATGTATATAGATAAGAAATTATGGCATTAAATAACATTAGTAGAACACAAATGTCTCCTAAGTAATAAGTATTAAACATGGAGATTAGAGAAGAGAACAAGAGACTTGATAAGGGTCCGCCGATTTATTAAGGTCGACCCCCCATATTAAAGAGAGTAAAATATTTACAATTTGATATGCATAATGTGGATTGTGAAGGCTAACTTCACACGTCCTATGCTAATTAGCTCCTTAATCATGAAATTTCATTTTATTTTTTAAGCAACCATAGCCCTTCTCTCAAGGCCTACTAGCTATGTCAATCTTAAGTACTTATAGAGAGCATTTAAATCCTATGCTAATTAGCTCCTTGATCATGCAATTTTATTTGGAAATAAAGCAATCATAGCCCTTCTCTCAAGGCCTACTAGCTATGCCAGTCTTAAGTACTTATAAGAGTAGGAGAAGCTTGCAAATGAAGCAAGCTTACTACTCTTCATCGTAATCCTTATGGTTGATATTTAATCAACAAGGTTATGCTTTGAAGGGGAGAGAGAGAGAGAGAGAGAGAGAGAGAGAGAGAGAGAGTTGTTTTGATGGAGGAGGAGAAGATCTTGAGATGAGCCTTATTGTTCTCCAATCGCCCAATTGGAGGTGCAGCACTCCCCACACACTTTTCCAAGAGAGAGAGGGTACCATATGGTTTTCATGGTAGGGAGGAAAAGTGTGGCCACATGTCCCCTTTTAGTCTTTTGAACTTCCAATGCTCTCTCTTCTTCGTCTTCTAGCCCTACTCTTTTTGCATCTACAGGTGAACTCGGGAGTCCTTCTCTGGCTTCTAGCTCTCTTGCCTTCACCATATGTGGCCTTCTTAGGCTTGTGAAGTCATGAGTCCTAGCTTACCCCATGTGGCACCAATGGAAGCCAATGTTGAACATTTAAAGGCAGCCATAGCGTCCAAACAAAAGTGTAGCCGCAACAGCACCGACATAGCAAGCACCAGGTCAACACTGGAAAATAAGAGAACCATCACGCTTGGGCAATAAGGTGACAAATGAGTTGAGTACCCACAGCATTAAATTTTGAGCACTAGTGTGCATATGTCTCCATCGGATGCCCTCAATATGGAAGATCTCACTTTTCTAAAGGGTGCTTGTGAGCGCCACATCATTGGAAGCGTTCAAAAAATATATTCACCCCTTGAGTCCCCGAGATAAGTCACTTTAGGTGCTAAGGCAATTGATGGTCGCTTTTGTTTTTCTAGCAAAACTTCGATGACCATGGACTCTACCAAATTGTTCATTACAATATTCCAAGCAGCTCAGAAAATGGAGATACAAGAAATTGTGAGTTTGTGAAAAGTATGCTTCAATGAATCTCTCTGTGTTGACGAACATGCTCTCAAAGTATGCGTCTTTCTCATGTACCCCACTAGCGTGAATGTCACCAATGTTGGGGCAAACCTTGCAATAACTTAAGTCCAAGAGACAATATTTGGAATTCAGATCGACCAAAGCAGTATGTCTTCCTCAATAGCCCTTGACTCTCAACACCCCCTAGCTAACAAGGGCATCATGAATTTGTTTTCCCAAGTCAACCTCAACCCATACCTTCCTAGGCCCCGTGTGGGCCAAACCTCATCATGGAAGGAAGTTCATCAAGGATAACTTGTTGTGCTCTTAGAAGTGCATCGCACGTGTTTACATAACGTCTAGACACAAAGCTAGTGTTGCTCTTCTTTTGCAAATAATACAGAGTTCAAAGAGTCTGACAAACAATATGACCATTTTGAATTTGTTTCATGATTGAAAGGAAGGGATTGTGGTCGTGTCCCAAATTTCCACGTGTATGATTTCTAATACAAAAGATTTTTGAAGAGAGATCAAGAGCTATGGGATAAGGTTATGGTGTTGAGCTTCCCGAGTACTCCATCAAAAGTTTGCTCACCAACATTCATATTGATATTCCCCCTAAAAGCAAGAGTGCAGACAAGGAGAAACACAAGCTTTCTATCCATGATGACAAAGGGAGAATCAAAGATCTACAAAAGGAGCTTAAGCATGAGGCTAAGTTCAAAGAAGAGGAACTACACAAAAACAGTGGTGATGGTAGACATGATAGCAAAAGTGAATGCTGGAGTAGACACGAGGGCAGAAGTCATAGAAGAGATGATGATGAAAATCACAATAGACAAAATCGACATGATGATGGAGATCAATATACACATGATCGGCATGAGAGAAGTAAAACCCCGGCTCGTTTCAAAAGGGCATCAACCACAGGAACTTGTGGTATCCAATGTTTGTTGAGGTAGGGCTTTACGTGTACGATCATGGTTGCTTTGTGCAACTGGCAGACTTTTGTGATCGAAACAAAGGGATTATGCATGTGTCACAAATTGCCACACGTAGGATTGCTAATACAAAAGACATTGTGAACAAAGCTCAAAAGTATAGGCTAAGGTTGTTTTTGTGATTGGAAATAAACTTAGCCTTTCCATAAGGGATGTGGATCAAATGACACAGCAAGACCTTTTACTGATGAAAAGAAGCTTTAGATGAGGAATCTAATCTCTAGTATGAATTAGCCTTCAATTGGTTGCAAAGGGCTTTCTAAGGTTATCAACGTAGTTACAATAAGTCACTTGCAGACCATGCTCGTCATTGCAGTGCGCAAATAAAACCCAGGGTATCCCCACCTACAAATTATAACCTCTAGCTTTTATATTTGCAGGAAACAAAACCTACAAAATTTAGAGAAACTGAGTGTAAAAACCTTCAAAATATAGTCAAATTCACCTCAGAAAAAAATACACTTACAGGTTTTCTAAGTTGTTATGAAAATGTTTATTTCGATCATGGATGCGCACTGCTTCGAATTCTGGGACCGAAATCATCGTTGTAACTCTTATTTTTAGGTCATTGGTCAGAATAGGAATTCAATGGCATTCCAATTTCCCATCGAAATTGATCACTCTTATCATGAACTCCACACACATAATTGTGTTCACCAACAACAAGCAAGGAGAGAGAGACCCTAAAAAAATTGTGCAAGTTTGAAACGTGTCCTCCTCAAATCTCTCATTTCATGCAACAACCAAAAGGGGACTATGGTTCGTTCATAGGTTCCCATCAACAACTCAACTTTTTCACACCTCATCCTAAGTGACCCTTGCACTTTAGTGCCTTTGCCTACGAAAATGTACACTCAACTACATGTTAACAGCGAGAAGTCGATTAGTGTTCCATTGCCTCCATAGGCAAAACTCTGAAATTCAACTAAGAGGGTTGCCCCAAATTGTGTTAGTAAAGATCGATATGGCCAATATTCCTTATGCATCTATTAGCGATTATTTGTACACCATGATTAGCACTCTCGAATTTGTTAGCAAGTCTATAGCAAATTTTGGTAAGAAGCTTTGACATGCAGTGAAAGGTGTGATCAGATACTTGAATGGTACAAAGGAGATGTGTTTTGTTGTGGACGATATTTTGCATGTGTAGTTAGCTACGCACATGCAAATTATAAGTGTAATGTGGCTACGTTTGGCTATGTTTGTACTTCAATTGGTGGAGGTCATATCGATCTTGTTTTCAACATTGTATTTAGAGAACCTATATGGCTTGCTCCAAAAAAAAAAACCATCTCCTAAAATGTCCTTACAAGGAACCCATACACTTTGATACCATTTGAATGCGAAGTACTCATAGAAGAGGAACAAGAAAAGAAGAGAATGGAACATAGATATGTGAACCATCCCCTTCTATAAGGCATGGGTCTATGACTTTTCAAGTACCATACAACTCTTGGCCTTTTTTAAACTTCACACTCTATAGCCTTCAGTCATGTTCGTTTTGCCTTGTCGAAAGTATTGAGAAGGATGTTGGGGACCTTCTACTCACTCATTTTGTGGGAAACTAGCGTAGCATTGCCAAGTTTTTAGTTTTGCATTGATAGTCAAGTGTGCCACTAAGTTGGCCTGGGATGAAGTGTTTCATCCAAAGACAAAGCAACTTGAATTGAAATATCACTTTATTTACGAGGTGCGTCGAGACAAGCACATTGAGCTTGTCCAGAGTTGGATGAATGAGGATCATAAGGATCTCACGAAAGAAAGGTTTGCACACTATCCAATGCTTATGGAGGTGGAGACACAGCCTTTGAATGCCTTGTTGATAAGCTCTTAAACCCCATGTTTCACGGGCCACCCACTAACCAATCACCCCTGTTTTAGGGGCTAACTAGTAACCTGTAAACCTTGCTGTATTCTTATCATATCATATCATATATAGACAATAAATAGAGTCGTTGCTCCAAAACTACTCCCAAACGCATGTGAGTGTCAATCCTTCGAAACTTCATGAGACCGGAACACAATGACTTTGATCCCTTCCACTCAACAAACAGCACATCTGGCCTAAGATGCCTCCATAGTTTCTAGGTTTTTGCCATTAATGCAAAGATCAACAATTAGAAAGCAAAACTTACAATTGACCCAATGAAACACATTCGAGAGGAACACACATATGCAAACCAATGCACACGACATTCATTTGTATAGACAAAAACCACACAAGGATGCAAGCACACAATTAGACATGCATTGTTGGAAGAGTTATTGATCATGCCTAGAAATTGATGAGAAAAAATCCAACAAAGGAAAAAAGACAGGGCAGGTAGTCATTGAATTTGAAGGAATCATGTATAGCATGATTGCAAATATGAATCCACTTCAGTAAAAGGACCAAAAGGAAACTAAGTAAAATGTCAGTTAATTAAAATATAATTAGGCAGAATATTTGTCTTGAAAAGAAAAACATCAACCTTACGATTATATCAAAATCTAATTTGCAGTAGTCGTTGATCGACTACAAAGTAGCATAATTGCAAAGTGCTCGAGCTTTTCTCAAGGACAATCAAGATTAGTAGCAAGTTAAAAGAAGCAAATTACATGGATCTCAAGGCTATTAAGTAAATGTACCACCAAAAACCTGTGTCATACTGCCAACCCTGGTTTGGCAAAAGAGGAGAGTTATCTTGCCTTCGCAATTGCCATTGAAGAACAGAATACAGAGATAAAAAGATCATCGAAACTTAAATTTGCCGAGGGATCTAGCAAGGCAGCATTTCGAAAACTGCTATTTATGATCAATACGTGGAATTTCAAAATGCTACCTTGCTAAATCCCTCGCACTAGAAAATTACTGGACCCCACCCTTATCAACCTCTACACACCTGTCTTTGAGGCCACCTAGAAGTTTTCAAATCTTCATTTCTCTAGCCAGTGGCACCACTACCTGAACTGCCTACTGGAACTAAACAACCACAATGTCAATTTCCATGCCACTTTTGAGATAAAACAATCGCACCAGCAGGAATAACTCTTACATGAACCACTCACCATGAGATACTAGTCATACTGCCCACTCCACTTCCAACAACAGTCTTAAGCCAAGACACTCGCAATAAAAGACTTTACACTCAAATAGCCATTGATTGACCTGAATAGATCAGCTCAACATCTGAGAACAGCAGTTCAGGAAAAAAAACAGCCTACTGTGTTACAGTAGGGCCCCGTATCCATGTCTCTGGTGAGATTCTACTCCCTGTTGACATTCAAGTACCCCTCAACCTAAACAGGAAAAAACCCACCAGCCTAGAAGCAGCTAAAAACACAATTGGAAATTACATCTTCCTTCCAGACATAAAATGTGAATATTTTGAGAGTACACAAGACCTGCTGTTGAAAGTAGGCATCTGACTATTGTGTTAGCAAAATCATGACATCTGTTGGGAACTGAAAATGGCCTAACATGAGGTAAAATAAATACAACAGGGAGCGAAGCTTTATTATAGCAGCTAAGCTTTGAGAGGAACAAACATCCATGATATACCAATATGGATGCTACAGAACTGTCAGCAGAGCTGACGTTCCTTTAACCGAAAATTAAAACCAAAATAATGCTTTTGAAAGCATCACATGAAGTAGACATGTCAGGCTTCTGGCTCCAAAAGTGAGCACTGTGGTGGATCTAAGTATAAACCCACATCCATGACTCACTTGGATGTAAGCCTAAAACCGTATGGATGACCACTTCTAAGTACGCTGTCCTGTGTTTACTATACTCATGCTCCCAAAAGTAATTTTACTCGTCCGAGTTTGCACAAAATAAAAGATAGTACAGAGCTTCATAGTCAACTACATCAGCGTCACTCACGCCTTCAAGGCGGCAGAACAAGGTTTTTGTTTGGATTGCTTCAAACGCGTCCATCAGAATAATTTCCTTTTGCAAGCATGAAAAAAGGTTGAAATCAAGAGAAGTCTAAACTACGTCAGTCCACGCTGAAAGTTCCTTTCCTTTTGGTCCTCCTATGTCTTCACATAGAGAGAAACCGCAAGAAGGGCTTGCAAACACATCTATCTACACCCATGGGCCATAACTAAGGACTCCAATGTAATGACCACGGTATGGATGTCAACCCTTGATAAAATGAGGAGACAAGTACTTGGCCATACCAAATCCATGAAAACTGTCGCACCCAAACAACTCTTGGAGCTTGCTGTCACATATTATCCGTCTCTTGTCAGCAGGATCCTGTTGACACAACAAAGAACACCATAAAATGTGGGTCAATGGCCAAATCAAGCAATTGTAGAACTACAAAAAATGGAAAGTGAACCAAGTCTGTTGCAGCGGAAATTCAACATAACCACAACGGTGCACAGGCGCAATTGTAAGATAAAATGATTATACACCTAAGAACTATAAGCTGTTACAATGACGAAATGGACCAAGGGATGCGTTGCATGTATGCGGATCTGATATAATTGGTGAAGAAGGGAAGGAAGCAGAAGTGCATGTGGAACTCAAACAGCATCTCTGAAGTTTGAGAGGAAGAAATCCACAAACAAACCTGCAGCTGGTTCCCCTTTATGTACTCCCAAATTCTCTTGGTCACTTCTGATCTTGAAAGTTCACTTTCGCCTGTACCAAGAAAATTTATAAGAGCCTCAGAGATAGGGTGAGGAGCCGTGAACCCACTTACTCTCGACTTCCCTTCTTCATTATCAGCGCCCTCTCTCTTCTCTGGCCTGGACCTCTTTGGCTTTGGCTCCTCTCCATCTATATCCATACCAACAACACACATCACCACCTTCCTGATACACAACAATGAGAAAAGACGATCTGACACAATTACCTGCTCCGGTGTTCTCCAGTGTAAAAATATGTCTAGCCAGTAATTTGTTCATCTTAAACATGTCCGTGGAATCACATCCCAGTAAAGATCTCAACTCATCATTGCAAACAATCTTACGCCTGTTTTCTGGGTCTTGTAAATTTTTCTCTCGAATATATACCCAGAGTTCCTTGACGACCTGTTTCAATAGTCACATTTGCATAATTCCCTGAGCCATGCAAGCATTAGACTCTACCCCAAGACAATTAAACAGTGTACCTGAGTCCGGGTCAGTTCTTTATCTCCTATTATAGCTCTGAGCTCTGGAGAGACCCCACACGTCTTATTAAGCCCACCTCCAGTTCTCTTCTTTTTCTCCTTTGGTTGACTGTGCATCAAGATCAAACACTAACATGAGAATGAAGATGCTATAATCAGCAGTAAATCATCTCTGTTATTAAGCATTCGACTCAAAATGTCTGGATGAACAAGACCATGAAGTAGCTCATAAACGCTTACAATGCTACACGAGACACTAAAAGAAATTACTTCATCCCTGGCTACTTGAACCCTCTTTTTCATACACCTGAACTTGCTATGCACCCAGTCACCCCTCCCTCAAATTTGGCAAATAAAAAAGTATTATTACCCATTGGAGCCACAATCACATGAAAATAAAATCCCTTTGTGATGTGATAACAGTGGTGGAGAACAAAAAATTATTAGTTGTGGCAGACTATTGACCATGAAGCAGTGGGCACGCTTCAAAAGGACAGAGTCAGCGCTTCACCTTCAGCAAAGATATGAGCCATCCGTCTAAGAAAAGGAACCAACAATTTTGCCGGAAGAGTTCAGACTTCAGAAACCTCACAAAAGGCCGTGCAGCAAAAGGTGCAAACTCAACAATTCTCAGCCTACTGCTAACAGTTAGTTATTCAGAAGCCTTGAATTGGAGTCAATATAAAGTTGAGGTTCTTGCTGTAGACTCAATCCACCTTCACTGTCCAGGACTTGAGAGAAAGGCTCTCGCATGTTACCATTGAGAAAGCAACCTAAAAGATAGCCAACCTGACACCAAGAAATGTTATATGCTATCGAGCTCATGATCTATACGCACAAGGATCCAAGAAAGGCCACTTTAACCTATAAAGAAGTTCAACCTATAGATGTATAGTAATCATTCACACGATAGTTGAACCATCAGAAACACAAAGCATGGAATGAATTTATCAGACTAACAATAATTCAAAAAAATCGTTCGAATCATTTTAACTGTTCCACAAGACATTAGTATGTACCATGCTAATTACACAATAAGAAGAATTCTAATCATATCTAAACTTACTCAAATTTGAAAGTGTTGCGAATCACGATAGGCGAATGCAACTAAGAACGCAGGAGGAGAACTTCAAGCAGCTGTATCAAGATTAGGTCACAGGACCGGTAGTGACGCAGCAAATGCATTAATTACTCATGCATTCACCACACACCCATTCAACCTTAATGCCTTACGTAAGCTTAACTCGTGAGGCCTTTGCAAGCCACAAAAGACTCGTTCTAATAAGCACAATCATTTCTATAAAAATAGTTGCATAGTCAAAAGCACAACCAGTTCCAAATATAGCTCATCTTTCTCATGCTTGCAAATTCTGAAATCTAATTGACAACTTTCTATCCTCCGCTTTCCAACCTGCACAATTCGGTCAAGGGTTCATTTCACAGGAAAATGCTCACACTGTTCCTGACATCATGGATACACTTTCATACAAACATGCATATTCAAACCAATCAAACTGTGGAATATCTATGAATGTGGTCTAAAGACCCTATCTTCATCTATGTAACTATGTTAGAGCGCATCAACACCAAGTCCAGCTACTGTTAGATGACCTACCCAGACTTCAAAATGTTCAGTTCAGGATGCAATAATCAAGATGTCAGAGGTAGGTAGGTAGATTCATTATCGTCCTCGGAGGTCAGATATGACCCATCAGACCGAAAAACAGACATACAAAAGCACTCCTCTAACAAAGAGGGTGTCAAATTTACAATGGCCAAGGCAAGTGTGGCAAGAAATAAAGTGAGGGGGAAGAAAAGTTGTTGGGGGTGTTTACAACAAAACTGCAACACATGTCGCTTATGTGATAAAGGTGGCTATGGGAAAAACGAAGAGGGGGGAGAGTATCCAAGAGAATACTATGGGGCTTTTTGTGCCTGAAATTCCTCAATGATGGCTCTACCACCACGGTAGACGGCCCATTTACCTACAACCCGTGCTTCTCTAAGTTCTCTTACTTTTTGCAACTCTTGTTTCTTCATTTTGAGTTGCATGGGCGTTAGAGCTTCATTGATCCAGATGGTTGTACCCTTTAGAAGGTGAGTTTGTTTTAGGAGTGTCGTGCAGTCCTCTTTGGTTTTGAAGACAAGGCTCCCTTGGTTGGTGCGGTGGTCACGGTGTACGCACTCGATGGTCGAGGTATCGAACTTGACGGGTTGGATGGCCTCGTGGAGCTTGACTAGTGTGTCAGGAAAGTGTAAGGTGCAACGGAATGAATGTTGTATTTTCTCAAGATTAGTGATCTTTATTGCTCAAGGTTCCTTTTAGTTCTTAGGGAAAAAGAGAGCTTTCCGTTTTTATGGAGAGTGCTATGATCACGAACAAAGTGAGTGGATTGTGCGTGCAAGTGAATGAGACTGAGAGAAGGAGAGAGAAGAGATACGACACCGAGAGGTTGTAAATACTAAAACCCTCCTCCGAAGGCCCCACTCTCGTCGGCGAGAGTGGTCTACTTTGATTGCACAAAGGTGTACAATGCGAATGCAATGGACTATGCTGATGACGACGACGGTGGTGACGACGACGACTTGATGGCTGAAATCTGAGATCTTCTAATTGCTGAGTTTCGGGACTGTTTCCGTGGCTGAAAATGACTGTTTTGGCTGCGTTTATATGGCTGAAAATGGGGGAACATCTGCAACCAACTTGGGGGCTGATCTGCTTCTGTGTCTAAGGCTGAAACTGTGTGTATCTGCGGCGGTTAGGGGCTGAAAACCAAAACGCTGCAGCAGAGCAAAAACGCTAGCAAAACGCTAGGGCTGATCTGGGGCAGAATTCGAAACGCTGATGATGCTGATTGAAAAACGCCAGGGCTGAATGGTGCTGGGGGGCGATCCTGCAAGGGATGGGGAATCTGGATCTATGGCGATGTAGCCATGCTAGAAAACGCCAGGGAAGGTGAGAGGTTGCGAGGCTAAGTGTTGAGGGAGGGGTACTGCTGAGAAGTTGCCTGTTGAGCGGGAAGCTCCTGCTGCCTCTTCTGCCAGCAAGTGCTAACTTGGGTTTGCTTATATATTAACTTAGCAAAATTACCCTACCTACTTTTGTTGGAAAGTCACTTAAAAATAATAAGTGAAAATAACAAAAATAGGAAAATAGGCTAAATGCACTGGAAAATTCCCCTGACTGAATCTGATGCATCCTTAAGGGAATACTGATGATCATGTTGTGTGCAACCAAAGGATATGCATACTGGGCATGCACGCCAGATCACTGCTAATCTAAACTGACTTGACTGACTGAACCCTGCTAAGGTATAGCTTGTCCACGAACACATAGGGTTGGGATGTGTCACGTGACTGAAAGTTGTTGCCCTCTTCCCACCAAGTGGAGGGCAAGCCACCAATGCAAACGGTCAATGCAAGACCTTCACGACGGCAGCGCTCCTGCAAACACTCCACTTTGAAGGAGACAGTGGCAACATTCTCTTGGATTTGAGTGACTAATGAGGCCACATTTTGGATAAATGTGTGCTCTACCTCCTTGGGTGTGCTCTACCTCCTTGGCCTTGGCTAAAATGCGATCTATGTCTGCTTGTTTCTGAGATTCGAGAGATTGGAATCAGGCTTCGAGGGCGGTGAGGTGCATTTTGAGCTCGGTATTCTCTACCTTCAACTCCTTGAGTTCGGCTTGGATGCGGTCCAGCGGATCCACCCGAGGAGGGACCACAAAAGAACGAGTACGTCTTGGTGTCGGGGGGGGGGGGGGCTCCTTTGCGTTCTGCCATCATGGAACCTACAGCACAGATTTTGTTGTGTGGGACTGTGTGCGCCCGTCGATTATCCCTTTACGCAGGAAACCTCCCTTGTGATTAAAAACTTGACTAGCTAGGATCTACCGATTACAGAGCAAGGAGGAATCGGAATATGCCAACTGCAGAGCGAGATACAGAGCGGAGTAGCGGGGTCGCGCACAGAGCGGGGTCGCAGAGCAGAGCTAGGTACATAGGGCGACCGCGGGTGCAGGGCTGCAAGTTGCCTTGGCGAGGTGGATGGGCGAGCTATCAAACAGCCATGTAAAGCCAGGTGCCGCCCTCGCACCCAGCGGCTGCTTCTGCAGGCAAGGTTAGGGTTCGACGAGAGAGAAGGGCTGCTGCAGGGTTAGGGTGAGAGAGAGAGAGAGAGGGGAAGCAGCTACTGTTAGATGACCTACCCAGGCTTCAAAATGTTCAATATGTTTCGTTCAGGATGCAATAATCAAGATGTGTGTGTGTGTGTGTGTGTGTGTGTGTGTGTGAGAGAGAGAGAGAGAACATCTCTAATCAAGGATTAATCACCTAGGCAACTAATCGACAGAGATTATACAACTTGAAACTCTAATTGTCTAGACTTGTCTTGGGCTAAAACGTAGAGTCAATGCTCAACTAGTGTAGAGACCATCAGCAAGAAAAGTGACACTCTCAAGTCTGAAAATTTCAAATTCACATGAGCTATTATTAACTGCCTAACATCTGCAGGAACAATGTGCATACATTCATGTACGTGTATTTGTGTGTGCGTATAAACTATTGAATACGGTATGGGAATATTGATAAATACACGTTTGAAATGCAACCTTGCTATAAGAGCAGCTCAAAATCAACCATTGATATCAACCACTCTTGGCAAGCAATTACAAAGAAAATTATACGACGACATCTTTCTCTTAAGTTTCACAAAAAAAAACTCTGACATGATGAAACCCATTACATAACCAGATAAGATTCACCTTTAAAGCAAGTGCAAGATATATATGCACAACGATGTGTGTATGCAAGGAAAAGCCCCGTTATAAGAAAGCAACATTTCATAAAACCCCTCCATCAGCCTTATGGGGAAGCCTTTATAGAAGAGGTAAGTTTCTAGGCTCTCATGCCTTAGCTCCATCATGTCTTCCTTATGCATGCCAAGGTATCAATGTATGCTCCTACACACATGCACCACCACGCACACAATTAATACATTTGCCAATTTTCCACATTCCTTATAACACCTTGAAGTCCTCGAAAATTTGATCCACTCTTCATCATCACATTTCCCATATCCTTTCAAAGTTGGTCGGCTTCCAAACATTGAGTAGGTATAACTCATTGAGTTAATTCGTGCATCAAAAACCAACACCGTTAGTTTTGCTAATGATGGCTCCAGCACCTTCTTTTCACAGTGTAGTTTGCAAAACATGAAGAATGTTGCGAATGGAAATCGGCACTATAAAGAGAAAGAGAGGAAAGAGAACCCTTACACTTCCTCTATATACCTTCATAAGTTATGAATAGTTTGAACCCTTACACTTCCTCTCTATGCTATTAATTTAAATTGCAAATGCCTTCCTCAACTTCAAGAAGTTCAATTTGCAAGTAATGATTCAAGAAGAGACCTTTTTCATACATCTACAATTTGCTCTAAGATTATGATGCATATACCTAGATGAATCCAAGATAAGCCCAAATTCACCCTTAAGGAAAGTGCAAGGTAGTTTAACTCGTGTTACAATTTGAAAGTAAAGAAGCGCAACTTTCTTCCACTTCCTTATCTAAACTACAATCCACTAATCATGAAATCACATTAAATTTCAAAATTAATTGTAAATTGCATGCATAAATGACATATTTCTCTTCACTTGCTACTAGGTAATATACACTATTTATAGAGCAGTTCCAGTCTACATTGTCAAGTTGCAAGAGTGGACTAAATGTTGCTAAATGGACTATTTTCTTATTTTCTAAGGAATTTCTATTCAATAAAATTAGGATATCTAGATATGTACACTTGAATTGTTAAAGTTAGAAATTGTAGATCTACTGGATCAGAACGGACAACTCTGATGTGTCATATGACGGGTGACATTGAGCATCATGAAGAAGTTGTTCCGCAAGTTTGGTAGGAGAGACCGGGAAATGAGTATTCCTAATGCATCACGGGATATGTGACGAGAGCATTGGATAGGAAAAATTTCATTGGTTTGGGACTACACATAAAGACGACGCAGAAATAAAGATGGGTTTTGAGAAACTTTTTCTAGAAAAACACGATATAAAACCCTAATTGTCATTTGCAGATTTACATGCATATACCTAGATAAATCCACGAAAAGCCCATATTATCTTATGAAGAAAAAGTGCAAGTTTATCATGTAAAGGAGAGTGCGTCTTATAGATATGCTAGTCACCCACAAGACCGTACCAACAGTTTTCATCATGCATAGTAAAAAGTAAACATTCTTACATCCCTACCATTAGTCACATCGAGGCAAAATAGGAACGGAGAACAAGGAACAGAAAAACTGCAATGAATAGCCATACCCTGGAATGAATAGCAATACCCTGTAGCTATATACTCACAATAGCTTCCTGAATGGGAGGGGAAATAGGAATGGGGAACAAGGAAAACAAACCAAAAATGACCACTCATTGTGGCCGTGCTCCCCAAAAACATTATCCACATCCAACACAGGTGTGAACCTTGAATTTTTCCTAATTTCCAACCCTAAGATAATACTAGCTACCTCTAGTTGTTGAACTATGCATTCAAGAAGCTAAGGGATGCAAGAAAGTATGGATGGTGTGAAACACGTGACGGATAAGACCACAACCAGCGCTCATAAGAAGAAATTCTCTTTGTATCATTTTATTGAATATGAGATCTTGCTTAATAAGCGGATCACACATAAGGAGACAACCGTTGGAACCCCCTCTTAAGTCATATAATCGGAAAAGGATGTCTGTATTGAATCCTAAAGCACACTAACTTTACCTTGATTTACTACCAATCACTAAGAAGTTAGATTACTACTCCATTAAGAGAGAGAGAGAGAGAAGTGTTTGAAAATATAAAAGCTTTTGAGATACTTTTTTACCAAATGAAGCATCAGAAAATGCACATCCAGAACTAAGCCTTTCCACACACACTGAACGGTAGTGTGCCTCCTTGCTATAAATAATACGATAACTCAGGAAGCACAGACTACAACATACATGTATCTTTCTTGCAAATGTCCAGAGAACTAGCAATGCAATTTGTTGGCTTCTTGCAATCTATAAGCTTAGAATCTAGAAGATGATGTTGAAAAAGATATTTCACAATACTAAGAATCTTGCGTCAATACCTAGCTACATCGGTTGCCTCATGTACTCCCCTTGAATTGCAACCTGAATGAGGGTCGTGGGCTATCATACTAAGCCAATAAATCCATAATAATTAAGAGCAATGGTGATGCAGCATGTTAAGAATGATATGATAACTGGAAATGACCAAGCTCAACAGCGCCACACTATAATTTACCAAAATGTGATGTCAGCTGTATAGATTTAGCGGTGTCCTAACAAAAGAAATAGTTCTAGCCAAGCACCACAAACCAAGGTAACTCTCACCTTCAAGATAACAAATTTGTAATGCAGTATACCTAGATGAATCCAGGAAAAGCCTAGATTCGCCCAGGAAAGTGCAAGACAGTCACCCATGAGATAACAAATCTGCAATGCAATACCCCTTCTAAAGACCAACTCTACTTATTTTAGTTTTGGAAATAGTGGGTGTGCTACTTAAAGAAAATTAGTGTTTCCATCACTCTCACATCAAGTTTTTCGGACATTATATATCACACATTATTAACTGCAAAAGAATAAACAAATTGACTGGTTTAATCCAGACAAAGTAGAAACATATACCCATCTTTGTCTGCCTTTTTCGACTTGCTCTGCGATACACGCTTAGGCTCAGGCTCCGGCTGCACCGAAGTTTCTTCCTCAGCATCCCCCTCCTCCTCTACTACTTGCGGAGCAGAAAAACTTGGTGTATAATAATGGGGTTGCAGGAATGGCTGGTGCTGCTGTTGCTGCTGAAGGCTGTGGATGTATTGCTGTTGGGTTTGCAAGTAAATGTGATGTTGGTGCTGCTGGTGTTGCTGCTGTTGGGCCTGCAGGTAAAGGTCCACCTGCTCTCTGATGAATGCCTTCTTATCTGTTAAATCTGTGCCAAGATCCTCCTCAAGCTGCCTCCTTATTGCAGCTGTGGTGGTTGTCGAGAGATCTGCACTCTGCAGAACAGAAATTATCCTCATCACAATCTCCTCATCAGACACCATCATTTCTTAATTCTCTGAAAAATCCTCTTCGCTGAATGACTAGAAGTTGACTGAGCACCCGGATGCAAGAATTCGGGAGAAAAAAGCGCAGTGCCCACGAATCTAGGGTTGCAACAGAAACGGAGGCCAGCCGAAAATTGGGGTTTTCCCTGAAACGCAGCACTCGAAGATTATGGCAAATAACGACAGTGACGCCAGCTCGTAAGAAATCCCAAACATTCAGAAACCCTAACCGGGCTCGAAACTTCAAACTAGAACAGTGAAGCCTGAAACTGGTATCCACGAGCTATGCAAGTGAATTTGGAGGTCCAGCACAAGCAAACAGCAGAAGGGTACCAAGATCGTAGCAGGCTTTCAAAGCTCCAACACGGAAAGCCTGAGAAGGGGAAAGCTGGGGGTATGGAGACGCTTGCCAGGGGGAGCCCAGCGCAGGATTCCTGCACTGGAAATTAGGGTTTCGACAGCACAACACAGATTTGCAGCATCAGCTATATTCGCTGCAAAAGAGAAGCTAAGCTTAACCCTGCGGTGAAGGAACCAAAGAACAAATGTGTGTGATCGCCTAACCAAGTTTCTGCCCCCATTGGTTCTGCACATTTGCATTCACACATCCCCAATTTAACATTATCCCCAGCATCCACACTTTCATAGTCACAATCTTTATGTCCTCTTCTGAGAGAGCCTAATAAGAGTCTTTTGACATGCATTCGATGGGATTCAAGGGTCACGACACTAAGCCTTAGCATCCATTTTCAAAAGAGTTGAACCATCATCGTCGACTACGATGTGGATGCATTCTCCCTCATACAAAACTGTCAATTTGCTCGTGATCGCTCATGTGATGGCGTAGGCTCATGGTTTGCAGAACCAAAACCCTAAATTTGCCGAACCAAGTAATAGTAAGTATGCTAATTTTTCATTCCTCCCCGCATAGGTGAATGCAAGGTAGAAACTGAGTTAGAAAATTGTATGGTTAAGAACTTCATGGGCAATTCCGGTAACAATGGAATCGTTTCCCTACTTACCCTTGAAATTCCTCCTCCATTGTGGATGAACGAGACAGGAATGTTGGAAGAGAGTTTATTCAAAATGTCCATCAGTCAAAACTGGCAAATTTATTACAGACTTAAAGTGGATTTAAAGCAAAAAAAATCACAAGAAAAATGATTGAACAAAGTCCATGCACTTTAAAGTACACATAGGAGGGTCTTTTTTTTAAGCTTGCCCCCATATGAGTTGCTTGAAATATTAGATTCAATATTAATATGCCATTTTTGTAAGTTGGCCATATCATGGTGATGACAATCCATTTCAAAGGCTCTTCAATGGAACTCTCAAAGTGTTGTGGTTGGTTTGTTTATGTGACTTTATTATAGTAGAGTTGTTGATGTATACAAAATGTGAACCTTCTTTTGCATTTGACAAGTGGCATGTATGGTTGTGCACTGGTGTAGAAGTAATAAGTTCTCAGTGAAAGGCCTTGTGTAGTGATTTTATGACCAATGGAAATCACAAGATCTAGGTCTTTAAACTAGATAGGTGCATCAAGAGCAGGGAACAGAGAGGTGTCACAATTCATCTTCAATGGCATGAAGTGTTTTGATTCGCTCATCCACAAAGGAATGTGTGACATGCTAGCATTAAGAACCTTGTGAGCAAACCCCCAAAGATTACAAATTATCTAACAAATAAATGGTGTTTACCATCACACAATCTACAACATGTTCAAGTAGGCTTGGGTTTTATTGCCTTGTTTTCCAAAAATAGAGGACAATCTAAGGTATACTTGTATTTACCAACCACTCGTGAAACCACTTTCATATCATTTAAGGATATCTTGAAGGTGTTTTTCGTAATTCCTATTACCAATGTTGTGAGAGATGGACACTCACTATGACATCACAATGTGTAACATACATGTTAGAAGGACCTTGGATCTTTGTGTCCAATTCAACGTTGTTTATCTATTGCAATGAGTGACCATAGCGATAGTAGTCAAGGAAAGCAGCATTGAAGAGATTCACTTGGAAGAAGGCATTGGGCTACGCATCAACTTTAGCCACAAATTGGTGCCTTCATCATATTAGGGACATTCTCCATATTAAACTCGCTTTGAGTTAAACATGGTGTGTAGCACTTCAAATCAAGTTGCTGCAGCATTTAATGGCTTCGAATAAAAAGTAATGGTATATTTGAGAGTCAAATAAACAATTTCAAAAGCATAAATTCATGATTAAATTTATAAAGCATGTATTAGAATGTGATGAAGATGGACTTGTCTTCTTGCTAGATTATGGTTGTTAAAGATTGTCAAGTGAAACAACTCAAATTCAAAGTGTCTCAAATCTTTAATTTGATAAGTCAAAGTTACTTGCTCGGGCAATAAAGTGTTATTTGATCACTCAAAGATATTTCTATGTGATTAAAATGCAAGTTTTAGGCTTGTCAAGTAGTTTTCCCTATCTATGCAAGAGAGACTGGTTTCAACCATTTTTTGTAATTTTCCCTATCTACGGGAGAGAGAGTGGTTCCAACCATTTTTTGGAGCATTCGAACTTAGTATACAACACGCTAAGTCGAGTTGATGTAAGATTTTATGGCATCGAGTAAAAAGTGAAGAGATGTTTGAGAGCCGTTTAATTAAGTTTAGGAGCATAAAGCCATAATCAAATTTATAAACCATGTATTGAAACATAAAAAACTTGGGCGTGCCTTCTTCCTAGGTTATGGTTGTTAAAGATTGTCAAGTACTACATGAAACATTGCAAATTCAAATTTTTATTGAATCTTCTATTTGGTAAGTCAAATTAGTGTCATTTGATCACTAAAAAATGTTTCCATGGGATTAAAATACAAGTTTGAGCTCACCAAGCAATTTTCTCATTATACACTAGAGAATTTTCTCATTATACACTAGAGAGAGTGGTCCCAACATTTTTTGAAAAACATTTCCCATATGAATGACCTTGAAACAATATTCATAGCTTCAAAACACCCTTATAATGGACGAGTGCAAGTTGGAAGATGCCAAAGCCATTAACAGTCTTCACTACTGATGGGAAATCTTTTATGGAATTTGGTGTATGTTTTGTGGATCAAAATAGCTTAACAAAATCACAAATTTTGTGTACTTGGGAAGAGTAGTGCGAGAATTTCACGAAGCAAAGGACCAAGGCAAAGGCTAAGGAATAAGGGAAGAAAGCTTTATAATCCTTCCACATCAAGTCACTTTGTTCACTTGGATTCCACAACATGATGCAGTTAAAAAGCCTACAGCGAAGAAGGCACAAGACAAGAGAAAGGGAAAACAAAAAAGATGAAGCCCTAAAAGGGGGAAAAGGGAGAATAAGCGGGGAAGGGAGGGATTAGACCCCAATTCTAGAAGATGGAATTAATTTTCTATTTTTAGCAGATTCTTCTTCATAAAATGAGTGCTAATTGCTCTTAGTGGCTTACTTTGGCATCCACTATGCCTCTATAGGTAATGGTGTGCTTATAGGAGTCTTAAAGCACTCGAAGAGCTCTATTCTTCCTCTTGTATATATTCTTATTAGGTCCATTGTGGTGGCAAGAGGATGTAGAAGGATTCCTAGCCAACCAGATTGCTCATTTTGCATAGCTCAATACTCATCACAGACTTATCATCCAAACCTCACCTCTTTTGCTCTCCACAAGACTACTTACTTCATGAAATCAAATGCCTTTGGGAGTGAGCTTGGGATTTCAATTGTGTTAGTTACTCACAACAAATTTAGTTGTGTAGCAATAGAGTGTCTTCAAAAGGGAGGCATACCTTTGAAAATCTAATACTTAATATTGTATCAATTATCCATTCATTCATTTCTTTCTTGTTTAATTAAGCCTCATTTTCGTAATTATCAATTCCACGATTCTCATAAGTAATTTAACTAGCATCCAGATTGGTTTCATTTGTATAAAAGCCTAGGTATTTCTTTGAATCAAAGCAGGAAGCACTCAAATGGGATAGATCATGAAAGGGGACTCTCACCATAATCTCCATGGATATGGTGGAGTGCCTATGGAGGGTAATATATACACACTTTTGTGAGCAAAGGTAAGTGATGAAGATATACTTTAAATCAATTAGGTTCCAAGATGGAAGCTTGGACTCGTAAAGCAAATCTTGAGCTAAGCAAGTAATCAATAGTTCCACAACAACATTGCACTCAATGGGAGAAAACTCACATAATAGCATTAAGAAATGACTCTCCTTTTATAGGAGCACTAGACAAAATACATGGCAGGTGGGATTATTCCATCTTCTCTAAACAACTCTAAACCTTTTCTCTACAACAACCCCCCTCAAAGTTTAGAACTTCGCACATCCATGTCCTATACTCTTACTTGAGTAACCCAACTACGACGCCTCAGGTTCCTTCATTCAAACATTGACTAGCCCAAACCTTGACAAACACATACATATCACAAATTTTTATTGAATCTTCTATTTTTAAAGTCAAATTTACTCGTTCAAGTGATAAAGTGTCATTTGATCACAGAAAAATGTTTCCATGGGATTAAAATACAAGTTTGAGCTCACCAAGTAATTTTCTCATTATACACTAGAGAGAGTGGTTCCAACATGTCATAAAATCAAATATCTAATCAACCCAAATGATTTTCTCATATTAAATTGATCTTTTAATGTGGGACAATAAATAGGAACAAGGGTTAGGGTATAGACATGTGCTTACAGATCTATCTCACCACAGGGCCAATGGTAAAGGGGTCCAAATGAGAGATGATATGTCAAAGAGCAAGGCTAGCCAATGGAGCTTAAAAGACCTTAGTGTTAGCTTCATTAAATACCTCCAAAGGTTAGTGTTAAAAGTCCTTTGACCTTAGGTAAGATAGGGCTGAGCTCGAGGCGAGAACTCGGCCCAAGCTTGAGGTGCTTGATGACTAAGGTGCTTCAGCTACTTGTCGTGCTTGTTGTGTCATAATAACTAATATCTAATTCTCCTGAATGATTTTCTCATGTTAAATCGATCATTTAATATGGGGAAGTACCAGGGGACAAAAAGCTAGAATATTGGTTAAGCTGGCAGACCGACCAACCACACTAGGGATCCAAAGGAGGGAAAATAGGGATCCAAAGGGGGGGGCCATCTGCAAAAGAGCAATGTGCAACAATGGGCTTCAAATGCCCTAAGGTTCAGCCCATTGAGACTTCCAAAGTGCTAAGGTTCCAATTTTCAGTGTAAAGTCCAATGGTCAATGCTTAGGAAAATTGGATGCTTTGTAGTGTGCAAAAAGTCTTCAAAGACTCCTAAAGAGGAGGGGGCGAGCCTTGTAAGTAGGGGATGAGAGAGAAAAACACACACACACACTCACGCAAGCCCCTTTACACAAAGGGCATAATGGACACATGTCAGCTCCCTAGCCCAATTGCCCACAAGGTGCATTCAAATCCTATTGGATGGCCATAGAGGTGGAACAATGAGAATTAGGCTAGAGTAAATCTAGTTTAATTCATTTAAAAACACTTAATAAAAGAACCAATAAGAATTAAGCTCTCTAGAAGACTATTGGACAGTCTCTCAAGGGGTCCCAATAAGCATTCAACGGCCCAATGGCTTGCCTACGTCCTATTGGCCAGAGGACAAAGGGATCCAATGAGAGTTTAATTGCAATATTTAATTACCTAAAGCTCTCACAAAAGGGTAAAGGGGGACACATGTGACAAGGCTATCACTTATGCTTCTCAATTATGATTGGCTAAGCTTTGCAGGGTCCAATGGGGTGCCAACATGAGTAAATTGCAAGAGGGGTCGACCAAGAGAGAGGGGGGGCTGATTTTGGCAAGGCATTATCACACACACACTCACACGATCTCATGTGAAGTAAGAAGACTCTCTCTCTCCTTCTCAAGCTTTAATGGAAAGCTCATCACCTACTCCAAGCTTGTGAGAAGGGAGGCCTAACCAACAACTCTTGGCTTTGTAATGCAAATCCAACCAAGAACCAAGCTCCAATGCATGCTCATCTCCTCTACCATGCTAATTACTAAGCTATGCTAAGCTATTATGAGTGATTAGGTGAGGAGATATACTTCTTTTTTGTAAGACTAATCCTTCTTCCCCTCAATCTACTCTCATACCCCGCTAGCTCTCACCATCTTCAAAGGTGTGTGAGGTCTTGGGTCTGAGATCGTGAGGGAATTTATGTTGTGTTTTATAAGTGAGTGCATGGTGCTTGAAGCTTCCGTCTTCATTGCACCATCAAGTTATTGAAGGAACACAAAGTATTGTATTGTAAAATGTATCCCTTGATGGGGGAAACCTATAATACAAAGCCGTTTGGAGTGGGGACCGGCTCCATGTAAATACGGTCCTCAACTGTTGTCAACAGCTTAATTTCTCTCTTTTTTGAAGTATTGTTCATGCCTATCTAACTAGGTGTTATGCTTTTTGTTGCTCTTTACATCCAAGCACTCTTGCTATGCTCATTAGGAATCTATTCTAATGAAATGCTCACTATGTCTATGCTATTTTCGCTACACACAAGTTACCAGGCCATTAAATGTTACATGTTGACTAAGATGCTTGAGGTGCTTGTCATGTTTTGGAGCTTGAGATGCTTGTGGGAACATGACCCAAGCTTGAGGTGCTTTGTCATGCTTGCTAACTAAAGTGCTTGAGGGTAAGGTATTCCACAAAAGTCAACAACTATCTCTACAAGGAGGGGGCGAGCCCTACAAGAGGGGGCTAGATAGAGAACACACACACCCTTACACAAGGCAATCTTGGTACAAAGAAAGCAAAAAGGACACTTGTCAAGCTCCTCCTCATGTTTCCCTCATGGTGTGCCTAAAGCCTATTGGTTGGCCTCCTGCCTCTTGCTTGTGATTGGCTAGGCCTGGAGGGGTCCAATGAGCTTCAAGCATGAGCAACAAGGGGGGGTCGACCAAGGAAGCTAGGGGCATGCTTGGGGGTATACTCTCCCACACACTCACACACACTCGCACACACTCTCATTGTGTGAAGTGCAAAGTGCAAGAGCTCCATCTCCTTCTCCAAGATAGTAGAGAAGTAGAGAGCCTACACCAACACTCTTGGCTATGGAGTGCAAATCCAACCAAGAGCTATGCTTCAATGCTTAAGATTGCCATATTCTCCATCTCCATTACTATGCTATTATGTATGCTAGCCAGAAGAGAGATGATAAGTGAGGAACTAATTCTTTCTCCTATGAAATGTTTCTTCTTCCTCTTCCCTACCCTCATTCCCTGCTAGCTCTCTGCACCTTTGAAGGTGTTTGAGGCCTTGAGACTGAGGCTTGGGATAGTTAATGCTTTCTACAAAGTTTATGTTATACTCATGATGCATGAAGCTTTCCATCTTCATTGCATCACCTAGGTCACAAGGAACACAAAGGTTGTATTGTACCAAGTCTCTCTTGATGAAAGAAACTATAATACAAATGCCTATTGGAGGGGGGACTGGCTCCACATAAATCCGGTCCTCAACTGTTGTCATGTTCTCTAAACTCTCTCTCTCTAGCAAAAGTATTGTTCATGCCAAATTGACTAAATGCTATGTTTATGTTGCTACCATCAATTAAGTTCATCTTCTATGCTCACAAAGTAATTCCACAAAAGTGCTTTTTCTAATTTTCGCTACTCACAAAGTTCATAGGCCATTTCCATTACATTGGTATCAGAGCATTTGGTTTCTCTTTTCTTGCTTAAGAAGAGAGGTCCTTGAGTAGTCTATAAATGGTTGATTTTGTTAATTATATTAGGGTAAGTGGGTATGGGATCTATTATCTATTTTGTTGAGTCCACTATGTTGGATATAGTGCACACCTCGGGAGCTTTGGACTTAATAATGGGGTCTTTTTAGACTTGCCTACGACTTTACCATTATTGAGCCATAAGAAGTTCGAAAGGAGCTAGCCCTCAGCAATTTTGCAATATTAGACCCACTCCACTATACTCTATAATTAACCACTTCGAGCCGTGGGTGTAGATACTTAAGAACCGATTTTCAAAGGCTAAGAGGAGTGGCGACTAAGGTTTTGAATTGACAAAGTATACACTAAGTAATTACATAAATTTTATTAGCATGGGTGACAATAGCCAAGAGAGTAGAATGAACATTGATAACTTTGATTTTGCACATGAAGGTGCTAATGATGATCCCCCCATGTTTGTCAATTATCTTGTTACTAGGTTGCAGCAAGTTATGGGTAACCCTACTTTGCAAGCCGAAGTTAACAACTTTGCGCTTATGGGATTCCCTTCCTCTCCAAGAGCTTAGGAGGCCTCTTGAAGAAGCCCCCAAAAGAAGACTCTCTCCCATACGAGAGGAGGAATCCAAAGAGCAAGAAAGTAATGAAACTTTAAGTTCCTCTAAAGATGTGGCTCCATGAAGACGGCGATCTAAATGATCGCCAACACCTCCCAAGAGGGAAATGTTCAACCCACAGTCCTTCTCCTCGCCGCTCCGAAAGGGAAGAGAGGAAATAAAGGAAGAAAAGGACAAGAAAGAGGTCACCCTCTTCTCCTTCTTCTTCACCTTCCTCCTCTTTTGATGAAAGTACGGCTATTCTCATAGAAAATACAAGAGAGGAGGACATCGCAAATCATACCCTGTACGGTGAAGGTCACAAAATCTCAAGAAGTTCAAAGAGGGAGGAAAGAGTATCTCTTTTTCACCTAAGATGGTACCTTTGGTGCCACTGACAAAGTATTCGCCTCCATCCAGCAATTTGATGCGACCTTTGGAGACAAGGGCTTCACGGAGTCCTCCAAGCTACGCCATGAAGCTATGCACTTCCAGAAATCAGCTCGTCAATGGTGGGCTAGCCTTCATGGCAACGACAAAGCCCCAAAGACATGGAAAACTCTACGAGTTTCCATCATGAAGCAATTTCTTGCAAGCGATGCAAAGGACAAAGTGCTTAGCGAATGGTGCAGTTTGAAGGTTCTCTCTCATGAGTCTATTCACAAATACGTAGACAAGTTTTGGAACTTACATCTCAAGACTACTGTCTTCCAAACGATAGAGTTTGCCGAGCAAAAGCAACAGTTTTTTGCGAGATTACCTGAAGAGACGGTATAGTATCTCAACTCTCAACGGCTTGGTCCTTTCACCAAAGTAATCCACCACACCATGGTTGCTTCAGCCATCTATTTCCAACAAGAGGCTAGATGGAATGTCAAGCCCGTGGAAAACAAAGACAAAAATGATGCAAAGGGGAATACCAATGCCCAAAATTCTTCCCAAGGCAATTCCAACAATAACAACAACAATCGGTACAAGGAGAAGGGAGTTTACAGAGGTAAAAACAAACTCTCTCCTGAAGAGCTTGAACCTTTTTGTAAGGACCATAAGTGTTTTAAGTGTGGAGAGCAAGGACATGGCTATCGTTCTTGCCCCAAGAGAAATGCTCGTAATGAGACTCCTAGAGCTTCCACCATCGAAGCTCCAAAAGAAGATGCTCATTGCAAAGATTCACCTCTCTCCTATGCTCGGGGAAAGGTAAGGGAGCATGATGCCTTCATCTTGTTTGACCCCGGCTCTACTCACAACTTCATATCAACAGAGTTGGCTACCAAGTTGGGCATTCAAGCTTTTGAGATGGGAGATGTTGTAATTGCCGACACTGCTTTCAAGGGATAGAGAGCATCCGTTACTCCCTTGATTGGGAAGTTGAGGCTTCATGTCCAAAGCTATGTCGACAAAGAAGATTTTTTCATCTCTCCTCTCCAACATAAGGATGCTATCCTAGGGGCACCATGGTTCAACCGCATGGCTGCCAACATGAAGTTCCCTGAAAGGAGAATCTATTTCACCTACAAGGGAAAGAACATGTATATAGATGCTAGTGAGTTTGTCGTACTATACCACTTGTAAATTTAGCTACTTTTGATAAATAAATGAAGAGCTCAATTTCTGCGTACATGATTTTTGTCAAAGGGTCCCTAAAAGGTCCTAATTTTTTATCAAATGTAAATGGTAGGAATCAATAAGAGTTAGACTTGTCTAATTTTCTAAGAGAATTCCAAGATGTGTTCATCGATGATATCCGTATGGACTTACCTCCGATATGAGGAGATGATGACCATCGAATTGACCTCCTACCAGGAAGCTCACCGCCTAACAAGCCTCCTTATCCAATTTCTCAAGCTCAACAAGAGGAGATCATCAGGTAAGTACAATAATTGGTTGGCAAAGGGATGGTGAGACCTAGCTCCTCTCCCTTTTGTTCTCCAGTCCTTTTAGTGCAAAAGAAAGATGGTACATATCGTATGTGTGTGACTATCGAGCACTAAACCATATCACTATCAAAAATAGATTTATCGTGCCTCGAGTAGAAGATCTGTTTGATAAGCTACAAGGTTCTACCTACTTCAATAGGATTGACCTTAAAAGTGGTTCTCATCAAATAAGGATAGTGGATGAAGATATTCTAAGACCGCGTTTCTACAACGTTTGGTCTTTATGAATATCTAGTCATGCCTTTTGGCTTGACAAATGCACCAGCCACGTTCAATCGATTAATGGAGAAAATATTTAGACCCTATCGCAAATTCACTGGAGTGTTCTTTGATGATATCATCATCTACTCCAAGTCCTTGGAGAAACGCAAGCAACATCTCCAAGTGATTTTTCAAGCATTGAGGGAGAATAAGCTTTTTCTCAATCAAAAGAAAAGCAAAATTTTCCTTCAAGATATTCAATACTTAGGTCATATTATCTCTCAAGATGATCTCCGTATGGATCCATCAAAGTTAGAGGTAATAAAAGCATGGCAAAATCCAAGGAATCTACATGAGCTAAGAAGCTTTATTGGTATGTGTGCATACTATAGACGCTTCATAGCAAAATTTTCTCAAACAGTAGGACCAATACATGACTTAACAAAGAAGAACGTTAAGTATTCAAGGACTGCTAAGGAGAAAAATGCTTTTGACAAGCTCAAAGAGAAGCTTACATCCCAACTAGTCCTCATGCTTCCAGATCTCTCAAAGCCATTTGAGGTCCAATGTGATGCTTGTGGTGACTACCTTGGAGCAGTCTTGCTTCAAGAAGGGCATACCATAGCATAGCATATGAGAGCCGAAGGCTCAATACAGATGAACGAGTCTTGGGCATTTATGAGAAAGAGCTTTTAGCTATTCTACATGCCCTAGACACATGGAAGCACTATTTATTGGGGACTCCATTCATTTTACGAACAAACCACCAAAGTCTCAAGTATTTCATGGAGCAAACCAAGCTTTTCGACAAACAAATGATGTGGGAAAATTTTCTTTCGCAATTTAATTTTCATATTGCTTACATTGCGGGTAAGCACAATCCAGTGGATGATGCACTTTCACGACGACCAAAAGTTAATGCGGTGTCTATAGCTACTCACAATGATCTATCTTCTATGATAGGTGAGTATGCTATCGATCCTGACTATAAAGACATAATTTCAGGCCTTACTTTGGGGAAGAAAGAGGAACCATTCACCTTGCAAGATGGTTATCTTCTCCACAGCAATAGGCTATGTGTTACCCACTCTGTTCGTGAGAAAGTCATGTATGAATCCCATGCTCCTCCTTATGCGGGCCATAGAGGCATTCAACCTACTCTCCGAGGAGTAGAGACGTATTTCAATTGGCCTACCATGAAAGTGGACATACAAGAGTATGTTTCAAAACGTGTGGTATGCCAAAAGACCAAGTATGATAGAGGGAAGTAACTTGGATTACTCCAACCATTGCCTATCCCAAACTCACCATGGGAGAGTATATCCATGGATTTTATCTTTGGATTACCCAAGTCTATTTATGGAAATACGGGAATATGGACAACAGTCGACAGGTTTAGCAAGCAAGTACACTTTATTCCTGTCTAAAAGACTATTAAGGCACACTAAATGACAACTCTCTTCATATCACATATTTTCAAACACCATGGATTATCAACATCCATCGTGTCAGATAGAGATCCTAGAATGACCAACAATATTCAGAAAGGTCTCTTTGAAAATCTAGGTACAAGATTGAATTTCTCTTCGGCCTATCACCAAACGGATGGCCAAAGTGAGATAGTTAATCTTACGATACTCGATCTATCAAAGACTTATTTTACCGAAGTAGATCAACGCTCACAATGGGAAAATTACTTACCCCTTGTAGAGTATGCCTACAATAATACTGTACATACTTCAATGGGAAAAGCACCTTTTGAAATCATTGAGGGAAGACCTTAAAGTCCCTTGCTACTCAAAGTACATGGGAAGATCTTCGTTGCCGATGAGTATAGCCGTGACCTACAAGAATCTTTTCAAAATATTAAGGAGTCTATATCCATCTCTCAACAAAGGAAAAAAAGATGCTGCTGACAAGCACAGAAGGGCGTTAACGTTCAAAGAAAATGATTGGATCCTACTTAAGTTTCCTAAGGCTTGATTGAGGCAAACGACGGGCAAAAATCCTACGGGCCATCAAAAGTATTATGCTAAATTAGCAAAAAGATACTACGGTCCTTTCCAAATCTTGAAGCCAATCAATGAGATGGCTTATCAACTCAAGTTGCCCAACCATTGTCTCATATACAATGCTTTTCATGTTAGCCTACTTAAGCCCTACAAAGGAGAGCCACCAAGTGAACCAATTATCGAACCCTCTTGAAATTGAAGACCAATAAGAGGTGCTACAACCCAAAGAAGCTATCCTTCGGCATGAAGACAAGTTACTACGACATGGTAAGATTATTTGACGGTATTTTATTAAGTTAAAAAATTATCCTTTTGAAGATGCTAGATGGATACAAGGAATACAGATTAAGGATAGTATGAACCTTGTCAATGCTTACAATGCTACATAAGAGTAAGCAAATGTACAAATTTCTTTCAAATGATCAATGTTTTTGTCTTATAAGACTAATTTATTTTTTATTGTGCACAAATTTATATAGTATGCATGCTTAGAATCATGTTTGTAATGACGACGTGTCACTCTACTTGGGAGAATAAAATGGACTAAGAGGAGACATGCAACACTACAATGCAATATGGAGGTGCGACTAGTAGCTTTGTGCACTATTCACGTTATAGTGTAACATTTACCTCTCGTAGGCACATCACATTCTCGCATATTGGCACAACATAAATAAGTGAAGAGATTGTGTGCATATCTGTAGTGACATAGGAAATAGTTGTCACGCCACAACACGAAGTAGTGAGCGGTCGTGGAATGTAGATCTACTCCTCGTGTTGTGTGCAACTCTCTTTGACACTAAATTCGTCATTATTACCAAGCATCAAAAATGAAACACAGAGGTACAATTATAGGAACAAGATCATTATGACAATTACGTAATTTCAAAGAAAGATCTACAATGAATCCTCCATTAGACATGTACAAGATGTGACCAATGCACTATCTTATTTATCCCTTCCTACTATTCTCCCTCTTCCTTTATCATTGATGGTTTATTATTTGCATTGCTTTCTCTCGAAACCTTTGCCTTCTTGTTTGCTTTGTTTTCTTCTTCGGCTCCTTCTGAAGTGCTTTTGCTTCGATCAATGTTTTCTCAATATCCGTCATGTCCACCATCATCTTCTGGGAGACATTTGCTTTGCCGCTCTTCTTGTCCTTCATATCCACGATGTGTAGTTGTGGGCAAGTCTAGGATTGTGCACTCAAGGTGCTTTATATAACCACATTACTCACCCAACTTGGACACGTGTCATGGTGTGGTTGAGCCTCGGGTTGTGTTCCGCCTTCAATGCGTCGATATTAATGCAATCATTAAGGTGGATAAAATGACATCATGGATTCTTCTTTCCCCTCTTTGTAATCCCTAGTCCTAGCTAGAGTCTTCTTACTCTAGCCCTTGCCTTTGAAGATCTTCTTGCCTCCTTCCACAGATGGATCCCTTCCAGATCGAGATAAAGGCGGAGCTGCCTTGCTCAAGGAGGCACCTATGGACAAGCGCTTCCACTTTCTCTACCGAATTGGCCTTGATCAACGAGAGAATGAAATGAAGGCAACATTTAACCCTTGCTTCTCATTGCAAGAATGGTTGGCTTCTACAAGACATTTCCTTGCAGACTTTCATCAGACAGATGATAAAAAAACCATCATCGGCACATTTGATTTTTTATATGTCCTTATAAAGGACATAAGTTCTAACCGTTTGTAAGAAATATGTTTTCTATAGGAGCAACCTCAAGCTCCTAGTGCATTTGCATAGGAATGCCATCAAATGTCCTATACATAATCGAAAATCTCATGTGGTGGAATACTATATTGTGTTCATACTATTTTTGAATGCCATTCTAGATGATCACCGAGACACAACGGAGGAGGCAAAGATTAGCCAGTCTTGGGCCATCAGTCTTGGGCCATTGGCAACAAGTTGGTGCAACCACCAAGTGCTGCTTTACATGTATCAAAAGGCGTTCAACTGCCAGAGGGAGCTTTGCCAACAAATATGCTCCCTACCATCCTCATTGGTGATAAGAACTATGTGATGCTTAATGACATCCCCATTGGCGATACTAACTATGTGATGCTTAATGACATCATGGAAATGTTTGACTTGAGAGGGGACTATTGCCTTGCTATAGTTGCTCAAAATCTACTAAAGGATGGCAGTATAATCGACCCTATCGGTGACAAGTACTCTGTCATGGACGCTCATGTAATAGCAACTGAGTTTGTTGACAGAGGTACTAGCAATGGTTTACAAGGATGTAGCTGCATGTGCTGCGATGCTCCCAACAGAGTCAGAGTTCAAGGCGATACTGGAAAGGCTTGGAATCACAGGGTTGAGAAGAACTACTCCATCAACAACGTCTGCACCATGGTCATCCTCTATAACCGATAGCACATAGGACTTATGGAACGCTGCATAGTCAAAGAAGATGAAAATCAAAAGGTATAGTTCTATGTAAGTGATTTTCATAGATAAAGAGTTTCATGTGTATGTACCAACACTTGGATTTAATTTGTCATAACTCGTAGTCTAGGATGATGAGTTCATTCTTCATCCCCATGGACAAGGTACGAGAGATTTGGGAAAGAATTCCTCCCTTGGATAGTACTTGGAGATTTGAGCGCCCTAAATTTCCTTTGCTTTCATTCCAGCTTCTCCAAGGACAAGGCTAAATTTCCTCTTTTTGTATTGAAGACACTCTTAGGATATCTAGGAGGTAGGCTATTAGATGGAATGTAGACAAGATCATGCTGCTAGAGAAGCAAGCAATGATCTCAATGTTTGGTGTTGAGCTTGGCATCTATGACTTGTGCAGTTGATACTTTTTGACACATGCTGCATATAGTCTAGCTTGTGGAATCACAAACCCACGCCAGTTGGCACAATACGGAAAACATGATTGCTCAAACATAAGCAACTAGTCCTTCAACTTATAGAAGAGAGTCTGAGGTAAATGAGGAGACTAGATTGCTCAACCTCAAGGTGCTCGTGACAAATACTGATGACGAAACACATTGCTCAAAAAGACCAAGGTACAAGGAGGAGGGCCCTTTAGATAAGGGCAAGAGGCCATAGTATTTTGTAACTTTTCTCAATGACTAGAAACAATCAAAATTTATTTGTTTTATGCATCAAAGTTGGATCGATTTTGTACCAAAATCTTGCAAAGTTTTTTTGTTTTGTTTTGGTTACAACCATCATTTACATTATGGAAAGTTGAAATTACATATAGTCTGCTAGCTACATTAAGGTTTGTGTATGGAGTTATGGCATGTTAACCCTCATGCACATTCCTATCACCTACGACGGATGTTGTATTATTTATTTGGTAGAGTCAGGTACCGGGCTTGTCGGTCCATTAGGAAAAGGGTAAGAGTGATTGCCGATGAGAGGCGCACTCTAAGTGGAACATTCAAGGGATTAGTTGGCTAAGCATGGGCGCCCAAGTGTGAATGGGGGCGAGCTCATATAAAAGTCAACTAAACCTAAAATTCACTCATTCTCTCATTTGTGCAATTGAAGAGTGCTCTTGCTCCATCTCCATCTTCTTCTTCTTCATCTCCTTGTGTGTGTGTGTGTATGCATGAGAGAGAGAGAGAGAGAGAGAGAGTGCGATCGAGCATTGCGACGACGGCACGGTGGCGGCGAAGCGGTTGAGCGCGGCGCAGTGGCGGCTCCTTCTTCTTCGTGGCGAGGAATCCTCCACGACAGCAAGCGTAGAGAGGTGAGTGACACACCATCGCCATCTTTGAGCTTACTAGTTTAGGCTTGTTGTGTGCTTAGAGCCATTTGTGGCTCGCACACAGTGTATCGACAAGTTCCTTGCATTGACACGTGCGACATACGCGCACATCTTTGGCGCCATTGCCGGGGAATGCCATACACTAAGCTTGAATGGCCTCTGTGCTTCTTTTGTGGTGCAATTTCAACCATAGGAAAGGAAGGAAGGTGTGTGTGTTGAGAAGAAGGATTTTGTGTTGCTACTATGTATTTTTTTGTTAATGAAGTTTTGAAAGGTTACTGTGTTTTCTCTGTGTAAGGTGTTAGTATTAAGGTTGTTAGTTTTGTGTAATGTAATGTACAGCAAGTAGGAAGTAGATCTGTGAGAGCTAATGAAGTGTGTTAGTGTGTAACAGTAGGTGTATTAGTTGGAAGTAGGTAGGTAGAGTGTGTGTGTGCTCGCGCGCAGGCCGCGGAGACCTTATCCCAAAAAAAAAAAAAAGTAGGACCGGAATCGAGAATATCTCCCAGACCCAAGCCCAAGCTCACGCTCAGGCTCAGGCCTCAATCGCCCTTTGAAACTACGTATTTTAGCCTCACACGTAGCTAAAAATCGATTTTTTGAGGACCAACGAAGCTTTAGGTGACCGAACGTTGTGTTGTAAAGCACACTACGACCCTCTGAGTGATATTACCCGATGGTAGAAGCCTTGCCGAAGTGCAAGAGGTTGAGCGGTATATCCTTGCAGCGAGGGAAAAGGAAATTGAGAGCTTACGCAAGGTGGAGCAACGAAGATAGTTAAAATCGGAAGCCCCTATTTCAATATCCTTGCTAGGAGGGCAATCGAGTGCTTCTGACTTAGCAACCGCTAAGGGCCAACCCCTAGAAAGCAACATTGCATCTAGCTCAAAGGACACCCCTAGCACCTCAATCCTAGATGGAGCGTTCTTAAATGAGAACTGGGAGTATGAACTACAAGCGGAAACTCTAACCGACTTATACACAGGTCACACCTATCACGTGGGTTGGTTAGATGTCCTACAATCCACAATGGGTGCTACTAGTGTGGAGGATCAACAACAAAGAGTTTGTGAGGTCATCCATAGGGTCATTGAGTTAGAGAGACAGAACAAAGGGATCAACATGCTTTCAACGGGTCTCATGAGGTTCTTGGATACAGGAAAGGCTAAACAACCGACCTTATCGCAAATGGAGACTTCCTTGGTAAGTCTGATGGATCCTCCATATGTTGTTTCACCAGCGGTCTCAGTGCAATCTGAGCCCACAAGTGATAGCTTTACCTTTCCAAGTCTAGCTCATCTTTCTCTTGATGAAACCACGGCTACCATGCCTATTCTAATGATGGGCATGCCGAGAAACACGCCATGGACCTCATTTGTTAGTAAAGCACCGCTACATGGTAGCTCAATGCCTGTAACAGTACCTACAAGTGTGTACCAATCGTATACACCCATGGGTCCTCGTACTCATGTAGTTCCTACCCCTCCCATTGTTTCAAATACCTATGCTCCACAACCACAACACCCAAGTTCTTATTTCCATGGGACTATACCGGCTAGCATTAGCATGTCACATTGATGTCTGCTATGCCTAGGGCCACACATATGAACTTTGGGCCGCCACATGGCACAACATCGTACCAAACGTGGAACCCAAGGGCTTCCTATGCGCCAAGCCCAATGCCAATACCTACTCCACATATAGTCTATGGAGTGCCTTCACTCACAGTGCCTACTCACTTAGGTGACTTGGCAACATTTTCTCAAGCTATCAGTCGATCTATTGCTGAGAATATGTGTAACACGCCTGATAGAGAGCCTAGAAGTAAGGCAGTACAAATAGCCAAGCTCACACAATAATTTAGTGGAGACGGGGATGTGAGAAAGCATATCGAAGTGTTTGAACAAATATGCGATTCTCTAGGAGAACACAATGACCTGCATAAGAGTAATGCTTTAAGCCTAACCTTAAGTGGGAAGGCAGGGGATTGGTATAGGACCCTAAGGGTCGAAGAAAAAACGATTTACCCTACTCTTAGGAGATTGTTCTTGAAAGAATACATACGAGAGGGAGTGCTTTGGGGTGTAGCCTCTCAGCTCGAGAAAGCCCAACGTGAGGAAGGAGAGTCGGTGAGAGACTTTATTAGTCGCTTGAAGCATTTGAATTCTCGTTGTAATCCAAATGATCGCTTCAATGATAATCAATTGCTTTGATAGATTCATTAGGGGATTCCGACATGAGAATATCTACAATGGCCTAGTCATTAGAGGTATCACCACTTGGGAAGCAGTCATCACCACCAATGCGATCCAATTGGAGGATAATTTAATGATTCAAGGAGAAAAAGTGTCTGTTGAGCCTACATCTATTAGCTCGCAAGCATTAGGGCATCAGCCAATGACCCTAAAGCCTATTGCTAAGGAGCCAAAGATATCTGAGATGAGTTTAGCAGATCTCCCCAAGGCTATTCAAGAGAGTCTTAGAGACAATCGTGATATGCAAAACAATCATATGTATCCAAGAAGGGAGCAACAATGGTGCTCAGTATGCTATGGACCGCATAGTACCAGTGAATGCCCTACTTTTAGAGTAAAATTCAATGGGAATTGCAATGCATGTGGAAGGTATGGTCATCAAGCTAAGGATTGCATAGTATTTAAATGCGCGATGGCCAATAGACCAACCGTAGCATGGACAGACACACCTCGAGTGCTTGCATTGATGCCTGTGGAAGGTATGGTCATCAAGCTAAGGATTGCATAGTATTTAAACGCGCGATGGCCAATAGACCAACCTTAGCATGGATAGACACACCTCGAGTGCCTGCATTGATGCCTGTGGAAGGTATGGTCATCAAGCTAAGGATTGCATAGTATTTAAACGCGCCATGGCCAATAGACCAACCTTAGCATGGACAGACACACCTCGAGTGCCTGCATTGATGCCGGCCCCACCTCTTGAACAAACAGCACAACACATGGTCCCTAGGGCCCAAAATGTTGTTCAAACAACACCCTTACCACCTCCAGTGCTAGGACCGCAACCACCACATCCGAGAATCACTTCAGTGAATCAAGTGGGTTGTGAGTCATCTATTGCTTGTTTGAAAGGCTGTGAGGAAGATATAGATCCTAATATTGCCGATGGGATGGATGTGCTTGAAGAAAGTCCACAATACTACATGGAGGACTATTGGGGACAAGTCAAACCTGTATATCAAGTAGCTGCTCTTACGGCAAGAGGCCAAAATACCAATTACACTACTAAGAGACCACCTCTTCAATGCTATGAGTGTGGAGGTCCACAGGTACCAATAAACGTACTCACACGATTGATGCTCCAAAAACAAAATTATATTCTTGAGGAAAGAGACACGGCATCAATTGACCAATCTCAGAAAAAGAAGAAAACAAGAAGGAAGAGATCGCAAAAAGCAACGAAGTCAGACCCTAGTTCAAAGACCAACATAGGGACTGGTGACGACCCCGTATATATGAACGATGCTGAAGAGGATTCTGATTCAGGAGAAACCATGGAGACCAGAACGACCACTAAGATAGAGACCAACAAGGAAGATCTTCATGAGCCACAATGGCCAGGATCCAAGAAGAAGATAGGAACTTATCCAAACCCTACAAAGGAGATTGAGCGAGTCAAGCAATTAAGGAGTTTGGTAGAAGATACCCAAAGGGATCTAGAACCAGCACCTAGGCAGATCCAGATTACAGACACGGTGTTCCCTATGCAACAACAAGCTCACCAAGTCCATAGACCCTTAGCTATACCTAGTGTCATCCAAGACTTAAAGTCATGGGAAAGTGTGCGTATCCACTTCTTGATGGAAAGAATGTTTACAGAGGGCTACCTGATCCTATCAAAGAAATGGATATCCCATCTTCCCCACGTCAAGGGACTGAAGTCCAAAAGGTGCCGCTAAACATTGCCAAATTGATGGATTTCATGTCTTCAGAAGTTAGAACCACCATCATGTCCAAACTATATAAAGACCCTGAGCTAGTCTCAGCTCTTCGAGCCTTCCTCAATGGAGAACTGAAGTGTGGACTACCACAATTTGCATAGATGGATGGAGCGGGGGAGATGGCAATAGAGGAGGAACACTTAGATCCACAACCTGACCTAGATGAGAACCTTATTATAGAAATACATGTTAACAAGTTAGGACAATACTTTGAGGGTGATGAATCCAATGTGACCATACCAATCACTACTAAGGGATTAACTGTGAAGGAAATCCTTGATGGTGGCGCTGGGGTTAGCATTGTGACTAAAAATTGCTGGGAAACTATGGGAAGACCTCAACTTGCGACCACAACCATAGTAGTGAAGATGGCCAATGGGTCTATTGTTAAACCTATTGGGATGCTAGAAGATCTCAAGATCAAGGTCTTTGGACATAAAATACGGATTACCTTCATTGTTATGGATTTCTCCAAGCACACTATGGCATCGAAGATGATCTTAGGACGTCCTTTCATGAGGGAAACAAAAATGGTACATGACTGGTCTAAAAAGCATGTCTACTTGCAGTTCCAAGACTTAGTCATTCGAGTGGATCTTGTGACTGGTCGAGCACATCCTCTAGGAAACAGGTTTATAATCGATCATAGATCTGACACCACAATTCACTCGGCCCCATTGCAGTATTGTTATACGTGTAAAGAGGACACTGATGTTGGGGAAGATTCTCCTTATATGGATGTACTACCTGGGATGACTGTGTCGGACAATGTGGATTGGGTCCACCTAGCAGCAACCATAGACACTTGGGGAAATAGGGGGACAACCTGGGTAACACCTGAGGGGGATGAAATGCCACCACTCGTACCCTTAAATATGCTAGAAGCAATACATGTAGCTTTTGAGCAGACTCATCCTAATATAACGAAGAAAACATACAAGTGGGTCCCTAAAGCTTCTTTAGTGACCATAGCTAGTGCTAAAAAACAAAAGCCTTGTAAGAAACGTGCCACTTGCTCCAAGAAATGTAAGGAAACATTGCGTTGGATTCCTAAAAAACTATTGGAAGCCCAAGGCTACTATGAAGGAAATGATAAAATATGGGTGCCAAAACGTAAATTGTGCTCTTACTTGTCACCGGGCCCATGTGAGACCAATCTTGTAGCTCCAAAACAAATTGAAGATTTCGGAAAAGAAAAAATCACAGAATGCTACACACTCACTCCAGAGCTAGTTTGGGTACCAAAGAAAGAACGATTTGTTCCACCTAGCTCAAGAACAAGGAAATCAAATGAAGCTTCTTGCTCTTCATGTAGTTCCTATACGAAAATAGAAGCTTCGAGACAACCTCCACCTACCATTGTACATATCCATACAAGCAAGAAAGAGTTAGCACCTCCCGTTGTTAGTTCACCACCTACAGCAATGTTGCAAATAAAATCATGGGAGAGTACCTTACCACCCTTAGATGAAACGCATAGGGCGGTCGAAAACTATTGGTTAAAGTCTTCACCTATAACAACTTGGAACAACTGGTTTCAAAGGGTGACGACATCATTTCTTTTATCATAGCTTAACTACAAGGTCTTCTAGGTATAGCCTCTAGTCAGCCCTCGGACATAAAATACTTGGCCCTCGCGATTAAACAACTTAATTGACCAGAGAAAATTAAGAAGCTTACCCATGGTATTAATAGTCGATCTTTAGTGCCTTTCGATCGTTAAATTAGCGATCCCATACTTGTTTAATTTTTTACCTTTACAAATGTTTATGCGTTTGATTATATTGCAATATAATGTTTATTGCTGACAAATGGTTTAAAATTCTATTACCAATCAAATTGTCTGCCTACGACTGCAGATGCTTTTTGATTGTTTATGAGAATGCAATTACTGTGCCAATGTTGTTTGATTTTGCAGTGACTGAAGGAGGCTAAGGACATTCATCTCAAATGCTCTTCCACCTCGATGAACGAGCTTCTACTCAATAGCTTCCGAGGATGAAATCTACATCAGGAAGGGGGGCATGTTAATCCTCACGCACATTCCTATCACCTACAATGGATGTTGTATTATTTATTTGGTAGAGTCAGGTACCGGGGTTGTCGGTCCAATAGGAAAGGGGTAAGAGTGATCGCCGATGAGAGGCACACTCTAACTGGAACATTCAAGGGATTAGTTGGCTAAGCATGGGCGCCCAAGTGTGAATGGGGCGAGCTCATATAAAAGTCAACTAAAATCTAAAATTCACTCATTCTCTCATTTGTGCAATTGAAGAGTGCTCTTGCTCCATCTCCATCTCCTTGTGTGTCTGTGTGTATGAGAGAGAGAGAGAGAGAGAGAGAGAGAGAGTGTGATCGAGCGTTGCGCCGACGGCACGACGGCGGCGAAGCGGTTGAGCGCGGAGCAGCGACGGCTCCTTCTTCTTCGCGGCAAGGAATCCTCCACGACAACAAGCGTAGAGCGGTGACTGACACACCATCGCCATCTTTGAGCTTACTAGTTTAGGCTTGTTGTGTGCTTGGAGCCATTTGTGGCTCGCACACAGTGTATTGGCAAGTTCCTTGCATGGACACTTGCGACATACACACACATGGCACAACTTACAATGGTGTTTTCCAAACCCTTCCCTTGCCTTGATTCTATAGCTGCCAATTTGCATGTGGTCTTGCCACATAGGATACTTCCCATATCTTCCTATGTGGTCTTGCCACATAGGATACTTCCCATATCTTCCTCCTATGTGGTCTTGCCACATAGGATACTTCCCATATCTTCCTCCTCTATCTTTTTTTAGCTAATCTCAATGCATGGCCAATGTGATTGTCTTTGACGTGTTCCTTGCGATGTGACATGTGCATAAGTTTTTGATGTTACCATATACATGTGGTAGTGGTGTGTGTGAACACACTAGGACCGTTGGGGCATTGTTTCCCTCTTTAGGAGGTTTTTTCCTCCGAGCATTGTATATACGCCCATCACTCTAGCGCTATCTATCTTTCCATTGCACATTAAGTAACACACTCTCTATTGTGTGCCTTGAGCTTCCTTCATCTTCTCCAAGTTGTGTGCGTTTTTCTGCAACCCTAATTCCAACAATTGGTATCAGAGCAGGTTACGTCCTCCTGGGCTTAGTCGCCAGCTGCTCCAGCACACGCCTGCTCTCTTTCTCCGATTACACTGAGGTTTGGCGAGCGTTCGCACGTCAACAAATATTTTGGGCATGCTCGTAGAGCTCAGTCTGCTCAGATTTTTGATTTGGACTCATTTCGGCCTCCGTTTCCACTACAGGCAGTAATGCACAGACTATTTTGTCATTTTGTGCAGAGTTTTTGTCAGTGCCGTTTTTTGCATAACAGGTGCCGTATAGTCTTCTACGGTTTCTGCTATATAGCACGTGTTGTTCCAGCTTCATTTCTCCTCTTTTCGGGAAATTTTCACATCAGGTGCAACATTTATCATGGTTGACAACAACACAGATGTGTTCAAGATGTTTGCTGTTGAGGACAGGTTGGATGGGGACAATTACCCTATGTGGGCTTACATGATGCAACATGTTCTTGTGTCAAAGGGCGTCTGGAATATTGTGCAGGGCATTGATGTACGTCCTGGTTCTGAGGATGCACGCGATGTTGAGGATGTTGCAGGTGTTGTTGCAAGGATTGCTGCTATTAGAGTTGTTTTGCCTACAGCAAAACAAGCTCGTTGGGATGTAAAGGATGCGCAGGCTCATGCATTGATTGCGTTTCTGTGAAGCACACTATTGTTCCTCACATCCGTTCAGCAAAATCTGCAAAACAGGCTTGGGATATTCTAGCTGGTCTTTATGCAAGTCACAATGAGGCTAAAATTGCTTTACTGCGTAAAGAGCTGGAGTCGAAGATTATGCATGAGGAAGATGATATGGACACTTTCCTTGCTATTGTCAAGGATATCAATGAGCAGCTTATTTCTGCAGGTGATGTCATTTCAGACAGTGCCCTTGTGCAGACTGTTCTTGATGCCTTACTAGATTCTTAGCAGACTTTTGCTAGTACTTGGAGACTTATGACCCAAGGAAATCCAAAAGTTGTCAAGTTTGATGCATTATGCACATTGCTGTTGCAAGAGTCACTTTCCAGAAAAAATAGGACTAAACAGCGTGCAGTTGAACAGGCTTTTATTGCTTAAGGGTGGTAACAGCAATGCGGCCACTTCTTATGGTTCTACTGCGAGTGGCAAAACATTTGTTCCTAATGCTTTTGCTGGCAACAATTCTTCTGGAAATTCTGTTGATAAGGGAAAAAAGACGATGCGTTTCCATTATTGTAAAGCTAATGATCACTTGATCAAGTCGTGTCCTAAGTTGAAGGCCAAAGAGGCTAAGAAGAAAAAGGGTGGTTCCACTACAAATGCAGCCATTGTTGAGTCTTCTATGAGAGGAGACTGTGTTGCTAATGTTGATGCAGAATGGGCTTTTAGCACAGAGTGCACTTACAATCCTGTTGTCCACGATGCATGCTTGTCAGTTGCTGCAAATTCACATGTGTGGTATTTTGACAGTGGTGCTACAAAGCACATTACCTCACATCGTGAATTGTTCACCTCTCTCGAGTCTGTCGCTCCTGGAAATTCGGTCACTTGTGACAACAATGCCTCTTATCCGGTTCAGGGTGTTGGAAAGATTGTGCTTACTACTGCTAATGGCGGTTCTTTCACACTCGTTGATGCACTTTATGTACCTAGGATCAAGAAGAATCTTTTGTATGTATCTGCACTTGCTAGACTTGGACTTGTAGTCAAATTTGTGGGATGACAGATGTACAGTTCATGTCTCAGTTGATGAAATTGTTGCATCTGGCCTTTTGTGCCGTGGGCTGTATAAGCTCACTTTGTATGACAAGTGTGGGCAAACTTTTGCAAATGCTGTTGCAGATTCAAGGGCTGTTTCAGATTGGCATGCACGTTTTGGTCATCTGAATTTTGCTAGTTTGCTGCATTTGCATAAATCTGATATGGTTGCTTCTTTGCCGCCTCTTGAAGCACCTGTCAAACATGTTTGTGAAGGCTGTATTTTGGGTAAGATGCAGCGTTCTAAGTTTCCAAAGGATGGTTCAATTTGGGCCACATGGAAGTTGCAGCTTGTGCATAGTGGTGTTTGTGGGCCCATGCAAACTCCGTCCTTGGGCAATTACCTGTACTTCGTGACTTTCATTGATGATTACTCTAGGCATGCATGGGTATTTCCACTTAAAGCGAAGTCCGAAGTTTTTATGTGCTTCAAACAATTTCTGGCTATGGCTGAAAATGTCTCGAAATGTACTATGGGCACCCTCCATTTTGATCAAGGGGGGGAGTATATGTCTCATGAATTCAATGCATTTCTGGCTAGTCATGGAATAAAACACCAATGTACAGTGCCTTATACACCTCAACAAAATGGTGTTGCTGAGAGGAAAAACAAGTCACTCACGAAATGGCACCATGTATGGTCAAAAGTCAGGCTTTGCTAGATTCTTTTTGGCTTTAGGCCATCATGTGTGCCACTTATGTACTAAACAGGTGTCCTACGAAAGCTTTGCAGTCTATTACTCCATATGAATCATGGCATGATAGAAAGCCTTCTATTGAGCACATGAGTGTTTTTGGCTACTTGGAATATGCTTTGGTGCCACAAACACAACGCAGAAAATTGGATGATAACGCTGTCAAATGTATTTTTGTTGGTTATAGTGCTGAAAGCAAAGGTTACATGTTGTATCATTTGTAAACAAAACGTATTCTGGTTTCACTGGATGTAGTGTTTGTGGAAGATCCTGTTCAACCCTTGCTGTCATGTACTAGAGACAGTAATGTAAGCTCACAGGACATTTATGACACTTTGTTGCCTCTTTTCAATGGTGGAAATAAGAATGTAAGTTCCAATGAGGCAAATGTACAGCCTATGGGGGTTTTGAAAATGTTACAGATTAGCCTATTATTGATGCATATGTACGTGATGTACTTGATGAGGAAAGGGCTGAAAATGAGCAGGCTAGAGGTATGCCAAAACGGCTGGTGCACACTTTGCGTGACAGTAAATTGGATGCACCTTTGTCTAGTCATACTCGTTCAGGCTCTCGCCATGCATCTTATGCATCAGATTGTTATGCTTTGGCTGTGTCTAGCTTACATGATGTTGAGGAGCCTCTGTCTTTTGATGAAGCACAAAATTCAGAAAATTGGATGGCTGCCATGCAATCAGAATATGATGCACTTATAGAAAATGACACATGGACTTTATGTGATTTGCCTCCTGGCAAAAAGGCCATTGGTACGAAGTGGGTTTACAAGTTGAAACGCAAGCCGGATGGTGAGATCGATCACCATAAGGCTCGACTTGTTGCAAAGGGTTATGCACAACAAAAAGGCATAGATTATGAAGAGACTTTTGCTCCCATTTGTGGTATGACTACTGTGTGTTTTCTATGTGCATTGGCAGTTCATTTTGGTTGGGATGTACATCAATCAGACATTGTTACTGCTTTCTTGAATGGTGACATATTTGAGGAAGTTTATGTAACGCAACCTCGCGGTTTTGTCATAAAAGGACAAGAGAACAAAGTGTGCAGATGTAAGAAGGCTTTGTATGGGTTGAAGCAATATCCTCGTGCTTGGTATGAGAAAGCTGACACTCATTTGGTCAAACGAGGCTTTTGTAACAGTCCAACAGAAAGCACATTGTATGTAAAGTGTGAGGGTGATGTTCTTCTCATTGTGGTTCTTTATGTCGATGATTTGTTGATCACTGGACCAAATGAGAGACATATTGCTGAATTTAAGGCTGATTTGAATGCTACTTTCAAGATGAAAGATTTGGAGTTGTTGCATCATTACTTGGGTATACAGTTTAAGCAGTGTGATGGTGGTATTACCTTGTGTCAGAAAAATTACATAGAGACATTGCTATGTAAATTTGGACTTGAGGATTGCAAACCTATTGCCACTCCCATGGAAACAGGTTCAAAGTTGAGTCTACATGATGCTGGCGATCCTGCTGATGTCACTCTTTATCAAACTGCTATTGGCTGCCTCATTTATGTATGCAACACGAGGCCGGATATTTTGTTTGCAATCTCACAGGTCATGAGATTTATGCATAGCCTAGGGTCTAAACATTGGCAGGCTGTCAAGAGGATTTTCCGCTACCTTACTGGCACTTTACATCTTGGCTTGTTTTATCCCAAGGGGGGATCATTGCTGCCAGATTTACACGCTTTTTTGGACTCAGATTGGGCTGGTTGTTTTGACACGCGAGTGTCCACAAGTGGTTTTTGTTTCATGCTTGGCAGTTCATGTATATCATGGTTGAGCCAGAAGCAACCTACTATGGCCACTTCGAGTTGTGAGGCTGAGTATAGGGCAGTCTTCACAGCTACGGTTGAGTGTGTATGGCTCAGACGCCTTATGGCTGATTTGGGTGTTGGACAGGACACTGCCAACACTATCTACAATGACAGTCAGAGTGCATTGGCAGTTACGAGGAACTCAATTTTTCATGCTCGCATAAAGCACATTGAGGTGCATTACCACTATATCAGGGAGAGGCTCTCAGCAAGAGAGATCAGCTTGGCTTATGTGCCAACATAGGACAACCTTGCAGATCTTTTCACAAAGGCATTGTCTCGTGAGAAGCTTGAAGCTTTCCGCAAAGCTTTGGGCTTACTCCCCTTTGTGGAGTGATCATGTCCTTAGGGCATGGCACTTCCCTTTACTCATGTGGGAGCTCTCGTTCACCGCATCACTCCAGGGGGGATTTGTTACCATATACATGTGGTAGTGATGTGTGTGAACACACTAGGACCGCTAGGGCATTTTTTCCCTCTTTGGAAGGTTTTTTCCCCCGAGCATTGTATATACGCCCATCACTCTAGGGCTATCTATCTTTCCATTGCACACTAAGTAACACACTCTCTATTGTGGATAATGTGTTGCACACATAACAAGCACAAACATTACAAGGATACATATTTGTAATTCAAAAGATTAGCATGTCATCAAACCAATTACATTACCATGTAGTTAGTGATATGTTGATTTGTCCACGCACTTATGAATGTCTTGTGAAATGTCTCCACAACTTCTTGGAAATTTGCATGGCTTCAGTCTATGGGTTCAATTCACCAAACTTGATTATTGTGTCCAAGGTTTTCCAAACCTTCGCCTTGCGAGTCCGTCTTGCACCATTGTCTGCATGATCAACTACATTATAGTGCACATTTTTCCACCAATTGTATCTCAATGCTTGTCTTTCTTATGCATTATGGCTTTTGCATTGTCTTCCAGTCGTCGTAGGCATTGATAGGAGGAGTCGGGATTTCACACCACCAATAGAAAAATTGTTTGGAACATCTTGGCCATATTTAGACCTCTTTTCATTCTAATCTATCTTAACATGTCCTCTGTGCAAACCCATCTTTGAGAAGACTTTATCTAAAGCTGAGATTTTGCTTTGCTTTGTAGGGAGAAATCAAGCGGTCCAAGCAAAATATATGTAGAGAAACATTAGTTTTTTTATTATCCTACAAAGTGCATGCATTGTGCATATGTGCACTTTGGAAAGTGGGATATCCAAAATGGGTCAAAAGTTGGGGTCACGAAGATGCCTATCCGACGCTCTTCTCCAATATGGTTTGTTCAGGATGTGAACCCCTCCCATGCAATATAAGCAAGGAATTTTTCTCGTTGCTCCTTTGGAAATTTTGTACATGCATTTCAAGGTCTTTATGTCTCCCACCATGTGCCACTCCATTGTGTAAGAGGCTTTCTTTGTTTGCTTGTAATTTTCGGGATGCTAGTTTGATGGAAAATCCAATTCAATACATTGAAGTTCTCAGCTGGCACTTTGTAAGATACTTTCAAGCTTTTTGGAATGCACATTCTGAAGCATACAAGTAAATTGTAACATTAATTGAGCTTCAATATAACGATAGCTCACCTTGAAAATTGCAAGATGGAAAATATTGTTCTCAAATTGCACACTAAAGTTTATGGGATCATTTAGTCCAATGCTTGCATCTAGGACTCTATTCATGAGTGTGATTGTGACTCGCTCAACCTTGGTCTCCTTTACAAGCTCGCACTCATCTACCTCGATGACAAATTTTAGGACACCGTTGCACTCTTCAAGAGTAACATGGAGCGACTGCATGATGTATGTTTTCAAAGTGATCAATTCATAAAAAATATTGTTATACTTACCTCCAAAACGAGGGGATGATGACCATCAAATTCAGCTCCTACCAGGAAGCTCACTGCCTAACAAGCCTCCTTATCGAGTTTCCCAAGCTCAACAAGAGGAGATTATGAGGAAAGTACAAGAATTGGTAGACAAAGGGATGGTGAGGCCTAGCTCCTATCCATATCACTATAAAAAACAGAATACATAAGAGGCAATGAAATTGAGTAATGAATCCGTCATTACTTCATAGAGTGAAACGTAAAGAGATGATCATAGTAAAAATAGGATATGTGCTAGTTCCAACTGGATTTTAATAAATAAGAGTAGGATAGTATAGCAACATTTGGAAAGGATTCTAAATGAAGAAGAGGCACCATTGCATGATTAACATGAAAAAAAAAAACAATAACTTTCGTTACCAAATGTGCTTTCGAGTTATTGATCTCTCAAAGCTTTAAAGATGTATCACCACGGTTACAAGCAACAACAACAAAGTCTTCTTCTCCCAGGAGTGTGTCCAAAATGAGAGAGAGAAGGGTCCTTTTTATAGATTTTCAGCAAGTTGGGGATGTGCTTAAGCGGTCTTCTTGCTTCTAAGCTAGCCCCTAGCTTCCAAGGGTGCCCCCTATTCCTATTTTAAGATGTAGAGGTGTCCTAGACTCACTTGCTTGCCAAGAAAGGTAAAAAATATCCATCCCCTAAGCCTTCCGTGCCAACCTACACCTCATGTAACCCCATGTTTAGAGTCCATGGCTATGGGTCATTCTATGGACATGCATACACATGCCCATGCACATGCACATGCATACACACACATACACACACATACCTTTAAATTATGAATTAAATGTATTAGCTTTAGGATAAGGATTAATTGACTAAAGTGAACTTAGCTTATCAGAATTCATTTTTGAAAGTTGCTTTTAAAAGATCAGCTTGAGGACGACGAGCCAATGTGTTAGATGCACACACTTGCTATATTTAGTAGTTTTTGGAGCAGATAACGATGTTTAAGGAAATTCAGGGTGGAGTAGATTTAGACGAGACGATCACGTCTAGGCAAGCACCTCAAAGCTTACTTAATTTGGATAAAAGAGACAAAGAAGTTGATTTTTTTTTTTTAAGGCCTTCATCAATATATACATCAAAAGCTCATCGGAGGTAAGAAAAGATGCTAAAAATAGAGATTTTTACTTTATGACCAAAATGGCCTAATAATTGTATTTTACATGGAGACCCGCTCCTAGGATAGTGGAAACCTTACGTTCTCCCCAACCTGAATAATTGAGATGTCCTCATCTCAAATGTAAATGGGATGATCTTTATGGAGAGAAGTTTTGTCTTCACATGTTGCATCTTCTTCAAGAATGTCTTCCTACTCGATCAAGTGCTCAGTGATGCTTTTGTTCCTAAGCTTCCTTTCTCGAGTGTCAAGATCGCAAAGTTTCTCTCTCATCAGCTTGGTCTTCTATAGTTGGGTCTTCCATAATAACAACATGGGCGTGAGCTATAGCTCCTCTTCCACGGCCTCTTCCTGCATTCCCTTCTCCATGACAAACAGGTTGACCTCTACCATTTGGTGTTACAAGAATTGCATTTGCAGTTGTTGCTACATTTCTTTTGGGACACTGGTTTCTATAGTGATCTAGCCTCGATCTAGCTCATTACACTCATAGCAATGAACATCTAGATCCTAGTGTTGACTTACTATAGTTGTTGTTACTACAAAACAAGGTTGATAAATTAGGGTTCCAATTATCGAGATTAACTGTCTAATTCCTAAAGTTTTTTGTGCCTCGATTCTAGGCCATTTCTTTAGCCAAAGGTGTTGCCCTTAAGAGAGCATCTTGGAGTGATATGGGTCTCATTGCTTCAAGACAAGTTTCCAAAGGCTGATTTAATCCCTGACAAAATCTAGCTTCCTGCTGCTCAATGGACATCTTGGGTGCATATCTTCGTAGGGTTACGAATTTAGAGCAGTACTCCCCTACGGATAAGGATATTTGCTTTAAAGCAAAGAACTCATTCATCTTGATGGCCCGATGAGATGGTGGAAAGTATCACTCTGTAACTACTCTTTTAATATCCTCCCAAGATTGGTAAGATCATAGGATACCCAAGTCCTTGTAATACTGCTTCCACCATATCTTCGCATCACCAACAAGGCAAAACATGCCAAGCATAGTTTGATTTTCTGATTGGGTACCTACAGCTTCAAAATAGCCCTCCATAGCCACAATCCAAGATTTTGCATTGCACTCAATATTGGTTCCCTCGCCTTTGAATGTGGGAGATTGGGCTTGGTTTAGGACAATTTTTTTCTCGTGTATGATAGTGTACAAGGCAATAAATGGTACCTACGCAATAATACATTTATTGGTGGCTTGATTTACACAAGGATACTATGATCTGTTCTAGTATACCCTTAGGTCTCTCCACAAATCCATATGCAAGTTGCAGTTTCATTTGTGTTTTTCTAAGAGCTAGTCTCCCCCATTTTCCTCATATTTATTTTGTCGCTATGGCTACTCCAGCCCCACTATTAAGTATGTCTTCTCCTTCAAAATAATCACCCACCTTGTTTACAGGTATTGGTTTTGCTTTTGGTTTGTCCTATGTTAGCTTACCCATTTGTTCATTTAAGGGGATGTCTTGAATAATTTTCAATCACATCTTCTCTAGATTTGCCCACTTTTGTCCATATATTTGGTCTGATTTTCAACAACTCTAAGAGAGTAATCTTGCATTGTATAGGAGAAGACATGAGTTCATGCAGGCGCTTAGTGCCCATGATTTTTGGTTTGGCTTTTGATTGAGATGGTACCACTCTAACCTCGAATTTTGTTTTGTTTTCCCTTATGAAAGATGGCAAAGTTTTTAGTGATTCGGGTTTACTCTCCCTAGATCCTTCAATTCCTACATCACTATACAAAGATTGTCTATCTTCCTCCCGAGTAGAACTCGTGATCCATATTGATTTCAATGATATATTTGTAGACTTGAAAGTCACACTACCATGCTTTGCACTCCTAATCGTTTCCCATAACTCATTTGGCCATCGCTCCTCTACCTTTGGGATAGGAGACATGAATTGCCATCTTGTATTGTGAGGGTCCAGCCCGTACTTTTGGAGACTTGTTGTAGTTCTCAGTTCTTCCCAAGGAGATGCAAGAAATTCAGCTGCAAGGCATGAGAGGAGCGCATAGCATGTGCCACGACATTACAGAGGCTATTCCTGCATAGTGGCACATCCCTTAAGAGTCGGCAGCACCCCATTGGATGGGGGCCTTTTTACAAAATTGGAGGTCCTCATCTCAATCAGAGCCTGTACGACCACAGGGTCTTGTAGTTTCTTTGAGATACAGGCCGTATTAGGTTTGTTCTTGCTCAACCATGATATGCATGAACTGTCGAGCATGAAACAAAGCATACTTGTGGACACTCGCGTGTAAAAACAACAAACCCAATTTGAGTCCAAAAAAGGATGTAAATCTGGCGGCAAAGCATGTAAATCTGGCAAGAATGATCCCCCCTTGGGATAAAACAACCCAAGATGTAAAGTGCCACTCAAGTAGCAAAAGATCCACTCGATAGCCTCCCAATGCATAGACCCTAGTGGGCTATGCATAAATCTATTGACCTGTTAGATTGCAAACTGAATATCTGGCCTTTTATTGCATACGTAAATAAGGCATCCAACAACATTTTGGTAAAGAGTGACATTGGGAGGATCACCAGCATCATGAAGACTCAATTTCAAACTTGTTTCCATGGGAGTTGCAATAGGTTTGCAATCCTCAAGTCCAAACTTACATAGCAATTTATCTATGTAACTTGTTTGACCAAGGCAATACTACCATCACACTGCTTAAACTATATGCTCGAGTAATGATGCAACAACACCAAATCTTTCATCTTGTAAATAGCATTCAAATCAGCCTTAAATTTAGCAATATGTACCTCATTCGAGCCATTGATCAACAAATCGTCCATATATAGAACAACGATGAGAAGTACATAACGCTTACGCTTTACATAGAGAGTGCTTTCTATTGGATTGTTACAAAATCCTCGTTTAACCAAATGAGTGTCAGCTTTCTCATACCAAGTACAAGGAGATTGCTTCAACCCATACAACACTTTTTTACATTCACACACTTTATCTTCCTATCGTTTCATGACAAAACTGCGAGATTGCGTTACATAAACCTCCTCAAATATGTCACCATTCAAGAAAGAAGTAACAATATCTCATTGATGTACATCCCATCCAAAATGAGGTGCCAATGCACATAGAAAATGCATAGTTGTCAATTCAACAAGTGGGAATCTATTCCTTTCTGCTGTGCATAACCCTTTGCAACAAGTTGAGCCTTATAGCGATCAATCTCACCATCTGGCTTACGTTTCAACTTGTAAAGCCACTTTGTACCAATTGCCTTTTTGCTAGGAGGAAAATCACATAAAGTCCATGTGTCATTTTCTATAAGTGCATCACATTTTGATTGCATGGCAACCATCCAATTTTTTGAATTCTGTGCTTCATCAAAAGACAAAGGTTCATCAACATCACATAAGCTAGAAAAAGCCAAAGTGTAATAATCTAATGCATAAGATGCATGGCAAGAACCTGAACGCATATGACTAGACAAAGGTGCATCCAATCTACTGTCACACAAAGTATGCACCAGCCATTTTGGCATACCTCTAGCCTGCTCATTCTTAGCCCTTTCCACATCAAGTACATCATGTACATCTACATCAGTTAACAGGCTAATACGTAACATTTTAAAAAACTCCCATACGCTCTACATTTTCCTCATTGAAATTTACATTCAAATTTTCACCACTGAAAAGAGGCAACAAGCTGTCATAATTTTTTTGTGAGCTTACATTATTGTCTCTAGTACATGACAACAAGGGTTGAACACAATCTTCTAGAAACACAACATCCTGTGAAACCAATATATGCTTTGTTTGTTGATGGTACAAATTGTAACCTTTGCTTAGCATTATAACCAACAAAAATGCATTTAACAGCCTTATCATTCAAATTTTTTGTGTTGCGTAGTGGCACCAAAGCAGAAGCCAAATAGCCAAAAGCGTGCATGTGATCAATAGATGGCTTTCAATCATGCCATGCTTCATAAGGAGTCATAGATTGCAAAGCTTTCATAGGACACCTATTAAGTACATAAGTAGCACACGTGATGGCCTCAAGCCAAAACGAATGTGGCAAAGCTTGACTCTTGATGGTACATCGTGCCATCTCCGGAAGTGACCTATTTTTTCTTTCAGCAATACCATTTTGTTGAGGTGTATACGGCACTGTAAGTTGGTGTTTTATCCCACGACTATCCAAAAATGCATTAAGTTCATGAGACATATACTCCCCCCCCCCCCCCCCCCCCCCCCCCCCCCCGAACGAACGGAGGGTGCCCATAGTACATTTAGAGACATTTTCAACCATAGCTAGAAATTGCTTGAAGCACATAAACACTTTGGACTTAGCTTTAAGCAGAAATACCCATGCATGCATGCAGTAATCATCAATGAAAATCACGAAGTAAACGTAATTGCCCAAGGACAGAGTTTGCATGGGCCCACAAATACTTTGGACTTAGCTTTAAGCAGAAATACCCATGCATGCCTGCAGTAATCATCAATGAAAGTCATGAAGTAAAGGTAATTGCCCAAGGATAGAGTTTGCATGGGCCCACAAACATCACTATGCACAAGCTACAACCTGCATGTAGCCCTAATTGTACCATCCTTTGGAAACTTTGAACCTGCATCTTACCCAAAATACAGCCTTCACAAACATGCTTCACAGGTTCTTCAAGAGGCGGCAAATAAGCAACCATGAGAGATTTTTGCAAATGCAGCAAATTGGCAAAATTCAGATGCCCAAAACATGCATGCCAAAGTTTTGCATATGAAATAGTCTTTGAATCCAATTTCCACACTTTTCATACAAAGGGAGCTCATACAACCCATGACATAAAATACCATATGCAACAATTCATCATCAAAACTGAGATCCTGAAATAAATATCTAACATCCACAAATTTGACAACAAGACCAAGTCAGCAAGTGTAGATACAAACAAAAGGTTCTTTTTTATTCTAGGTACATAAAGTGCATCGACAAGTGTGAAAGAACTACCATTTACAGTAGTCAGCACAATCTTTCCAACTCCCTTGACCAGATAAGAGGCATTGTTTGCAGCACTGAATGTATCCCTATCAAAGACATCCTTGAGAGAGGTAAACAAGTCACAATGAGAGGTAATGTGCTTTGGAGAACCACTCTTAAATTACAAAACATGAGTATCTGCAACAAGTGATATACACACATCATGGATAAAAGGATCATAAGTGCACTCTACACTAAAAGCCCATTTTGCATCTACATTAGCATCACAATCTTCTTTCACAGAAGACTCTACAATGGTTGCACTTGTCGGAACCAACCTCTTTCTTCTTAGTCTCTTTTGCCTTCAACTTAGGACACTACTTGATCAAGTGATCATTAGCTTTACAATAATGGCAACGCATCTTCTTTTTTCCCTTTTCACCAGAATTCCTAGACGAGGTGGTACCAGCAGAAGCATTGGAAACATGTCATTTTCCCCTCGCCGAAGAACCATGAGAAGTGGTTACACTGCTGTTACCACTTTTTCTTTGAGCAACAATAAAGGCATGTTTAGCTGCACGCTGTTTAGCCTTGTTTTTTTCTTGAAAGTGACTCTTGCAACAATGTGCATAATGCATCAAACTTGACAACTTCTGGATTTACTTGGGTCATAAGTCTCCAAGTACTAGCAAATGTCTGGTAAGAATCTAGCAAAGTATCAAGAACAGTCTGCACAAGGGAACTGTCAAAAATGACTTTGCCTGCTGAAATAAGTTGAGCATTAATATCCTTAATACCAGCAAAGAAAGTGTCCATTTCATCTTCCTCATGTATAATCTTTAACTCCAGCACTTAAAGCTGCAATGCAATTTTAGACTCATTGCAAATTGCACAAAGACCATCCAAAATATCCCAAGCCTATTTTGCAAATTCAGTTGAACGAATGTGAGGAGTAATAGTGTGTTGTGCACTTTACCGCATGTGTCAGAGGCTCGGAACTTGCCAAACAAAGAGCACGAGCCACGAATGGCTGCAATACAGAACCACACGATCCTAACAAGCTCAAAGAGGCAATGGTGTGTCACTTGCTGCTCAATGCTTTTCGTCGTGAAGGATCCTGTGCCATGAAGAAGAGGGAGCCGCCATTGCCACGCTCAACCGCCTCACTGTCACCTCAATGCTCTCTCTCTCTCTCTCTCTCTCTCTCTCTCTCTCTCTCTCTCTCTCTCTCTCTCGCATACACACACACACACACATACACACGTGAGCACACGATGGAGAAGAAGATAGAGGTAGAGCAAGAGCACTTCTTAGCATGCACCTCCAAGAATGAGGATTTTAGGTCAAAATGGACCTTTTATAAGATTTTGACCCATTCACACATGGACGCCCATAGTTGCCGGTCATAGCAAAAATACTTTAAAAATAAGATAAATGGTGCGTCCCTCATCAACGATCACCTACACACCTATAGGACCGACAAACCCAGTCCATGACTCAAATAAGAAATAAAGCGTCCGTCAAAGGTGATAGGGTGTCTATAAGTGGTTAACATGTCCCCCTTCTTGATGTAGATTTCCGTCCTCGGAAGCTAGTGAGATGAAGCCCGTTCATTGAGGTGGAAGAGCATCTGAGTTTGAATTCTTTAGCTTTCTTCAAACATTGCAAAATCAACCAAAAATGGCACAATAATTGCATTCGCATATAACATTTAGAATTTAAAAACATATGCAGTGAATAGGTACACAAGCAACTCAAGCACCTTAGTCAGCAAGCACGACAAGAACCTCAAGCACCTTACTGATCAAGCATGACAAGCACCTCAAGAACCTTAGTCGCCAAGCATGACAAGCACCTCAAGCTTGGGTCGGGTTCCCACCTCAAGCTCAACCCTCGCTTGCCTAAGGTCATAGGTCTAAGGACTTTTAACACTAACCTTTGGAGGTCTTTAATGAAGGTAACCCTAAGGTCTTTTAAGCTGCATTAGATGCACATTGCTCTTTGATAGACTATCTCTTTTTGAATCCATATTGAGATGTAACCATCTCTCCTCTTGGTCCCTTGCTCAGATAGGTCTATAAGCACTTATTACACATTGGTCTTTGGTAGACAATCTCCTTTTGGACCCCTATTGAGATGTAACCATCTCCCTTTTTGGTCCCTTGTTGAGATAAGTCTAGAAGCACTTATTACAAATTGATCTTTGGTAGACAACCTCCTTTTGGACCCCTGTCTATATGTAACCATCTCTCCTTTTGGTCCCCTGCTGAGATAGGTCTAGAAGAACATGTCTCTATTCTAACTCTTATTCCCGTTTATTCTCCCACATTAAATGATCAGTTTAAAATGAGAAAATCATTTGGTGTAGCTAGATATTAGATTTTATGACATTACCTCTCTATTGAAATCATAGTCGTCCTCGACTATGAGGTAGAGAAAATAAAGCCTAGTCATTAGTCTATGTTTCTTAGTGGGTAGAGGATCCTTTTTTACCCTACGACATCATTCTAGAATGGATGACTAATCCATTTGGTGCTTGGGAGACTTAGCTGCCACAAGCATGTCTTCATATCATGCTTCCAAAATAGAGTGACAAGTTCTACTTGGTGTTTGGGAGACGTCGTCACCACAAACATGATCCTAAGCATGCATACTTCTTAAATTTTGTGCACAATAAAAGAAAGAGAATGAATCTTATAAGACAAAAATATTGTTCATTTAAAATGCATTTTCATTTGCTTACTCTAGTGTAGCATTGTAAGCATTGACAAGGTTCATATTATCCTTGAGCTAGGTTCCTTGCATGCATCTAACATCTTTAAAAGGATAATTCTTAAACTTAACAAGATTTCATTGGATAATCTACCATTTCTTAATACCTTGTCTTCATGTCATAGGATGGACTCAGGTTGAAGTACTTCTTCTTGATCTTTGATTTTTGGAGGGTCTGCAACTCTTCCTTCTTTTGGTGGTGCTCCTTTGTAACGCGCACGTAAGCATGGGATTGATACATGACTTTGTCACAAAGGGAGTGGATAACACATAGCCTATTTCCATGGAGAAGATAACCATCCTACAAGGTGAATGGTTCCTCTTTCTTCCCCAAAGCAAGGGCTGACATGATGTCTTTAAAGTCAGGGTGAGTATCATACTCATCTATCATAGAAGATAGATCATTGTGAGTTGCTATAGACACTGCATTAACTTTTGGTCTTCGTCGTGAAAGTGCATCGGCCACTTGATTGTGCTTACCCGCAATGTGAGCAATATGAAAATTAAATTGCGAAATAAAATTTGCCCACCTCATTTTTTTGGCGGAGAGCTTGGTTTGCGTCATGAAGTTCTTGAGGCTTTGTGATCCATTCGTAGGATGAATGGAGTCCCCAAGAGATAGCATTTCCACATGTCTAGGGCATATAGAATAGCTAGTAGGTCTTTTTTGTATTTCCCCATACTCGCTTATTGGAGGTGAGCTTTTTGACTCTCATATGCTATGGCATGCACTTCTTGGAGCAAAATAGCTCTAAGGCAATCACCACAAGCATCACATTGGACCTCAAATGGCATTGAGAGATCTAGTAGTATGAGCACACTTTGAGAGATAAGCTTCTCAAAAGCTTCTTGCACTTTTGTAGTCCATGAATACTTAATGTTCTCTTTTGTTAAGTCATGTAATGGGCCTGCTATTAGCGAGAATTTTTCTATGAAGCATCTATAGTATGCACACATACCTATAAAGCTTCGTAGCTCCTATAGATTCCTTGGATTAGGCCTTCCTTTTATTACCTCTACCTTTGTTGGATCCATACAGGTGCCATCTTAAGAGATGATGTGACCTAAATATTGAATCTCTTGTAGGAAAAATTCACTTTTCTTTTGATTAATGAAAAGGTTATTGTCTCTCACACCTTGAAATATTACTTGGAGGTGTCGCTTGTACTCCTCAAGAGAATTTGAGTGGCCTGAAGATTATTGTCCATCATGAGTTTGAATGCATTTGGAGCATTTGTCAGGCCAAAACTTGTAACTTATCCAATAGATCTTCTACCCACGGCATGGGAAATCTCTTTTTTTAATAGTGATCCTATTTAGTGCTCTATAGTCGACACACATGTGATATGTGCCATCTTTCTTTTGCACTAAAAGTACTGGTGAACAGAATGGAGAGGAGCTAGGCCTCTCCATCCCTTTTTCCAACAATTCATGCACTTGCGTCATGACCTCCTCTTGTCAAGCTTGTGAAACTCAATAAGGAGGTTTATTAGGCGGTGAGCTTCCTAGTAGGAGCTCTATTGCATTGTCATCATCCCTCGTTTTGGAGGTAGTCCACTAGGGATGTCATCAATGAAAACATCTTGGAACCCATTTAGGAAATTAGAAAACTCTGATTCCTCTTGATTCCCTTTATTGCTGCTTGTGAAACCATTGGAATCATTCACAGATTCTCCAACAAAAATCATATACACAGAAGTAGAGCTTTTCATGGACTTATAAAAAGCAAGCATATTTACCAGGGATATGGTGTTCCCCGACTCATTAGCATCTATGTACATGCCTCTTTTACCTTTAAGTAAAGTAGATTCTCCTTTCATGGAATTTCATGTTGGAAACTATGCGGTTAAACGATGGTGCCCCAACGATGACGTCCTCATGTTTGAGAGGGGAGATGAAGAAATCCTCTTTGTCCATATAGCTTTGGACATGAAGCCTCAATTTTCCAACTAAGAGAGTAACTGAGATGTCTTGTCCCTTGATAGCTTCATCGGATTTCAATGTATCTCCCATCTCGTGGGCTTGTATGCCTATCTTGGTGGTCAACTCCGCGGATATGAAGTTGTGAGTTGAACCAGGGCCAAACAAAATAAAGGCATCACGCTCTTGCATCTTTTTCCAAGCATAGGAAAGGAGAAATCCTTGGCAATGAGAATCTTCTTTTGGTGCTTCAACCATAGAGGCTCTAGGCGGCTCATTGCACACATTTCTTAGGGGGCACGCACGATAGGTTTGTCCTTGCTCCGCGCACTTGAAGCACAGGTTATCTTTGCTATAACACTCTAGCTCCTCGGGAGAAAGTTGAGTCTTGCCTTTGTAGATTTCTTACTCCTTAGCTTTATTGTTGTTGATAGAGTTGGAATGGCCTTGGGAAGAATTTTGGGCATTGCTTTTCCGCTTGACATCACTTTTGTCTTTATTTTCCATGGGCTTGACATTCCGTCTAGCCCCTTGTTGGAAATTGATGCGTGAAGCAACCATAGTGCGGTGGATCACTTCAATAATAGGACTAGGCCATTGAGAGTTGACATACTCGGACATCTCTTCGGGTAATCTCGCACAAAACTGTTGCTTTTGCTTAGCAAAGTCTATATTTTGGAAGACAGTAGCCTGGAGATGTAAGTCCCAAAACTTGTCTACGTATTTGTGGATGGACTCATGAGAGAGAAGATTCAAATTGCACCATTCGGTGAGCACTTTATCCTTTGCATCGCTTGCAAGGAATTGCTTCATGATGGAAACTTGTAGAGTTTTCCATGTCTTTAGGGCCTCGCCATTGGCTTGAAGGCTAGCCCACCATTGACGAGCTGATTTTTGGAAGTTCATAGCTACATGGCGTAGCTTGGAGGACTCCGTTGGATGAAGGCCAATACTTTGTTGGTACCACCAAAGGTGCCATCATAGGTGAGCAAAGAGATACTCTTTCCTCCCTCTTTGAAATTCTTGAGCTTTTGGGACCTTCGCCATGCAGGGTAAGATTTGCAATGTCCTCCCCTCTTGTATTCTCTAGGAGAATAGTTATTGCTTTCATCGGAAGAGCAGGAAGGTGAAGAAGAGGGTGACCTCTTTCTTACCATTTTCTTCCTCTGTTTTCTCTCTTCCCTTTCGGAGTGACGAGGAGAAGGACTGTGGGTTGAACGTTTCCTCTTGGGATAAGTTGGCGATCGTCTAGATCGTCCTCTTCGTGGAGCCACATCTTCAAAGGAACTTAGGGATTCATTACTTTCTGTTCTTTGGATTCCTCGTCTCATATGGAAGAGAGTCTTTTTTTTGGGAGTCTCATCAAGAGGCCTCCTAAGCTCTCTCTCCTCTTGGAGTGGAAGGGAAATCCCATAAGCACAAAGTTGTTGAGTAATTTTGGCTTGCAAAGCAGGGTTGCCCATAGCTTGTTGCAACCTAGTAACAAGATAATCAACAAACATGGGGACATCATCATTAGCACCTTCATGTGAAAATTAAAGTTATCAATGTTCATTCTACTCTCTTAGTTATTGTCAGCCATGCTAATTAAACTTATGTATAAAATTACTTTGTGCTTTGGTACCCTCAAAAACCTTACTCGCTACGATTCTTTAACTTTGAAAAGTAGTTCTCAAGTAGCCACACCTGTGGTTTAGACATTGTTGATTGCAAAGAATAGTGAAGAGGGTCTAACATTGCTCGGTTGATTATAGTTCCTATTGAGCTTGCTAGTAGCTCAATAATGGTTAAGCCAAAGGCAAGCCCCTAGAGGCTCCATTATTAAGACTATAGTTCCTTCCGGTGTACCTCGAACTAAGTCCTTCTCAAGCAAGATATTAGATCCATGTCCCACCCACGTACCCTATTGCAATAAACATGCCCAACCTTTCATGAACAACTTTAGGACCTCTCTTCTTAAGCAAGAAAAGAGAAACCAATAGCTCTGATACCAATGTAATGGAAATGGCCTATAAACTTTGAGAATAACGGAATTAGGATAATTATAGAGAGCATTTTTGTGAGACTACTTTGAGAACATAGAGGGTGAACTTAATTAGAGGTAGCAACATAACCACTGTACTTAATTAACTTGGCACGAACAATACTTTTGCAAGAGAGAGAGGAGAGGATTAGAGAACTTGACTATAGTTGAGGACTGGATTTCTGTGAAGTCGGTCCCCCGTCCACTAGGCTTTTGTATTATATTCTCCCATCAAGAGAGACTTGGTATTATACAACCTTTGTGTTCCTTGTGACCTTGGTGATGCTATGAAGATGAAAAGTTTCATGCATCACGAGCATAACATAGACTTTGTAAAAAGCATTAACCATCCCCGGCCTCAGTCTCAAGGCCTCAAACACCTTCGAAGAAAGAGAGAGCTAGCGGGTAATGAGGGTAGGAAAGAGGAAGGAGAATCATTCATCGTCACTCTTCTTGATAACATACATAATAGCATAGTAATGAAGATGGAGAAGATGGCAAGCTCAAGCATTGAAGCATGGCTCTTGGTTGGATTTTCATTCCTCCATAGCCAAGAGTGCTGGTGTAGGCTCTCACTTCTGAACAAGCTTGTTGAAGGAGATGGAGTTCCTCCACTTTCATCAAGTGAGAATGTGTGAAAATTGAGTGTGTGAGAGGGTATATGCCCCGAAGCTCACCCCTTTGCTTGCCTTCGTCGACCCCTCCTTGTAGCTCAAGCTTGAATCTCATTGGACCCCTCTAAGCCTAGCCAATCACATGCATAAGGAATTTCAAGCAACATGGGTAGCATTAGGACAAAAGTCCTCCTTAGTCCCCAAGAGATAGCGTTTCCACATGTCTAGAGCATATAGAACAACTGGTAGCTCTTTTTTGTATTTTCCCAATACTCGCTTATCGGAGTTGAGTTCTTGACTCTCATATGCTATGGCATGCACTTCTTGGAGCAAAATAGCTCCAAGGCAATCACCACAGGCATCACATTGGACCTCGAATGGGTTTGAGAGATCTAGTAGTGTGAGCAATTGAGAGATAAGCTTCTTGCACTTTTGTAGTCCATGAATACTTAACATTCTTTTTTGTTAAGTCATGTAATGGGCCTGCTATTAGCGAGAATTTTTCTATGAAGCATCTATAGTATGCACACATACCTATAAAGCTTCGTAGCTCCTATAGATTCCTTGGATTAGGCCTTCCTTTTATTACCTCTAGCTTTTTTTGATCCATACAGGTTCCATCTTTAGAGATAACGTGACCTAAATATTGAATCTCTTGTAGGAAAAATTCACTTTTCTTTTGATTAATGAAAAGGTTATTGTTTCTCACAACTTGAAATATTACTTGGAGGTGTCGCTTGTACTTCTCAAGAGAATTTGAGTGCCCTGAAGATTATTGTCCATCATGAGTTTGAATGCATCTGGAGCATTTGTCAGGCCAAAACTTGTAACTTAGTCAATAGATCTTCTACTCGCGGCACAGGATATCTCTTTTTTTAATAGTGATCCTATTTAGTGCTCTATAGTCGACACACATGTGATATGTGCCATCTTTCTTTTGCACTAAAAGTACTGGTGAATAGAATGGAGAGGAGCTAGGCCTCTCCATCCCCTTTTCCACCAATTCATGCACTTGCCTCATGACCTCCTCTTGTTAAGCTTATGAAACTCAATAAGGAGGTTTATTAGGCGGTGAGCTTCCTAGTAGGAGCTCTATTGCATTGTCATCATCCCTCGTTTTGGAGGTAGTCCACTAGGGATGTCATCAATGAAAACATCTTGGAACCCATTTAGGAAATTAGACAACTCTGATTCCTCTTGATTCCCTTTATTGCTGCTTGTGAAACCATTGGAATCATTTACAAATTCTCCAACAAAAATCATATACGGAAAAGTAGTGCTTTTCATGGACTTATCAAAAGCAAGCATATTTACCAGGGATATGGTGTTCCCCGACTCATTAGCATCTATGCACATGCTCTTTTCCCTGTAAGTAAAGTAGATTCTCCTTTCATGGAACTTTATGTTGGAAACTACGTGGTTAAACATGGTGCACCAATGATAACATTCTCATGTTTGAGAGGGGAGATGAAGAAATCCTCTTTGTCCACATAGCTTTGGACATGAAGCCTCAATTTTCCAATTAAGAGAGTAACTGAGACGTCTTGTCCCTTGATAGCTTCATCGGCTTTCAATGTATCTCCCATCTAGTGGGCTTGTATGCCTATCTTGGTGGTCAACTCCGCGGATATGAGTTGTGAGTTGAACCAAGGCAAAACAAAATAAAGGCATCATGCTCTTGCATCTTTTTCCAAGCATAGGAAAGGAGAAATCCTTGGCAATGATCATCCTCTTTTGGTGTTTCAACCATAGAGGCTCTGGGCGGCTCATTGCACACATTTCTTAGGGGGCAAGCACAATAGGTCTGTCCTTGCTCCGCGCACTTGAAGCACCGGTTATCTTTGCGATAACGCTCTAGCTCCTTGGGATAAAGTTGAGTCTTGCCTTTGTAAATTCCTTATTCCTTAGCTTTATTGTTGTTGATAGAGTTGGAACGGCCTTGGGAAGAATTTTGGGCATTGATTTTCTCCTTGACATCACTTTTGCCTTTATTTTCCATGGGCTTGACATTCTGTCTATCCCCTTGTTGGAAACCGATGTGCGAAGCAACCATAGTATGATGGATTACTTCGGTAATAGAACTAGGCCATTGAGAGTTGACATACTCAGCCATCTCTTTGGGTAATCTCGCACAAAACTGTTACTTTTGCTCGGCAAAGTCTATCTTTTGGAAGACAATAGCCTTGAGATGTAAGTCCCAAAACTTGTCTACGTATTTGTGGATGGACTCATGACAGAGAAGCTTCAAATTGCGCCATTCGGTGAGCACTTTGTCCTTTGCATCGCTTGCAAGGAATTGCTTTATGATGGAAACTCGTAGAGTTTTCCATGTCTTTGGGGCTTCGCCATTGCCATGAAGGCTAGCCCACCATTGACGAGCCGCTTTTTAGAAGTGTATAGATAAATGGTGTAGCTTGGATGACTCCGCGAAGCCCTCGTCTAGACTGTCTAGACCGTCCTCTTCGTGGAGCCACATCTTCAAAGGAACTTAGGGATTCATTACTTTATGTTCTTTGGATTCCTCGTCTCATATGGAAGAGAGTCTTCTTTTTGGGAGTCTCATCAAGAGGCCTCCTAAGCTCTCTCTCCTCTTGGAGTGGAAGGGAAATCCCATAAGCACAAAGTTGTTGAGTAATTTTGGCTTGTAAAGCAGGGTTGCCCATAGCTTGTTGCAACCTAGTAACAAGATAATCAACAAACATGGGGAAATCATCATTAGCACCTTCATGTGCAAATTAAAGTTATCAATGTTCATTCTACTCTCTTAGTTATTGTCAACCATGCTAATTAAACTTATGTATAAAATTACTTTGTGCTTTGGTATCCTCAAAAACCTTACTCGCTACAATTCTTTAACTTTGAAAAGTAGTTCTCAAGTAGCCACACCTGTGGTTTAGACTTTGTTGATTCCAAAGACTAGTGAAGAGGGTTTAACATTGCTCGATTGATTATAGTTCGTATTGAGCTTGCTAGTAGCTCAATAATGGTTAAGCCCCTAGAGACTCCATTATTAAGACTATAGTTCCTAACGGTGTACCTCGAACTAAGTCCTTCTCAAGCAAGATAATAGATCCCTGTCCCACCCATGTACCCTATTGCAATAAACATGCCCAACCTTTCATGAACAACTTTAGGACCTCTCTTCTTAAGCAAGAAAAGAAAAACCAATAGCTCTAATACCAATGTAATGGAAATGGCCTATAAACTTTGAGAATAACGGAATTAGGATAATTATAGAGAGCATTTTTGTGAGACTACTTTGAGAACATAGAGGGTGAACTTAATTAGAGGTAGCAACATAACCATTGTACTTAATTAATTTGGCATGAACAATACTTTTGCGAGAGAGAGAGAGAGAGAGAGAGAGAGAGAGAGAGAGAGAGAGAGAGAGAGAGAGAACTTGATAACAATTGAGCACCGGATTTATGTGGAGACGGTCCTCCCTCCAATAGGCTTTTGTATTATAGATTCTCCCATCAAGAGAGTTTTGGTATTATACAATCTTTGTGTTCCTTGTGACCTTGGTGATGCTATGAAGATGTGCATCACAAGCATAACATAGACTTTGTAAAAAGCATTAACCATACCCGGCTTCAGTCCCAAGGCCTCAAACACCTTCAAAGATGGAGAGAGCTAGTGGGGAATGAGAGTAGGAAAGAGGAAGAAGAATCATTCATAGGAGAAATAAATAGTTCTTCACTTATCACCACTCTTCTTGCTAGCATACATAAATAGCATAGTAATGAAGATAGAGAAGATGGCAAGCTTAAGCATTGGAGCATGCTTTTTCATTGGATTTGCGCTCCATAGACAAGAGTGTTAGTGTAGGCTCTCACTTCTGAACAAACTTGCAAAAGGAGATGGAGTTCCTCCACTTTCACCGAGTGAGAATGTGTGAAAATTGAGTGTGTGAGAGGATATATGCCCCCAAGCCCACCCCTTGCTTGACTTGGTCGACCCCTCCTTGTAGCTCAAGCTTGAAGCTCATTGGACCCCTCTAAGCCTAGCCAATCACATGCATAATGCATTTCAAGAAACATGGGTAGCATTAGGACAAGTGTCCTCCTTTCCTCTCTTTGAGAGAGAACTTTAAAATATCTAGATATTTGTTGAATTGAACTAGAAGCTCATTGGACCCCTCTTTAGCCAAGCCAATAGGATTCGAGCACACCATGTAGCTAAGCATAGGGAGAGCTTGACATGTGTCCATGTGCCCCTTGAAGAAGGGGGTGCCCTTTGGGTGAGTGGAAGGTTAAGTCAAAGATTCCCCTAACTTTGGGGCTTTCCCCCTCCTTTGTAGGTCTCTTATTGACTCAAGCACCTTACCCCCCATGGATGGGAAGCATCTTAAGCACCTTCCTCATGAAGCATGACAAGTACCTTAAGCACCTTAGTCAGCAAGCACGACAAGCAGCTCAAGCACCTTAGTCAGCAAGCACGACAAGCAGCTCAAGCACCTTAGTCAGCAAGCACGACAAGCAACTCAAGCACCTTACTCATCAAGCATGACAAGCACCTGAAGCACCTTAGTCACCAAGCATGACAAGCACCTCAAGCACCTTAGTCACCAAGCACAACAAGCACCTCAAGCTTGGGTTGGGTTCCCACCTCAAGCTCAACCCTCGCTTGCCTAAGGTCCTAGGTCTAAGGACTTTTAACACTAAACTTTGGAGGTCTTAAATGAAAGTAACCCTAAGGTCTTTTAAGATTCATTAGATGCACGTTGCTCTTTGATAGACTATCTCCTTTTGGATCCCTATTGAGATGTAACCATCTCTCCTCTTGGTCCCTTGCTCAAATAAGTTTAGAAGCACTTATTACACATTGGTCTTTGGTAGACAATGTCCTTTTGGACCCCTATTGAGACGTAACCATCTCTCCTTTTGGTCCCCTGTTGAGATAAGTCTAGAAGCACTTATTACACATCGCTCTTTGGTAGACAATCTCCTTTTGGACCCCTATTGAGATGTAATCATCTCTCCTTTTGGTCCCCTGTTGAGATAGGTCTAGAAGCACATGTCTCTATTCTAACTCTTGTTCCCATTTATTCTCCCACATTAAATGATCAGTTGAATATGAGAAAATAATTTGGGTTAGCTAGTTATTAGATTTTATGATAGGTGGAAGTTGTGAAGAAGCTTGTGTATCTGTAGAAGAACTACATGAAGAGCAATAAGCTTCATTTGTTTTTTCTATGTTTGAGCCGAGCGAAGCAGGTGGTTCTCGCTTGGGTACCCAAACTAGCTCCATATCAGGTGTATAGTGTTTTGTTATCTTTCCCTTCCCATAGTCTTCAATCGGCTTTATCGTTTTAGGATTTGACTCACATGGGTCTATAAGTGACAGATAAGAACACAATTTTTATGTCTAGGCACCCAGATTTGATCATTCCCTTCATAGTAGCCTTGGGATTTCAATAGTCATTTACAAATCCAACACAATGTTTTCTTACATTTCTTGGAGCGAGTGGGGCGTCTCTTACAAGGCTTCTATTTTTTAGCGTCAAAAATGGTCGCTAAAGATGCTTTAGGGACCCATTTGTATGTTTTATTTGTTATATTATGAGGAGTCTTGTGGGTCTCATGCTTTGTTATAAGTACAAAAGTTGAAGCTCTAGAGGGTTGGGCTATAGGTACAGATGGTTCAACCTCTTGTACATGCAATGTTTTGGGTTGTATCTCCTAAGGAGGTGATATCTTAGGAACTATCGCTTGAGTGAGAGGACTAAGAGTTGGTTTTTGTGTTGTGACACTCCCAGTCCCTCAATCAATAGTGCATTTGGTTGCTATCATCCACTTGCATCCTAGGTTTATATTGCCTTCCGTAGTCCCAACAGGCATGACCAAAAAGTTTTGAGCTACAACCCCATTGTCATAACTGACAGAAGTGTGCCAAGTTCCAAAAACCATAGTTTTTTTCTTGTTGATACCCTTGACTTGGATGGTATTCTCAACTAGGGAGGGCTTTCCTAACTGACACAACACTCCATATGATAGCAGATTATATTTATCACCCATGTCCTAATAAGGCGTTATATAGAATTTTTCCATAGGCGTTATTTAACTAAATAGGGTATCGTAGAGGTGTGTTAAGAGTCCAACCAATCATCCTTTGTTTCAACTTAAAATGCATGTACAACTTCAAGATTGGCTTCTCATTAGCATCTAATACATTGATGTCACTCCTTAGCCTCAACTTGAGATTGTATCTTTTTCAATTCACTCCTTTCTGGCATGGTCTTGACTAGAAACAGGGAAGTATTGGGCAATTCGACATCGATTCCAGTAGGGGCTTCACCATTGGGTATGTGAGACAAAAGATCCGCCATGACATATCTTTTACCAGGTCTCACCACAACGCTAAAATCAAACCAAAAAATAAAAAATAACCATCGTGTAATTCTTCCCGTGAAACAAGGTTTATTAACTAGATACAACAACACTTGATGATCCACATAGAAAACAAACTTGTTGGGCAAGAAGGTAGTAGCGAAATTTTGTCACTGTGTAAATCATAGCTAAACCTTTCCGCTCTATAGTGGTGTAGTTCCTCTCACCATCATTTGATTGATGACTTGCAAAGCTAATGGGGTAGTCCAATTTATGTTCTCCTAGTTGAGCTAGAACACACCCAATAGCAAAGTTTGATGCATCAATATGCACATGGAAAATTACGTTCCAATCGGGTACTCATAGAATGGGAGCACTTATCAATGCCTTTTTTAATAACTCATAAGCATGGTGACACTCCGTGGTCTAGTGGAACTCAATAAGAAGCTTGTACAATGGGCGAGCTATCTCGACAAAGTTTAAAATGAACCGCCTGTAATAACCAACGTGGCCCATGAACCTTTGAGTTTGCTAACTCTATTTTCATAACTATCACTAGAACATCATAGACTCCATTACTTCCATCAATAGGTGTTCTCAGGGCCTTTGCATACACAACCTTACACTCCTCTGTGGTGTAGGATTTGAAATGCTCAGGTGCAGGATGTAAATTTGTGGGGTCTTGTTGTTCTATGGATTGTGATTTCTCTTCCGCTTCCTTTTGTTCTTGAGCTAGCTCTCAGTTTTGTTGTCTCCTTACAGTACAGCTCAACTTTGGCTTCTCTGTAGCTTCTAGTTGTGTGGTGTCAATGGGTTGTGGACTACACCACATGATGCTTTGAAGGTATTCACCCCAATTCTCTACCAACTTTTGATGAGCATCACATGCCCCCACATAGTGAAGCCATTCTGCGGTAGATTTCTTTTCATTTATCCTAGCATGTACATTGGCTTGATATCATCGCCTCTTATATCTTTTACTCCTCTTGTCTAATCTTGATTACGACCTTCCTCCATTGAAGAGTCACTAGATGAATCGATACTTGTGTCTTCTCCTCTCCTAGGTAGATTGTCATCTAGGGTACCGTTGGGCCCTGAATGGTTTATCTCCACATTTGCACCAAGATTTAACTCAGATTCTTCGTTCTCAGTGTCAATTTAAATTGATGATTCTAACTCCAAATCGTGTGGGCTATAGTCTTTCGAGATGCTAGTAGTTCCAATGTCAGTCAAGCCTTCACCTGGTAGGTCATCTGAAGCTATATGCATTGCTCCTACCATATTCAAAGGTACAAGTTGTGGTATTTCATCCCCCTCAGGTGTTACTCAAGTCATCCCCCTATTTCCCCAAGTGCCTATGGTTGTTGTTGATAGGTGGACCCAATCCACGTTGTCAGACTAAGTCATCCCAAGTAAAACATCCATAAAAGGAGAATCTTTCCCAACATCGGTGTCCTTTTTACATGTGTAACAACATTGCAATGGGTCCGAGTGAATTGTGGTGTCAGATCTATGATCAATTATAAATCTTTTTCCTAGAGGATGTGCTCGACTAGTTACAAAATCAACTCGAATGACAGAGTCTTAGAAGTACAAGTAGACATGGTTTTTAGACCAATCATGCACCATTTTTACTTCCCTCATGAAAGGACGTCCTAAGATCATCTCAGATGACATAGTGTGCTTGGAAAAATCCATAACAATGAAGGTATGCCTTATTTTGTGTCCAAAGATCTTGATCTTGAGATCTTCTAGCATCCCAATAGGTTTAACAATGATCCCATTGGCCATCTTTATCACTATGTTTGTAGTCCCAAGGTGAGGTCTTCCCATTTATTCCCAACAATTCTTAGTTACAATGCTAACCCCAGCGCCACCATCAAGGATTCCCTTAACAATTAATCCCTTGGTAGTGATTGGTATGGTCGCATTGGATTCATCACCTTCAAAGTATTGTCCCAACTTGTTAACATGTATTTCAACCATAGAGTTCTCATCTAGGTTGGGTTGTGGATCTAAGTGTTCCTCCTCTATTGGCACCTCCCTAGCTCCATCCATCTGTGCAAATTGTGGTAGCCCAACTTTCAGTTCTCCATTGAGGAAAGCTCGAAGAGCTAAGAATAGCTCGGGATCTCCATATAGTTTAGACATGATGGTGGTTCTAACTTCTGAAGCCATGAAATCCATTAATTTGGCAATATTTAACGACACTTATTGGGCTTTAATCCCTTAACATGGAAAAGATGGGATTTGTATTTCTTCAATATGGTCAGGTAATCCCTGTGCAAACATTCTCTCCAGCAAGAAGGGAGTATGCCCACTTCCCAATGATCTAAAGTCCCTTTCTTCTTGGATGACACTAGGTATGGCTAGTGGTCTATGGACTTTGTGAGATTGATTTTGCAGGGAACACTGTGTCTGTAATCTGAATCTGCCTAGGTGTTGGCTCTAGATCCCTTTGGGTCTCTTCTACTAAACCCATTAATTGCTTGACTCACTCGATCTCCTTTGTAGGGTTTGGGTAATTTTCTATCTTCTTCTTGGGTCCTGGCCATTGTGGCTCATGAAGATCTTCCTTGTTTTTTTATTTTCTAATGGTCATTTTAGTCTCCATGGTCTCACTTGAATCAGAATCCTCTTCAGCGTCGTTCATATATATGGGGTCGTCACCAGTCTCTATGTTGGTCTTTGAACTAGGGTCTGACTTCGCTGTTTTTTGTGATCTTTTCCTTCATGTTTTCTTCTTCTTCAGAGATTGGGCAATTGATGCTGTCTCTTTCTTCAAGAATATAAGTCTGGTTTTGGAGCATTGATCATGTGAATACATTTATTGTTACCACATGTGTACTTTGTGATGGCTCCTCGGTAACGTCAATTAAATTCAATGGCATGATCTTTGGTGCATTTGGATTATTAGGACATTGGGCAATCAAATGATCTATGCCACATCAATTACACATGAGTATCGGCATTGTAGATGTACTCACTTGATTGGTTTTATTTAGTGATGCCACATCGATTACACATGAGTATCGGCATTGTAGATGTACTCACTTGATTGGTTTTATTTAGTGTGGAATTCTTTTGTAGTATAATAGGACACGCGACTACACGATGTGGACCCCCACAGTTGTAGCATTGAAGACGTGGTCTCTAGGCAGTGAAATTGATATTTTGGCCTCTTGCGGCAAGAGCAGCTACTTGATAGACACGTTTGACTTGTCCCCAATAGTCCTCCATGTAGTATTGTGGACTTTATTCAAGTGCATCAATCCCATAGGCAACATTAGGGTCTAACTCATCCTCGCAATCCGCACAAGCAATAAATGATTCACAACCCACTTTATTCATGGAAGTGATTATAGGACGTGGGGGTTGCGGTTCTAACAGAGGAGAGATAATGGTGTTGTTTGAACAACATTTTGGGCCCTAGGGACCATGTGTTGTGACGGTTGTTCAAGAGGTGGGGGCGACATCAATGTAAGCCCTCGAGGTATGTCCATCCATGCTAAGGTTGGTCTATTGGCCATGGCGCATTTAAATACTATGCAATCCTTGGCTTGATGACCATACCTCCCACATGCATTACAATTTCCATTAAATTTTACTCGTGTCAAGGTGGGAGTCAAACTCGACCACTAATATGGCATACTGTTGTAGATATTTTCATATATCTCTGAGGATAGTTTAAAATGGTTATGCAGGCCCGGTATGACCTCCATGGGGAACCGTATGGCTCTAGCAAGATGGGAGTAGATCATGACCAGTGGTTTCTCATTCAATAGGGTATAAGTATCAACTTTGCCCTCAACCAGGGCATAGTACAAACCCTCAACCAGAATTCCACCCTTTACGATCTTGTTATGTCAAAGGTCCTTCAGTACTCTTGGTGCCTGGTACATGGTTTTGGTGCACTTTAGAAGGTAGAAGTCCTCTTTCTCCTCGGCTACTTTCACTGCAAAATTATCCACAATGGACAGTAATTGGCTCGGCACCTTAGGGTCTTCTTCATATATAGGCATTAAATCCACACTCACTTGGGAGGAAAGTAGATCATTGTAGTTCTCCTCATCATCCTCGTCCTCATCACTACCTACTTGTACAGACTCTGTCAATGGCTCAATGGAGAGATATTTCCATTCTTCAGTGCGCTGTTTATTATTGCATCTCCTCCATTGCCCATGCACACAAGGATCACAAAAGCAAGCCAGCGTCCGAAACGCACATCACATGGATTGTGTGTTGAGTAGCCGTCAACACAATGGAATGAGCGAGACCCTGCAATTGGTTTGCAGTCCCATAGTGGAGAACGCAACACATCATTTGATGAAACCAACCATAAGACCCTTCTTGTGCTGGCACCCCCACCTTCCCTCGCTGTGTTAAACCTCACGGATAGAAAATTGACCACATCAGCCGCACACTTCATGGGCCAGCCCATCGGGCTTTAGCTTCTCATGCGTCAAGGTTCTCTTGATAACAGCACCTGCACCATCATGCTCTCCTTTTCCATGTCCTGAAGCGGAGAAGTTGTGCATCATATGCAATCTTGTCAATTGATAATACCTGGCTACAAAATAGTATGGTCGTCGTGCCTTGAACTGTGAAGCGGCACCATCTAACCAAACCCAATGATAACGGAAACACTATCCTTGTTGTTTCATCCAACTGTCATGCAAGAGAAAACAATGCTGAACAAAGAGCGTGTCATGGAGCTTATCGTCTGATATGTAAAAATGCAGAGTCTTCTCAATGGCTCCTACTGAATTTCTGATATAAGAGATGTGCACCAGTATTGTGACCTGTGTTGACAACCAATGCATGGACTAAATCTCATTTCTGCACTTTAAAGCTGTAATTCTCTACAAAATCAACCACAGAAACCACAACGTCGCTTGGAAACTTTAGCAAGCAGTCTTTAGATTGCTGGGCCTGCGACCTAAAAACAAAGTTGTGCTTGACAAAGCTTTTCAGATGATCTAAAAAAAGATGAATGAAAGTTGCACTTTTCATCCTTTCCACGACTAACTCCTTTCTCTTCTTCTTGTTTCCTTTAGGATTAACCTGTCCAATACCCACATCCTTTAATATCTTAACAATCACCTCCCTGCTATCTGCTGCAATCTCGTCTGGGCAGAATGACAACTTCCTTACACCACATCTAGGGCACTCTCCCAGCAAGCATATCTGTGCATGATATTCATGATCCTTAGAGCGAGGGCACAATATGAAATCTAGCAAGATACTTATGTGCTGAAAAACTGCTTGGTTTGTAGAACACTCACCTACTTCACACTGTGTACCACACATGGAGCATGTACATGGATGTTCCTTTGCGTGATGCCCAAACTTGTTCTGGCGCATTTGATTGAAAGCATCCCTGAAGTATACCATCTGGATATGGTAAATACAACAGCAAGTATAGCGCTCCTTTAATTTTCGGACAAAGAATGGCTTGAGTGTCTCAAAGGACCTAAGTGACAACTCCACCTCAGGATACATGCTTTTGAATCTTCTATAGAGCTCCACCTATATACAAAATTTGATCCACATAAGAGCTCAGAATATTATTATAAAACAGCAAAGCACCAAAGTAGTTTACAGTACCAAAATTAACAATGTAAACCACCAACTCATTCTAAAATACCAAATTTGGCAATGTATTGCCAGATTTCAGGCTATAGTACCAAATTAAGTGCAGAAAAGCACCAAATTGGATTCATAGTACCAAAGTGGGTACATTTCTGTACATTGTGTAGAACCAGTCTGTATTCATAGGACCAAGCAAGGTCCATAGTACCAAATTATGTACATTGCATAGTACCAGCCGAATCCATAGTCCAAAACATGGTCCCTACTACCAAATTTTGTACATTGCATGGTACCAGCCTGAATTCAGAGTACCAAACAGGATCCCTAGTACCAAGTCTCGTACATTGCATGGTACTAGCCTGAGTTCATAGTACCAAGCAGGATCTCTAGTACCAAATTCTGTACGTTGCATGGTACCTGAGTTCATAGTACCAAGTAGGATCTCTAGTACCAAATTCTGTACATTGCATGGTACCAGCCTGAATTCATAGTACCAAACCTAGTACCAATCAGGATCCCTAATACCAAATTCTGTACATTGCATGTTACCAGCCTAAATTCATAGTACCAAACATGATCCCCAGTACCAAATTCTCTACATTGCATGGCACCAGCCTAAATTCATAGTACCCAAAAGGATCATTAGTACCAAATATTGTACATTGCATAGTACTAGCTTGAATTCATAGTACCAAAAAGGATCCCTAGTACCAAATCCTGTACATTGCTTAGTACTAGCTTGAATTCATAGTACCAAAAAGGATCCCTAGTACCAAATCCTGTACATTGCATAGTACTAGCTTGAATTCATAGTACCAAGAAAGATCCCTAGTACCAAATCCTGTACATTGCATAGTACCAGCCTGAATTAATAGTATCAAACAGTATCCCTAGTACCAAATTCTGTACATTGCATAGTACCAACCTAAATTCATAATATCAAACAGGATCCCTAGTGCCAAAGTGGGTACATGTCTGTACCCTGCATAATACCAATTTGGGTACTTCTTTGTATATTGCAAAGCTACAAAATGGATCCATAGTTCCAAAATAACAACTTTCTAGATACGAAAAAGTACCTAATTGGGACTGTGCATCTTTACTTTGGAGCATTTCTACCAAACAATGGTACTATGCATCTATTTGGTACTATTCAGAATCTAGAGAAGCTTCAAATTGGGTACTACTGAGGTAGGAAATGGTACGAGAATGATACCAGGTTTGGCATGCTGGGAATTGGTCAAATTTTGGCATGCTGGAAATGGTACTATGGATCTGAGTATTCGTACATGATTGTTGGCTAACAAGTTGTGGTATTCTGTGTTAATCCAAAAGTAAAAAGGCGAGCAAGGATTACAGTGTGGGCAACACATATTACCTGAGAATCATCTAGAAGATGTATGGGATGTTTGATGACACATTTTGCCTCAATCCTGTACTTACAGATATCCTTTTTGTTAAGAGAAACTCTTGTCTCGGATTTCCAGAAAGCGGCCACCAAATCTCTGTTTTGATTGTGATACTTGTATGCAGAGGCAACTGTCTATGACAAGCACTAAGTGGCAACACTTCATCCTCATCTTTCATTCCCAGTTGACTGCTTGCTGCCGCTATATTACGTCGATGAACACCCAAGGCAACAACAATTTTGGACTGGTTCACGGTGGTTATGCTGTGATCACCATTGTTCAGTATCATCGTCAAAGAGGTTCTCTTCACAAAAAGCTCAGTTGAAGAGTGGGGCACTTTCAGCCGAGTCAATGTGTTGTGAACGCCGGAAAGAAGACTCGATTGCACATCCAAACTCCTCAACTTGGAAAATGGTTGATGATGTATGAGCTGCTCTAGAATTTCTTGTTGTTCTAGTGTTGTTAGTCCTTGGGTCTGCCGACGCCAACATCTAGCCACGACTTTGCATATATTGTTCCTTGATCTGGTTGTAGCAAGTTCAGCTCTCTTAGCAGGGTTGCGCTCCTTGTGTTGTTGCTCACGCTTCTTTGTGCCCAATAGTCCCGCAAAAATACTTGGTTGCTGACAGGTTCATGAATGCTCGTGGTTTCCATCATAGCACCCTTTGTAGATGCAGGTACCCCTGACTCGAGATAGGTGAAGGAATCACGCTCAGTATCCATCATCATCTCTGAAGATATGGTACTGGCCTAAGCTGCCATGGCTGTATGGTGGGAGAGGGAGAGAGGGAGAAAGAGAGAGAGAGAGAGAGAGAGAGAGAGAGAGAGAGAGAGAGAGAGAGAGAGAGAGAGAGAGAGAGAGAGAGAGAGAGAGAGAGAGAGAGAGAGAGAGAGAGCCAGTCGAATCTCCTTCCCCACTTCTTGCACCCACGTCGTTTATCTGTTATAACCCGTTTCGGGAAAAAAGAACAAAGTAGAGTAAATTATAAAGCCTCCAAGAAATTGATTTTATTTTTTCTCCTTTTTGTTCAATTTTGCATCTTTTACTTGGGTTTGATTCTCCTTACCACACCCACCAAGCCTAGGTGGTGTCAAGGACAACCAATTTTGTACCACCATCCCTTGCTTTCAGCCTCCTAATGAGCATAGCAAGAGTGCTTGGATGGAGAGAGCAACAAAAAGCATAACACGTAGTTATATAGGCATAAACAATACTTTAAAAGAGAGAGAAATTAAGCTATTGACAACAGTTGAGGATCGGATTTGCATTTCTCCCATCAAGGGAGACATTTTACAATACAATACTTTGTGTTCCTTCAATAACTTGCCGGTGCAATGAAGATGGAAGCTTCAAGCACCATGCACACACTTATAAAACACAACATCAATTCCCTCACGGTCTCAGACCCAAGACCTCACACACCTTCGAAGATGGTGAGAGCTGGCGGGGTATGAGAGTAGATTGAGAGAAAGAAGGAGTAATCTTACGAGAAAGAAGTATATCTCACATAATCACTCATAATAGCTTAGCATAGCTTAATAATTAGCATGGTAGAGGAGATGAGAATGCATTGAACCTTGTCTCTTGGTTGGATTTGCATCACAAAGCCAAGATTTGGTGGTGTAGGCCTCCCTTCTCACAAGCTTGGAGTAGATGATGAGCTTTCCATTAAAGGTTGAGAAGGGGAGAGAGAGAGAGAGAGACTCTTCTTGCTTCATACATGAGATTGTGTGAGTGTGTGTGTGTGATAATGCCTTGCCAAAATCAGCCCCCTCTCTCTCTTGGTCAACCCCTCTTGCAATTTACTCTTGTTGGCACCCCATTGGACCCTGCAAAGCTTAGCCAAGTCATAATTGAGAAGCATAAGTGATAGCCTTGTAACATGTGTCCCCCTTTCCCCTTTTATGAGAGCGTTCGGTAATTCATGGATGACTTATGTGTCTACGATAGGAAGCTAGAAAATTTGGAGAATTTAAGAAAATGTTTTATCCGTAGTTGGATGTTTTGGATGTCCTTAAATCCCTTTAAATGTGCCATTGCAGTGACTAGAGGAAAGTGATTGGGAAATGTGATTTTAGCAGAGGGCATTTCTATTGATGCTGATAAGATTGCATTAATTTATAAGGTACATGTACCAAGGAATTTGAAAGAGCTGCAGAGGTTTAATGGGCAGATTAAGTGGCATAGTTGGAATTTACGATACCCGACGGATGTTATGGAACCATTGTCTAATCTCACAAAGAAGGATGTGGATTTTGTTTGGGAAGATAGAGCATTCAAGGTGCTGAAAAATATGTTGGTGGTAGCCCCTATATATCCAGTCCCCCAAACTGGGAATTTCCTTTTCATGTGTTTGTTGATGCTTTGGATGTTGCAATAGGTGCAATTTTTAAGCAAGAAGTAAGGCAGGGATAGTTCACACCTCTCTAATATGTAAGTAAGCTAATTTCATCAGCAGAGAAGAATTACTTGGTGACGGAACAAGAAGCCTTGGGAATGGTTTATGTTGTGTAGAAATTCCATCATTAACTTTCGAGCAATAGAGTAATTTTTCATGTGGATCATCAGGCATTGTTGTATCTTACCATGAAACCTCAACTGGTTGGAAGATTGGCAAGATAGATGCTATTACTGTAGGAGTTTGATTTTCTTATTGTTCATACACTAGGAGGTTGTAAGCTGTGGCATAATTTTAAAGTAAGATGGAGCATGGTGAGCCACCTGAAAGAATTTCAGATGAGTTACCCGATGCTCAGATATTCAAATTGAGATTATTCCCACCCAAGTGCACAATGGGGGATGGTATTTGGCTTTTTTAATGGACATGGTGATTCCGCAGGGGTTGACATTGGACCAAAGAAGCAAGTTTGTTTCAAGGACTTGACCATTTTTTGGTGATTGCTGGTGCACTATCTAGAAGAGGGATTAATCATATAATTAGGCAATGTGTCTCTGATGAGGAACGGAACGTGGTGTTAAGGGAGGCCCATTATAGAAATTCGGGACATTTCTCAGGAGAAATAACAGGCAAAAAGATAATGCATGTTGGTTTATAGTGGTCAACAGTTCTCAGAGATGCACATGTGTACGTGAAAGGATGTGTGCAGTGCCAAAAAACAGGTCAAACAGGACCTATCTATCGGATGTCAGATCATCCAATTATTCCTTTAGAGCTATTTCAAAAATGGGGGCTCGACTTTATCGGACTCATTAAGCCTATGGCTTTAAGGATTGGGAGCATATACATAATAGTGGTGGCTATAGATGATGCCACAAATTGGTGGAGGTAGAAGCATTGAAAGATAACAAGGCAACTAGTGTAGCAAGATTACTTTATTTACATATTATGATGAGGTTTGGCTGTCTGATAGAACTAGTTTCTGATAAGGGGACACATCTTCTAAATTCAGCTATTGACAAGTTAACTGCCACACACATGATGATGCATAAGAAGGCAGCGCCGTATCATCCACATGCAAATAGACACGCCAAAAGTTCTAATAAGGTTTTGCTAAAAATTTTAAAGAAGATTATGTATGACAATAAGAAGTATTGGGATGATAAGCTTGATACAGTGTTATGGTCCTTCATGATAGCTTATAAAGTTGCAACAAGTATGACCTTTTCAGGCTAGTGTATGGTCTAGACATGGTAGTGCCTATGGAGTATCTTGTTCGGAGTCTGAGAATAACAACAGAGCATTGGATGAGCCTAGAAGAGTTCTTGGAGCATAGAAGAAATCAATTACTGAAGTTGGAGGAGGATTGGGTTATTAGCTCCTACATTGTGGAAGTAATGTAGAAACATTGGCAAGCTTGGGTGAATAGACATGTGAAGTTCACGGTGTTTAAAGTGAATGACTAGGGTATGGTATATAACTCCAAATTGGGGCCACATCCTGGTAAGCTTAGATTACGGTACATTTGATTGTATCAGATCATTGCGGATCTGGGAAAAGGCACATTTAGATTGAGAGATTATTTTGGTACAGATGTATTGAAGCCAGAAAACGGATTTTGGCTTAAGTTGTTTATAGGAAGCATACCCAAGGAGGGGCATCTGCATGGTGAGTTAAATCCGGCGGAAGCAAATATGCCATTGGTGAGAGAACTTCTTAAATTATAGGCTAATTCAAATTTGGGGGTGTCAAGTCATGTGGTTGGCCTCAAAGTGAGGGCTGATCATTATAATATCCTACGGGGATATCTTGCATGAGATTAAGTCATTTCACCCACTACCCTCTTGTGTCTGCATGGGTTATTCTCACTAAGTTATCATGCAACTATCATCGCTGGAGAGGCTAAATAAGCTAAGAGCATAGCTTGCAGCATTAGAATATGAGGTTGTTGCAGTGGGAAAGAGTTTTGTAGTGGGTGACACTCTTGCACTAGGTATACCTTCCCCCATGGCGACACCGGGTAAGGATAAAGGGAAGCAATGGTGAAGATGGGAATCACAGTGACATCTGCAACGACAGTAGTCATAGATGTAGAAGAAGGGGGTGATGGAGCGCAGGGTAGCCTGGTGGAGTTGCGAATTGACATGGATAACCCTAGTATGACTGCTTGGCTGAAGCATATTGGTCTATGGGAGTTTGCAATCAAACCATGGAAAGATTGGAGGATAGCAGACAATGCAGCAGATATTATGGGTTTGTTGCAGCCAGGGAAGGGGATACATTAGAAGGTATGAAAATAATGCATGAGGGAGTGTCCTATGTGTTTGGCTTGCCTTTGGTGGAAGATTCCTCGACGATGAAGGTGACAAATCAGGTCATGCACACAGACTTTGGGACACCCACAGGGTCGAAAAATTACTATATGGTGCAGTATTTGGATTTGCTACGTGAAGGAGGCACATTAAGAGGTATCTTGACCGAGTGTGCTTGATGGTGAAGAATACATACATGAGCAAGGATTTTATTCAGCCATTGTTCACAACAGAGAGGAATGTGCCATTGGATTGGACCACTTGGGGGTTTTCAGAGATTACATGTGTATAATCAGATGGATAAGCATCGAAATACGCACTTGGAAAAAAACATAACCAAGCAAGGTGCAAATGACCGAGATAGAGGTTTATCCACCAAAAATAGAATTTCCCATTTTGGATGTAGAATATGTTGAAGGAAAGAAGTTGGGGAAGAAAATTAAATTTTTCAAGAAGAAGAACCAACATGAGGTTGTTGAAGCTCATGTGCAGGAATTGGATGTCTCTAAGGGTGGATTGTCTACCCAGATGTGTGTCATAACAGATGTGGAGGATGCAACGGACTGTGTTCCGTCTATTCAAAATTTCATTTTGAAGCAAAAGGATTACCTGGAGGCTGCAAAAGACAGAGCAGAACGCAATATAGATACATTGGAAGCCTTGCAGATGGCGGATCAACAATATAGGGAATTGCAAAAGTACGTAGTAAAATTGGAAGGAGAGAAGCAGATGAAGGTATCCAAGCTTGAGCATATATTAGAATTCTAGGTTATCTTGGATGAGTTTAAGGCATGGATGGATGCTGTTGAGACGGATGTGATGGCGCGGATGATTGAGTTGCAGACAAAATTTGGAAAGGTGCGGACAAAAAATACACTTCTACAGGATCGGGTACATGCTTTAAGTGCTATGGAGAAGGAAGTATTGGAGGACAGTGCAGAGATGCAAGGGGTAGTCCTGACTAAAGATGAGGTAGAAGAACTGAAGCATCGATTGCATGAGAAATTGGAAGAGTTGTGATGTGAAAAAGACGCTTGGTGATTGGATGTAGAAGTTGATTAAAGATTTGTAGAAGCTATTTCTCAAAGCAGAGGACAAGGAGTTGATGTTGGAAGCAAAGGAATTGCATGCTTAGAACAAAATATTGAAGGAGTAGGTTGCTAGTATGGAGGCAAAACAAGCAATTGCGGCTTCAACGACCCCCAGTTTCCAGCTTCACCAGCACACACCACACATAGTAACTCTGATGGACCATTCCGAAGTTGTTTTTCTAGCAAGTGCGGCTCTCGGACGGCGATTTCAACCATAGGTAGTTGGCCAGGCCTTGTGTTTGGTTTGCGAACAATGTGTTTTTCGATCGATGAGGTAGTGTGCCAGATTCTTGACGTTTTGCTCACAATTTGCACTTTCTCGCATTGCAGACTATGTATGATTGTGTGGGACATTCTAGAAAGTGGTTTTAGTACGGTTTTGTGCAATTCACGCTATGTATGCATTTTGCGGATATAGCTTGAGCTAGGTATAGCTTGTAGGTACCAGGTTCATAGGTTTACAACGTTTTTGGATAGGTATAGGTCCATAGAGCCATTCGTTCAGGAGTGAGCTTGTTTGCCAAGGTTTTGGCAGTTTATGTATACCATTTGTGGATCCGTTTTACTGAGACATTGAGTGTCTGCATGCTTTATGTAGTATTGGTAAGATTTTTTGAGTTTTCACTTAGTTTTCAGGGAAAACTCTGTCAGATCTTTCCTAGATTCTCACCATGTTCTACACATATCTGTAGTTTTACTCTCTAGTGGTTGACGAAGGGAGTGACCACGAGGGGAGCCATACAGCGTAAACCCCAACTACAAGTCTAGCCACTGGCAGCAACAGTTGTAATTCTCTTTAATCAATCTTAATTGTGATCAGTAGTGTGTACTTGCTAATTTGTTTTCAGCTGACTCTTGTAGTACCAAATTTGATAGCCAGACTGCCTGATCCTTGTTTGATAGCAGGATACTTTAATATGGTTGAAAATATCTTAGGCAGGTGCAAGAATCCGGGTTTAGTTATCAATGGGACAAAAATTAAAGTGGGAAGGAGTAATCAATGCTCATGGGTTATTTGACATTTGTGCTGATTCAGGCTTCACATGCAAATAGCAACAGAAAAATTACCAAAGAAGTGGCAAGAAAAAGATCATGTGCAAGAAAAAGATCATGTGCAGAAAAATTAAGTGCATGTGTAAAACTTTTGCAGACGAAGGTTCATGCCCAACAAAAATTTCTTATTACACGAAAATGCCAGTCTTTTACAGAATCTTTTACACATTAGGGGGGTCAAACCGGTACGAGTACCCTTCCAAAGATACAAAGTAGTCAGCAACATACAGGGAGATGTCGTCCTCTACATCAAACAGGGGTGTGTGCCGTCTATAAGCGGTGGGGAACTTCTCATCTAGCCATCCTATGATCCATGGCAGAATGACATCCATGAGATACTTCGGCTTGTTCTGATCATAATAATTTGGCTCATATGTCCGAATGCAGCAGCAGGACTCATAATCGTTCTTCAATGATTTGTATCTTGTGTCGTCCACAAGGAGCGTGCTGGCTTCATTAAATTGAGGATGCTTGCACCAAATTGTTCGCAGGAGCTTCAAGAAAATGGGCTTGTCGCCGAACTGCCCCAAATGGCCTGCAACATCCTTCATAGAGGAAGCCCATTTTTCACAATGGGACTGGTCAAAAATATATGTGTCAAGTAAACTAAGTTGTTAGAGCAGGTATATAGTTCAGAGTATCAAAGTCTAAAAAACAGCAACAAGTTTTGTACATAACAGTACCAAAGCACCAAAGCACCAAAGTACCAAAGTACCAAAAGTACCAAAGGACTTAATCACCAAAGTCTGAAAAACAGCAAGTTCTGTACATAACAGTACCAAAGTTCCAAAGGACTTAATCACCAAAAAAAGAAAAACAGCAAGTTCTGTACATATCAGTACCAAAGTACCAAAGTACCAAAGGACTTAAATCACCACAGTCTGAAAAACAGCAAGTTCTGTACATAACAGCACCAAAGTACCAAAGGACTTAAATCACCAAAAAAAGAATAACAGCAAGTTCTATACATAACAGTACCAAAGTACCAAAGTAAGCTGTGCAAATAGTACCAGGTTGTATGGACAGTATCAAGTTGTGCAAACAGTACCAAATGTACCAAAGGACCAAAATGAATAAAAAGAACCAAAAGAAACAAATAGTACCCAATTGTGCAAACAGTACCAAATTGTGCTAACATTACCAAAATTGTGTGGACAATATCAATTTGTACAAATAGTACCAAATCTTATACACGATAGTACCAAATAGTACAAAAAGAACCAATAGTACCAGAATATGTACAAATCAGTAGCAAAGGTAGATACAGTACCAAAATCAGCCAAACCAGTTTGGAAGTTAAGGGATTCATACCTAAAAAGAGACTTTGCATCTTCATCAACTTAGGGAAGCAAGCATGCAGTATGGTCATCAAATTGTGTCTTTGGCTGCAGGACCAAAGCATCACGTTGCATCGCCTCCTCAGGCTAAGGATGAAATCCTCCACATCAGGTTTGACCACGCAGTATTTGTGCCGAGAGACCTGCACACATCGGGGCTTACATCCCTCTGGAAATGGGATTTTCCACAAATCTTCGGGTTCTTCATGACAATCCTTCAACAGAACTCCATTCACATCCCGAATGACAAGGCGCTTAGTGCTCGCCTTTACGTCTAGCGGCATTGATGTATCCGGTCGCTTTTCATGTAGCCACCACATGTCCCTCACTGAAGTACCACGAAGCAAAATGAGTAAAGGAACACCCAGCCTTTTGGCAATAGAAAGTGTGGACATTTAGCACCATTAAAGGTTACCAATTGTTGATAGCATGACATAACAAGGAACGGACACATTAACATTTGACTAACATGACACCAAACATTGACAAACGCAAAATGGGATCGTATTTCATGATAAGCCAGAAGCAAGTACAAAATGTTGTTAAATAGCTAATTGTTGGAGGTTCGCGGCTTGAGACCACGACCTTTGGGGCGCTTTTTACATTTCATAAGGAAGAGTTCGGAGAGTGTGGCACAGTCAATGTTATAACCTATTTCTAAGGTTGTCGCCTGCCCCGCACCTTCATCCTCCTCCATGGATTTCGTCTCCTCCACAAAATAAGCTGCCTCCTCCGTGCCATACTCTTTCGCAGCCTCCTTCGCACCCTCGGCAAGTTCCGCCTCCTTCGCACTGTCAGCAAGTTCTGCCTCACTCTTTGCCTGCTGCCTCGTCTTGCTGCCTGCCTTCTCCTCTACATACTTTGGAGTTGCATCCAAACACTCGGCTGCCTAGGGAAATTCCACTGCCACCTCCTCATCAGCCTGAATTTCTACATTCTTCTTCTTGCCTAGCTCTATCTCTATGTCATCAACTTCCTCAATTGGTTCGCTTTCCTGTTTATCCCTTCTCCTGCACTTCAGTTTTCAGTTTAACTTCTGCCATACCAAAGCCCACACCAGCCTCAGACCCTTTCCCTTCCACTGTGCTGGCATTAGAGCCTTGTTGGCTTTCTTGCGCTTCGGCTTTAGTGTTATCTTCCTCCAAATTGGAGTCTAGAGCAGGCTCACCCTTTTTGCCTTCTATCGTGTTGGCACCAATGTCATGCAGTACTTCATGCACTGACTTATAAGGATCTTCCTGGAACATGTGACTGGCATCTGACTTGCCGTATCCAAGAAGATCCTTCCGATCCACAGGGGTGTTGGTGTTGTCATGGGTGTCCGCACCGAAAGATCCTCTCCCTACATATACACAAAGATGAAAGAGAAGATTAGATCATAAATTCAACTGATATTATAAGCATGTAGTGTCCAACACAAACACCCCACTTACTCTTCAATAATGACCTCCCTGAAATCCAGGCCTTTGCCTCCGAAGGGATTGCAGTGTTGCGAAGTGCCTTCATGCACGTATCTTCCATTCTCAATACACCTGCAAAACACAGTGGATGGTACTGATGCCTGCAAGGAAGCATGAAGGTACCAACCACGTAAGAAGCCTCCAAAGCCTCCCCACAGGCAACACAAGAACCAAACACATGTATTGTGTTTTCAGGGTCCACAACATGAGGCCTTGGAGTCAACGTGTAAGTCATCCCTCTCTTCACATCAGCAGAGAGCTTGCTTACAAATTCGTATTGGTCTTGGGTTTCCAGGGACTCGTTGTAGAGCCTGGCATACTCTCTCTGCAAAACAGAATGCTCTCGTAATTTACTTACCAAAACAACCAAGATGCATGGAAGAACACATGCAATAGCAAAAAATTATTGAAAGAGTACCAAAATAGAACAAAACAGTACCCCAACAAGCACCAAAACAGTACCAAAATTGATTGCTAGCAAGGAATAACACATGCAGTACCAAAATATTATTGCAACAATTACAAAATAGAACCAAGATAGTACCAAATCAAACAATTAGCAAAGAAAACATTATTAGAAGAAAATACCAATGTAGTATCAAGGTACTAGAAATACCAAAAGTACCAAAAGTTTCAACAGTACCAGAGCAGTTTCAAGCACCAAAAGTACCCAAGTCATACTCAACATTACAGTATAAGACAGTAACTAGAAAGTACCAAAATAAGTAATCAGACTACCCAAAGAGCAGATAAATACCCAGAGTACCAAGGATTGTGCCACATAGCACCCAAGGAAAATTTGTAAACTATATGAGTACCAAAATTCTCAAGGCAGTGCCAAAATGGTCAAAGAGAGAACCAAATAAAATAAATAAGCACAAAAGGTTACAAGGGAAGTACCAAAAGTACGAAAATAGGTTGAAGTACCAAATGTTTCAAGAGTACCAAAGTAGTATCAAGCACCAAAAGTACCCAAGTCAAACTCAACATTACAGTATAAGACTGTAACTAGAAAGTTCCAAAATAAGTAATAAGAGTACCCAATGAACAGAAAAGCACCCAGAGTACCAAAGATTATGCCACATAGCACCCAAGACAATATCTGTAAACTATATGAGTACCAAAAATTCTCAAGCCAATACCAGAATGATCGAAGAGAGAACCAATTAAAATAACTAAGCACCAAAAGGTTACAAGGGAAATACGAACATAGCAGTTAGTGTTCGATTAAATACCCAAATCAATTTAAAAAGTACCAAAACAGTTCAAAAATAAGCAAACCACTTTTAAAAACAAAACTGGAAAGTACCAAGACATTTAAAGAAGATACCAAAGCACTAAGCAGCATGTACCATAGCAGTCCCAAAATAGAATTGAAAAAGACCAAATGATAAAAAAAGCACCAAAGTACCATGGATTGTGCCATTATAGAATCCAAAACAAAACAAATAGTACAGTGTAAGACTCAAAAATTAGAAACAAGAAAGTACCAATATATGTTGGGACGTCATCCTATCATAGGGAGGACATCAACATAATGTCAATCCGAGGAGTAGGATCCGTCTAGGGCATGGAAACACACAAGTGGCTTGTGCGTGCCAAATGGAGGATTAGAAGGTGAAACCTACACACAAAGAAAGCTACGGAGCGGGTATGATGTTGCTACGAGGAGTGAGCACACTACTTACTCTACCATTCGACCTAATCTCTCACACACAAGCTTAATCACGCACTACTCTCTAATCAATCACTAATCCCACTCTAATCAAGCACACAATGAGCATAGAATAGCATAGAATGACCACACTGGGCACCAACACTCTACACAAGCCTACACACACTTAGTAGCATGCTTAAACAAGAGGGAAATATGAAAAAGAGAGAGATTAATCAACAAATCAGCCACTAATCTTTGATTAATCAAGCATTGATTACACCATGAGCAAATGAGAGAGAAGAGGTTAGAGTTTAGCTATTGGCATGAGGCCGAATCGTCCATGTACGCACGTAGAAAGCTCAAGAACTCCATAGCCATCTCCTTCTTCACAAAGCTTATCTCAAGTGAGTAAGAATCCCCTTTCACATTGTGTGTTTTGAGTTATATACTCACTAGGCTTTTTAGAAGTGGTCGGCCACCCAAATAGCCAAACTCACTTAATCTGCTATCTGCATTGCCTAGGATCTAAATATAGCTCAATGTTTACAACTTGGAACTCTTGATAAGCCCAAAACATAATTACCACCCGCATTTGCAATCATTTGACGGAAAATCCTAAAACTTAAGTGACCGTCAATTGTGACCGTAACTCCATAGATAGTCATCAATTCCAACTCTTCTCTGCATCTGTTGCTTGTATTTGCTTCATCTTCATCTTTACTTCGCATCCACATCATCTGGCCTCGTTAGCATTTACTAAAAATAGTAAATAGCATCTTCGACTGGTCCGTTTGGCCATTGTTGACTTAGCCGCCAAACACTTCCCCCATCCGATTTCAGTGCACATCCTCGTGTGCTGCTGGTTGACTGGCACTGGAGAGATTTGAAATTGGTGGTGAATGTTGTTTCGAAGAGTTGTAAGTTGTTGGGTTGACTTGTTGGTGTAATATGAGATTAGGCACAAGTAAAAGCAATTGGCTTGAGTTATTCTGGGAATAAAGCAAAATAAAAGGCTAGGTATATTACGTTAGGGTCTGGAAACCCTGGATTACCAATGGGAAAAAACCTCATGGAAAAAAGTGCCCAAAGGTATGTGATCTTATTATGGGAATATACAATGATGGGTGTTTAGGGACTAAATTGAGTGGGCTTATATAAATAACGTGAAAGTGAATTGTTTAAGCCTTCTGTCCCTTGAAAAGGGTCGATGATCTGCCTTGAGTCTAGAGTTTCTTTGTTGCTGCATGTACCTGCAAGGTGAGTGCATGGGTGGAACAATAAAGAGTGCCTAATGCAAATTTCCAATTATGGGACATTCGATATGCTTGCACAGATTTATGCATGGGTAAGATTATGTTGTGCAAGAGAAGAGTATTGATGGGTGCTCCTCAGAGTTAATGCAGCTAAAAAAGTAAATTAAATTCACTTTACTAGCTTCCACTACTCTTGAGAAGGGCGTTTGATGCAATGGTTTCCACTCTCCTAATGTGCACAAGTACGTGTGTGTTTTGTTTTGAACACTTCGTCTCTCCACCATGATTAAAATAATAGATTGACTATGCTCACCTATCCAGAATGAGCGACTTGATATAATTATGCTCAACTCTTACAGCTTGAGCTGTAGCCTAATTAGCTAGACTCATAGACGACAGAAAAATATTAGGACTTGAAGCTTAGGGGGTCTAACAATTTGCTCATTTATCGGCTCAGCTACCCGACTCTTTACATTTTTTTTGACTTGACTACTGTCTTGAGCTCTCAACAAAGTATATATCTAGACATTTAGAGCTCAGATCCTCAAAAAGAGGGTTATTAAAGGACCATATTGGCAAAGTAGGTTTTTTATGCCATACCTGGGTGACCTTGGTTGTCAAAATTGCTTGTTTTAACTTTTGGTACATTATCTGAGAAGATTGGCTAGTTTCATTTTGTTGGAAGTGGGAGATGACTTCAATCTTCTTCTGCTCGTTTGTCTGCTTTGGCACCCATATGTATCTGTTATTTGTTGCTGGCTTATTTTTACAGATGACATATTGAATTTTTGGACCTGTATCCTTGATTTGTCGGTGTTTGTAGCTGTAATTATCTGCAAGCTGTGTAAAATCTGGTCTTGGTGCCTTGGGTAGCTAGATTTGTTTTTGTCCTTTGTAATATCCCTACGCTTGAAGTATATTTGATGGCACAAATATTTTTGTATGTACTTTTGTATTCAATTGTATCTGTTCCTTGCCATTTTTGGGAATCACGGTTGGTAAATTCCCTTGAAGATATGTAGGCCTTCTAGATTGAGAATCGTTTTTGAACCTGTTTCTAGCCCTGTTGTTCGATCTCCTATTTTGAGTTGAATTTGATCTTGATTTACCTGTTTGTTGTTTTGGTTTGAAGCCACTTGCTACTGTATAGCTTGATATCTTTGGTTTAGGTAACCAAACATTTGGATGACCACTGTAGTAGCCTTGCTCTTCTAAGCTATACTGGGAGGCAAGCCATCCCATTTGTTTGCCTGAATTGTTTGGACTAGGATCATTTACCCAAACTGGATCTTTGACATTGATGTCATTGGCCGCAACATAGGTTTTGATGTGCTGCTTGTGTCTTTGTTTACTCTGGGTTGGGTATTTTTGCTGAAAGACCTTTTTATACTTTTGTCTAGATTTTCCCTGGGGTGTTGAATCCACAGCTGTTTGCGTTGATTGTTTAGCTGCATTTGTGACTTCCTTGTTGGACTTCTTTGCTTGTGGATGACATGCTTTGGTGATTTCTGCATCTAAACTGACTTGAACAGTCCTTTGTGCCTCTATTTTTGACAATCTGTTTGAGTCTTTAATTTCCTCTACCGGTTGGATAGAAGTATGTTGGCTCTTTTCTCCAGATGCAATGCTTATCGTGGCCTTTGGTTCACATTGCTCTTTATTGATCTGTTTGTAGGTCTTTTGATAGGCTTCATGTGCTTGATGCACCATTTGCTTCTGATTGTTCAAGTTAATTGTGATTTGTGTCACCTTTGGTTCTTTGGCATCTTCCATTGGCGAGACAATATTAGGATCTGACTTTATGACCGCCTCTGCCTTTTGATCAAGTCTGCCTTTGAACACATTGAGATGTCTGTTTCTTGGCTTTGAGACTTGATCTCTGGCTTTTTGAATTCTGAGGTACATTCAGTAGCGATGAACTATCTGTGCTATTAGCATTATTATGTAGAATCTTTGATTCCACATTTTGTCCTTTGTAATATCCCTACGCTTGAAGTATATCGCCTTCTTTGAGCTTACTAGTTTAGGCTTGTTGTGTGCTTGGAGCCATTTGTGGCTCGCACACGGTGTATCGAAAAGTTCCTTGCATTAACACGTGCGACATACGCGCACATTTTTGGTGCCATTGCCAGGGAATGCCATACACCAAGCTCGAGTAGCACTCTGTGCTTCTCCGTGGTGCAATTTCGATTGTAGGAAAGGTAAGGAAGGAGTGTGTGTGTGTGTGTTGAGAAGAGGGATTTGGTGTTATACTGTGTGTTTTTTTTATTAATGGAGTTTTCAAAGGTTCTGTGTTTATTCTCTGTGTATTAAGGTAGTTAGTTTTGTTTGTTAATAGAGATTTCAAAGGTTCTGTGTTTATTCTCTGTGTATTAAGGTAGTTAGTTTTCTGTGTACAGTAAGTAGGAAGTAGATTAGTGAGAGTTAATAGAGTGTGTTAGTGTGTAAGAGTAGGTGTATTAGTTAGAAGTAGGTAGAGAAAGTGTGTGTGTGCTCTTGCACAAGCCGCGGCGGCCTTATCCTTTTATTAAAAATTAAAAAATTAAAAAATTGGTTTCAAAGGGTGACGAGCACATTTCAAACGATATGATCTACCCAAGGAAGGGGGGAATGTTTGTTGACAGTCATCATTCACTCACTCCCCTCTCAACCTTGTTTCCCTGACCTCTCAATCACCAATCTTAGGGAATGTATATATATAAAGCCTTATACTCACAGAAAAAATAGAAAAATAAAGAGCAAGAGAAATAAGCAAATGAGTATGCACAATAAAAGTCAAAACATTTGACCTAGACCTACACATTCACATCCGGTACATTGAAACACAAACCTATGTCATAAAATACCTTTGATCCCCATCACTCGATTGATGGAGGGTAGGTAGAATTAGTACGATAGGAGTGTTTCTGTTTTAGAGTTGAGTAATTAGCAAAGTTCCTTTTTCCCACTGATGTGCCTCCTAGAGGTATTCTTTGTGTTTCTTAGTGTGTACAGGAACGTGTTGTTGTTGTTAGAATTTGGACCTTCATTAGATCTTTCTCTCATTCACACTTCAAATCAAGCGTGACCATCAACACAAAAAGGTGTTTGTTGTCCATTCGCATTGCCCCTTATCTTTTTTGCATCTATGATTGTCTGCTTTGATTGTGATTGGTAGCATAATATCCAGCACATTTGCTTAGTATCAAACATTTAATTCAATGTAATTTTTTGTCATAATCAATTGTCTAGGTTTAAAAATCAAGCAGTCCCACTAAGCTAGTTTGACCAAGTTAGGTGTTAGAGATATTCTCTTAATACCATGGGGAATGCCTTCCTAATAATCAATGGTTACTTAGGTTCTTAATCCGATTTAGGCAGCATTGTGTGAAATGTACTAGGGCTTTCTAGTGGGCTTGACCCTATTGACCTTTAGCTTAAGTATTATAAAGGGAGTTTACTAATGTGATGAGCCTGGGGAGGGTAATAGTATTATATGACCCCCCAAAATTACAAAATTAAAATGTTGAAAATGAACAAACAAAAAATCAAGTGCCATAATGTAAAATCTTAAGCTGAAAGAGAAATCTCAGCTTGATTGGGTACTTCACTCACATGTATCGCCTATGGTACTAGAGCCCTAGAGGTTCCCAGTATGGGCGCTTTTCCTTGAAAAGCAAAAAACCCAAGGCATACAAAATAAGCACACACATCAAAATTGAATCACTGTGAAAAGACTTTGGGGGGTCAAAGAAAAGGTAATCAGTCAGGCGATGATTTCATGAGAAATTCCTTTTATCGTAGCTTAACTACAAGGTCTTCTAAGTATAGCTTCTAGTCAGCCCTCGAACATGAAATACTTGGCTCTCGCGATTAAACAACTTAATTGACCATAGAAAATTAAGAAGCTTACCCATGGTATTAATAGTCAATCTCTAGTGCCTTTCGACCATTAAATTAGCGACCCCAGACTTGTTTAATTTTTTACCTTTACATCTGTTTATGCATTTGATTATATTGCAATTTAATGTTTATTGCTGACAAATTCTGTTACCAATCAATTTCTCTGCCTAAAACTACATATGCTTTTTAATCGCTTATAAGAATGCAATTACTGTGCCAATGTTGTTAGATTTTGCAGTGACTGAAGAAGGCTACGAACATTCATCTCAAATGCTCTTTCACCTGGACGAACGAGCTTCAACTCAATAGCTTCCGAGGACGGAATCTACATCAGGAAGGGAGGCATGTTAACCCTCACGGCTCACGGACACCCTATCACCTACGACGGACGTTGTAACCTACGGTGGACATTGTATCATTTATCTGGTAGAGTCAGGTACCGGGCTTGTCGGTCCAATAGGAAAAGGGTAAGAGTGATCGCCGATGAGAGGCGCACTCTAACTGTAACATTCAAGGGATTAGTTAGCTAAGCATGGGTGCCCAAGTGTGAATGGGGTGAGCTCATATAAAAGTCAACTAAACCTAAAATTCACTCATTCTCTCATTTGTGCAATAGAAGAGTGCTCTTGCTCCATCTCCATCTCCATCTCCATCTCCATCTCCATCTCCATCTTCTTCTTCTTCACCTCCTTGTGTGTGTGTATGTGAGAGAGAGAGAGAGAGAGAGTGTGCGATCGAGCATTGCGACGACGGCACGGCGGCGGCGAAGCGGTTGAGCACGGCGAAGCGGTGGCTCCTTCTTCTTCGCGCCGAGGAATCCTCCACGAAGCAAGCGTAGAGCGGTGAGTGACACACCATCGCCTTCTTTGAGCTTACTAGTTTAGGCTTGTTGTGTGATTGGAGCCATTTGTGGCTCGCACACGGTGTATCGGAAAGTTCCTTGCATTGACACGTGCGACATACGCGCACATTTTTGGTGCCATTGCCAGGGAATGCCATACACCAAGCTCGAGTAGCACTCTGTGCTTCTCCGTGGTGCAATTTCGATTGTAGGAAAGGTAAGGAAGGAGTGTGTGTGTGTGTGTGTTGAGAAGAGGGATTTGGTGTTATACTGTGTGTTTTTTTTATTAATGGAGTTTTCAAAGGTTCTGTGTTTATTCTCTGTGTATTAAGGTAGTTAGTTTTGTTTGTTAATAGAGATTTCAAAGGTTCTGTGTTTATTCTCTGTGTATTAAGGTAGTTAGTTTTCTGTGTACAGTAAGTAGGAAGTAGATTAGTGAGAGTTAATAGAGTGTGTTAGTGTGTAAGAGTAGGTGTATTAGTTAGAAGATATGGCGGAGTATGTCAACTCCCAAAGGCCACGCACGATATATGTGGTCATACACCATACTACGGTGGCTTCACGAATCAATTTCCAAATAGTGGCTAAGAGAAATCTTAAGCCCACGGAGAACAAGGATTCCAATGAGCCTAAGGGGAAGGACAATGTCCAAAAGTCTCCTAAGGGCAATTCCAATAACAACAAAGCTAAGGAGAAGGGAGTTTACAAAAGCAAAAACAAACTCTCTCCTGAAGAGCTTGATCTTTATCTCAAGGATAACCGTTTGTTTCAAATGCGACGAGCAAGGGCATGTGTGCCATGCTTTCCCCCAAAAGAACACCCGCCATGAGCGTTCTAGAGCTACCTTGGTCGAAATCCAAGAAGCGGAAGCTCACCACAAAGGATCTCCTCTATGCCATGCTTGGGGAAAGGTAAGAGAACATGATACTTTTATTCTCTTTGACCCTGGTTCTACTCACAATTTCATATCCACACAGTTGGCCACCAAGCTAGGCATCCAAGCCTATGAGATGGGAGATGTCCTACTCGGGAAATGGAGGCTCCATGTCCAAAGCTATGTGGACAAAGAGGACTTCTTTATCTCTCCTCTCAAGCACAAGGATGTAATCCTAGGGGCACCATGGTTTGATCGCATGGCTGCCAATGTTAAATTCCCTAAAAGGAAAATCTACTTTAGGTTTAGGGAAAAAGATATGTACATAGATGCCAAAGAGATGGGTAAAACCATACCCATTGTACATACGCAACCTTTCAATAAGTCAATAAAGAGTTCTATTTCCGTGTACATGATTTTTGTTAAAGATTCTCAAAATGAGCCTTATGCTTTAGCAAAAGAAAATATAAATAATCACAAGGGACTAGAGTTATCCAATTTTCTCAAGGGATTTCAAGATGTCTTTATTGACAACATCCGTTGTGAACTACCTCCTAAACGAGGTAATGATGACCATGCAATTGAACTTCTTCTAGGAAGTTCATTGATGTTATCTCTATCTCACAACAAAGGCAAAAGGCTGCTGTTGATAAGCACAAAAGAGCCCAAGCCTTTAAAGAAAATGATTGGGTCTTGCTTAAATTTCCCAAGGCTCGATTAAGGCACACCACGAGCAAGAATCCTACGGGACACCAAAAGTACTATGCTAAGTTAGCAAAAAGGTACTATGGTCCCTTCCAAATTCTTCGACCAATCAATGAGATGGCCTATCAACTCAAGTTGCCCATACATTGGCTCATACACAATGCTTTCCATGTGAGCCTACTAAAGCCTTACAAAGGAGAGCCACCTCAAGAACCAACTATTGAAGACCCACCGGAGATCGAGGACCAAGAAGAGGTGTTGCAGCCCAAGTCCATTCTCCGACATGAAGACAAGGTATTAAGAGGCGGTAAGACTATCCGACGGTATCTTATTAAGTTTAAGAATTATCCTTTTGAAGATGCTAGATGGATACAAGGCATACAATTAAAGGATAACCTAAACCTTGTCAATGCCTACAATGCTTCCCTAGAGTAAGCAAATGTACAAATGTTTAAAATGAACAAAACTTTTGTCTTAAAAGACTCTCTTTTTCTTTATTGTGCACAAATGTTAAGTAGTATGCATGCCTAGAATCAAGTTTGCGAGAAGACGTCTCCCAAACACCAAGTAGAGCTTGTCACTCTACTATGGAAGATTGATAGGAATAATGTGTAGACATGCTTGAAGCAACTTAGGTTCTCAAGCGCCGAATGGATTAGTCATCCATTCTGGAATGATGTCGTAGGGTAAGATAGGGATCCTCTACCCGCTAGAACAAGGAATAAAGAATAAACTTTATCTTCTCTACCCCATAGTCGAGGACGACTATGATTTCAAGAGAGAGGTAATGTCATAATTATTAATATCTAATTCTCCTAAATGATTTTCTCATGTTAAATTGATCATTTAATATGGGGAAGTGCCAGGGGAGAAAAAGCCAGGGATCCAAAGGAGGAAAATACGGATCCAAAGGCGGGGGCATTTGCAAAAGGGCAATGTGCAACAATGGGCTTCAAAGACCCTAAGGTTTAGCCCATTATGACTTCCAAAATGCTAAGGTTCCAAAATTCAAAGGTTATGTCCAAATGGTCAAGCTTAGTGGAATTGGATGCTTTGTAAGTGTACAAAAAGTCTCCCTAGATCCCTACATAGGAGGGGGCGAGCCCCGTAAGTAGGGGATGAGAGAGAAACACACACACACACACACACACACACACACACACACACACACACTCATGCAAGCCCCTTTACACAAAGGGCATAGTGGACACATGTCAGTTCCCTAGCCCAATTGCCCACAAGGTGCACTCAAATCCTATTGGATGGCCATAGAGGTGGACCAATGAGAATTAGGCTAGAGTAAATCTAGTTTAATTTATTTAAAACACTTGATAAAAGAACCAATAAGAATTAAGCTCTCTAGAAGACTATTGGACAGTCTCCCAAGGGGTCCAATGAGCATTCAGCGGCCCAATGGCTTGCCTGCTTCCTATTGGCCAGAAGACAAAGGGATCCAATGAGCGTTTAATTGCATTATTTAATTACCTAAAGCTCTCATAAAAGGGGAAAGGGGGACACATGTCACAAGGCTATCACTTATGCTTCTCAATTATGATTTGGCTAAGCTTTGCAGGGTCCAATGGGGTGCCAGCAAGAGTAAATTGCAAGAGGGGTCGACCGAGAGAGAGAGGGGGCTGATTTTGGCAAGGCATCATCACACACACACACTCACACAATCTCATGTGTGAAGCAAGAAGACTCTCTCCCTCTCTCCTTCTCAAGCTTTAGTGGAAAGCTCATCATCTACTCCAAGCTTGTGAGAAGGGAGGCCTACACCAACAACTCTTGGCTTTGTGATGCAAATCCAACCAAGAGCCAAGCTTCAATGCATGCTCATCTCCTCTACCATGCTAATTACTAAGCTATGCTAAGCTATTATGAGTGATTATGTGAGGATATTACTTCTTTCTTGTAAGACTACTCCTTCTTCCTTTCAATCTACTCTCATACCCCGCTAGCTCTCACCATCTTCAAAGGTGTGTGAGGTCTTGGGTCTGAGACCGTGAGGGAATTGATGTTGTGTTTTATAAGTGTGTGCATGGTGCTTGAAGCTTCCATCTTCATTGCACCGGCAAGTTACTGAAGGAACACAAAGTATTGTATCGTAAAATGTCTCCCTTGATGGGGGAAACCTATAAATGAAAGCCTTTCGGAGGTGGGACCGGCTCCATGCAAATCCGGTCCTCAACTATTGTCAATAGCTTAATTTCTCTCTCTTTTGAAGTATTGTTCATGCCTATCTAACTAGGTGTTATGATTTTTCTTACTCTCTCCATCCAAGCACTATTGCTATGTTCATTAGGAATCTATTCTAATGAAATGCTCACTATGTTCATGTTATTTTCTAGTATACACGTTACTAGGTCATTAAATGTTACATTCAACTTCTTTTGATCCTTTTTTAACTTCTTATCCCGCTTTCTTTGCTTTCCCTTCTTCTTTTTCTTTCTTGATTTTCTCAAATCTTCATCCTCAGAGTCTTCCTTTGAGTTTGTTTCCAATTCCGAATCATCCTCCTCATCTTCTGAATGCAAACCCAAATCCGTATCTAGCCACTGCATTCTTCAACTCATTTCTTAATCCCTGCATAAAATATTTTGCCACCATCTCATTGTTAAGTATGGAGCCTGATTTACCCCTTGTAATTTTCTGTGTTAAAAACGCACATTTGTAAGGCCCCCATTATGAGGAGAAGCCATCCTGTGTGAAGGAAAATCACTCGTCGGAAGCCAAAATTTTCACGATCGGAATATTCATTTTCGCCGGAATTTTATGGCTGGATGACAGCCGAAAAGTGGTCGAAAAACGGCTGGTCGTTTGGTCGTTTGGTCGGAAGTCAATGGCCAGTGGTGGTCGGTGGCCGATTTCAAAGGTAGACTCGTCTTCTCAAGGGCAACCACACATGGGCAGATTGGAGAGTCCGATTTAGACTTGATTTGGACTTGTCTACACAAGGGCGGCTACACACAGCTGTCTCTCATGAGAGAGGGCAGCCCTTTTGGCCTATAAAAGGAGGCCTCTTCTACACACAAAAATGAATGGTGAAGCATTGTGGTGCATTGTGAAGTGGATGTGAGGTGGTGAGAGTGAAGCAAGGTGGGAGCTCCAATAGGGCATAATCCCTTTGTAATCTACTTCTTGTTTTGATGTACTAAAGCCATTGAGTGGCTGCTTTCTCATGGATATAGCCCACATTGTGTGAACCACATATATTGTACGCTCTCTCTCTCTCTCTCTCTCTCTCTCTCTCTCTCTCTCTCTCTCTCTCTCTCTCTCTCTCTCTCTCTACTCTATAATCTCTCATGTGTGAAAATTATCTCTCTCTATTAAGTAATCTACTCAATTATCTGCTTAGCTACGTCATATTTCCTAACAACTGGTATCATAGCAAGGTTTGCTTGTAGCTGAAGTATCTCAAGGAAAGGGTTCCTTGAATTGAGTGGGAGTAATAGTAGAGGAAGGGGAGCTCAAGATCAAGAAGTTCAATGGCAAAAACTACCAACATTGGAAGATGCACATTGAAGACTATCTCTACCAGAAGGACCTTTATTTGCCACACGCGGTCTTGCAAAGAAGCCCGCAACAATGGCAGATGAAGCATGGATTGTCCTTGACCGAAAGGCATTAGGAACAATCCGGCTAAACTTGGTGTCATCGGTGGCCTTCAACATTTCGGAGATGAAGACCACGGAGGACTTGATGAAGTCACTTGACGGCCTCTACGAGAAACCATCGGCATCCAATAAGGTATTTCTCATGAAGCGTTGTTCAGTTGCAGAACACTTAAATGACTTTAATACAAACATAAGTCAACTTTGATCGGTGAAAATCGATTCTAACGACAAAGTGCAAACTCTCTTTATACTATCAGCTCTACCAAGATGCTCTAATTCTCGCATCAGACAATGTGTCTAATTCTTGGATAGTAGATTCTAGGGCTTCATTCTATGCGACACCACACAAGCAACATTTTCAAGATTACACCAAAGGTAATTTTGGGTATGTATACTTGGGAGATCATGAAGCTTGTGAAATTGTTGGCAAAGGTACAGTTTGTGTCAAAACTGCTAACGAAAATGAATGGAAAGCTTAAAGATGTTAGGCATGTTCCTTCTCTTACGAAAAATTTGATCTCTATAGGACAATTGGACGATGAAGGTCACAACATTGCATTTGGAAACAAACGGTGGAATATCTCAAAGGGATCTTTGATGGTTGCCAAGGGAGAAAAGGTCGGTACACTTTACTTGTGTACTGTTGTGCGCGTATGTCGCACGTGTCAATGCAAGGAACTTGCTGATACACCGTGTGCGAGCCACAAATGGCTCCAAGCACACAACAAGCCTAAACTAGTAAGCTCAAAGAAGGCGATGGTGTGTCACTCACCGCTCTACGCTTGCTTCGTGGAGGATTCCTCGACGCGAAGAAGAAGGAGCCGCCGCTTCGTCACGCTTACCCGCTTCGCCGCCGCCGTGCTGTCGTCGCAATGTTCGATCGCACTCTCTCTCTCTCTCTCTCTCTCTCTCTCTCTCTCTCTCTCTCTCTCTCTCTCTCTCTTTCTCTCTCTCTCACGCATACACACACACACACACACACAAGGAGATGAAGAAGAAGAAGATGGAGATGGAGCAAGAGCACTCTTCTATTGCACAAATGAGAGAATGAGTGAATTTTAGGTTTAGTTGACTTTTATATGAGCTTGCCCCATTCACACTTGGGGGCGCCCATGCTTAGCCAACTAATCCCTTGAATGTTCCAGTTAGAGTGCGCCTCTCATTGGCGATCACTCTTACCCTTTTCCTATTGGACCGACAAGCCCGGTACCTGACTCTACCAAATAAATAATACAATGTCCACCGTAGGTTACAACGTCCGTCGTACGTGATAGGGTGTCCGTGAGCCGTGAGGGTTAACATGCCCCCCTTCTTGATGTAGATTCCGTCATCGGAAGCTATTGAGTTGAAGCTCGTTCATCGAGGTGGAAGAGCATTTGAGATGAATGTCCTTAGCCTTCTTCAGTCACTGCAAATCAAACAACATTGGCACAGTAATTGCATTCTCATAAGCTATTTAAAAAGCATATGCAGTTTTAGGCAAACAAATTGATTGGTAACAGAATTTTAAACCATTTGTCAACAATAACCATTAAATTGCAATATAATCAAATGCATAAACAGATGTAAAGGTAAAAAATTAAACAAGTCTGGGGTTGCTAATTTAACGATCGAAAGGCACTAGAGATCGACTATTAATACCATAGGTAAGCTTCTTAATTTTCTCTGGTCAATTAAGTTGTTTAATCGCGAGAGCCAAGTATTTCATGTTCGAGGGCTGACTAGAGGCTATACCTAGAAGACCTTGTAGTTAAGCTACGATAAAAGGAATTTCTCATGAAATCATCGCCTGACTGATTACCTTTTCTTTGACCCCCCAAAGTCTTTTCACAGTGATTCAATTTTGATGTGTGTGCTTGTTTTGTATGCCTTCGGTTTTTTTCTTTTCAAGGAAAAGCGCCCACACTGGGAACCTCTAGGGCTCTAGTACCATAGGCGATACATGTGAGTGAAGTACCCAATCAAGCTGAGATTTCTCTTTCAGCTTAAGATTTTACAATGTGGCACTTTGATTTTTTGTTTGTTCATTTTGAGCATTTTAATTTTGTAGCTTTGGGGGGTCATATAACACTGATACACCTCCCTAGGCTCATCACACAAGTAAACTCCCTTTATAATACTTAAGGTCAAGCCCACTAGAAAGCCCTAGTACATTTCACACAATGCTGCCTAAATCGGATTAAGAACCTAAGTAACCATTGATTATTAAGAAGGCATTCCCTATGGTATTAAGAGAAGATCTCTAACACCTAACTTGGTCAAACTAGCTTAGTCGGATTGCTTGATTTTTAAATCTAGACAAGTGATTATGACAAAAAATTCATTGAATTTAATGTTTGGTACTAAGCAAATGCGTTGAATATTGTGCTACCAATCACAATCAAAGCAGACAAACATGGATGCAAAAAGATAAGGGGCAATGCTAATGGACAAGAAACACCTGTTTGTGTCGATGGTCACGCTTGATTTGAAGTGTGAATGAGAGAAAGATCCCATGAAGGTCCAAATCCTAACAACACCAACACGTTCCTGTACACACTAAGAAACACAAAGAATACCTCTAGGAGGCACATCAGTGGGAAAAGGTACCAACACTTATTGAACACAACAAAAAAACATAAGGAATCCTAACCTAATTATTTGCACTCCCCCTAGAGAGTCAAGGGAAAAGGATATTGTAGAGATTGGGGGGAAACCCTAAGGCTAAACCCCTATCCTCGTCGTCGAGATAAACAAAGTCATCATCCATGAGACCATATGTGCCATCCGTGTAGTCATGTAAATATTTTTCTTCATCATAGGTACCCATGTTTACTAAGAAGGTCACTAAACGCCTATAGTCATCTTGGTCAAAAGGATAGGCTTGTGCAATGGGAGAAACGCTCTCTACCAAGTATGGATCCAGTCGTGGTCAAGAGACGTATCAGCCACTCTAACTCCTCAAAATTCCTCTCACATGCTAGCGTACTTACCAAATCCCATTCACATGCAAGCACCGGAAAGACCATGTGAAACATTTGTGAAAAGTAACGAGGGTATCTCTCACCCAAGGCAGGAGTGGATGACTCTAGCGTACTAGCCATATCTGTACACGCAAATAGATGATGGTTAGAGTGCAAATATTACAAGGGTCGTGTTCTTGTGCATAATGTGTTTTTATGATTTTGTGTTATGGCTCTTGCTCTTTTACTTTTTTATCTTGTTTTTGGGAGTATAAGGCTTTATATATACATTCCCTAAGATTGGAGATTAAGAGGTCAAGGAGAAAGGTTGAGAGGGAAGCAAGTGAATGATGGATGTCAATAAACACTCCCCCCTTCCTTGGGTAGATCATACCGTTTGAAATGATGTCGTCACCCTTTGAAACCAGTTGTTCCAAGTTGTTATAGGTGAAGGCTTTAACCAATAGTTTTCGATCACTCTATGCGTTTCATCTAGTTGCAAGGGTTGTAAGGTACTCTCCCATGATTTTATTTGCAACATCGTTGTAGGTGGTGAACTTACAACGGGAGGTGTAAACTCTTTCTTGCTTGTATGGATATGTACAATGGTAGGTGGAGGTTGTGTCGAAGCTTCTATTTCCGTATAGGAACTACATGAAGAGCAAGAAGCTTCATTTTCTTTCCTTGTTCCTGAGCTAGGTGGAACAAATCGTTCTTTCTTTGGTACCCAAACTAGCTCTGGAGCAGGTGTGTCGCATGCTGTGATTTTTTCCTTTCCACGATCTTCAATTGTTTTGGAGCCACAGGATTGAGCTCACATGGCCCCGGTGACAAGTAAGAGCACAATTTACGTTTTGGTACCCAGATTTGATCATTTCCTTCATAGTAGCTTTGGGCTTCCAATAGTTTTTTAGGAATCCAACGCAACATTTCTTTACATTTCTTGGGGGGAATGGGATGTCTCTTACCAGGCTCCTATCTTTTAGCATTGGCTATGGTTGCTAAAGAAGATTTAGGGACCCACTTGTATGTTTTTTTTGTTATATTGAGATGGGTCTTGTGTGTCTCAAGCTTTATTTCAGCTACATCGATTGAAGCTCTAGAGACTTGGGCTATGGGGAAATATGGTTCAACCTATTGGACATGCAATGTTTTGGGTTTTATTTCCTTAAGAGGGAATATCTAAGGGACTATGGCTTGCGTGGCAGGGCTAAGAGTTGGTTTCTGTGTTGTGACACCCCTTGTCCCCCAATCAATGGTGCATTTGGTGGCTATTATCCACGTGCATTCTAGGTTTATATTAACCTCCATAGTTCCAACAGGTATGACCAAAAAGTCTTGCGCTACAACCCCATTGTCATAACTAACAGAAGTGTGCCAGATTCCAAAAACTGCAGTTTTTTTCTTGTTGACACCCTTGACTTGGATAATACTCTCAGATAGAAGTGAGTACGCCCACTTTCCCATGACTTTAAGTCACTTTCTTCTTGGATGACACTACGTATGTCCACTGGTCTATGGACTTGGTGAGGTTGTTGTTGCGTAGGCAACACGGTGTCTGTAATCTGGATCTTCCTAGGTGTTGGTTCTAGATCCCTTTGGGTATCTTCTACCAAACTCCTTAATTGCTTGACTCGCTCAATCTCCTCTGTAGGGTTTGGGTAAGTTCCTATCTTCTTTTTGGATCCTAGCCATTGTGGCTCATGAAGATCTTCCTTGTTGGTTTCTATGTTAGTGGTCGTTTTGGTCTCCATGGTTTCACCTGAATCAGAATCTTCTTCAGCATCGTTCATATATACGGGGTCGTCACCAGTCCCTATGTTGGTCTCTGAACTGGGGTCTGACTTCGCTGCTTTTTGCGATCTCTTTCTTCGTGTTTTCTTCTTTTTTTGAGATTGGTCAAGTGATGCCGTGTCTCTTTCCTCAAGAGTATAATTTTGTTTTTGGAGCATCGATCGTGTGAGTACGTTTACTAGTACCACGGGTGTACTTGGTGATGGCTCCTCGGTAACTTCAATCAAGTTTAATGGCGTGATCTTCGGTGCATTTGGATTATTTGGACATTGGGCAATCAAATGATCTAAGCCACATCGATTACACATGAGTATTGGCATTGTAGACGTGCTCGCTTGATTGGTTTGCATTAGTGTGGCGTTCTTTTGTAGCCTAATAGGACACTCGGCTACACGATGTTGACCTCCACACCCATAGCATTGAAGAGGTGGTCTCTTAGTAGTGTAGTTGATATTTTGGCCTCATGCCGCAAGAGCAGCTACTTGATATACAGGTTTGACTTGTCCCCAATAGTCCTCCATGTAGTATTGTGGACTTTCTTCAAGCACATCCATCCCATAGGCGATATTAGGATCTATATCTTCCTCATAGCCTTCCAAACAAGAAATAGATGACTCACAACCCACTTGATTCACATAAGTGATTCTCGGATGTGGTGGTTGCGGTCCTAGCATTGGAGGTGGTAAGGGTGTTGTTTGAACAACATTTTGGGCCCTAGGGACCATGTGTTGTGTTGTTTGTTCAAGAGGTGGGGCCGGCATCAATGCAGGCACTCGAGGTGTGTCTGTCCATGCTAAGGTTGGTCTATTGGCCATCGCGCGCTTAAATACTACGCAATCCTTAGCTTGATGACCATACCTTCCACATGCATTGCAGTTCCCATTGAATTTTACTCTTAAAGTAGGGCATTCACTGGTACTATGCGGTCCATAGCACACTAAGCACCATTGTTGCTCCCTTCTTGGATACATATGATTGTTCTGCGGAGCACGATTGTCTCTAAGACTCTCTTGAATAGCCTTGGTGAGATCTGCTAAAGTCATCTCAGATATCTTTGGCTCCTTAGCAATAGGCTTTAGGGTCATTGGCTGATGCCCTGATGCTTGAGAGCTAATAGATTTAGTCTCAACAGACACTCTTTCTCCTTGAATCATTAAATTATCCTCCAATTGGATCGCATTGGTGGTGACTGCTTCCCAAGTGGTGATACCTCTAATGACTTGGACATTGTAGATATCCTCATGTCGAAATTCCGTAATGAATCTATCAAGCAATTGGTTATTGTTGAAGCGCTCATTTGGATTACAACGAGAATTCAAATGCTTCAAGCGACTTATAAAGTCTCTCACCGACTCTCCTTCTTCTCGTTGGGCTTTCTGGAGCTGAGAGGCTACACCCCAAAGCACTCCCTCTCGTATGTATTCTTTTAAGAACAGTCTCCTAAGAGTAGGGTAAATCATTTTTTCTTCCACCCTTAGGGTTCTATACCAATCCCCAGCCTTTCCACTTAAGGTTAGGCTTAAAGCATTGCTCTTATGTAGGTCATTGTGTTCTCCTAGAGAATCGCATATTTGTTCAAACACTTCGATATGCTTTCTCACATCCCCGTCTCCACTAAATTTTTCTGTGAGCTTGGCTATTTGTACTGCCTTACTTCTAGGCTCTCTATCAGGCGTGTTACGCATATTCTCAGCAATAGATCGACCGATAGCTTGAGCAAATGTTGCCAAGTCACCTCAGTGAGTAGGCACCGTAGGTGAAGGTGCTCCAGAGACTACATGTGGAGTAGGTTTTGGCATTGGGCTTGGCGCATAGGAAGCCCTTGGGTTCCACGTTGGGTACAATGTTGTGCCATGTGGTGGTCCGTAGTTCATATGAGTGGCCCTAGGCATAGTAGACGTCGGATGTGACATGCTAATGCTAGCCGGTATAGTCCCATGGAAATAAGAACTTGTGTATTGTGGTTGTGGAGCATAGGTAGTTGAAACAATGAGAGGGGTAGGGACTACATGAGTACGTGGACCCATAGGTGCATACGATTGGTACACACTTGTAGGTACTGTTGCAGGCAATGGGCTACCATGTAGTGGTGCTTTACTAACAAATGAGGTCCATGGCGTGTTTCTTGGCATGCCCATCATTGGGGTAGGCATGGTAGCCGTGGTGTCATCAAGGGAAAGATGAGCTAGACTTGGAAAAGTAAAGCTATCACTTGTGGGCTCAGATTGCATTGAGACCCCTGACGAAACAACATATGGGGGATCGATGGGACTCACTGGGGGAGTCTCCATTTGTGATAGAGTGGGTTGTTTCCCTTTGCCCGTGTCTAAAAATCGCATAGGACCAATGGAAGGTATGTTTATTCCCCGATTTTGCCTCTCGAACTGGATAATCCTATGGATGACATTGCAGATCATGTGTTGTTCTTCCTCTATACTAGTGGCACTAGATGTGGATTGTACAACTTCTAACCAACCCACATGGTATGTGTAGCCCATGTATAGGTCGGTCAAAGTCTCCGTGTGTAGGTCATATTCCCAATTTTCATTGAGAAATACCCCGTCCAAACTTGGTGTACTAGAGGGTTGCCGTGAGGTGGATGCAATGTTTCTTCCCGTGTTTTGACTTTTAGTCACCGCTACCTTAGAGGCGACTTTGGAAGGTGGTAGCTCGGTAGGGCCCTCATTAAATGAGGTAGGTAGAATGTCCATGTGGACACTCTGAGGGAGTGTGGGGTCTACAGGAGATTTGAATGGTGATTCTTCTTCCCCACCCCCTTCGTTTACTTCAGTAGCCGTAGGTTCAGAGCGCGTAGCTCTACTAAAAGTTTCCATCAACAAACGGCTAAAAACACTAGTTCCAGGTTGTTGGGCCCAGCTAGGCACGGTTTCATTTGTTCCCCCGGGGCTTTGTGTAAGATGCTCTTCCATAATATCGTAGTCAGAGGAAGAGTCGCTAGCCGCTATATTTGGGTCTTGGGTTGCACTACCTTGGGTCCCCGCCGAGGGCGTAGACCCTAGCGTGGAAGGATAGTGAGTACCCTCGTAAATCGAAGAACTAGCTAGTTGTTCGGACTCTAGCACACGACCATAGCGTAGATACATGTGCTTTGGGTGCCCTACAAGTGTCGGCAAGTACCCTCAAAGGTTACTTGCTTTGTTTTGTGGGTGTTTTGCACCCCGTTTTCTACTTGATTTTTTCTTGTTTTTGATGTTTCTTGAATGTTTTTTAATGTTTGATTTTTTTATTATTAAAGTGTGTGATAGCTCGAAATGAGTGTATCACGTAGAGGGTCGCTGTGTGCTTTACAACACAATTTTCGGGCATCTGACGTTCCGTTGGTCCTCAAAAAATCGATTTTTAACTACTTGTGAAGCTAAAATTCGTTTTTTTTAAAGGCGACTGAGGGCTAAGCCTGAGCGTGAGCTCGGGCTTGGGTCTGGGCTTGGGTTTGGGAGATAGTCCCGATCCCGCTCCTACCTTTAAATTATTATTATTATTATTTTATTTTATTTTAGGATAAGGTCGTCGCGGCCTGCGCGAGAGCACACACACACTCTATCTACCTAGTTCTAACTAATACACCTACTCTTACACACTAACACACTCTATTAATTCTCACTGATCTACTTCCTACTTACTGTACACAGAAAACTAACTACCTTAATACACAGAGAATAAATACAGTACCTTTGAAATCTCTATTAACAAAGAAAACTAACTACCTTAATACACAGAGAATAAACACAGAACCTTTGAAATCTCTATTAACAAAGAAAACTAACAACCTTAATACACAGAGAATAAACACAGTATATTTGAAAACTCCATTAACAAAAAAAACACACAGCATAACACCAAATCCCTCTTCTCAACACACACACCCTCCTTCCTTACCTTTTTCTACAATAGAAATTGCACCACAAAAGAAGCACAGAGTGCCATTCAAGCTTAGTGTATGGCAATCCCCGGCAACGGCGCCAAAAATGTGCGCGTATGTCGCACGTGTCAATGCAAGGAACTTGCTGATACACCGGGTGCGAGCCACAAATGGCTCCAAGCACACAACAATCATAAACTAGTAAGCTCAAAGAAGGCGATGGTGTGTCACTCACCGCTCTACGCTTGCTTCGTGGAGGATTCCTCGGCGCGAAAAAGAAGGAGCCGTCGCTTCGTCGCGCTCAACCGCTTTGCCGCCGCCGTGCCGTCGTCGCAATGCTCGATCGCACTCTCTCTCTCTCTCTCTCTCACACGCATACACACACACACACACACACACACACACACACACAAGGAGATGAAGAAGAAGAAGATGGAGATGGAGCAAGAGCACTCTTCTATTGCACAAATGAGAGAATGAGTGAATTTTAGGTTTAGTTGACTTTTATATGACCTCGCCCTATTCACACTTAGGTGCCCATGCTTAGCCAACTAATCCCTTGAATGTTCCATTTAGAGTGCGCCTCTCATCGGCGATCACTCTTACCCTTTTCCTATTGGACCGACAAGCCCGGTACTTGACTCTACCAAATAAATAATGTAGAGTGCGCAGGTGATGGAGAAGGTAGAAAAGAAGACTACACACACACACCAACACACATCGAGACACACACACACAATCGTTACCCTGTAGCAGCCATTCAACGAGCTGCTCTTCTCTTCTTCTTCTTTGAACTATTATCCAAAGTATATTTACAACATAGTATAGTCAGTGTCCAGCCGCCCATAGCACAATAGGCATATTCTTTAACATCATATTCTTTAACACTCCCCCTCAAGCTCAGAGTGAGCTTGCATATGATGGATTCCCAATGCTTCACGAAAGTAGCAAAACTTCTCCTTTCCAAGAGCTTTTGTGAATATATCCGCAACTTGATCATTTGTCTTCACATACACCAAATCAATCTCATTTGCCAAAACTTTTTCTCTAATGAAGTGATAATGTACCTCAATGTGTTTAGTGCGAGCATGGTAGACTGGATTCTTTGCCAACATGATGCTGCTAATATTGTCACAATATATAATGACACTGTCAAGATAGTCAAAACCAAATTCTACCATAAGTACTCTCAACCATGACTCTTCACATGCTGCCAAAGCTGCTCCACGATATTCAGCTTCTGTACTTGATAATGCTACAGTTGATTGCTTCTTGCTACTCCAACTTATCATACCATTGCCAATGGAAAATGCATAACCACTTGTAGATCTTCTATCCATAAAATCTCCTGCCCAATCTGCATCTGTGTAACCATAAAGACAAAGCTTCCCATTCTTTTCATAAAACATTCCATAACTGACAGTGGCTTTCACATATCTCATAATCCGTCTCACTGCATCAAGATGACTTTTACATGGCTTTTGCATGAATTGACTCACAACACCCACTGCATAACTCAAATCTGGCCTTGTTATTGTCAAGTAAATAAGGCTTCCAACCATCTTGCGATACATAGTGACATCCTCAATGTAATGTCCATCATCAAACAACTTCACATTTTGATCAAGAGGTGTATCAACCGGTTTGCATGCTGTCATTCCATACTTCTCAAGCATATCCAACGCGTATTGTCTTTGTATCATCCAAATTCCTGATAAAGTATTGACAATTTCAATTCCCAAGAAATATCTCAACTCACCAAGGTCCTTCATGTTGAATTCTCTCAACAAACTCTTCTTGACATGCAAAATTTGCTCAGCATGATTTCCAGTGAGAATCAAGTCATCAACATAGATAACAATAACGACGATCTCTCCATCAACATGCTTCAAAAATAATGAGTGATCAGCAGTAGATTGTTTAAATCCAATCTTCTTCAAGAATCTGGTTATCTTTTCACACCAAGCTCTAGATGCTTGCTTCAAACCATACAATGCTTTCTTCAACTTACACACATAATATGGAAACTCTGGATGTTGATAACCCTCTGGCTGTATCATATAAACTTCTTCTTCCAAGTCACCATTCAAGAATGCATTATCCACATCCATTTGCCGTAACTTCCAACCGAACATACTTGCCATTGCTATCACCAATCTGACTGTTGTCATCTTTGCAACTGGACTAAATGTCTCATCATAATCAAGACCTTTTGTTTGTGCATAACCTTTAGCAACAAGCCTCGCTTTGTATCTTTCCACACTACCATCTGACTTGCACTTGACTTTGTATACCCATTTTGAACCAATTGCTTTCTTTCCACTTGGCAAGCGAACCAAATCCCAAGTGTCATTCTTCACAAGAGCATCCATCTCATCATCCATAGCTGACTCCCATTCTGATTTTCCAATTGCCTCTTGAAAACATGTAGGCTCTTTATGTTGCACACGTGAAACCATGTATGCATAATGTGTACGCATGTAACCGTTGTATGTCAATCTATCAACTGGATAACGTACCCTCTCTGATCTTCTCAACTGTGGTGCACTCTTCTCTTCAACTCTTGCATATGGGGGTACATATTTCTCAATATGCTTACTACCAGGTGTCCTCAAATGTGGTAAATCATGCTCTTCATCGAGGCTTTCATCTCCAGAACTCTCTTCAACCACTTTCTTCTTGCCTTTCTCGTCTTGCTTCTTATCTCGCAAACGACCACTCCATGGGTTGACACTTCCTGTACTCTCCTCCGCCATATGTGGTCCTGAAATAGTTCTTGTTGATGGTCCTGGCTTATCAACAACATGACGCACATTCTCTTGCTCTTCATACTCATCTTCTATCATCACTGGCTTTGGTTTATACCATGGTTCATGCTCACAAAATCTGACATCTCTACTGACATAAACTTGTCTTGTCGTAGGATCATAGCACTTGTAACCTTTCTTTTCAACTGGATAGCCCAAGAATATACACTTCACTGCCTTTGGCTCCATCTTCTTTCTTGCTTCATTTGGTACATGAACATAGCAAACACATCCAAAAACTTTCATGTAGGAAACTGTTGGCTTGATCCCATAAAGTCTCTCATAAGGTGAAATTTCATGAATGGCAGCTGTTGGTGTTCGATTCATAATGTGTACTGCTGTATGAACTGCTTCAGCCCAATATGTTAATGGCATATTCATCTCATTCATCATGGCTCTTGCAATCTCTGCTATGACTCTATTCTTTCTCTCAGCAACTCCATTTTGTTGTGGTGTGTATCTGCAAGTAATCTGTCTTCTTATGCCTTGTTCACGTAAGTAATCATCAAAACTGTGTGACATGTACTCTCCCCCTCCATCTGTACGTAGGCATTTAATTTGACAACCATTCTCTTTCTCAACCATAACTTTGAACTCCAAAAATACCTCAAATGCCTCTGACTTTGCCTTTAGGAAGTAAACCCATGTCATTCTGCTGTAATCATCCGTAAATGTGATAAAATATCGACAACCATTTGGTGTAGCATGATCACAAGGTCCCCAAATATCTGAATGAACAATTTCCAAAGGACTCTGGCTAATTCTCCCCCTCTTTGGAAATGGTAAACGAGATTGCTTTCCAAATTGACAAGCTTCACAAACATGATCAAAATTCAATCTGCCAAACTTTGGTAATCCACGTACAATTTGATTTAATTGCATATGCTTTAATCTTCTAAAATTGACATGACCGATTCTCTTATGCCATAAATTTGCCCAATCATCTTGAGTGGCTGATTTGTTTGCATACATACCACTGTGTAAACATGGATCTCCAGCTTCCAATGAGAACAAGCGGCCTTTCTTTCTTCCACGTGCCAATATCTTGCCTGGTTTGCCATTGTGAAACTCCTCTATGAAGCAGCCATAACGATTAAAACGGACTTGCAACCCTTGATCTGTCATCTGTCCAACTGATGCTAAATTCTTTGTGATTGAAGGCACATATAGAACATCTCCCAATGTGTTGTATGTCCCATCTTTTTCTAGCAATGGAACTGAACCAACATGTGTAATCCGATGCATAGTATCATCACCTGTAGCGACAAACTCATCCTCTTCTAACTTCTCTTTTCTGTCAAACCATTCACCATGATATGTCATATGATTTGTGGCACCACTATCTAAATACCAATCATCTGTATGATGTGGCTCCACCATGCTTCCAACAACATGCTCCATAGGAAATAAATGTCCACTCGACCTATTGTCATATATATTTTGATCATGAGGATTGTATCCAGCAAAGTTTCCTCCATGTCTGCCATAACCTCGGCCTCTTCCACCACGATCACGATTTTGATTTAGCCTTGTGTAACATTCTCTTTCAAAGTGACCATAAATGCCACATCTGTTACAATATCCATCTCTTTGAGGATGTACAAATCGTCCACCTCCACGTCCACGAGTTCGGGCTCTCCCCCTGCCTCTTTGGCTATAATCATTGTAACTTTGACTTTGTTGGTTTTGCCATTGACCTCTTCCAACATTGTTTCCACGACCATAGTTTCCTCTTCCACCTCTATTGTTTCCACGACCTCTAGAGTAAAAAACCTGATCTCTGGAATTGTTATTTGATGTAGAAGGACCTGACTTTCCTAACTTCACCTCTTCTTGCAAACAAAGGTTTACTAACTCTTCAAAATCAGGCATGTGTCCTCGAACAGATATAGATGTATCCAATGACTTGTATTCCGGTCCCAAACCATTCAATGTCACTGAAACTAAGTCATCATCTGGAACTTCAACATTAATGCTCGCAAGATCTTCCTGTATTTGCTTTATCTCTGTCACATAATCTGATATAGATCTATTTCCTCGCCATACACAATGTAACCTTTGCTTCAAGTGAACTTTTCGTGGTTCTGTATTGGAGCTGTTCATTCTTGCTAGTATCTCCCATGCTTCCTTTGGAGATTGAGCCTTCTTCACATGTGGTATAAAGAAGTCACTAATGCATAGTGAAATCCAATGCATCACTTTCCTTGAATTCTCGATCCACTTCTTGTAAGCTTCTACTCCTGCTTGCCATGTTTTATGTGCTTCAACATTCTCTCTATTTGGTTCCAAACCAACCTCTGGACACTCTTGTTCACCTGTAACATAATCCCATAAACCTTTGCCCATGATAAAGTTCTCCATCCTGTAAGACCATATGCCGTAGTTCTCTCTGGTCAGCTTCTCTCCAACAATCTGTGTGACTTGAGTTGAACTTTCTGCCATCTTCACTCTCTCAATTTCTTTCAAAGGATTTTGACAAAATTTCGGCAGAGTTTCGTTTGTATTTGGACAATATCTCAAGTGACAATCTCAACCAAAGTTCTCATAAACACTGACATAAAATCTCTCACTGCCAAGGGAAAATCCACTGACTCACTTTGCCACAGACTGACTCAGTACTATGCATAAATACTCTAAAACAATGTCCACATGGACCTGTATGCAAATGCAATCCATACGCTGTCCTGTACCACATATCCATACATCCACCTTCTTCCCATAGTCGTAAACGACGTATGAGGTCTTTCGCGGGGCCAGTCGGGGGTTCGCTCCAGTACCTAATCCACCTTGCCAAGGTACCAAAGCTCCCAAGGCAAGGCTTCAAAAAACCTCACTCGACCCTCACAAAGGCTGCAGTTTTCCAAAATACATTGACCGCATATCCATACATAACCACAAAGTACTCAATCTGACAATGTAACCGCCTCAACTTCTTTCCACAACCTTTCTTACATAGGCGGCTGTCCATAACGGACCCACAACAACCAAACATAATCTTTGATAACACAATATCATGATGCAAAAGCTCTATGTCGCTCTCCAAAACCTGTGTAAATGCTGAATTCTTCACCTGTAACCTGTAAATCTACTGCCGAGTGCAAAACTCGACATCTCCTATGCTTGTGTGAACTGGCTGTTTGCTGCAGAAAATTGCAAATTTTGGCAAATCTGAGTATGCCAATGCGTCCGAAACGCCCAAAAACATAAAGATAGACTCCTGGATCACTGTATTCCGAGTTCGGGTGAGGGAGTTATGACCAAAAAACCTCTCTTTTTTGCTGTTTTCCGGAGCTGCGGAAACCTGTGTATTGACTGTAGCTCCTCAAACTGAGCTCTGATACCACTTTGTAGAGTGCGCAGGTGATGGAGAAGGTAGAAAAGAAGACTACACACACACACCAACACACATCGAGACACACACACACAATCGTTACCCTGTAGCAGCCATTCAACGAGCTGCTCTTCTCTTCTTCTTCTTTGAACTATTATCCAAAGTATATTTACAACATAGTATAGTCAGTGTCCAGCCGCCCATAGCACAATAGGCATATTCTTTAACATCATATTCTTTAACAAATAATACAATGTCCGCCGTAGGTTACAACATCCGTCATAGGTGATAGGGTGTCCGTGAGCCGTGAGGGTTAACAACTGTCAGCGACACAATCTTCAACTTGTGCAATAACTACAAAAGTCGACAGTGCGTTTTGGTACTATCGGCTTGGGTATACGAGTGCTAAAGGAATGCAAATCCTTCTATCAAAGAAGCTTCTACCAGGTTTGAAAGAAGTGGACTTAGAGTTCTGTGAACATTGTGTTTATGGTAAACAAAAGAGAGTAAAATTTTAAAAATCAAGAAATGAAAGAAAAACTTAAAAACGTGAGTTGGTTCATTTTGATGTTTGGGGTCCTGCAAGTACACCATCCCTTGGTGGCTAATTGTACTATGTAACATTCATAGACGATGCAACTAGAAAAACATGGGTTTATGTCATGAAGAATAAATTCGATGTGTTTTCCATATTTCAAAGGTGGAAAGCCTTTGTGGAGAATGAAGTAGGTACCAAGGTTAAATGCTTCAGATCCGACAATGGAGGCGAATATTGCAGCCAAGCTTTTGAAATCTTTTGTGCTAGCAATGGCATTAAGAGGCAAAGGACAACCCAAGGACACCTCAACAAAATGGAATTTTTGAAAGGATGAATAGAACAATCATGGAGCGAGCACGAAGCATGCGGCTACATGCACGCTTACCGCTTGAGATTTGGGCGGAAGCAGTAAGTACGTATGTGTATTTGATCAACCAATCACCCTCGACGGCATTGGATGGAGGAGTTCCATAGGAGGCATGGACAGGTAAACCGGTAAATTATTCATTTCTCAAAGTGTTTGGGTGTGAGGCTTTCATGCACATAGATAGAAGCCTAAGATCAAAGCTAGATGCAAAGTCCAAAAAGTGTTTCTTCATTAGCTACGAAGAAGGTGACTTTGGGTATCGTCTATGGAATCCTGCAGATAGTAAAATCTTTAGAATTAGGGATGTAATTTTCAACTAACTAAATATGTACAAAGATTACTTGGAAAGAAAACAAACAAAAGAAACGGGTGATGAGTACATGAAGCTTGAGGATAGTGAAGACTCAAGGAGTGCAAACGGTGACAACGTGCAACCAAATGAGGAGGCTCAACCTATTCCTCGAAGATCCACAAGAGCAAGTAGACCTCCATAAAGGTTTGTTCCTTCCTTCAACCATCTCTTAATCTCGAATTCTCGAGAGTCAGAATCATACAAAGAAGCTATGCATCACAAATCCGAAAAAGAATGGATGAAGAGCATACAAGTGGAGATGGACTCATTACATCGCAACCAAAAATGGGAGTTAGTTGAGTTGCCTAAAGGTAAGTGGGCATTGCATAACAAATGGGTGTACAAGGTGAAGGAAGAAGAAGGTGGGAAGAAAAGGTACAAGTCTAAGCTTGTGGTAAAAGGGTTTTCTCAAAAGAAAGGTATTGACTTCAATGAAATATTTTCTCCTTTTGTAAAAATGAACTCAATTAGGCTTCTCTTAAGCCTTGTGGCTGCTCATGATTTAAATCTTGAGCAAATGGATGTAAATACGGCATTCCCTCACAGTGACTTAGAGAAGGAACTTTACATGATTCAACCAAAGGGATATGAAGTAAAAGGTAAGGAGAAAATGGTTTGCAGATTAAAGAAGAGCTTGTATGGTTTAAAGCAAGCATCAAGATAGTGGTACTTGAAGTCCGATCGATGGATGTTGGATCATGGATTCACAAGATGCAACTCAGATCACTGTGTCTATACAAAGAATTTGGAAGATCGGAAGTTCATCATCCTAATGTTGTATGTTGATGACATGTTGATTGCAAGTGCTAACATGTAGGACATCAAAGACCTAAAAGATGAGTTGCCTAAATCTTTTTCAATGAAAGATTTAGGTGTTGCAAAGAAGACACTTGGTATGAAAATATAAAGGGACAGGATAAAAAAGACAATAAAGCTATCTCAGGAGGATTACATCAAGAAGGTACTAGAAAGGTTTGCAATGCAAAATGCAAAAACGGTTTCTACACCTTTGGTTGGTCACTTTAAACTAACTAGGGATATGTGTCCAAAGACACAATAGGAGATAGCCTATATGTCTAAATTTCCATATGCTGCAGCGGTAGGTTCTCTTATGTATGTTATGATCTGGACAAGGCCAGACATTGCACATGCAGTGGGAGTTGTAAGTAGGTTCATGGACAACCTGGGTAAAGAGCGCTGGCAAGCTGTGAAGTGGATACTTAGGTATCTGAAAGGGACAATAACAAATGCTTTGTATTTTGGAGGCACTGATATTTTCTTGCAAGGGTATGCTGATGCAGATATAGCAGGTGACAAGGATACTCAAAGGAACACAATTGGCTATGTCTTCACAATTGGGGGCACAACAGTAAGCTAGGTTTCAAAGCTGCAGAAAGTAGTCTCACTTTCTACCACGGAAGCAGAATATGTAGCAATGACAGATGCAAGCAAAAACATTATGTGGCTGTTACCATATACATGTGGTAGTGATGTGTGTGAACACACTAGGACCGCCGGGGCATTTTTTCCCTCTTTAGGAGGTTTTTTCCCAAGCATTATATATATGCCCATCACTCTAGGGCTATCTATCTTTCCATTGAACACTAAGTAACACACTCTCTATTGTGTGCCTTGAGCTTCCTTTGTCTTCTCCAAGATATGTGCGTTTCTCTGCAACCCTAATTCCAACAATTGGTATCAGAGCAGGTTGCATCCTCCCGGGCTTAGTCGCCAGCTGCTCCAGTATACGCCTGCTCACTTTCTCCAATTTCAGTGAGCTTTGGCGAGCGTTCGTAGGTTGACAAATACTTTGGGGTGTCTCGTAGAGCTTGGTCTGCTCAGATTTTCGATTTGGGCTCATTTCGGCCTCCGTTCCCACTACAGGCAGGTCTGCACAGGCTATTCCGTCATTTTGTGCAAAATTTTTGTAAGTGGTTTTCTGCATAACAGGTGCCATACAGTTTTCTACGGTTTGTGCTATATAGCACGTGTTGTTTTCGCTCCATTTCTCCTATTTTCGGGCAGTTTTCACATCAAGTGCAGCATTTACCATGGCTGACAACAACAACACAGATGTGTTCAAGATGTTTGCTGCTGAGGACAGGTTGGATGGGGACAACTACCCTATGTGGGCTTATATGATGCAACATGTTCTTGTGTCAAAGGGCGTTTGGAACATTGTGCAGGGCATTGATGTACGTCCTGGTTCTGAGGATGTAGGCGATGTTGAGGATGTTGCAGGTCTTGCTCCAAGGATTGCTGGTATTAGAGTTGTTTTGCCTATGGCAAAACGAGCTCGTTGGGATGCAAAGGATGCGCATGCTCATGCATTGATTGCGTTGTCTGTGAAGCGCACCATTGTTCCTCACATCCGTTCAGCAAAATTTGCAAAACAGGCTTGGGATATTCTAGCAGGTCTTTATGCAAGCCACAATGAGGCTAAAATTGCTTTGCTGCGTAAAGAGCTAGAGTCGAAGATTATGCATGAGGAAGATGATATGGACACCTTCCTTGCTAGTGTTAAGGATATCGATGAGCAACTTATTTTTGCAGGTGAAGTCATTTCAGACAGTTCCCTTGTGCACATTGTTCTTGATGCCTTACCCGATTCTTACCAGATTTTTGCTAGTACTTGGAGACTTATGACCCAAGGAAATAGTGAAGTTGTTAAGTTTGATGCATTATGCACATTACTGTTGCAAGAGTCACTTTCTAGAAAAAACAGGACTAGGCAGCGTACAGTTGAACAGGCTTTTGTTGCTTCTGAAAGAAAGGGTGGTAACAGTAATGCAGCCACTTCTTATGGTTCTGCTGCGAGTGGCAAAAATTCTGTTCCTAAATCGTCTGGAAATTCTGGTGATAAGGGCAAAAAGAAGATGCGTTGCCATTATTGTAAAGCTAATGATTACTTGATCAAGTCGTGTCCTAAGTTGAAGGCCAAAGAAGCTAAGTAGAAAGAGGGTGGTTCCACTGCAAATGCTGGTTCCACTACAAATGCAGCCATTGTTGAGTCTTCTGTGAAAGGAGACTGTAATGCTGATGTTGATGCAGAATGGGATTTTAGTGGAGAGTGCACTTACAATCCTGATGTCCATGATGCATGCTTGTCAGTTGCTGTAGATTCACATGTGTGGTATTTCGACATTGGTGCTACAAAGCACATTACCTCACATCGTGAATTGTTTACCTCTCTCGAGTCTGTCCCTCATGGGAATTCTGTCACTTGTGCCAACAATGCCTCTTATCCAGTTCAAGGAGTTGGAAATATTGTGCTTACTGCTGCTAATGGCAGTTCTTTCACACTTGTTGATGCACTTTATATACCTGGGATCAAGAAGAATCTCTTGTCTATATCCACACTTGCTAGACTTGGACTTGTAGTCAAATTTGTGGATGACAGATGTACAGTTCATGATCTCAGTTTTGGTGATGAAATTGTTGCATCTAGCCTTTTGTGTCGTGGGTTGTATAAGCTCACTTTGTATGACAAGTGTGGACAAAATTTTGCAAATGTTGTTGCAAATTCAAGGGCTATTCAAATGCAAAACTTTGGCATGCACGTTTTGGTCATCTGAATTTTTCCAGTTTGCTGCGTTTGCAGAAATCTGATATGGTTGCTTCTTTGCCGCCTCTTGAAGCACCTGTCAAACATGTTTGTGAAGGTTGTATTTTGGGTAAGATGTAGAGTTCTAAGTTTCCAAAGGATGGTTCAGTTCGGGCCACATGCAGGTTGCAGCTTGTGCATAGTGATGTTTGTGGGCCCATGCAAACTCCGTCCTTGGGCAATTACCTGTACTTCGTGACTTTCATTGATGATTACTCCAGGTATGCATGGGTATTTCCGCTTAAAGCGAAGTCCGAAGTTTTTATGTGCTTCAAACAATTTCTGGCTATGGCTGAAAATGTCTCGAAATGTACTATGGGCCCTCCGTTCCGATCGAGGGGGGGAGTATATGTCTCATGAATTTAATGCATTTTTGGCTAGTCGTGGGATAAAACACCAATGTACAGTGCCTTATACACCTCAGCAAAATGGTGTTGCTGAGAGGAAAAATAGGTCACTGACGGAAATGGCACGATGTATGGTCAAAAGTCAAGCTTTGCCACATTCTTTTTGGCTTGAGGCCATCATGTGTGCCACTTATGTACTTAACAAGTGTCCTACGAAAGATTTGTAGTCTATTACTCCATATGAAGCATGGCATGATAGAAAGCCTTCTATTGAGCACATGCGTGTTTTTGGCTGTTTGGCATATGCTTTGGTGCCACAAGTGCAGCGCAAAAAATTGGATGATAAGGCTGTCAAATGTATTTTTGTTGGTTATAGTGCTGACACAAGCAAAGGTTACATGTTGTATCATTCGCAACCAAAACGCATTCTAGTTTCTCGGGATGTAGTGTTTGTGGAAGATTATGTTCAGCCCTTGCTGTCATGTACTAGAGATAGTAATGTAAGCTCACAAGACATTTATGACACTTTGTTGCCTCTTTTCAGTGGTGGAAATACGAATGTAAGTTCCAATGAGGCAAATGTACAGCCTATGGGGGTTTCTGAAAATGTTCTAGATCAGCCTATTACTGATGCAGATGTACATGATGTACTTGACGAGGAAAGCACTAAAAATGAGCAGGCTAGAGGTATGCCAAAATGGCTGGTGCACACTTTGCGTGACAGCAAATTGGATGCACCTTTGTCTAGTCGTACTCGTTCAGCTCTCACCATGCATCTTATGCATCCGATTGTTATGCTTTGGCTGTGTCTAGCTTACATGATGTTGAGGAGCCTCTGTCTTTTGATGAAGCACAGAATTCAGAAAATTGGATGGCTGCCATGCAATCAGAATATGATGCACTTATAGAAAATGACACATGGACTTTATGTGATTTGCCTCCTGGCAAAAAGGCCATTGGTACGAAGTGGGTTTACAAGTTGAAACGCAAGCCGGATGGTGACATCGATCGCCATAAGGCTCAACTTGTTGCAAAGGGTTATGCACAACAAAAAGGCATAGATTATGAAGAGACTTTTGCTCCCACTCGTCGTATGACTACTATGCGTTTTCTATGTGCATTGGCAGCTCATTTTGGTTGGGATGTACATCAATCAGACATTGTTATTGCTTTCTTGAATGGTGACATATTTGAGGAAGTTTATGTAACGCAGCCTCGCGGTTTTGTCATAAAAGGACAAGAGGACAAAGTGTGCAAATATAACAAGGCTTTGTATGGGTTGAAGCAATCTCCTCGTGCTTGGTGGGAGAAAGCTGACACTCATTTGGTTAAACAAGGCTTTCGTAACAGTCCAACAGAAAGCACATTGTACGTAAAGTGTGAGGGTGATGTACTTCTCATTGTGGTTCTTTATGTTGATGATTTGTTGATCACTGGACCAAATGAGAGACATATTGTTGAATTTAAGGTTGACTTGAATGCTACTTTCAAGATGAAAGATTTGGGGTTGTTGCATCATTACTTGGGTATACAGTTTAAGCAGTGTGATGGTGGTATTACCTCGTGTCAGAAAAGTTACATAGAGACATTGCGATGTAAGTTTGGACTTGAGGATTGCAAACCTATTGCCACTCCCATGGAAACAGGTTTGAAGTTGAGTCTACATGATGCTGGCGATCCTGCTGATGTCACTCTTTACCAAACTACTGGTGGCTACCTCATTTATGTATGCAACACGAGGCCGGATATTCAGTTTGCAGTCTCACAGGTCAGTAGATTCATGCATAGCCCACGGTCTAAGCATTGGCAGGCTGTCAAGAGGATTTTCCGCTACCTTAGTGGCACTTTAGATCTTAGCTTGTTTTATCCCAAGGAATCATTGCCGCCAGACTTACATGCTTTTTCGGCGGACTCAGATTGGGCTGGTTGTTTTGACACGCGAGTGTCCACAAGTGGTTTTTGTTTCATGCTTGGTAGTTCATGTATATCATGGTTGAGCAAGAAGCAACCTACTGTGGCCACTTCGAGTTGTGAGGCTGAGTACAGGACAGTCTTCACAGCTACGGTTGAGTGTGTATGGCTCAGACGCCTTATGCCTGATTTGGGTGTTGGACAGGACACTTCCAACACTATCTACACTGACGGTCATAGTGCATTGGCAGTTGTGATGAACCCAATTTTTCATGCTTTCACAAAGCACATTGAGGTGCATTACCACTAGGTCAGGGAGAGGCTCTCAGCAAGAGAGATCAGCTTGGCTTATGTGCCAACACAGGACAACCTTGCAAATCTTTTCACAAAGGCATTGTCTCGTGAGAAGCTTGAAGCTTTCTGCAAAGCTTTGGGCTTACTCGCCTTTGTGGACTGATCATGTCCTTAGGGCATGGCACTTCCCTTTACTCATGTGCCAGCTCTCGTTCACCGCATCACTTTAGGGGGGATTTGTTACCATATACATGTGGTAGTGATGTGTGTGAACACACTAGGACCGCCGGGGCATTTTTTCCCTCTTTAGGACGCCCATCACTCTAGGGCTATCTATCTTTCCATTGAACACTAAGTAACACACTCTCTATTGTGTGCCTTGAGCTTCCTTCGTCTTCTCCAAGCTGTGTGCGTTTCTCTGCAACCCTAATTCCAATAGTGGCTTCACAGATTCTTAGAAAAGCTTGGATTCAAACAAGGCAATTTGTGTCTCGTACAGTGGTAGCCAAAGCGCTATCCATCTTGCAAAGAACTCAGCCTTTCATTCAAGGACAAAGCACATTGAGGTGAGATATCACTTCACACACACACTTTTGGAAGAGGGATAACTAAAGCTAGGAAAGGTGCATACAAGTGAAAACTTGCAGACATGTTTATAAAGGTGGTGAACAAGGAGAAGTTCAACTTTTTCTCATCTTCGGCATTCAAGGATAAGAAGCCAAGATGGAAAGCAGTCCATAGGTTTGGTTTGGAGATCAGTCTCCAAGCGAGAGATTGTTAAGTATGGAGCGTGATTTACCCCTTATAATTTTGTGTGTTAAAAACGCACATTTGTAAGGCCTCGTTATGAGGAGAAGTCATCGTGCGTGAAGAAAAATCACTCATCAAAAACCAAAATTTTCACGGCCAAAATAGCCCTTTTCGCCGAAATTTTATGGCCGAACGATGATAAAAAAGTGGTCGAAAAACGGCTGGTTTTTTGGCCGGTGGCCAATTTCAAAGGCAGACTTGTCTTCTCAAGGACGGCCACACATGGGCGGATTGGAGGGTTCGATTTGGACTTGTCTACACATGGGCGGCTACACATGGCTGCCTCTCATGAGAGAAGGCATCCCTTTTGGCCTATAAAAGGATGCCTCTTCTACACACAAAAATGAATGGTGTGAAGGTGCCGCGGAAAGCGTGTGAGAGTGCAAGTGCGAGAGCAGAGAGACCTGCTTTGGGTGGAGCGCACAACAACGTTATCCTGTTGGCAGCTCCTTATTCTATTATATTAAAGAATAAGTGTATAATGGTTAAGGTAGTAGATGGATTAGTATTAAGTGGGTTGTCCGGCCAGTTGGCCTAAATCCCAACAAACCCCCACTTGAAGGCCAACGCAGCCCAAGTGACACAACCGTGAAGCAATCTAGTGGATTCAACCTATACCCATCGACTCACTGCAATGTGTAAACCGCTCTAAAGCTAAGCCTTTTGTCAAAGCATCTGTTGGGTTGTCGTCAGTGTGTACCTTGACCAAATCAATGAGCTTTTTGGCCAAGAAATCTCTCATGAGATGATACCTAACTTCAATGTGTTTCGATTTGGAATGAAACACGAGATTCCTTGCCAATGCAAGAGCAATTTGACTATCACAATATATCACTGGAGTCTCATCAATGCCAATATTTTTTACTAAGCAAGATAACCATACAGCCTCGTTACTTGGATTTGACAATGCAACGTACTCTGCTTCCGTAGTGGAAGACGACGTACAAACTTGAAGACACGATCTCCAAGATACTGCTGCTCCACCAAATATGAAGACATAGCAAGGTGTCAATCTCTTATTGTTGACACAACCCGCATAGTCTGCATCCGCATAACCCACAATGGATGAATCGTTGTTCCCGAAGCGTAAACACCTGCCAACCGTACCTTTGAGGTACCTAAGAATGTGCTCCACTGCTTTCCAATGCTTGCTACCAGGATTTGCTATATATTGGCTCACCACTCCCACTGCAAATGCAATGTCTGGCCTTGTGGCTACCATAGCATACATGAGACTGCCCACTGCCGAAGAATATGGTACCTTAGCCATTTTAGCTCGCTCAACGTTAGATTTGGGTGCATCTTCCTTACTGAGTTTCAAGAATGCCTGCATTGGGGTACTCAATGCTTTCTCCCCCTGCATATTGAACCACTGCAAAACTTTCTCAATGTATGTTTCCTAAGATAACTCAAGAATACGATGTTTGCGATCTCTTTTGATTCGCATGCCAAGAAAGTGTGTAGTATTCCCCAAATCTTTCATTGCAAAATTATTTCTTGGTGTTTTTTTCAAGTTGGCAATTTCCGCAATGGATTTCCCAGCTATAAGCATGTCATCAATGTACAAAACTAGAATGATCATTGAGCCATCGTCTAACTTTCTTGTGTACAAGCAGTAATCCTCTTCGTTCCTTTTATATCCTTGAGACCTCATACATGCATCAAATTTACGATACCACTGCCTTGAACCCTGCTTTAATCCATAAAGTGCCTTTTTGAGCTTACATACTAGCTCGTCATGAGATGCGTTCTCCTGAAAAAACCCTTCAAGCTGCTACATGTAAACATCCTCATCGAGATCCCCGTGAAGGAATGCTACCTTCACATCCATTTGGACAAGTTCCATGTCCTCGACCGCTACAAGACCAAGTACGGTTCTAAGTGTTGTCATCTTGACCACAAGCGAGAAGATTTCATCAAAATCGACTCCCTTTTTCTGTTTGAACCCTTTGGCTACAAGTCTAACCTTGTACTTTGGATTTGGATCACCTGAGGTAATTTTTTTCTTGTAAACCCATTTGCAAGGTAAAGCTTTCGCATCATTTGGCAGTTCTGCCAAGTCCCAAGTGTCATTAGCCAGAATCGAGTTATACTCAGACTCCATAGCCTGCTCCCACTTCATCACATCATCCGTCATCATGGCTTCTTGGTAGCAGCTTGTCTCACCGCGATCGGTCAAATGATGTAATCAAGACCTGGCTCCAAACGCGCAGGTGGACGAGAGACTCTAGTAGACCGTCTCACTCCTTGACCATTGTTATCCGCTCCCTCTGGAGCATTGCTAGTGGAAGGTACATCACTAGCTCGTTGAGTTGATTTCACTATCTCTGAGGCAACATCCTCAAAAGTGACTCTCCGAATCTCTATTTCCTTGATAGGTTGTTTATGCATCTTCGACTCATTGAAGATCACGTCTAAACTACGTATGACTCGATGAGATTCCGATATCCCATCTCTCCATCTGCACCATATCCAATGAAAATACATTTGTGTGACTTTGGCTCTAACTTCTGTGGAAGTTGTTTAGGTACGTCATAAGCTTCACAACCAAAGACACGTAGATGGTCATAGTGGGGCTTACGTTTAGACCATAACTCTTTTGGAATCTCATAATTCAATGGCGTACTAGGTGAACAATTTATAATGCGCACTGCGGTCAAGACGGCTTCTGCCCAAAAGCCTTGTGTGAGATTTGTCGTAGAAAGCATGGCTGTGACTCTTTCCTGAATCGTACAATTCATGCGCTCAACAACTCCATTCTGAGCTGGTGTGTATGGTGCAGTAAACTTCCTTTTAATCCCCCTTTTAGCACAGAAATTGTCAAACTCCTTGGAGACACACTCTCCACCGTTGTCAGTCTACAACCTCTTGAGTTTCTTGCCAGACTGATTCTCAACGAGTGCTAAAAATGTCTGGAACACAGGAAGAACTTGATCCTTATGTTTCAAAGGATATGCCCACACCTTTCGAGTAGAGTCATCTATGAATGTCACAAAATAGCTGCCCCCCCCTAGAGATTTGGTTGACATAGGACCACAAACATCACTATGTACTAAATCTAGAGGTTCAACTCGCTTTTGACCCAATGGTAAGTGAACGGACCTGGTCTGTTTGCCATAGATACAGTGCTCACAAATAGGAAAGTCAACATAAGACAAGACATGTAAGTAGCCAAACGAGTCAGAGTTCTCATTCCTTTTTGGCTAATATGACCTAGCCGGCAATGCCACAACTCCGTAGACGCAAGTAGGCTATAGATATGTAATCATGACCAACATCTGACATGTGAATGGAATACAAGGTACCATTCTTTTGACCTCTGAGAACAACAAGATTACCTTTGCGTACTATCCACAAACCATTGCCAAATGTGGTGTTGTAGCCCAAATCATCAAGCTGACCAACAGAAATCAAGCTTTTAGTCAACTTGGGCACATGTTTGACATTACATAAAGTAGAGCGTGTGCCATTCCTTAGATGCAATTTGACATTTCCGACACCCTCAATGTCTAGTTCATAAGCATCACCAAGTCTCACTTTGCCACAAGAGTGAGAATAAGTAGAGAACCACTCTCTATGTGGTGTCACATGGAAACTTGCACCAGAATCTAGTATCCAATTCTGTGCATACTGCGCATCTTCTGTAACAAGAGCCTCGACAGGTAGTTCTGCTGTGAAGACCAATACATAAAAGGTAAGTGGCATAACAATCGTTGGAAGAGTCTCTACAATAGGAGCATTTGAAGACTCTAGCACATTGATCTCCTCTAACTTTGCTTTGCCCTTGTTTGAATTGTAAGACTTAGAAGTTTCATCGGACTGTTTATTCTTTTTGCTTTACTGCCATTTCTTGCAATCGTTCTTCACATGCCCTTTTTTATGGCAGTGATAGCACTCGACATTACGCATAGAACCCCGAGACTTACTGCGTGAGCCCCCCTCGTTCCTTGCTTTTGGCATGACTTTGAGTGTGACCCCTCTGTCTATCACTAGCAACATACGCATCACCATCCTTCTTGCCTTCGAGAGATTTCCTTCGAATCTCCTCGGCAAACAGACTCCCTAGGACGTCATTGTACACTAGACCGGTACCAGGTGCTAAGTTGCTAATCGCAGTACAGAATGTATCCCAAGACGAGGGTAAACTGCATAGCAAGAATAAACATTTGATTTCCTCATCGAAGACCAAACCCTGAGTGGTCAACTGAGTAAAAATGATATTGAACTCGTTAATGTGAGTAGAAATAGTGCCCTCTTCCTTCATACGAAGGTCAAACCGCTTCTTCATCAAGAAAACCTTATTAGTGGCACTTTTGTTCTCATAACTGGAACACAACTTATCCCATACATCTCTAGCAGTCCTTTCTCCAACTATAGTAAAGTACACAGATTCGGCCAAATGCAAACGGAGGGTAGATTTGGCCTTAGTATCAAGTTTCTCCCACTCAACATCTGTCTACTCGCACTCTGGGCACTCCATGATCGGATCCAGCTGGCCTTTTTGTATAAGAGCATCTTGAATCTACTCTTTCTAGATAGCAAAATTTGTCCCATCAAATTTCCGGATATTGTATATATCCTTTTCACCACTAGATGACATGGTTGCAAGCTAAAGATAATATGGCGATAAACACTAGTAATTTTGGGAAAAATTCGGCTGAGTTTTCCCAGAAAAACTGACAGAATCTCAATCCAAAACTGTCACAAGAGATCAATAATGCATCAAAAGTAATGCTCTCAAAGCATAAGACAGGCACATCAACCACTGACTGTGCATAAAAAGTCAAAAGCTGACCCGAGACTGCCAACACGGCGTCAAATGCACTTAGCCCTCTCTATACATGTCCTATGGCGAGGCCACGAAAAAGGGGTACTCCAGCAACTTGTATCACCGAAAGGATCTCAACATTCGAGAATCCCCCAACTCAAGAAAACCTCACACTATCGACCCTCATAAAAGGTTATGCATACAAGAAACCAGCCCAGCCTCAGAAAGGGCCTCCGAACCGAGTCTTAGAAACGGTCGAGACTACCAGAAACAAGCCAAATCGGCTCCACAAAAGGTACATATGGCAGTTTCCGCAACTCAATGTACATCCACTGTCAACAACACTGCAAGATGCAGTATACGCACTCAAACAGGTGCCAAACGAAATGTGCAAGCAGTAAACAAATCCCCGCGGGGAGTAAAAACGCTCTCAAAAGAGCTCAAGCACTATCAAAAGTGCCAAAACAATGCTTATGCGCATCAAGTACTCCCACTGAAATGCTGATGCAAAACAGTGCAACCTGTAAGAAACCTAAATGTCCTGTGTATATGCAAGAACCTGTGAGGAGATGGATGCTTGAAAAAACTCGAGACAATGTCGATGTACGCGTATGTCGCACGTGTCAATGCAAGGAACTTGCCGATACACCGTGTGCGAGCCACAAATGGCTCCAAGCACACAACAAGCCTAAACTAGTAAGCTCAAAGAAGGCGATGGTGTGTCACTCACCGCTCTACGCTTGCTTCGTGGAGGATTCCTCGTCGCGAAGAAGAAGGAGCCGTCGCTTCGCCGCGCTCAACCGCTTCGCCGCCGCCGTGCCTTTGTAATGCTCGATCGCCCACACACTCCCTCTTCTCCCTCTCTCACTCTCTCTCTCTCACACACACAAAGAGATGATGAAGAAGAAGAAGGAGATGGAGCAAGAGCACTCTTCAATTGCACAAATGAGAGAATGAGTGAATTTTAGGTTTAGTTGACTTTTATATGAGCTCGCTCCATTCACACTTGGGCGCCCATGCTTAGCCAACTAATCCCTTGAATGTTCCAGTTAGAGTGTGCCTCTCATCGGCGATCACTCTTACCCTTTTCCTATTGGACCGACAAGCCCGGTAGACTCTACCAAATAAATAATACAATGTCCGCCGTAGGTTAGAACGTCCGTTGTAGGTGATAGGGTGTCCATGAGCCATGAGGGTTAACATGCCCCCCTTCCTGATGTAGATTCCGTCCTCGAAAGCTATTGAGTTGACGCTCGTTCGTTGAGGTGGAAGAGCATTTGAGAAGAATGTCCTTAGCCTTCTTCAGTCACTGCAAAATCAAACAACATTGGCACAGTAATTGCATTCTCATATAGAATAAAAAAGCATATGCAGTTGTAGGCAGACAATGTGATTGGTAACAGAATTTTAAACCATTTGTCAGTAATAAACATTAAATTGCAATATAATCAAATGCATAAACATATGTAAAGGTAAAAATTAAACAAGTCTGGGGTCGCTAATTTAACGGTCGAAAGGCACTAGAGATCGACTATTAATACCATGGGTAAGCTTCTTAATTTTCTCTGGTCAATTAAGTTGTTTAATCGCGAGAGCCAAGTATTTCATGTTCGAGGGCTGACTAGAGGCTATACCTAGAAGACCTTGTAGTTAAGCTACGATAAAAAGGAATTTCTCATGAAATCATCGCCTGGCTGATTTCCTTTTCTTTGACCCCCCAAAGTCTTTTCACAGTGATTTCATTTTGATGTGTGTGCTTATTTTGCATGCCTTGGGTTTTTTGCTTTTCAAGGAAAAGCGCCCACACTGTGAACCTCTAGGGCTCTAGTACCATAGGCGATACATGTGAGTGAAGTACCAAATCAAGCTGAGATCTCTTTTCCAGCTTAAGATTTTACAATGTGGCACTTTGATTTTTTGTTTGTTCATTTTCAGCATTTTAATTTTGTAACTTTGGGGGGTCATATAACACTGATACACCTCCCCAGGCTCATCACGCAAGTAAACTCCCTTTATAATACTTAAGCTAAAGGTCAATAGGGTCAAGCCCACTAGAAAGCCCTAGTACATTTCACACAATGCTGCCTAAATGGGATTAAGAACCTAAGTAACCATTGATTATTAGGAAGGCATTCCCCATGGTATTAAGAGAAGATCTCTAACACCTAACTTGGTCAAACTAGCTTAGTCAGACTGCTTGATTTTTAAACCTAGACAAGTGATTATGACAAAATTACATTGAATTTAATGTTTGATACTAAGCAAATGTGTTGAATATTATGCTACCAATCACAATTAAAGCAGACAAACACATGGATGCAAAAAAGATAAGGGGCAATGTTAATGGACAAGAAACACCTGTTTGTGTTGATGATCGCGCTTGATATGAAAAGTGGATGAGAGGAAGATCCCATGAAGGTCCAAATCCTAACAACTGCAACACGTTCCTGTACACACAAGGAAACACAAAGAATACCTCTAGGAGGCACATCAATGGGAAAAGGAACTTTGCTAATCACTCAACTCTAAAACAGAAACACTCCTATTGTACTAATCTTACCTACCCTCCATCACGCGAGTGATGAGGATCAAAGGTGTTTAATGACATAGGTTTCTGTTTCAATGTACCGGATGTGAATGTGTAGGTCTGGGTCAATGTTTTGACTTTTATTGTGCATACTCGTTTGCTAATTGCTCTTGCTCTTTATTATTTTTGTTTTTTGTGAGTATAAGGCTTTATATGTACATTCCCTAAGATTGGGAGATATAGAGGTCAGGGAGGAAGGTTGAGAGGGAATGAGTCTTGTCAGAAGCTATATGCATTGATCGTAGCATATTTAAGGGTACAGGCATTTCATCCCCCTCAGGTGTTACCCAGGTCGTTCCCCTGTTTCCCCAAGTGTCTATGGTTGCTGCTAGGTGGACCCAATTCACATTGCCCGACTCGGTCATCCCAAGTAGTACATCCATATAAGGAGAATCTTCCCCAACATCAGTGTCCGCTTTACACGTATAACAATACTGCAATGGGGCCGAGTGAACTGTGGTGTCAGATCTATGATCGATTATAAACCTGTTTCCTAGAGGATGTGCTCGACCCGTCACAAGATCCACTCAAATGACAGAATCTTGGAACTGTAAGTAGACATGGTTTTTAGACCAGTCATGCACCATTTTTGCTTCCCTCATGAAAGGACGTCCTAAGATCATCTCCGATGCCATAGTGTGTTTGGAGAAATCCATAACAATGAAGGTAACCCTTATTTTATGTCCAAACACCTTGATCTTGAGATCTTCTAGCATCCCAATAGGTTTAACAATAGACCCATTGGCCATCTTCACTACTATGGTTGTGGTCGCAAGGTGAGGTCTTCCCATAGTTTCCCAGCAATTTTTAGTCACAATGCTAACCACAGCGCCACCATCAAGGATTCGGTTCACAGTTAATCCCTTAGTAGTGATTGGTATAGTCGCATTGGATTCATCACCCAACTTGTTAACATGTATTTCTATAACAAGGTTCTCATCTAGGTTGGGTTGTGGATCTATGTATTCCTCCTCTATTGGCATCTCCCCAGCTCCATCCATCTGTGCAAATTGCGGTAGCCCAAACTTCAATTCTCCATTGAGGAAGGCTCGGAGAGTTGAGACTAGCTCAGGGTCTTTATATAGTTTGGACATGATGGTGGTTCTAACTTCTGAAGACATGAAATCCATCAATTTTGCAATGTTTAACGGCACCTTTTGGACTTCAGTCCCTTGACGTGGGGAAGATGGGATCTCCATTTCTTCGATAGGATCAGGTAGTCCCTCTGTAAACATTCTTTCCATCAAGAAGTGAGTACGCCCACTTTCCCATGACTTTAAGTCACTTTATTCTTGGATGACACTAGGTATGTCCAAGGGTCTATGGACTTGGTGAGTTGTTGTTGCGTAGGGAACACGGTGTCTGTAATCTGGATCTTCCTAGGTGTTGGTTCTAGATCCCTTTGGATATCTTCTACCAAACTCCTCAATTGCTTGACTCGCTCAATCTCCTCTGTAGGGTTTGGGTAAGTTCCTATCTTCTTTTTGGATCCTGGCCATTGTGGCTCATGAAGATCTTCCTTGGTGGTTTCTATGTTAGTGGTCGTTTTGGTCTCCATGGTTTCACCTGAATTAGAATCTTCTTCAGTGTCGTTCATATATACGGGGTCATCACCAGTCCCTATGTTGGTCTTTGAACCGGGGTCTGACTTCGTTGCTTTGTGCAATCTCTTTCTTCGTGTTTTCTTCTTTTTCTGAGATTGGTCAATTGATGCCGTGTCTCTTTCCTCAAGAATATAATTTTGTTTTTGGAGCATCGATCGTCTGAGTACGTTTACTGGTACCACGGGTGTATTTGGTGATGGCTCCTCGGTAACTTCAATCAAGTTTAATAGCGTGATCTTCGGTGCATTTGGATTATTTGGACATTGGGCAATCAAATGATCTATGCCACATCGATTACACATGAGTATCGGCATTGTAGACGTGCTCTTTTGATTGGTTTGCATTAGCGTGGCGTTCTTTTGTAGCCTAATAGGACATTCAGCTACACGATGTGGACCTCCGCACTCATAGCATTGAAGAGGTGGTCTCTTAGCGGTGTAATTGATATTTTGGCCTCTTGCCGCAAGAGCAGCTACTTGATATACAGGTTTGACTTGTCCCCAATAGTCCTCCATGTAGTATTGTGGACTTTCTTCAAGCACATCGATCCCATAGGCGATATTAGGATCTATATCTTCCTCAGAGCCTTCCAACAAGAAATAGATGACTCACAACCCACTTGATTCACAGAAGTGATTCTTGGATGTGGTGGTTGCGGTCCTAGCATTGGAGGTGGTAAGGGTGTTGTTTGAACAACATTTTGGGCCCTAGGGACCATGTGTTGTGATGTTTGTTCAAGAGGTGGGGCCGGCATTAATGCATGCACTTGAGGTGTGTCTATCCATGCTAAGGTTTGTCTATTCGCCATCGCGCGCTTAAATACTATGCAATCCTTAGCTTGATGACCATACCTCCCACAAGCATTGCAGTTCCCATTGAATTTTACTCTAAAAGTAGGGCATTCACTGGTACTATGAGGTCCATAGCATACTGAGCACCATTGTTGCTCCCTTCTTGGATACATATGATTGTTTTGCGGAGCACGATTGTCTCTAAGACTCTCTTGAGTGGCCTTCGTGAGATCTGCTAAAGTCATCTCATATATCTTTGGCTCCTTAGCAATAGGCTTTAGGGTCATTAGCTCATGCCCCGATGCTTGCGAGCTAATAGATTTAGGCTCAACAGACACTCTTTCTCCTTGAATCATTAAATTATCCTCCAATTGGATCGCATTGGTGGTGACTGCTTCCCAAGTGGTGATACCTCTAATGACTAGGCCATTGTAGATATCCTCATGTCGTAATCCCCTAATGAATCTATCAAGCAATTGGTTATTGTTGAAGCGCTCATTTGGATTACAATGAGAATTCAAATGCTTCAAGCGACTTATAAAGTCTCTCACCGACTCTCCTTCCTCTCGTTGGGCTTTCTGAAGCTGAGAGGCTACACCCCAAAGCACTCCCTCTCGTATGTATTCCTTTAAGAACAGTCTCCTAAGAGTAGGGTAAATCGTATTTTCTTCCACCCTTAGGGTTCTATACCAATCTCCAGCCTTTCCACTTAAAGTTAGGCATAAAGCATTGCTCTTATGTAGGTCATTGTGTTCTCCTAGAGAATCGCATATTTGTTCAAACACTTCGATATGATTTCTCACATCCCCGTCTCCACTAAATTTTTGTGTGAGCTTGGCTATTTGTACTGCCTTACTTCTAGGCTCTCTATCAGGCGTGTTACGCATATTCTAAGCAATAGATCGACCAATAGCTTGAGCAAATGTTGCCAAGTCACCTAAGTGAGCAGGTACCGTGGGTGAAGGTGCTCCAGAGACTACATGTGGAGTAGGTATTGGCATTGGGCTTGGCGCATAGGAAGCCCTTGGGTTCCACGTTGGGTACATTGTTGTGCCATGTGGTGGTCCATAGTTCATATGAGTGGCCCTAGACACAGCAGACGTCGGATGTGACATGCTAATGCTAGCCGGTATAGTCCCATGAAAATAAGAACTTGTGTATTGTGGTTGTGGAGCATAGGTAGTTGAAACAATGGGAGGGGTAGGGACTACATGAGTACGTGGACCCATAGGTGTATACGATTGGTTCGCACTTGTAGGTACTATTGCAGGCATTGAGCTACCATGTAGCGGTGCTTTACTAACAAACGAGGTCCATGGTGTGTTTCTCGGCATGCCCATCATCGGGGTAGGCATGGTAGCCGTGGTGTCATCAAGGGAAAGATGAGCTAGACTTGGAAAAGTAAAGCTATCACTTGTGGGCTCAGATTGCATTGAGACCCCTGGCGAAACAACATATGGGGGATCGATGGGACTCACTGGGGGAGTCTCCATTTGTGATAGAGTGGGTTGTTTCCCTTTGCCCGTGTCTAAAAATCCCATAGGACCCGTCGAAGGTATGTTTATTCCTCGATTTTGCCTCTCGGACTGGATAATCCTATGGATGACATTGCAGATCATGTGTTGTTGTTCCTCTAGACTAATGGCACTAGATGTGGATTGTACAACTTCTAACCAACCCACATGGTATGTGTAGCCCATGTATAGGTCGGTCAAAGTCTCCGTGTGTAGGTCATATTCCCAATTTTCATTGAGAAATATCCCGTCCAAACTTGGTGTACTAGAGGGTTGCCGTGAAGTGGATGCAATGTTGCTTCCCTTGTTTTGACTTTTAGTCACCGCTACCTTAGAGGCGACTTTGGAAGGTGGTAGATCAGTAGGGCCCTCATTAAATGAGGTAGGTAGAATGTCCACGTGGACACTCTGAGGGAGTGTGGGGTCTACAGGAAATGTGAATGGTGATTCTACTTCCCCACCCCCTTCGTTTACTTCACTAGCCGTAGGTTCAGAGCGCGTAGCTCTACTAAAAGTTTCCATCAAACGACTAAAAACACCTGTTCCAGGTTGTTGGGCTTAGCTAGGTACGGTTTCATTTGTTCCCCCGGGGCTTTGTGTAAGATGCTCTTCCATAATATCGTAGTCAGAGGAAGAGTTGCTAGCCGCTATATTTGGGTCTTGGGTTGCACTACCTTGGGTCCTCGCCGAGGGCGTAGACCCTAGCGTGGAAGGATAGTGAGTACCCCCGTAAATCGAAGCACTAGCTAGTTGTTCGGACTCTAGCACACGACCAGAGCGTAGATACATGTGCTTTGGGTGCCCTATAAGTGTCGGCAAGTACCGTCAAAGGTTACTTGCTTTGTTTTGTGGGTGTTTTGCACCCCGTTTTCTACTTGATTTTTTCTTGTTTTTTATGTTTTTTGAATGTTGTTTAATGTTTGATTTTTTTGATTGAAGTGTGTGATAGCTCGAAACGAGCGTATCACTTAAAGGGTCACTGTGTGCTTTACAGCACAATTTTCGGGCATCTGACGTTCCGTTGGTCCTCAAAAATCAATTTTTAGCTACATGTGAAGCTAAAATTCGTTTTTTTTAAAGGCGACTGAGGCCTAAGCCTGATGAGCGTGAGCTTGGGTTTGGGTGTGGGCTTGGGTCTGGGAGATATTCCCGATCCCGGTTCTACCTTTAATTTATTTTATTTATTTTATTTTTTTTGAAGGATAAGGCCGCGGCGGCCTGCGCGAGAGCACACACACACTCTCTCTACCTACTTCTAACTAATACACCTACTCTTACACACTAACACACTCTATTAACTCTCACTAATCTACTTCCTACTTACTGTACACAGAAAACTAACTACCTTAATACACAGAGAATAAACACAGAACCTTTGAAATCTCTATTAACAAAGAAAACTAACTACCTTAATACACAGAGAATAAACATAGAACATTTGAAAACTCCATTAATAAAAAAAACACACAGTATAACACCAAATCCCTCTTCTCAACACACACACACACTCCTTCCTTACCTTTCCTACAATCGAAATTGCACCACGGAGAAGCACAGAGTGCTACTCGAGCTTGGTGTATGGCATTCCCCGACAATGGCGCCAAAAATGTGCGCGTATGTCGCACGTGTCAATGCAAGGAACTTGCCGATACACCGTGTGCGAGCCACAAATGGCTCCAAGCACACAACAAGCCTAAACTAGTAAGCTCAAAGAAGGCGATGGTGTGTCACTCACCGCTCTACGCTTGCTTCGTGGAGGATTCCTCGCCGCGAAGAAGAAGGAGCCGCCGCTTCGCCGCCGCTGTGCCTTCATAATGCTCGATCGCCCACACACTCCCTCTTCTCCCTCTCTCACTCTCTCTCTCTCACACACACAAAGAGATGAAGAAGAAGAAGAAGAAGAAGGAGATGGAGCAAGAGCACTCTTCAATTGCACAAATGAGAGAATGAGTGAATTTTAGGTTTAGTTGACTTTTATATGCGCTCGCCCCATTCACACTTGGGCGCCCATGCTTAGCCAACTAATCCCTTGAATGTTCCAGTTAGAGTGCGCCTCTCATCGGCGATCACTCTTACCCTTTTTCTATTGGACCGACAAGCACGGTACCTGACTCTACCAAATAAATAATACAATGTCCACCGTAGGTTAGAACGTCCGTCGTAGGTGATAGGGTGTCCGTGAGCCATTAGGGTTAACAGTCGATGCCAAAAAGTGCTCCTAATCAGCCCATAAACACCGTGTCAATAACACATAATAGCCATAAAACGGCTTTATACCATCCCAAAATAGTCTCTGAACAACGTGCACCTGTGTCCTGTACACCTGTAGCTGTAGTTGTAGCTAAAGTGGACTTGAAAAATACATTAAGCGTAGCTCGGATGAAGCTTTCGACTACACGAACAGCTTCGAAAGGGGGGTAAAACCCCAAGACACCTGCTAGAAACGCTCTCGGGTCTTTCACTTTGCCCCAAGCTCGGCAAAGTTCTGTATTCTCGTCAATCGTGCTTGGGTCAATGTCCATGCAATCTGGAACCAGTCTTGCTTTCATCTTGCCTTTTCGTCCACGTTCCTCAACTGCTTTTAAACTCTCAGGCCTTTCTTCATCTTTGTCGTTCTGTTCTTTCGGTGCCTTTTTAGGGCACTTTGCGGAGATGTGCCCCGTTTCCCTGCATCCAAAGCACTTCCTCTCTTTGATGTAAAGAGCTCTCTCTCGAAGAGTGAGCTTGGGTCGTGCATCCTTTTCTTTCTTTTTTGGGTTGCTCTTTCTCTTTCTACTTTCATTGTTCGAAGTCTGTTCGGTCCTTTGCGTCATGATTTCATATGTGGGGTAGGTCAAACTGCCTGAATGAATGGCAAAACCCCGTTTCGCATGACTCATCAGTTCCTGAATGGAATCTGACTTTTGCTCTAAGTAGTGATCTCAGATCTCCATAGGAAGTCCCAAGGTAAACCGCTCAATCTGTTCTTTCAACGAGATCTTCTTAAATGAAGAGGCTGGTAGAAGAGAGCTCTAGAATCTCTCGCAATATGCGTCCAATGTATCCTTCTTGGTCATCCGAACATGGTTCCAAGTAGTTCGTATGTCGCCTTCATACGCTCGAGTCAGCCAAGAAGAAATAATTTTTTTAATAAATTTCAATCATTTAACTGGTGCTGTCTTGTTCAATAGAAGCGTGGACCACCAAGTTCGAGCATTTCCCTTGAAGTAAGAGGTAGCCCTTCGAATCTTGGAGTGCTCTGAGTAACGCCCTCCAAAGAAAGCTATGTCAAACTGCTGTATGAAAGCCAAAGCCTTCGAAGCATCTTTATATCCAGAAAACGTGTCAAATTTAATTGATTGTCCACCTTCCTTAAACTCCCGGACTTTCTTGCTTTTATCCTCCAGAAAGTCATATTGGTTGGCTTTATAAAAATTCTTCTTCTTTGCATAAAAGTTGCTGTCATCAGAGTCCGAACTATCCGAAGACGAGTCCTAGCTGTTAACAACTGGGCGAGATTTAGACTTCTTTGCCTTTTTCTTGCCCTTTTCGAAGCTTTGCTTTTTGCTTTGCTTTTTCCCTTTTCAGTCTTCTTTGCTCAAGTCAGAGGAGCTAGAAGAACTGTCAAAAGAAGAAGAAGAAGAACTGGGTACTCCTTCAAATCGCACATGCTTCTTCTGCTTTCTTGCCGATGCAAATGTAGACTGACGACCCAAATAACCCGGGAAGTCATTGCCTTTCTTCTGCTTTTTGTCTTGCTTTTGGGCTTTGTTCTACGCGTCAAAAAGCTGAGAAATTCGTGTATCAACCACCTCTTCTAATTCTTGCTCTGTAAACATCCTTGGAGTAGGAGGTTTCTTGAGTGCTGGTATGAGGGGTGGTTCTGTGGTTTGCCGCCACTGTGAGTGCACCTCATCGAAGGAGGTCTGGGTCATAAATATTGCAAATTTCGGGTCCTTCGCAAAATTTAGCATCATCTTTGTTGCATCGTCGACACTCCATCTCTTCAAGCTCCGCCTGAGTAGGCCGAGTTGGGCCGTACTCCTCGCGTGAATCTTCTTCGTGATCTCTTCCCGCATCTCTGGATGCAGAGGAAGTCGATTGATCCTTGCTTGAACCCATAAGTGCCATGTAAAAAGGATCAGATTTCCCGATAGAAGAGAAATCGGCTGAGCTCTGAAACCACTGTAATAGACTTGGACACTCCAAGTCAAGATTCTACGTGACACGACAAGAATTCACTTCAGAACAGTTCACAGTTCACAATTGATTCGACACGGCGCGGCGGAGTTCCGTGCCTAGAGATTTTGGCCCCAAAGACTGGCGTCCCTTTCAGTATTTCTTTTTGTATTAATGTGTAGCACAAAGTGTATGGAGTAATTACTCTCAGTCTCTGCGTCCAGATGCTCTGGGAAGTGAGAGGCCAACTACCCTTATAAAGAGTTACAAGGGATGCCAAAAGCAGAGCCCCAAAAGCTGTCCCAAAAGCATTCTCAAAATAAAGCCTTTGTTTTCTTCTCAAGCCTTGGAATAAAGCAATTAAAAATAAATGCTCTCTCTCTTTCTCCTTGCATAGCAGCTGCCGTAAAAATCTGCCAGCAATCTTCCCTAAAAAGCATTGCAAAAAGCGGGCGTCCGTACATCGTGCCACGTCAGCAACCTGTGATCTTCAGCGTGAAATGCGGGGGCAGTACGGCAATGCCACGTCTTCATTCCGGGACTGTTCCCATGCTAAAGAGAGGGTGTGTGTATGTGTACTGGGCAGCCACGTGCGACGTCACCAGTTTGTGACAGGTATTATGGCCCTTTCCAGATCAAAGAAAAGATAAATGACGTCTCCTTTCGACTCAAGCTACCAGATACTTGGAAGATTCACAATGCATTCCATGTGAGTCTCTTGAAACCTTTTAAAGGTGAGGTGCCAGTTAATGGGGAGCCAGGTGAGCAACCCGAAGAGAGCGAGGAGGTACTCGTTCCTGAACAGATTTTGGCACACAAGGAAAGAAAAGTGAGAGGTTAAGTGATTCGGCAGTTCTTAGTTAAATTCAAGAACTATCCGGCACAAATGAGAGAATGAGTGAATTTTAGGTTTAGTTGACTTTTATATGTGCTCGCCCCATTCACACTTGGGCGCCCATGCTTAGCCAACTAATCCCTTGAATGTTCCAGTTAGAGTGCGCCTCTCATCGGCGATCACTCTTACCCTTTTTCTATTGGACCGACAAGCACGGTACCTGACTGTACCAAATAAATAATACAATGTCCACCGTAGGTTAGAACGTCCGTCGTAGGTGATAGGGTGCCCGTGAGCCATTAGGGTTAACAGTCGATGCCAAAAAGTGCTCCTAATCAGCCCATAAACACCGTGTCAATAACACATAATAGCCATAAAACGGCTTTATACCATCCCAAAATAGTCTCTGAACAACGTGCACCTGTGTCCTGTACACCTGTAGCTGTAGTTGTAGCTAAAGTGGACTTGAAAAATACATGAAGCGTAGCTCGTATGAAGCTTTCGACTACACGAACAGCTTCGAAAGGGGCGTAAAACCCCAAGACACCTGCTAGAAACGCTCTCGGAACGCTGAATTTGCCCATGCCGAAATCGAAAACTTGTTTGCACTTTTTGAAAGTGCGTACACGCGGATGTGAAAACGGCAAGCACAAACCCTGCTCTGATACCAGTCGAAGGTGCCGCGGGAAGCGTGTGCAAGTGCGAGAGAGAGAGAGAGAGAGAGAGAGAGAGAGAGAGAGAGAGAGAGAGAGAGAGAGAGAGAGAGAGAGAGAGAGAGAGAGAGAGAGAGAGAGAGAGAGAGACCTGCTTTGGGTGGAGCGCACAGCAACGTTATCCTGTTGCAACTCCTTATTCTATTGTATTAAAGAATAAGTGTATAATGGTTAAGTTAGTAGATGGGTTAGTAGTAAGTGGGATATCCGGCCAATTGGCCTGAATCCAACATGGTGAAGCATTGTGGTGCATTGTGAACTTGATGTGAGGTGGTGAGAGTGAAGCAAGGCAGGAGTTGATCGAAAAGGGTATAATCCCTTTGTAATCTACTTCTTGTTTTGAAGTACTAAAGCCATTGAGTGTTTGCTTTCCCGTGGATGTAGCCCAAATTGGGTGAACCACGTATATCGTGTGTGCTCTCTCTCTCTCTCTCTCTCTCTCTCTCTCTCTCTCTCTCTACTCTATAATCTCTTGTGTGTGAAAATTATTTCTCTCCCTTAAGTACTCTACTCAATTTCCTAACACTCATTAGTTGGTCATTCATCCACTTCCAACCTATTCATAATTGCTTTAAATTTTTGTGCATAATCCTCCACTTTTAGCTTCTTATGCTTTATTGTTCTGATCTTCCTCAACAATTCATTTGGCATCTTCTCTCTTTGGAATCGTCCCAAAAAATGCAACCTTTAGTGAATTAAAAGTTGTAAAAGTATTTGCTAGAAACCCGCCAACCCACTGCATGGCCTTCCTTTCCAAGTTTGCTTGTAACTGCTGCAATTTCTCTGAATCCCCATACAGAAGGTCGTATCTGTTGGCCGCCCATTTTGTTTGTAACTGAGGAATATGACAATCAGGGTCTTCATTCTTTTCCCCCTTGAATGTCCCAAGTTTCACCTTCATATTTGAGATTTGGCTTGGTGCCACGGCCATCCTCCTCGGTACAAGTCGGTTCCCTAAAGTTGTTGGATTAAACACCAACTTCCTTCTTGCTGTAAGTGCCGCTTCTCTAGCAATTGGGGCAAAAAGAGCACGATGCTTGGCCCTCTGTTCTCTTGAAAATAGTTCCTCCTCCATGTCTACCCGCGAATCTTCTTCAGCCTCCTCATCTATTGGTGTTTGTTCTCCGTCCTGCCTGTTATACTCAAATGGGTCAGGCTGATCAAATGGACAATTATACTCCTCCCATCCACGATCATCCTCTCCCCCTTTTGCCAGCTTTCGAGCTACAAAACACGTGAAATACACATTGCCTAACCTTCTTGATTCTCTATCGGACATACATTTCTCTCAATTGGTTCATGTATGTAGCTCATTCTTAATCTGCTTTGAGCAAACAAAAACCTGCAAGATTGCTAGTGTTAACTATGGTGAAACATAAGCAGAAAATCACACAGACAGTGGAACATCCACACAGACAGAGACAAGACAAGATAAGACTTCTTCTTCATTGATTGATGCGGAACAAGATTACAATGATTTTATCTAGGAAGTTGAACATCGTAACTTTCAAGATCGCGTGAGATTCCCAAGACAACCACACAGATATTCAAGTAAAAAACAAACTTTATACTTTTAACCATATAAGTAGGGCTGAAATAAGTAATGGTTGGATATTCCTTTTGCACATACGGATTGTCCCTACGATGGTGAACAAGCCACCGCATTTCTCTAAATAGGTGCAGCTTTGAAGACATTCCAATGATTAATCATGGCCGTAGCTGGCTACACATTAAAAGCCATGATTGGTGGCTACTCCTCGCATGATAAATTAGAAAACCCACGAGCCTAGAGGCACTTATCTGCAGGGGTTGCTTGCAGCATAAGATTTTTCTACATATGTGATATACATTTCAACTACAGCTGGGCATCTCTTGGAATGCAATGATCATTACACGAGAGGGGATTGAGGCTGGGAAAGCACTTTAAAAAATGGGAGAGAGAGAGAGAGAGAGAGAGAGAGAGAGAGAGAGAGAGAGAGAGAGAGAGAGAGAGAGAGAGAGAGATTTGGAGACAACTCTCACAATTACAAAGGGCAAGAGATGGGAGCTCACAAATAATGAGAAGCAGGAAAGGTTTGCTGGAAGCATGGCAATGATGAGCACAAAGATGCAAGCAGGAGCGGTCAGATGCAAGCTCAATCTCAACAACACTGCAAGGCCTGTTATCTGCATCCAATTCTCCATGCCTATACATTTGCCTGGTCCAACACATAAAGCCTACCAGGTAGGGCACGACTTCTGTTTCTTATAATTTTTGGAGAGACCATAGGGCCAACTCTCTACTATACTTTTGTATGGCACTTCTGCATGACGTGCATCATATAATTAGCATTTTCACTCTATGACACTTCATTGCAAGATGAAATGTTTAACTATTGATTTTATGTAGCTTGACACAAACACTATCCTCTAGCTTGGACAATCGATCAAAACCCGTTATCGGGTTGATAGTGCAATCTAATTTTTATAGTCTATTGATGCTTTATCTAGTTTTTGAGTTTGCCAATGCTTCCTTAAGTTTAGTTTTGCTACATGTTTTCCTCACCAGTACATGCTCAATCTCGATCATCATATCTATATATCAACTAGATACACACTTCTTTTCTCATAGTTGGGCAATTCAACTTATGTATTGCAGTACTCAATGCACTCTGCACATGTTTACTTTATTCCTAGGTAGTTGATATCAATCTACTATGTCCTTGTTTGGAAATGCATTTTATATATTGCAACCCAATGTTCTTCTCTACATAACCATTCTTTAGCATGAAGACAATCCTTTATCCTAGCATTTTCCTCAGATATGTTTTGCATGATTGACAACCAAGACAACATGGAACTCTCTCTCTCTCTCTCTCTCTCTCTCTCTCTCTCTCTCTCTCTCTCTCTCTCTCCAAGAGACAAGGAAAAATTGACTACGCTTGTAATATGGGTCCCTGGTCTAAAGACTAAATGGCCGTTATTACCAGGATGAATGGCAATCTGCAAACAACTACAAATTAAGCTCCAACCATTTGCTCGATTCAATTACCCCCTTTAGTAGCCCTTTGTTGTATAGTCAACTCTATGGGACACAACCTACTTCTTCCCAATGCTTATCAACCCAAGATGAGCTATTGTTGTTGCTTATCAATTGGTTCTACTCATCCGCTCGTGTTCCACAACAAAAGCCGATGCGATAACAATCACAACCAACTCAGCAAGTAACCAATTGCCCTCCAAAATCTATCAGAACGCGTACGAGAAAGTGCAGTGCCTTGGTCTGATTGCTCAAAAAGTTGTAGAGAAAGTACTAAAATTGGACCATTTTATAGACAACTATAGAGGTAACCAATCATCATATATGCAATTCTTTTTTAAAATTTGCCAATGCAATTTGTACTTGTCTACTTTAGTGCTAGATACTTGCTGTCAATCTGCGTATGTCCTGTTATAATCTATAGCAATGCCCACCAAGCAAGACTAGTTTGCTAAAAAGTGTACTATTATTGGGGTTTGAGTGTCTCTGTGCTCTGAAAAGCCCTCAAAATTGAACTTTTTCAAATAGAGCATTGAAGCAAAAGCTAAAAAATATCAATCTTAGTATCATCTAATCTGCCTTTTCATGAGGAATTCAATGTACTCTTCATATTTCAAATCAGGAAAGTTCTGAAAAATTCCCCTCAAAATTACTATTTTTTTTCCTTAGGCGGCCTTCTATTGGCCCCTTTACCCTATTATGTGCTAACTCGTGAGAGAGAGATTGCGGGTGTGAAGGGTCTTCTTACGCAATGGTGGAGACTGGAAGGGATATATATATATATATATATAGATGAATGCGTGCTTGTGGAAGAGATTTGGTGTTATTTGTGTGCATCCTTGCTTCTTTTTCTCCTCGGATCCTTATCAACACTTTCGCCAAGCCACACCCTCCTCGCCCCCCTCAAGCGACCGTCCCCATACCAATGATGCCTCCATCCTCTACCTCGCGTTGGCTCAACAAGTTTGAACCGAAGCCCGTCCACTGTGTCTTTGGTAGCTTGGTCTCCTCGAAACAAATTAGGAGATCATAGTCAGCCTCGAATTTTGCCCAAGCATCCTTTTCCTAAGGATTACTTGCCCCAACCTCATCTATGGCAAGTTCTTAAAGTTCAATGAAAAGCTCCTTCATTGTGGCAAGGCTTGATTCTTCTTTGTCTCTTGGGCTCCCCAACTCAAAGTCCTCAATGACCTATCAGTAGGGGTTTTCTCAAACGTGGGGTTAGAACTCCACTAGCCTATCGAGGCACATCATTGCAAGAGTGCCAACTACCAATGCTTACTTATTTGTATGTGCACACACACATGAATGCATGTGTATGAGAGAGAGAGAGAGAGAGAGAGAGAGAGAGAGAGAGAGAGAGGATTTTTACATGCTACTAAATTTCTATGCAAAACAATTATATTTTTATGGGCAGGCCTCGTGATTGTTCCATTTGCCCCTAGAGTATCATGGTAAAGAAAACTCCGGCTTTTCTCTCTTTGCGATGGCGAACTTGATCGAGCCCTCTTCCTTCGATCTCATCGTGCTGGGCACGGGTCTCCCCCAGTGCATCGTCGCCGCTGCAGCTGCAATCAATGGGCACTCCGTTCTTCACTTAGACACCTGCGATTTCTATGGATCTCACTGGGCCTCTCTCCCTCTCCAAGATTTCTCAGATTGGTGCCATGCTGCCGGCAAGCTTCCCTTTCCTTCCTCCCTGCAGGTCCCTGCATCTCTTCCAATGTCTGGTTCACAAGGTGATGAGCTTCGTGATCATTGTAGCTCTTCAAGGATTGAAGCCCCAGGAGATTTGACTGTTGTTCAGAATGAAGCGACTTTGCTGCACGATACCCAAAACCTGTGTGGGGAGACGCAAGACGGGGCTTTGAGAGATGGTGCAGAGTCTTTAACAGCTGGAGAAGATAACAAGCTGACGCAGGGAGATTATCATGCTTACTCGTGTAATACCAAAGATGATTCTAGCTCAATGAGAAACTCGCTGTTGTCTGAGAATGCCAATACGCAAGAGCTTACCCCTAACCAATTTGGTTCTGACTTGTCCTCTTCAATGATGGAAGAGTTAGGACTCGAGCTTACGGTTGTAGATCAGAGCACTTCAATGTACCATAGTTTCAGTTTCTTGCATAGTTCTGCTGAAAGTTTGGCTCCTTCTCGAAGTTTTTATATAGACCTTGCAGGGCCAAAATTAGCATATTGTGCAGAATCATTAGTAGACCTGCTTATAAGTTGCGGAGCCAGTAATTACCTCGAATTTAAAAGCTTGGAAGCCAGTTTCATGTGGAGTACTAATGGATTATTGCCTGTGCCATCTTCTCGTGCTGATGTTTTCAAAGATAGGACAATGAATAATGCTGAGAAACGCCACTTGATGCGGTTTTTCAAGCTTGTAGTGGACCACACTTCGCCAAATGCAAATGCATCACAGATTAGCCAAGAGGAGCTTGAGTCTCCTTTTGTTGATTTCCTACAAGGCCGACAAATTCCGTCATCTGTTCAAGCGTACAAAAGCAGTACCTATTCTTGTCCTTTTCGGTCTTCATAAGTGCACTTGTTTGCATCCGAATCCCGGGCATGGAGGTTTTTTTTAGAAATGGGGTGACTGGTTGATAGAATACTTATTGGTTTTGTATGTCTTTTGCAGAATGATTCTATATGCAATAGCTTTGTCCGATGGCAAACAAGATGCAATTGAGAATGGTGGTAGCTCTATGATGAGCACCAGGAAGGGTGTGGAGAGCCTGGCTCTTTATCTTACTTCGGTGGGAAGGTAGGAACTTTGAAATGGCTGTACACTATCTCTGACAAATCAACATCATGTCATGCTGTTCAGTGTTTGTTGCAAGGTTTCCAAACTCTACAGGAGCCTTTTTGTATCCCTTGTATGGCCAGGGAGAGCTGCCTCAAGCCTTTAGCCGTAGTGCAGCTGTCAAAGGGGCCCTTTATGTGAGTTTTTACTTAGAATGACAACATTTGAATGCTTTTGAGTACTTTGATGATTAAAGAGTCTTTGTCACCTTTTGTGATGCAGGCACTTAAAATGCCCGTAAAATCACTACTAAAAGATAAGGTTGCAAAACATTTCAGGCCCAACTGGATGGTATTTCACATCAAGCAATAACAGAGGTTCCCTGTTGTTTGTAGGAAACTGGCAACTTCAAAGGGGTACAAATGTCAACAAATCAACTTATATTTAGTGGAAGACTTGTAGTGGGGCCCACAATGTGTTCAACACTGCGCAAGGGCTTTTCATCTGAGACTGCTTCAGAGAGTGGAGGGGGGCTTCCTAATTCTGAACACCATGAAGACAGTGCTAAAGTCGTTCGAGGCGTGTGTATAACCAACAAGTCCTTAAGTCCAGACTTGTGTACAATTATGGTCGTCTTTCCTCCACATTGTAAGAATAGTTGTCGCTGATCAGTTTTTTGGCAGCCATGTTCTTGTTGTTTTAACGCTTGTGATGAATGACAGCAATCACTCTGAAAGAGAATGGGGTCATTCGGGCTCTTCAGTTAGGAAGCAGCGTCTCTGTTTGTCCAGAAGGGAAGTAAGTGGCTTAACGTGTAACTACAAAATGCTTTTAATTGGTGACTGTTTCCTTTTTTAAGAAAAGGGTGACCAAAAATCTGGGTGCAATGCTACCTTAATATATTAGTTATACGCTTTCTCTTGCTTCCGTCCTTTTTCAAAAGCTCCATTTTTGTTTTCAGATTTATTGTACAACTCTCGATGGTGTGTTCAAATGAATTGGTTGGCGTAGAGGCACTACAGCAGGCTACAAAACTCCTGTTTCGGTTGCAAGACTCCAGTCATGTTGCAGAAGAGCAGCAGCCCACTTTGTTGTGGGCAGCTTTTTATGCACATGATGTGATTTATTCTCAGGGGTTCAAGGTAATAAATAAGTCTTAGGATTGTATTGGATATAGTAACAATGTTGCCTGTTCTGGTCTAACTGATTAGAGAATTTTCCTCGCAGTGGATATCAGCAGGTCATATTGCAGCTTTTGGCATGCCAGATGAAACCCTTCATTTTCAAACTGTTGTGGCTGCTGCAGAAAATGTACTCTCTCTCTCTCTCTCTCTCTCTCTATGTGTATATATATATATATATATATATATATATATATATATATATATATATATATATATATATATATATATATATATACACACAGAGAGATTGCAGGCACATGCATGCAGCCTGTTCGGTCGGTCTACTCGGAAATCTCTCTCAGAGATCAAGCTTTTGACAATTAGGGTTTTAGGCCCCTTGGCCGGTGCTCCATAAGTTCCTTAAGTTGTTGGGAACTAGGATTTGTAAAAATCGTTTCAACGTCCCTTTAATCTTTTTAGGCTGCCTGGCCAATCTTTATCTGTTCTTTAGGGTTCAACTTTCCTTGTCCATTCGGCAGTTGGGCATGCCACGTCATCACTTTGTGACATCCTGAGTCAATGAAGTTGTGGTCTCAACATGGGCCTTCATCTCCTAAAAGGGATGGTAGATCAAGCCAATTGTAGAGCCCTCCATGTCTGTGACTCGTAGAAGCACGGAACTTGGCTGCAGTGCGGAGGTCAAGCTCTCCACCTCTCCCAAAAAGTCTCGTTCAGAACTTGCCGCTGTATGTACCTGGTGGTCTACTCCTCAACATGATGCAAATCTCTCCACTTTGGGTCCACGCCTTTGTGAGATCCGAGGAGATGAAGACATCCTCCGTGGGTTAGATAAGATTCAGCAGGGAAAACTGTCATTAAGGAGCTATATAGAGAAGATTAAGAAGCTTACCTATATGAGCCGTCCTCTGAGAAAAGGATGCGAGCTTGGGTTTTGAGTGGGTTCAAGAGCAAGAAGTTAAGGGAGCAAGAAGTACCAGCTATGACCAAGAAATTTAATGGCTTAGTTCAGAGAGCCCTTAAGCAGGAACAACAGGCCAGGAAGGAGAAAGGCCAAAAAGCGAGACCAAGCTCAAGTTTCAGTGACTCCTCTTCAATAGAGACATCATCAACCTCCGGTTCATCTGACGATAAGCACTCTGAAAAAGAACCCAAAACCAGGAAGGAAGGATCCTGGACAAGTAAATTTGAGGAACTATCGGGACAAATATCTGATATCTCAAAGAGTAGATCCTTGTTGGGAAAGGTAGAAACCTGGTGTGTCATATGCAAATAAAAAGAGCACCGAAGGGATGAATGAGTTTAGCGTACTTATTGTAAAGCTTATGGCCATGTATTGAACAATTGTAAAATTAGGATACACCATTTTAAGGAAGGAAAGGACGTATCAGCTGTGACTCCTAAATATATAGCCAGTGGCTGGTGTTTCTTGCGAAAGAATGTCGCGATCTTGGTGGCATCTGACACAGTAGCCGCTATCCATGGCAACTTCCCAACATCCTCCATCAACAAATCAAGACGATGTGAAGCACATGGAGTCCAAACAATCGTGAGAAACTCGGTCTCCACCATGTCACCCATAGCCTTACAGTTTGAGGCATTGTTGGTTACTATGTGCACGACACTGCACACCAACCTCTAGAATAGCCTCTCGATTGTGCCTATAGATGAAGTCACTTGTAATACGATCCCTTGCCTTTCTTGCATCCACTCCACGTAGAAAGTACGTCCCAAGGCAAGACGACACAAGGATGTCAATGATGTGTCGTCTCCGAGTGTCACTCCAACCATCCAAAATAATAGTGCATCCAAATTGCTGCCACCCTATCCTGCCTTCACTTGCAACAACGCTTTATCAATCACTGCCTTTCCCCCATCAAGAGCCGTAGTACACATCTTGTTATACTCCAATTCCAAACCAAGAATTCGTCTGCCCAACCTTCGCTATGGCTCTGATCATCCTCTTCTGCTGCTCGGTTATCAAAACATGAAAAGAGATGTTGTACTCAATTAAAGTGCGAGCGATCTCCACCTCACCACCTTTTGGCACTCCTTCACCCAAGATAAAGAGGCCATTTGAGGAGGCAAGGTTGATTGCCTAAAGCACTTTTAGGTGTCATCCAAATCATCCTCCTCTACATCATTGACATGGGCCCTCTTTCTATTGGAAGAGGGTTGTTCTTGAATGTGTGTGGATGAACCACCCAAATCTCTCACAAGCGCATCGTGAAGCGCATCTTGTGTGTGTTGTGTACCTAGCACCTTATCGGAAGCGCCCATGGCTGGAAAGTCATCAGCAATCAACTGGTCCTTGATGTCTTTTGGAATCTTCTTGCACCCTCTACAATTATGGGTTGTGCCAATGCTTGTCAAGTGCGTTATGAAGCGAGAAATTGCTAGGTAACTTAAAGTACGCCGGAACCACTAGCAGATAGTGTCGGTGCTTTGCTTCATTCTTGGAGAATTCTTTAAAGAAAGTGCCCACAAAAGATTGATGCTCTTGGAAAATCCTATTCATCATTCGGTTGAAAGTTGCGGGAGCATTGGTAAGTCCAAAAGGCATCACCAAAAATTTGTATAAATCAAAGCTTGTCCAAAAGGTTGTCTTGTAGACACCTCCCGGAGCGATATCGATATGATGAAATCTGCTTTTCAAATCAATCCTACTGAAACAAGAGGATCCCTGAAGTCTGTCAAGAATATCATCTATCCTTGGAATTGGGATTTTTTTTTTTTTGATGGTGATTTTATTGAGAGCTCTATACTCAATGCACATTCTCCAAGATCCGTCTTTCTTTAGTATTTGTAGAACCGGAGAAAGTAAGGCAAAGTACTAGGCTGGATGAGACCCTTTTCAAGAAGGTCTTTCACTTGGTTCATGTTCTTCATTCTGGGCTCGGCTAACACGGTAAGGTGGCCGGTTCATTGGTGTGGTTCTAAGGATCAAATCAATAGTGTGGTCGTCGGGACGAGATGGAGGTAACTCCCCAGGTAGGCCTCCTGAGAAACAGTCAGCATGTGTATGCAGAAATTCTTGTCGTTCTTTGTCCAATTCAAAGATATTCGTTTGTTGTTCTTCATTCAATTCTTTCAAATAGATCGAGTAAACAAAAAGATTGGATTTCATCAATTTTGAAATGGCTGAAGTTGATACAATAGAAACGGACTCGCCCTTCAATTTTACATAAGTACATTTTTCTTGCCCTTCTCATTGGTCAAAGTCGCTTTCTTGGCCTGATAGTTGACCACGGCGTTGTTCTTATGGTACCAAGGGATTCCTAGGAGGACGTCTATCACGAGGACGTGGTAGCTGCTAACTATGTCACGAGGACGTGGCAATTGCTAACCTTAGTTGTTGGTTTCTTTCCAATGATTTTTGTTTTTATTTTTGAGACCCTCTTTTTGAAGTTGCAAATGGTCGGACATTGTATGGCCAATGTGAACGGTAGTTTCACCCGCAGACTGGAAGTTGGTCGGCACTAGAATTCGTTTAGTAAGAGGATGTCTAGGCTCAGTGCAAGATCATGTAGGTCCCCCCGTCGCACTTAGCAAGTTGGTGGATACTAGGAAGTGAACTCAATAAAGGCATAAAGTAAAGGTGGGATCACCAACAGAAAGTATTCGATAGTTGGGCCACATTGCACTTTTGGATGCGGTCCCAATGAGGATAGATTGTCAGATAACCAGTGGGAGCCCAACGGAAGCATCTCCTAAAAATTAGGTAGCTGCTATTTTGGGCCGTGAAATATGTTCGCGTCATTACTTTCGGAATGACAAGAACATTTTACAACTCTTTCGTGAAGTCAACTGGGCAACCGGTCGGGAGATTTTTAGGCAACAACCCCGAAACGGGAAAATGCGTGCAATCGTGCCAAGTGGCACATTTCTGTGCACTTTCCTCATTCAAGAGAAGGTAGCGCTGAATTTACAGCTGGGAGGCTCATTTTTGAGTTCGCTGTCTCACAGGTTAATAGCTATGGAGTGCTTCCTTTCCCCTCTATGTACAGTGTGGTGCTAGGAGTGATGCCCTGCACACTACACACTGCTCTCTCTCTCTCTCTCTCTCTCTCTCTCTCTCTCTCTCTCTCCCCTACGTGCAGTTATGTGATGCCTCACAAGAGGGCTTTTCATTTGACTGATGTACAATTGTGTGGGTTCATGCGCGATTGCGGAGGCAAGAGCCTCTTGCACAGGTACTGGATTAGCTAGTGGCTAATCCCCCGCAGGTACAGGTGAATTCGGAGAGGTTTCATGTGAGAAATCTCGTCTAATTCAAAGGGCAAGTAGCCCTACCGGTGCGGGAGCTCGAGGACTTGCTACGGATGCGACCGGCATGCGAAACGGAGCCCAAAACAAGGAATTACAGCCTGCTGTGTATTTTTGCAGGTTTAGGGTTTCAGCCCTAAACAGTCCCTAATACCCCCAAAAGGTTCAGGGACGTGAGGGGGACCGCTATAGAGGTGATTTGGCGCATTTTCAGGGCAGAAAACAGAGAATTCAGCGTGATGCAGATTCTCGCCAGGTTTTGCAAAGTGTCCGTATGCGTCGGGAAAGTCATCTATTGCGTGGGGATATTGACTGTGAAGTGTCCTAGTATAGTTATGTTGCCGAAATTGGGCCAGAACGGATGGATTTCAACCCGGATTATGCGGGATAGCTCGTAGGAAATCACAGGTTTTATTCCCTCTGCTAAACAATAAAGAAATACCGAAAGGGGCGCCAATTTTGGGGCCTACAGGTTGTCGGGTATGCTCGGAGCATTCTAGCTTCGAGCCGTGTGTGCTTAAGTGTTAATTCCTGTCGCAGGCTTCCTTTGCACGTTCTATCTGTGTGAGTCTAAACTAAAGAATTTCGGGTGAAAGCCAACGCCTACCGCCCTACGAGCCGATATCATGGTTCCGTTGACGGGACATCAATCACTTTTTCTTGAAAGAGTGAGCCTCGGTTGTTTTGGGTAAAGACAGAGTACAGGAACACGGGATTACACTATGGCCGACAAAGGGTTCCTCTTCGAAGGACAGACATGAAACTGCTATGGTGTTCGAGATTGGCAAGAGCTCACAGCCACGTCAGTCTGTACCTCCTGTTGATGTGAACGTCTCTCCCATAGTACAGGGCTTTATGACTGGGCAACTTGAGGATGATGCGTTCAGGACTCCGTTAGTTGCCGTGTTGAATGTCTTTTCGCAACTAGTGCAAAATCCAAGGTTTATGGAGTTCTTGCAAGCGCCACCAGTGCAACAGCAAAATAGGCAACCTACACCGCGTACAGAGCTTGTTGAGGCTCAAGCCCAAGTACATCATGCGACTCAGCAGGATAGGGAACACTCGCATGTTGTGGAGTCAGGGGCTCTAAAACAGGTTCCTCCCGTGCTTGAACAAGTGGCTAGAACGCCTATTCCACAGGTTATGCCAGTTCAGCCGCCACCTTTCAGAGCTCACATGCTGTCTTGAATGGACAGGGAACTGGATACCAGGCTATGCACCCAATTTTTCCACCACCCACGGTACATCTTGGGTATTTCGGGGGTGGATCAGTGTTCCAAAGTATGGCTGGTTATGCGCTTGGAAGTCAACCGTACATGCCATGAACAGTGTTTTGGGGTATGCAAGGCATGATGCCAAACCCCATGTATGGTAGTATCGGCATGCAGCAAGGTTTTCAGTGCAACCAGGGCCAATTTGGGGTGCCACAGGGTCATTTTGGCATGGCTGGTTTTTCGGGACAGCAGCCAGATATTGCACATGTGACGCAAAATGTTAATGGCCAAGATGTGCCCATCATGCCTACTACAGTGCCCATGTTGCAGACTATTCCTTATGACAATTTGGGGGCATTGGAGAAACCGAAAGCTTACAAAGAAGGTGTTGCAGTTGTAAAGTTCAGCACCTTTAGTGGCTTCGAGGATAAAGCAAAAGCTCTCACTTTCCTCCAGCAGTTTGATACAGCTTCTGCAGGAGGGAATTTTACAGAGGCTACTAAGGTTAGGAAAATTGCCACTTTCTTGAAGGACAATGCGCTTACATGGTGGACGATATTGTTAATGCAAGGACAGGCACCCGCCACTTGGGTTTACTTCAAGCAAATGTTGCATCTGCTTGGCTGTCAAATGAATTTGAAGCTTACGTCATGACAGATTGGCATCAGCTTACTTCGGCTACATGCAAGAGCTTGCTGGAGTACAATCGGAGGTTTTGTAAAGCGTTACTCTCAGTGACCTCCTACAGATTTGTGCCATTGACAGAGTAGATAGAGAAGTATTGTTGTGGGCTGCCTAAAGGGCTTCGTGATTACTGTACCAAGAACAAAGTGGCTACCCTCACTCAGCTTATGGAAGTTGCTAACATTGGTCTTGCCTTGTTGAAAGGAGAGGACAGTGGGTTTTTGAGCAACGAGAAAGGAGGGCAGCAAAAGAAAAATTCAGCGAAGAAGCCCTTTGTGAAAACGGCTCCTGAAGCGTCACAGGGGTCAGAAAAGGCCACCAAAGACGAGGATTCAGCCGGGACTTCTGGAGTGTAGGCAAAGAAACAGAAAAGGAAGCCTTTTGTGTGCAAGTAGCTCGAGGAAAAGAAGGTCCTAATGGCTGAAAATAAATGCTTTATATGTGAGCAGCCTGGTCACTTTGCTACCAATTGTCAACATAGGAAAAGTCAAGAGGATAAAGAAGACCAGAAAGGCAAGAAGCCTAAACCCACGGCAAGTTTGGTGCCAGATATGGTGGGTGATAGGCCTAGTACAGATGCCAGTGAGTTATGCAGAGCATGGAGTAAAGTTAGGGATCAGACGGCACTCATCTTCTTTGATCCAGGTGCCAAAGCAAACTTTATCTCACCTGAGTTAGCTATGAAGCTGGGCATCAGAGCTGAAGAGATTGGGTACACGGCAGAGGCAGGGTTGGCATGTCCTGGCCACTCAGAGTGTGTTATTCCCATTATTGGAAAGCTACGTTTGCATATCTAGTCATGTGGACACAGAAGAATTTTATATCATGCCATTGGAAGGGTGCGATGCGCTACTTGGAGTTCTGTGGGCTCTCTCTCTTTCTCCTTGCGTAGCAACTGCCAGCAATCTTCCGTAAAAAACATCGCAAAAAGCGGGTGTCCGTACAACATGCCACGTCAGTAGCCCCTGATCTTCGGCGTGAAATGGGGAGGCAGTATGGCAGTGCCACGTCAGCATTCCGGGACTGTTCCCATGCCAAAGAGAGGGTGTGTGTGTGTGTACTGGGCAGCCACGTCACGAGTTTGTGACATACCCCCCCTCTTGAAAGCATTGTAATTGCCCTCGATTACGCCTGCAAAACAAACAGAAGCCATAAACTGTCTTAGCATACATTGACTGTTAGTACCGACGCACTAGGAACACACATCTAGCACATGTATCAATCGACAGTCACATCACACGACATCAGAGGAGATCACATGACAAATCACATGACAAATCACATTCAACATTCATTCGGATCTAAGACCATGATTTATCGGCAACGTATTTAGCAATCGCATCTAGATCTAGTCGGGACCTCACAGATGCCCGATTGACTAATCCTTATTGTAACCATGTCTAACGAGATCTTTCAGACCAAAATGCTGCTATCATTTCGTCTATCAGTTCCTGCACTTAAAGGAGTCAAGAACAAATCAATATCATGTTATCGGGAATTCCAGTTTGTAAAGTCATATAGCAGAATACTGTCAGCTCACAGTAACCCTGAAACTCAAAGAGACATCAGTGACTTTAATATAAAAAATCGAGGCAATCTGTTGACAAAGGAGCGGAGCAACTCCCCTCTTGTGCATACCCGTTGCACCAGATTCCGCCCAAGCTGAGTTCGGGGTTCCATTTAGAATAGACTATGCTAATCCAAATGCTTCAAGGTAAAGATTCACAATCTGAGGAGTATCTGCTAGGTCCTCCTCCTCCATCCACTTCGCATCCAATGCGGGATAGTTTTTGAATTTAACCAAGAACCGCCCTAATCTTTCTGTCTTTATGTGCCAATATCTGTTCTTGAACAAGGATCTCCTTGTTTTCTTCCACTTCGGGTTGCTCATCAAGCTCCCCATCTTCGGGCACATCGCCTTTAAAAGGCTTCAAGAGACACACATGAAAAGCATTGTAAATTCTCCAAGTATCGGGCAGTTTCACTCTGAAGGGGACATCATTTATCTTTTCGAAAATAAGGAAAGGTAAGTAGTATTGCATACTAAGATTTGGAAAAAGCCTCTCCTGTGCCCATAGTACATTTTGAGACATTTTCAGCCATAGCCAGAAGTTTTTTGAAGCACATAAAAACTTCGGACTTCGCTTTAAGCAGATGCACCCATGCATGCCTAGAGTAATCATCAATGAAAGTCACGAAGTAAAGGTAATTTCCCAAGGACGGAGTTTGACTTGGTGCGCAATGGAAAGATAGATAGCCCTAGAATGATGGGCGTATATAAATGCATAGGGGAAAAAACCTCCTAGTGAGGGAAAAATGCCCCGGCAGTCCTAAGTGTGTTCACACACATCACTACCACATGTATATGGTAACAAAATCTGCCTATGTCCTATCTCGCCACTCTCGATCATCATGCCATTTTGATGACTAAATGGACTTGGATCATCATGAAACTTTACGGGAAGCTATATTAGGTATGAGCGGACAAGTCTACAAAGTCTGGCAATGATTTGACAAGGAACCAAAATCGCGATCTATCATGAACTAGGTCATGAAAATTGCAACATAACAGCCACAAACACGTCGCCCCCCTTTTTCTTTCTCAGGCGTGCCTTCTCAAAACGTAAGAGCACCCAATCGTTCTCCTTCAATTTCAAATCGTGACGATGGCGATCTGCTGCCTTTTTCTGCCTTTCTTGAGATTTCTGCAAAGCCTCGCGAACCTTGGCAAAAGCCGTATCCAAGTCACGCGTGTACTCATCGCCTTCAAAAATCTTATCTTGCGTGCTTAGGAAGGGTGGAACCTTCGTAGCAACTATAATAATCTCAAATGGCGCCTTCCCCGTCGAAGAGTGTATCGTGTTATTGTAGGCAAAGTCCACCAAAGGTAAATACTTTTTCCATTGAGTCTTCTGATCCGAGATGCAAGACTTCAATAAATCTAGTACCACTGAATTGGCAATCTCAGATTGCCCGTTAGTCTGCGGGTGGAAAGATGACGAGAACAGCAACTGCGTGCCGATGTTCTCCCAAATAGCCTTCCAAAACAAACTCGTGAATCTAGGGTCCCTGTCGGAGAACAGTCGCGCTAAGTGATCCGGCTTGATTGTTTTCTTTATTGAAATGAAATGAGCTTGCTTGCTAAATGTGTCAATAACAGTCCAGATACCATCGTGACCACTATGTGTTCTCGAGATATCAAAAATGAAATCCATTGCAATACTTTTCCAGGGGCGGGTGGCTATGTGTATAGGCTGTAACAATCCCTGTGCTTTATGCTTGTCGAACTTGACCTTCTGGCATACCAAGCAACTGCGTACAAAATCATCCACATCCTTCTTGAGTCCCGGCCAAAAGAAGTATCTCTCTACACCTTTCAAGGTGGTAGCAATGCTGCGGTGACCCGTAAAAAGTGGACAATGACATTCGGTTAAAATCTTTTTCCTCAACGGCTGTGTAACGCACAATATGGTTTTCCTCATCCAGTAGCCATCCCGAATGGAATATCCCGCTACTATCTCCCCATTCCGTATCCGAGTGAAAATATATGCAAAATTTGTATTTGTGGCATACTGATCACTCATATCCTCGAAGCTCCTATGATGAGTCGTGGAAATAGCCAGAATCAACGGCTTTCGAGACAAAGCATCTGCCACCAAATTTTTCTGTCCTTGCACATGGACAATCTGGAAGTGAAACTGTGACAAGACGTTCGCCCACCGCATTTGCTTTTCCAATAGCTGCTTCTGTGACAAGAAGTAGCGTAAACTCTGATGGTCTGGGAAGACAGTAAAATCCGCTCCGAGTAGGTAATGTCGCCACTGAGTAAGAGCATGGATAACCGCCAAAGGCTCTTTCTTATAAATCTATGCTGTCAATTACGGCCTTGAGAAGAGTCGGCTCTCGTAGGCAATGACATGGCCTTCTTGCATTAAGACCGCATCCAGACTGCGACCACAAGCATCACAATATACTTCGAATGACTTCTGCAAATCCGGCAAAGTCAAAACTGGTCCTGTAGTCAATTTCTCTTTCAATGTCTTAAAGGCAGTCACCTCTATGGGTCCCCACGAGAAAGGGACTCCTTTCTGTGTCATGTGACACATCCATCCCTATGTGTCCGTGGACAAGCTACAGCATGACCAGGTTTCAGTTGAGTCAAGTCAGTCTAGAGTAGGAAGTGATTTGGCACTTTTGTGAGTGTTCACAGACTGTGCATGTCCAAACATGCATATCCTCTGGTTGCACACAACATGCTCATCATCATTATCATCAGAATCCATCAGGAGTAGTTTCCAGTGCATAAAACCTGTTTTTCCTATTTTTGTCATTTTTCACTGTAAGGTGCAGCGGAATGAATGTTTGAACTTTGCTCAAGATGAGTGCTCCGAACTGTGCTCAAGGTTCCTTTTGTTCTTATGGAAGGTAGAGCCTTCTGTTCTTAATGAGAGAGTGCAATGATCATAACAAAGTGAATGGACACTGTGCGTGCAAGTGTATGAGACTGAGAGATAGAGAGAGAAGAGAATACGACTCCAGAGACGTTGTAAAACCCTCCTCCGAAGGCCCCACTCTCGTCGCCGAGAGTGGTCTACTTATGATTGCACAAACTGGTACAAACTGAGTGCATGTGAATGATGCAAGTCTAGACTATGACGACGACGACGACGACGAGGCCGACACTAGGGCTGAAAACTGAAGGTCTTTACCTATTAGGTGCAGCGGAATGAATGTTTGCGCTTTGCTCAAGATGAGTGCTCCGAACTGTGCTCAATGTTCCTTTTATTCTTATGGAAGGGAGAGCCTTCCGTTCTTAATGAGAGAGTGCAATAGACACAAACAAAGTGAATGGACAATGTGCGTGAAAGTGTATGAGACTGAGAGATAGAGATAGAGATAGAGAGAGAAGAGAGATACGACACTAGAGACGTAAAACCTTCCTCCGAATGCCCCACTCTCGTCGGCGAGAGTGGTCTACTTATGATTTCACAAACTGGTACAAACTGAATGCATGTGACTGATGCAAGTCTAGGCTAGATCGATGACGACGACGGAGATGGCGAGACCGATCTAAGGGCTGAAATTTGCTATCTTTCTACTGCTGTCCAAAAACGCTATGGGCTGAAATCTGCGGTTAGTCCAAAAACGCTGATTTTGGGGGCTGTTTCTGTGGATCTTTGCCGTTGAAATTGTGTAGGTTTAGGGCTGAAAACTGAGGTTCTTAAGGGCTGAATCTGCTGGTCTTTCCGGGCTGAATCTGCTACTTTCTTAAGGCTGAATTTGCTGGTCTTCTAGGGCTGAGTCTGCAAACGCAAGGATATGCAAAAACGCTAGGGGAGTAGCTCTGCAAAAACGCTAGCTTGCTGAACTTCTACTGGCGACGAATGCTGATGCAAAACGCTAGGCAAGGGAAGGTACCGTGGCTTGTGTCTGATGAAAACCGCCAAGGCTGATGCACTTCAAAAACGCTAGGTGACTGATGTACTCCAGAAACGCTAGGTGGTTGATGGTCTTTGCTTGGAGGAAATCCACCAAGTTCTTGTTGGAGAAGTTGCTTGCTGAGCTTGGCTCCTGTTGCCTCTTCTGCCTAATAGTGCTAGTCTAAGTTTGCTTATATATAAACTTACTCAATTTGCCCTACCTACTTTCCAACAAAAGTCACTTAAAAATAATAAGGGAAAAATGTCAAAAATAGGGAAAATAGGTTAAATGCACTGGAAAATTCCCCTGAAGGATTCTGATGGATTCTGATGAGAATGCTTATGATCATGCTGTGTGCAACCAGAGGATATGCATCTACACTAGGTGACTGGGCATGCACGGTCTACAAATAGACTCACAAAAGTGCCAGATCACTCCTAATCTAGACTGACTGGACTGACTGAAGCTTGATCATGCTGTAGCTTGTCCACGGACACATAGGGTTGGATGTGTCACGTGACATCCCCTCCTTTTCAAAGTGAGGTATTGGTACCAAACTGTATGGCGTCGAGGGAGCTCGCCAATAGCATCCGGAATCCTGGAAAGGACTCTTCGCCGGCCTACGCTGAGGTGTGGGTCGTGCGACACTTGAACTTCATAAAGGTCTGCAACGCTTGCTTCTTTGGGCCGTGCCGAAAGCGACACAAAGTCTTCTGTGTCTCCTTCGATGCTTCAACTTCGTCTAAAGTCATGCTTCTTCCTTCTTCAAGAATCTCCATGGCTGAAAATTCCTGAAACCACTTCCAACACAAAACCATGAACATACCTATTCCATGTAAAGTGAGTGGAAAAAATCTTGTCTTCTCTAAAGACTTTGTATGCGATGTAGATGAACATAGAGACGGAGTGACAAACCGTTCACCACACACACGCAAACAATGAGATCGAATCTTTCTCTTATGATGTAGATTAATCCACTGTGGCAAAACACAATGGAAATGACCATGCTTGGTGCTCATACTTTCATGATCTCTTTCTACAAATGTGTCATGCCAAGGAAGAGACATGGAATGTGACATCCTTGAATGCATACTTTTCAGCTTTTCATGAACAATCCGCATACATTCGTGCTCATTCATGAGTGAAACGTGCTCAACATACAATATGTCATGCCTAGTAAAAGGGATCACATAAAGATACTGACTAAAATACAGGAAACGATCACGAATGAAACACTCGAACAATGTGTGCCTATGAATCATGCGAACACATAATACTTCCTGTAAGGGCTCTTTGGACCTAGGCTCGAGAGCCAATATCTGTTCTTCGGGATCTATCGAATCTTCTTCTGGGGGATTTGTGGACCTTGAATCGAAAGCCAAGATCAATTCTTCGTGATTGATCGAATCTGTAACGATGTTAGCTTTGCTAGCAAAAGCATCCACTAACACATCATCCTTGTGAACAATTACATCATCTTCATGTAAGTCATCATGCTTGTGAGAAATCACGTCTTGATCATGCAAATCATCATGCTCATCATTATCATTCAAATCATCATGCTTATCATTGTCATTCAAATCATCATGCTTCTCACAATCATGCAAATCCTGTGTGTCATGCTTTGGAGAAGAAGAGATTGAGGGAGTCTCCTTTTCCTGAACCTCTTACATCTGTGCCTGAGCTTGAGAAAAGAGTCGCAAGAACTCTTTCATGTGTTGGTCGCTCTTTCCTTTGACGGCGGCTGCCATTCTTTCTTGGTGTCTGCGCTCCATTTATGCTTTTCTTTCTGCTCTTTTGCGTTCCATTTCTGCCATTTCTGCATGTCTTGCTTCGCGTTCTAACTTCCTTTCCATAAACATCTGATCCAAAGCCTCCATAGGAGTTAGTGCAATCCTTGACGTAGATGGGGAAGGGTAAGAAAAACCTCCTGGTGAAGAAAATTCTTCTTCACCTGTAACAAACTGCTGACGTGTCAAAGCCTAAAGAATGGAGCCAACTTACAGATGCCGGCCGAGGGGCCTAAACCCTAAGAAGAACAAGCAAGAGAAGAAGTGTCACATAGTGATGACGTGGTTGCTTAAGTGCAAAAAACCCTAACCCTAATTTCTGCCAGAAACCCTAATTGCTGAAACCCTAATTCTGGAAACCCTAATTTCAGAAACCCTAACTGCTGAAACCCTAATTCTGAAAACCCTAACCCTAAAACCTGCAAACCCTAATTCTGCAAACCCTAACCCTAAAACCTGCAAACCCTAATTCTGGAAACCCTAACCCTAAAACTGCAACAGCGTGGTTGATTTCCGAAAAATCGCTAGCATGATGATGTGGCAAGTTGTACGGATTTCCGTGATTTACGCTTGTAGCTTTTGGCTTTGCTTTTGGACCAAAAGCTTTTGAGTTTTAAAAGCTTTTTACTATAACTGCTTTTTAGGCCAAGGGCCTTTAAATATGAGGCTAGGGCTCATTCTCTGGCATGCTTCCTGGAGAAAGTGCAGAGTCTGGAGTACCGGCTTGTACTTTGATGATGCAATATAAAGAAATACCGAAAGGCACGCCAAGGTTTGGGGCCAGTACTCTCTGGGGTGGAATTCCGCCACTCCATGTCGCGTGTCGTCTCTCTCTCTCTTTCGGTTCAGTTGTTATTGAAGTGCTAAAAGTTTGTTGAGTTTGTTCTTTTCTATTGGCACATGGTGCCCGCCTTGTGACAGTGGTATCAGAGCATTAGTCGTGTGCTTTTCTAAAAGCATACCGGTCCTACAAAAGAGAAGACAGATTTTATTTGAGGGATCTTCGCTCTCCAGCACGAACTTATTAGCCACTCCCACCCTTACTTCATCGCGCATCGGAAGCGCTCCCATCTTCACCGTAGTGTCTTACAGGGCATAAGCCAATTAAGATCACTTGCAAGAGAAGGATCCAGATTTGTTTCAAGTCACTGTTTTTTTTCTCAGAACCAGTGTCATGCAGATGTTGATGTCTACGGCTACCAAGCAGCATACTCCAAGTACTTGGCAAGCTTTCAAGAAAATATTTGCCCGAAGTTATATGGTTTCTGACATCTTCCTTCGGAGTGCAACTTCTAGCAGAGTGGGGTATCCTGAAATGCTTGCCATGGAAACCCTAGCAGATTATAAGTTGAAGTTTCTCGACATCTCCCAGTAGATGTCTCTTCACGAGCAGATGAACTTGGAGACCGAGTGCGATTGCTATCTTGGGACTACCATCGCCGCCAAAGAAACACTGTTTGTCCAAGAGCTGATGGACCATGCTGTGCTCGGTTACGACCTTATGGAAGAAACCTAACCCTAATTTTTGGTGTAGGTTTCAGGATGGAAAGTCAGTCGACTTTTCGAGCTCGACTGATGTCGAGATTGCTTTTTAAGTTTGAGTTCTGTTTGAGCTTGTTTAGTGATCCTGTTTGGAATTTGTTTGAAATGGATGGTATCTGTTTTGAACCTGTTTTGGTGCCGATTTGAATTGTTTGACTCTGGTTTGATACTGGTTTCAATGACTGGTGATTTTACTCCCGGGTGGAGAAGTGATAAATACTGTTTTGGTATTGTTTAAACCTCGGAACGACGCAGGCCGATGCCTGGGGAGCGTTTGGTTGTATGCTTGTAAAATAATTGTTGTTGTGACTCCCGGCCCGGACCTGGATGGTTATGCGGGAGGAGTATTAAGAAGTCTGAGCAGTGGTTACTCTCAGCACCTCCAAACGACGCAAGCTGCGGTCTGGGGGGCGTTTGGTTGTCAAAGGCCTCTATATCTCCCGACCCGGACCTTTTTAGGTTATGCGGGAGGAGTGATGAGGGAGTCATTGAATATCTCCCGGCCCGGACCTTGTTAGGTTATGCGGGAGGAGTGTTCATCGGCGGCTTTATGTTCTATGTCTTGTAACATGCATATGTGAGCATTTGTGTTGCATTGTGATGTGCCAACCACTGAATATTCCTAATTGGATGAGATTGCCTGGGTATGTAATTTTAGTGCATCAAGACACCCGAGGAAGATCAATACGGTCTGGGTGTGATGGCTAATTTTACTATTCCGGAATATCAAGAGTTCCGATCTGGACGAAAGGAGAAGCTAACTCCTTGATCAAAACAGCCGATAGGAGCAGCTAACTCCTTGATCAAAAGAGCAGAAAGGAGAAGCTAACTCCTTAATAAAAAGAGCAAATTGATTGTCCCTTGGAAATTTTTGAGCTAACTTGAGTTGTTTTGCAGGTATGTTGTAATCGCGGACGATTACTCTCTTTGAAGAAGGGGAGATGTAACAAACTGCTGACGTGTCAAAGCCTAAAGAATGGAGCCAACTTACAGATGCTGGCCGAGGGGCCTAAATCCTAAGAAGAACAAGCAAGAGAAGAAGTGTCACATAGTGATGACGTGGTTGTCCGAGTGCAAAAAATCCTAACCCTAATTTCTGCCAGAAACCCTAATTGCTGAAACCCTAATTTTGAAATCCTAATTCGAGAAACCCTAACTGCTGAAACCCTAATTTTAAAAACCTTAACCCTAAAACTTGCAAACCCTAATTCTGCAAACCCTAACCCTAAAACCTGCAAATCCTAATTCTGGAAACCCTAACCCTAAAACTGCAACAGCGTTGTTGATTTTCGAAAATTGCGCTGGCATGATGACGTGGCAGGTTGTACGGATTTCTGTGATTTACGCTTGCAGCTTTTGGCTTTGCGTTTGGACCAAAAGCTTTTGAGTTTTAAAAGCTTTTTACTATAACTGCCTTTTAGGCCAAGGGCCTTTAAATATGAGGCTAGGGCTCATTCTCTGGCATGCTTCCTGGAGAAGGTGTAGAGTCTGGAGTACCGGCTTGTACTTTGATGATGCAATATAAAGAAATACCGAAAGGGGCGCCAAGGTTTGGGGCCAATACTCTCTGGGGTGGAATTCCGCCACTCCGTGTCGCGTGTCGTCTCTCTCTCTCTCTCTCTTTCAGTTCAGTTGTTATTGAAGTGCTAAAAGTTTGTTCAGTTTGTTCTTTTCTATTGGCACGTTGTGCCCGCCTTGTGACATCACCTCTCTCATGCTCATCACCTCCAAGCGAAGTATCCATTCCGCTTCGAGTGATGACCATTCTGAAGTCGTGGGTTCTTGTGGTCTTGGGTTCTTAAGTTCAGGAGGAACTCGGGTTCTTGGGTTCTTGAGGGTTTTCTTTCGCCGGCAAACCGTGTTTGAGAAGGATCTTCTCTTCACCCGAGTTCTGCTCTTTTCTGCGGGCGCACACCTTGGCGGCCTTGCGCTCACACCAAGGTTGCTTTTTCCCACCTCACGTCGATTGGCCGGCCGCTAACTGCACGGTCTGCTCTCAATGAGTGAAAAGAGGCACAAGGGGAGGCTGGACAAGCCCTTCTTTCCTGGAATTCCTGTCACTCTTCAAAAACACGATTAGGAATCGACACGCCCAAGTGAACTTGGGTTCGTGCGACCGCAACAAGCAAAAATAAAATAAAATTTCTTGTAATTCTTGTGGTTCTTTTCTTGAGTGATACAGAACACTGCCAAAGCTCTGTTACCAATGTTAGGTGCAGCGGAATGAATGTTTGCGCTTTGCTCAAGATGAGTGCTCCAAACTGTGCTCAAGGTTCCTTTTATTCTTATGGAAGGGAGAGCCTTCCGTTCTTAATGAGAGAGTGCAATAGACACACACAAAGTGAATGGACAATGTGCGGGAAAGTGTATGAGACTGAGAGATAGAGATAGAGATACGACACCAGAGACGACGTAAAACCCTCCTCCGACGGCCCCACTCTCGTCGGCGAGAGTGGTCTACTTATGATTTCACAAACTGGTACAAACTGAATGCATGTGACTGATGCAAGTCTAGGCTAGATCGATGACGACGACGGAGATGGCGAGACCGATCTAAGGGCTGAAATTTGCTATCTTTCTACTGCTGTCCAAAAACGCTATGGGCTGAAATCTGCGGTTAGTCTAAAAACGCTGATTTTGGGGGTTGTTTCTGTGGGTCTTTGTCGCTGAAATTCTGCAGGTTTAGGGCTGAAAACTGAGGTTCTTAAGGGCTGAATCTGCTGGTCTTTCCGGGCTGAATCTGCTACTTTCTTAAGGCTGAATTTGCTGGTCTTCTAGGGCTGAATCTGCAAACGCAAGGATATGCAAAAACGCTAGGGGAGCAGCTCTGCAAAAACACTAGCTTGCTGAACTTCTGCTGGTGACGAATGCTGATGCAAAACGCTAGGCAAGAGAAGGTACTGTGGCTTGTGTCTGATGAAAACCGCCAAGGCTGATGCACTCCAGAAACGCCAGGTGACTAATGCACTCCAGAAACGCTAGGTGGTTGATGGTCTTTGCTTGGAGGAAATCCACCAAGTTCTTGTTGGAGAAGTTGTTTGCTGAGCTTGGCTCCTGTTGCCTCTTCTGCCTAATAGTGCTAGTCTAGGTTTGCTTATATACAAACTTACTCAATTTGCTCTACCTACTTTCCAACAAAAGTCACTTAAAAATAATAAGTGAAAAATGTCAAAAATAGGGAAAATAGGCTAAATGCACTGGAAAATTCCCCTGAAGGATTCTGATGGGAATGCTTATGATCATGTTGTGTGCAACCAAAGGAATGCATCTACACTAAGTGACTGGGCATGCACGGTCTACGAATAGACACACAAAAGTGCCAGATCACTTCTAATCTAGACTAACTGGACTGACTGAACCCTGATCATGCTGTAGCTTGTCCACAGACACATAGGGTTGGATGTGTCACGTGACATTATCTGTTGTCCAAAAACGCTAATGGGTTGAAATCTGTTGCAAATCCAAAACGTTGGTTTTGGGGCTGATTTCTGCTGATCTTTGTTGTTGAAAATCTGTAGGTCTTAGGGCTGAAAACTGATGTTCTTTAGGCCTGAAACTGATGGTCTTTACGGGCTGAAACTACCGGTCTTTGTCTGCTAAAAATGGCGGGTCTTATCTGCTGAAAACGCTAGGCGAGAAGTGGGCGATGATGGAGATCTGGAAACGCCACTGATGGGGGTGTGTGGGCAATGATCATCATGATGAAAGACGCGAAGGGGCTGATGTTTGTGGCGATGGATACTGCTGAAAACACCAATGTCTGGAAGCTAGGCAATGATGTCCAAAAACGCTAGGCTTGCTTGTTGGAGAAAACGCTAGGTTGATGAATCTTCTTGCTTGGAGGGAAATCCACCAAGGGGTTCTTGCTTGAGAAGTTGCCTATTGAGCTTGGCTCCTGCTGCCTCTTCTGCCAATTAGTGCTAGTCTAGGTTTGCTTATATACAAACTTACTCAATTTGCCTACCTACTTTCCAACAAAAGTCACTTAAAAATAATAAGTGAAAAATGTCAAAAATAGGTAAAATAGGCTAAATGCACTGGAGGATTTCCCTGAAGGATTCTGATGGATTCTGATGGGAATGCTTTTGATCATGCTGTGTGCAACGAGAGGATATGCATCTACACTAAGTGTCTGGGCATGCACTGTCTGCGAACAGACTCACAAAAGTGCCAGATCACTTCCTATTCTAGACTGAGTGGACTGACTGAACCCTTCGTGTAGCTTGTCCACGGACACAGGGTTGGATGTGTCACGTGACATCCCCTCCTTTTCAAAGTGAGGTACTGGTACCGAACTGTATGGCGTCGAGGGAGATTGCCAATAGCATCCGCAATCCTGGAAGGGACTCTTCCCAGATCCACTCTGATGTGTGGGTCGTGCGGTACTTGAACTTCATAAAGGTCGTCAACGCTTGCTTCTTTGGGCCGCGCCGAAAGCGACAAAGTCTTGTGTGGCTCCTTCGATGCTTCAACTTCGTCTAGAGTCCTGCTTCTTCTGTCTTCAAGAATCTCCACGGTTGAAAATTCCTGAAACCACTTCCAACACAAACCCACATACCCATTCCATGTAAAGTGATTGGAAAAAATCGCGTCTTTCTAAAAGACTGTGCATGCAATGCAGATGAACCAATAGACGGAGTGCTAACCGTTCACCACACACACGCAAACAATGAGATTTAATCTTGTCTTGCGGATCTAAATCAATCAACTGTGGTGATTCACAATGGAAATGCCCATGCTTGGTGCTCATACTTTCATGTGCTCTTTCTACAACTGTGTCATGCCAAGGAAAAGACATGGAATGTGATTTCCTTACATACATACTTTTCAGCTTTTCATGAACAATCCGCATACATCCGTGCTCATTCATGAGAGAAACGTGCTCAACATACAATATGTCATGCCTAGGAAAAGGGATCACATAAAGCCACCGACTAAAATACAAGAAGCGATCACGAATGAAACACTCGAACAATGCGTGCGTTTGAATCATGCGAACACAATTGTCTTGTGGGTGACTACCATGGGTCTATACCTTGCACTGTCTTTCAAGGGTGAATCTGGGCTTATCCTAGATTCATCTAGGTATATACTTCCTGTGAGGGTTCTTTGGACCTAGGCTTGAGAGCCAAGATCGGTTCTTCTTGAAGGGGTGCTTTGGACCTAGGCTCGAGAGCCAAGATCAATCCTTCGTGATTGATCGAATCTGCAACGAGGTTAGCTTCGCTAGAAAAAGCATCAACTAACTCATCATCCTTGTGAACAATCACGTCATCTTCATGCAAATCATCATGCTTGTGAGAAATCACATCTTGATCATGCGAATCATCATGCTCATCATTATCATTCAAATCATCATGCTTCTCATAATCATGCAAGTCCTGTGTGTCATGCTTTGGAGAAGAAGAGACTGAGAGAGTCTCCTTTTCCCAAATCTCTTGCATGCGTGCCTGAACTTGAGAAAAGAGTCGCAAGAATTCTTTCATGTGTTGGTCGCTCTTTTCTTTGATGGCTTTGTTCTCGCGATCAAATTCTGCTTGTCGTTCTTTGGCTTCCAAGCGTGCTTGCTCGTGCTCATGCGCTATGTATGGCTGCTGTAACAGACTTGGACACTCCAAGTCAAGAATCAACCGCGACAACACCAAATAACCACTTCAAAACAATTCACAGATCACAATAGATTTGCACTGGCCCGGCGGAGTTCCGTGCCTAGAGATATTGGTCCCAAAGACTGGCGCCCCTTTCGGTATTTCTTTTTATATTAATCAATCATCAAAGCACAAGAGAGCGGTTAGGGTTTCACTCTCAGACTCTTCGTCCAGATGCTCTGAGAAGTGAGGCCCTCACCACTAATTTAAAGGTTACAAGGGATGCCCAAAAGCAGAGCCCCAAAAGCTTCAAATCAAAAGCAATTGCTCTCTCTCTCACAGAGAGTCAAAACATGAAAGCAAAAGCATTCTCTCTCTCTTTCTCATTTAAGTAGAGAAAAAACGAAATTTGTGTCGCTCATCATTTTCCTTTTTAAAAAATAAAAAATAAAAATTAAATAATAAAAAATAATCCGCCTCCGCGATTTTCGGAAATTAGGGTTTCTTGCAGAAATTAGGGTTTGCAAGAATTTTAGGGTTTCTGGCAGAAATTAGGGTTTCTGCTGTCTCTTGAACCCTGTTAAGGGTGATGTGCATGATGATGGGGAGCCTGATGAGCAACCCAAAGTGGAAGAAAACGAGGAGATCCTTGTTCCTGAACAGATTTTGGCACATAATGATACGAAGAAAGGTAAAGTCCGAAGGCAGTTCTTGGTTAAGTTCAAGAACTTTCCTGCATTTGATGCGAAGTGGATGGAGGAGGAGGACCTAGCAGATACTCCTCGGATTGTGAAACTTTACCTCGATGTTTTGGTTTAGCATAGTCTACTCCAAACGGAACCCAGAATTCAGCTTGGTCGGAGATATGGTGCAGTGGGATGCACAAGAGGGGAGTCACTCCACTCCTTTGTCAACAGATGCCTCGATTTTGATACTAAAGTCACTGATGTCTCTTTGAGTTTCAGGGATACTGAGAGCTGGCAGTATTCTGCTGGATGACTTTATGAAATGGAATTCCTGATTATGATACTGATTTGTTCTTGACTTCTTGTGAGTGTAGGAACTGGTAGACGAAATGACTACAACATTTTGGTCTACTTGATCTCGAATAGACATGGTTGCAATAGGGGTTAGTCAATCGGACATCAATGAGGTCCCGATTGGACCTAGATGTGATTGCTAGCTACATTGCCGATAAATCATGGTCTAAGATCCGAATGAATGTTGAATGTCATGTGATGTCCTGTGATGTCTGGTGATGTCATCTGATGTCGTGTGATGTGACTGTCGATTTTGTACATGTGCTAGATGTGTGTTCCTAGTACGTAGGTACTAACTGTCAGTGTCTGCTAAGATAGTTTATGGCTTTTGTCGGTTTTGCAGGCGTAATCGTGGTCGATTACAATGCTTTCAAGAGGGGGGCATGTCACAAAGTGATGACGTGGCGGACAACAGAAACCCTAATTTCTGCCAGAAACCCTAAAATTCCTGCAAACCCTAATTTCTGCAAGAAACCCTAATTTCCGAAAATCGCGGAGGCGGATTTTTTTTTTTAAAAATTATTTTTATTTTTTATTTTTTAAAAAGGAAAATGATGAGCGACGCAAATTTCGCTTTTTCTCTACTTAAATGAGAAAGAGAGAGAGAATGCTTTTGCTTTCATGTTTTGACTCTTTGTGAGAGAGAGAGCAATTGCTTTTGATTTGAAGCTTTTGGGGCTCTGCTTTTGGGCATCCCTTGTAACCTTTAAATTAGTGGTGAGGGCCTCACTTCTCAGAGCATCTGGACGCAGAGTCTGAGAGTGAAACCCTAACCGCTCTCTTGTGCTTTGATGATTGATTAATATAAAAAGAAATACCGAAAGGGGCGCCAGTCTTTGGGGCCAATATCTCTAGGCACGGAACTCCGCCGGGCCAGTGCAAATCTATTGTGATCTGTGAATTGTTTTGAAGTGGTTATTTGGTGCTGTCGCGGTTGATTCTTGACTTGGAGTGTCCAAGTCTGTTACAGCTGCCATTCTTTCTTAGTGTTTGCGCTCCATTTTTGCTTTTCTTTCTGCTCTGCTTTCTGCGTGTCTGCGATCCAATGTTAGGTGCAGCGGAATGAATGTTTGCGCTTTGCTCAAATGAGTGCTCCGAACTGTGCTCAAGGTTCCTTTTGTTCTTATGGAAGGTAGAGCCTTCCGTTCTTAATGAGAGAGTGCAATGATCATAACAAAGTGAATGGACACTGTGCGTGCAAGTGTATGAGACTGAGAGATAGAGAGAGAAGAGAATACGACACCAGAGACGTTGTAAAACCCTCCTCCGAAGGCCCCACTCTCGTCGGCGAGAGTGGTCTACTTATGATTGCACAAACTGGTACAAACTGAATGCATGTGAATGATGCAAGTCTAGACCATGTCGACGACGACGACGATGATGACGAGGCCGACACTAGGGCTGAAAACGGAAGGTCTTCATCTGCTGTCAAAAAACGCTAATGGGCTGAAATCTGTTGCAAATCCAAAACGCTGGTTTTGAGGCTGATTTCTGCTGATCTTTGTCGCTGAAAATCTGCAGGTCTTAGGGCTGAAAACTGATGTTCTTTAGGGCTGAAACTGATGGTCTTTTCGGGCTGAAACTACCGGTCTTTGTCTGCTGAAAATGGCGGGTCTTATCCGCTGAAAACGCTAGGCAAGAAGTGGGCGATGATGGAGATCTGGAAACGCCACTGATGGGTGTGTGTGGGCAATGATCATCATGATGAAAAACGCCAAGGGGCTGATGTATGTGGCGATGGATACTGCTGAAAACGCCCGTGTGTGGAAGCTAGGCGATGATGTCCAAAAACGCTAGGCTTGCTTGTTGGAGAAAACGCTAGGTTGATGGATCTTCTTGCTTGGAGGGAAATCCACCAAGGGGTTCTTGCTTGAGAAGTTGCCTGTTGAGCTTGGCTCCTGCTGCCTCTTCTGCCAATTAGTGCTAGTCTAGGTTTGTTTATATACAAACTTACTCAATTTGCCCTACCTACTTTCCAACAAAAGTCAATTAAAAATAATAAGTGGAAAATGTCAAAAATAGGTAAAATAGGCTAAATGCACTGGAAAATTCCCCTGAAGGATTCTGATGGATTTTGATGGGAATGCTTATGATCATGCCGTGTGCAACCAGAGGATATGCATCTGCACTAAGTGTCTGGGCATGCACGGTCTGCAAACAGACTCACAAAAGTGCGAGATCACTTCCTATTCTGGACTGACTGGATTGACTGAACCCTTGTCGTGCTGTAGCTTGTCTACGGACACATAGGGTTGGATGTGTCACGTGACATTCACTTATTATTTTTAAGTGAATTTTGTTGGAAAGTATGTAGGGCAATTTTGCTAAGTTGTATAAATAGAAATCTAGCGCTAGCACTTTCTGCCAGAAGAGGCAGCATGAGCACAAGCTCAACAGGCAACTTCTCAGCAGAACCCAAGAGGCCTAGCGTTTTTGCATCACTACAGCAAAGCTAGCGTTTTTTGGACCAGAACCAGAATCAGCCAGCGTTTTTGCATCTGCATCAACCCAGCGACAGCAGGACCAAGATCAACCTTAGCGTTTTTGGTTTGCAGCACAACCTCAGTGTTTTTGCAGATCATCGCGACAGAATCAGTCATATGACCAGCGTTTTCAGTTTTCAGCCTTTAGACATCGCAAAACAACCCCCGAACCTCGCAGATCTCACCTTCCTGCAATAGATCCTCGCCGCACGGTCAGATCCGGCGCAGTTTGCAGATTCATCCCGGAAACCGCAGATTTCAGCTTCTGAGTTTTCAGCGCGTTGTCGTTGCATCGTCGTCATCGCCGTCGTCACCGACATAGAGTCACAATTCAGCAGATAAAGATTTGCAGGTTTCAGCCCTTAGTGTTTCAGATTTCAGCCTGTCTCGTCGTCATCCTCATCGTCGTCAACATCGTCGGCAAGTCTAAGCATTGTAGAGATTTGTGCAATCATAAGTAGACCGCTCTTGCCATAGAGAGTGGGGCCTTTGGAGGAGGGTTTTACAACGTCTCTGGTGTCGTATTCTCTTCTCTATCTCTCAGTCTCATGCACTTCCATTCACTGTGTCCATTCACTTTGTTTGTGTCCATTGCACTCTCTCACTAAAGGAACGGAAGGCTCTCCCTTCCGTAAGTAAAAGGAACCTTGAGCACTGCTCGGAGCACTCATCTTGAGCAAAGTTCAAACATTCATTCCGCTGCACCTTACATTGGTGTCAGAGCTTTGGCAGTGTTTTGTATCACTCAAGGAATGAACCACAAGAACCACATTTTTTTTTTTTTTTTTTTTGGCTTGTTGAGATCGCACGAACCCAAGTTCGCTTGGGCGTGTCGATTCCTAATCGTGTTTTTGAAGAGTGACAGGAAACCCAAGAAAGAAGGGCTTGTTCAAGCCTCCCCTTGTGCCTCTTTTCACTCATTGAGAGCGAACCATGCACTTAGCGGACGGCCAATCGACGTGAGGTGGGAAAGAGCAACCTTGGTGTGAGCGCAAGGCCGCCAACGGGTACGCCCGCAGGAAAGAGCAGAACTGGGGTGAAGAGAAGATCCTTCTCTAACACAGATTGCAAGCGAGAGAAGAACCTCAAGAACTCAAGATCCCCAAGAACCCAAGTTACTCGTGAACTCAAGAACCCAAGACCACAAGAACCCACGACTTCAGTGGTGGATGGTCATCTCTCGAAGCGGAATGGATACTTTGCTTGGAGGTGATGAGCATGAGAGAGGCGAAGAAGAATTTTCTCCACCAGGAGGTTTTTCCGACCCTCCCCCTTTTCCATCTACGCCAAGGGTTGCACTAACTTCTATGGAGGAGTTGGAGCAAATGTTTATGGAGAGGAAGTTAGAACGCGAAGCAAGAAAAGCAGAAAGAAAGGCAAAATTTGATCGTGAATGCAAAGAAAGAAAAGCAGAAATGGATTGCAGACACGCAGACAGAAAAGCAGAAAGAAAGGCAGCCATAGAGTGTGAGCATGAGCAAGCGCGACACATGCAAGAGTTGTTGCGACTCTTTTCTCAAGTGCAACACAGATGCAAAAGATTCGGGTAAAGGAGACTCTCTCAGTCTTTTCTTCTCCAAAGCATGACACACATGATTTGCATGATGATTTGAATGACAATGATTTGCATGATGATTTGAATGATAATGATAAGCATGATGATATGGATGACAATCATAAGCAGGATGATTTGCAGGAAGATGATGTGATTTCTCACGAGCATGATGATTTGTATGATCACGATGTGATTGTTCACAAGGATGATGGGTTAGTTGATTCTTTCTCTAGTGAAGCTAACCTCATTGTAGATTCGATCAATCACGAAGAACCGATCTTGGCTCTTGAGTCAAGGTCCAAAGAACCCACACAGGAAGATTCGACCAATCAGGAAGAACCGATCTTGGCTCTCGCGCCTAGGTCCAAAGAACCCTCACAGGAAGTATTTTGTGTTCGAATGATTAGTCAGCACGCATTGTTCGAATGTTTCATTCTTGATCGTTTCCTGTATTTTAGTCAGCGTCTCTATGTGATCCCTTTTCGTAGGCATGACGTATTGTACGTTGAGCACGTTTCCCTCATGAATGAGCACGGATGTATGCGGATTTCTCATGAAAAGCTGAAAAGTATGCATTCCAGGAAGTCACATTCAATGTCTCTTTTTTGGCATAACACAGTCGTAAAAAGAGCATAAGAAAGATTGAGCATCAAGAATAGGCATTTCCATTGCGTTTTGCTACAATGGATTGATTTAGATCAGAAACACAAGATTCGATCTCATTGTTTGCGTGTGTGTGGTAAACGGGTTGGCACTCCGTCTCTTTGTTCATCTACATTGCATGCACAGTCTTTGAGGAAGACGAGGTTTTTTCCAGTCACTTTACATGGAATAGGTATGTTCATGTTTTTGTGTTGGAGGTGGTCTCATGAATTTTCAGCAATGGAAATTCTTGAAGAAGGAAGAAGCATGACTCTAGACGAAGTTGAAGCATCGAAGGAGCCACAAAAGACTTTGTGTCGCTTTTGGCGCGGCCCAAAGAAGCAAGCTTTGCAGACCCTTATAAAGTTCAAGTAACACACGGCCCACACATTAGAGTGGGCCGACAAAGAGTCCTTTCCAGGATTCCGGATGCTATTGGCGATCTCTCTCGACGCCATACAGTTCGGTACCAATACCTCACTTTGAAAAGGAGGGGATGTCACGTGACACATCCAACCCTATGTCCGTGGACAAGCTACAACATGACCCGGGTTCAATTCAGTCAAGTCAGTTTAGAATAGGAAGTGATCTGGCACTTTTGTGAGTCTGTTCGCAGACTGTGCATGTCCAGACACTTAGAGTAGATGCATATCCTTTGGTTGCACATAGCATGATCATCAGCATTACCATCAGAATCCATCAAGAGCAGTTTCCAGTGCATAAAACCTATTTTTCCTATTTTTGACATTTTTCACTTATTTTTTAAAGTGACTTTTGTTGGAAAGTAGGTAGGGCAATTTTGCCAAGTTATATAAATAGAAACCTAGCGCTAGCACTTTCTGGCAGAAGAGGCAGCAGGAGCATAAGCTTAACAGGCAACTTCTCAGCAGAACCCAAGAAGCCTAGCGTTTTTGCATCATTGCAGCAAAGCTAGCGTTTTTTGGACTAGAACCAGAATCAGCCAGCGTTTTTGCATCTGCATCAGCCCGACGACAGCAGGACCAAGATCAGCCCTAGCGTTTTTGGTTTGCAGCACAACCTCAGCGTTTTTGCAGATCATCGCGACAGAATCAGCCATAAGACCAGCGTTTTCAGTTTTCAGCCTTTAGACACTGCAGAACAACCCCTGAACCTCGCAGATCTCACCTTCCCGTAGCCGATCCTCGCCGCACGGTCAGATCCAGCGCAGTTTGTAGATTCAGCCCGGAAAATGCAGATTTGAGCATCTGCGTTTTCAACGCGTCGTCGTTGCATCGTCGTCATCGCCGTCGTCACCTACATAGAGTCAGAATTCAGCAGATAAAGATTTGCAGGTTTCAGCCCTTAGTGTTTTCAGATTTCAGCCCGTCTCGTCGTCATCCTCATCGTCGTCGACATCGTCGGCAAGTCCAAGCATTGTAGAGATTTGTGCAATCATAAGTAGACTGCTCTCGCCATAGAGAGTAGGGCCTTCGGAGGAGGGTTTTACAACGTCTCTGGTGTCGTATTCTCTTCTCTATCTCTTAGTCTTATGCACTTCCATTCACTGCGTCCATTCACTTTGTTTATGTCCATTGCACTCTCTCACTAAAGGAACGGAAGGCTCTCCCTTCCGTAAGTAAAAGGAACCTTGAGCACAGTTCGGAGCACTCATCTTGAGCAAAGTTCAAACATTCATTCCGCTGCACCTTACATTCTGCGGCAACAAATGCTAAGGGCAAGCAATGTCTGCAAACTTTCTAATGAACTGCTTGTAGTACAAACACAAGCCCAAGAAGCTTCTAACTTTATGGACATTCTTCAAATCGGGCCAATCACGGATAGTCTCTATCTTGGCCGGGTCCATCTGCACTCCTACTGCTGAGACAATGTGTCCCAAAACGTGTATCTTGGGTAGGAAAAAATTACTTTTCTTCGCATTAATCACCAACTTGTGATCTCGTAATGTCTGAAAGACCTGTAGTAGATGTTCTCTATGTTCTGCCTCATCCCTGGAGAAAACAACGATGTCGTCAAAGAAAGTACCAACAAATAGTCTGTACTCTCGAAAAATCCTGTCCATCATCTGGTTAAATGTCGCAGGAGCATTGGTTAGGCCAAAAGGCATCACCAAAAACTCAAACAACCCAAAAGTCGTCCGAAAAGCTGACTTGTAGCATCTCTCGGCGGATTTGATGATATCCGCTCTTCAAGTCGATCCTGCTAAAACATGAGGATCCTTGTAGTCAATCAAGAATATCATCGATCCTAGGAATCGGAAATCTGTTCTTGACGGTGATTTTGTTGAGAGCTCTATAATCGATGCACATTCTCCAAGATCCGTCTTTCTTCAAAACCAACAACACTGGAGAGCAGTATCGTGAAGTACTAGGCTGGACAAGACCGTTTTCCAAGAGGTCTTTCACTTGGTTCATAATTTCTTCATTCTAGGCTCGGCTCACAGGGTAAGGTGGCCGATTCGGTGGTGTGCTTCCACGTATCAGATCAATGGTATGATCCTTAGGACGAGCGGGTGGTAACTCGCCTGACAGGCTCTTTGAAAAGCAATCGGCATGAGTGTGGAGAAAATCTTGGCGTTCTTTATCAAGTTCAGACATATTTGTCCTATTCTCATTATTCAACTCTTTCAAAAAGATCGAGTAAACAAACAGACTTGATTTCATTAATTTGGAAATGGCTGAAGCCGATACAATAGGGACAGACTCGCCGTTTAGTTTTACATCAAGTACAATAGTTCGACCCTTCTCTGTAGTTAAAGTCGCTTTTCTCACTCGATAGTCGACCACGGCGTTGTTCTTGTGGTACCAAGGAATTCCCAAGAGGACATCATGTCACAAAGTGATGACGTGGCGGACAGCAGAAACCCTAATTTCTGCCAGAAACCCTAAAATTCTTGCAAACCCTAATTTTTGCCAAAAGCACTAATTTCCGGAAATCGTGGAGGCGGATTATTAGAAAAAAAAAAATAATTTTTTTTTTTTTTTTTGGAAAATGATGAGCGACGCGAATTTTGCTTTTGCTTTTTAAAAAAAAAAAAGAGAAAAGACTCTCTAAGAGAGAGAGAGAACTGATGCTTTTGATTTTAAAAGCTTTTGGGGCTCTGCTTTTGGGCATCCCTTGTAACCTTTAAATTAGTGGTGAGGGCCTCACTTCTCAGAGCATCTGGACGCAGAGTCTGAGAGTGAAACCCTAACCGCTCTCTTGTACTTTGATGATTGATTAATACAAAAAGAAATACCGAAAGGGGCGCCAGTCTTTGGGGCCAATATCTCTAGGCACGGAACTCCGCCGGGCCAGTGCAAATCTATTGTGATCTGTGAATTGTTTTGAAGTGGTTATTTGGTGCTGTCGCGGTTGATTCTTGACTTGGAGTGTCCAAGTTTGTTACAGTGGTATCAGAGCACGGCCGATTTCTCTTCTACGGGAAATCCGACCCCCGAATTTTTTTCCGCGGCACCTATGGCTTCAGGCAATGATCAGTCGACTCCCTCTGCATCTGGAGATGCGGGCTGGGATCACAACGAAGATTCAGACAGAGAGTATGGCCCGCCTCGGCCTACTCAGGCGGAGCAAAGAGAGATGGAGCGTCGTCAATTGATTGGCGATGCAACAAAGATGATGCTCAATTTTGCCAAGGACCCTAAGATGGCAAAATATATGAACCAGACCTCTTTGAAAGAGGTACAGATGGAGTTGCAGAGAACCACAACACCACTCCCGAAACCCGCTCTCAAGAAACCTTCTGCCTCCAAGAAATATACGGAGAAGGAACTAGAGAACGTGGTTGATACACGGATTGCTAAGCTTTTCGACGTGCAAAAGAAAGGCAAAAAGCACGGCAAAAAGCAGAAGAAAGGCACCGACTTCCCGGGATATTTGGGTCGTCGGTTGACATTTGACAAGGCAAAGAAACGGAAGAAGCGTGTTCGATTTGAAGGAGTACCCAGTTCTTCTTCTTCTTCTTCTGACAGTTCTTCTAGCTCCTCGGATTAGAGCGAAGAAGACAGAAAAAGCAAAAAGCGAAGCAAGACACAAAGCTTCGGAAAGGGCAAGAAAAAGGCAAAGAAGGCTACATCTCGCCCAGAGACTGACAGCTCTACTGAGGACTCGTCTACAGAAAGCTCAGATTCCGATGACGGAAAGTTTTATGCGAACAAGAAGAATTTTTACAAAGCAAACCAGTATGACTTTCTCGAAGATAAAAGCAAGAAAGGCAGAGAGTTTAAGGAAGGTGGCCACTCGATCATGTTTGATACTTTTTCAGGATACTCAGATGCTTCGAAGGCTTTGTCTTTTATACAGCAGTTTGACATCGCTTTCGCGGGAGGACGCTATTCAGAGCACTCCAAGATTCGGAGAGCTGCCTCTTACTTTAAGGGGAATGCCCGTACTTGGTGGTCCACGCTTCTATTAAGCAAGATTGTGCCAGTTACATGGTTGAAATTCAAGAGGCTTTTTATTTCTTCTTGGTTGACTCAAGAGTTTGAGCGAGATATACGAGCTGCTTGGAACCATCTCCGGATGACCAAGAGCGATACAGTGAATTCTTATTGTGAAAGATTCTGGAGCTCTTTTCTACCCGCCTCTTCATTCAAGAAGATCTCATTCAGAGAACAGATTGAGCAGTTTACCTTGGGTCTACCTACAGAGATCCGAGATCACTGCTTGGAACAGAAGTCAGCTTCTATTCAGGAGTTGATGAGTCATGCGAAGCGGGGCTTTGCCATTCACTCTGGCAGTCTGACCTACCCCACAGATGAGGCCATGACACAACGAGCCGAACAGACTTCTGGGAATGAAAGTAGAATGAAAAAGAGCAACCCAGAGAAAAAAAAAGGATGCACGACCCAAGCTTACTCCTGAGGAGAGAGCTCGCTTCATCAGAGAGGGGAAGTGCTTTGGATGCGGGGAACATGGACATATTTCCGCAAAGTGCCCTCATAAGGCACAGAAAGAACAGAATGATAAAGACGACGACAGGTATGAGAGTTCGAGAGCAGCTGAGGAATGTGGCAGAAAAGGCAGATAGAAAAGCAGAACTGGTACCACATGGCGTGAGACCTGCACCGAATCTAATGAATGAAAGTACAAACTTTGCCGCTTTCGGGGCAAAGCGAAGGATCAGGAAGCTCTTTTGAAGGAGCCAAGGCCAACTTCTTTTCACTTGGAATTGGCGGCTCGATTTCGAACTACGCCCGACAGATTGACGCCACAGGCGGAGGTAGTTCGACTGGCACCCGGATGGGATGTTGCCATTACACCGAGCATTGGCAAACTTCGTTTGCAATGACAAGGGTGTTCAGGGCACGTGAGTGACGTTCTACTCGGGATCCCTTGGTACCACAAGAACTACGCCGTGGTTGACTACCGGGCCGAGAAAGCGACTTTGATAAATGAAGGGCTTAGAGATTGTACTTGATGAACTTCAGTTTTCTTACTCATTCTTTTGGGAGAACTGAACGATGGATAAAAGTTGAATATGTTTTGACTTGAAGAAAAGAACGCCGAGATTTTTTTCTCCACGCTCATGCCGATTGCTATTGAGAGGGCCTGAAGATCATACCATTGATCTGATATCTGGAAGCACGCCACCGAATCGGCCACCTTATCGTGTGAGCCGAGTACAGAATGAAAAGATTATGAACTCAGTGAAAGACCTCTTGGAAAAGGGTCTTGTCCAGCCTAGTACTTCACCGTATTGCTCTCCAGTGTTGTTGGTTTTGAAGAAAGACGGATCTTGGAGAATGTGTATCGATTATAGCACTCTCAACGAAATCACCATCAAGAACAGATTTCCGATTCCTAGGATCGATGATATACTCGACAGGTTACAGGGATCCTCGTGCTTTAGCAGGATTGACTTGAAGAGTGGATATCATCAGATCAGGATAGCACCAGGAGATGTCTACAAGACAGCTTTTCGGACGACTTTTGGGTTATTTGAGTTTTTGGTGATGCCTTTTGGCTTAACCAATGCTCCTGCGACATTGAACCGGATGATGGACAGGATTTTTCGAGAGTACAGACTATTTGTTGGCACTTTCTTTGACGACATCATTGTTTTCTCCAAGAATGAGGCAGAACACAGAGATCATCTGCTTCAAGTCTTTCAGGCAATTACGAGATCACACGTTAGTGATTAATGCTAAGAAAAGTGAATTTTTCCTACTAGAGATACACTTTTTGGGACACATTGTGTCAGCAGCAGGAGTGCGAATGGACCTGGCCAAGATAGAGACTATCCGTGATTGGCCCGATTTGAGGAATGTCCATGAAGTTAGAAGCTTCTTGGGACTGTGTTTGTACTACAGGCGGTTCATACGAAAGTTTGCAGAGGTTGCTTCCCCTTTGCATACCTGACACAGAAAGGAGTACCTTTTTCGTGGGGACCCACAGAGGTGAGTGCCTTTCGGACATTGAAAGAGAAATTGACTACAGGACCAGATTTGACTTTGTCGGACTTGCAGAAGTCATTTGAAGTATTTTGTGATGCTTGTGGTCGTAGTCTGGGTGCGGTCTTGATGCAAGAAGGCCATGTCATAGCTTACGAGAGCCGTTTGTTCTCTAGGCCGGAGATGACAGCACAGATCTATGGGAAAGAGCTTTTGGCGGTTATCCATGCTCTTACTCAGTGGCGGCATTACCTACTCGGAGCGGATTTTACTGTCTTTACAGACCATCAGAGTTTGCGCTACTTCTTGTCACAGAAGCAGCTTTCGGAAAAGCAGATGCGGTGGGTGAACATCTTGTCACAGTTCCACTTCCAGATTGTCCATGTGCAGGGACAGAAGAATGTGGTGGCAGATGCTTTGTCTCGAAAACCGTTGGTTCTGCCTATTTCCGCGCTACATCATAGGAGCTTCGAGGATATGGTCGATCAGTGTGCCACAGATACAGATTTTGCAGATATTTTCACACAGATACGGGATGGGGAGACAGTAGCTGGATACTCCCTTCAGGCAGGCTACTTGATGAAAAAGACTATGTTGTGCGTTACACAGCCGTTGAGGAAAAAGGTTATGACTGATTGCCACTGTCCACCTTTTACGGGTCACCGCGGCATTGCTACCACCATGAAAGGGGTAGAGAGAGATTTCTTTTGGCGGAGACTGAAGAAGGATGTGGAAGAGTTTGTGCGCAGTTGCTTGGTATGCCAGAAGGTCAAGTTTGACAGGCATAAGGCACAGGGATTGTTACAGCCTTTACCCATACCCACCCGCCCCTGGGAAAATATTGAAATGGATTTCATTTTTTTATCTCCCGAGAATACAGAATGATCACGATGATTTTCCGATTACATGGCACGCCTGAGACGATTGTCTCCGATAGAGACCCCAGATTTATGAGTTTGTTTTGGAAGGCAATTTGGGAGAACATTGGCACGCGGTTGCAGTTCTCGTCATCGTTCCACTTGCAGACTGACGGGCAATTTAAGATTGCCAATTCAGTGATTTTAGATTTATTGAAGTCTTGTATCTCGGATCAGAAGACTCAATGGGAAAAGAACTTACCTTTGGTGGAATTTGCCTACAATAACACGATATACTCTTCGACGGGGAAGATGCCATGTGAGATTGTTGAAACTGCTGCGAAGGTTTCATCCTTCCTGAGCACGAAAAATTAGAAATTTGAAGCGGATGAATATTCGCGAGATTTGGATACGGCTTTTGCCAAGGTTCGCGAGACTTTGCAGGAGTCTCAAGAACGACAGAAAAAAGGCAGCGGATCGCCATCGTCGCGACTGGAAACTGAAGGAGGATGATTGGGTGCTCTTACTTTTGAGAAGGCACGCCTAAGAAAGAAACAGGGAAAGGAGAGGCTTTTTCCAAAGCTTAGTATGTGATACTACGGACCTTTCCAGATTACTGACAAGATAAATGATGTCTCCTTCCGATTGAAACTGCCAGATACTTGGAGGATTCACAATGCATTGCATGTGAGTCTCTTGAACCCTGTTAAGGGTGATGTGCCTGATGATGGGGAGCCTGATGAGCAACCCAAAGTGGAAGAAAACGAGGAGATCCTTGTTCCTGAACAGATTTTGGCACATAATGATACGAAGAAAGGTAAAGTCCGAAGGCGGTTCTTGGTTAAGTTCAAGAACTTTCCTGCATTTGATGTGAAGTGGATGGAGGAGGAGGACCTAGCAGATACTCCTCGGATTGTGAAACTTTACCTCTATGTTTTGGTTTAGCATAGTCTACTCCAAACGGAACCCAGAACTCAGCTTGGCCGAAGATCTGGTGCAGTGGGATGCACAAGAGGGGAGTCACTCCACTCCTTTGTCAACAGATGCCTCGATTTTGATACTAAAGTCACTGATGTCTCTTTGAGCTTCAGGGTTACTGAGAGCTGACAGTATTCTGCTTGATGACTTTATGAAATGGAATTCCTGATTATGATACTGATTTGTTCTTGACTTCTTGTGAGTGCAGGAACTGATAGACGAAATGACTGCAACATTTTGGTCTACTTGATCTCGAATAGACATGGTTGCAATAGGGGTTAGTCAATCGGACATCGATGAGGTCCCGATTGGACCTAGATGTGATTGCTAGCTACATTGCCGATAAATCATGGTCTAAGATCCGAATGAATGTTGAATGTCATGTGATGTCCTGTGATGTCTGGTGATGTCCTGTGATGTCGTGTGATGTGACTGTCGATTTTGTACATGTGCTAGATGTGCGTTCCTAGTACGTAGGTACTAACAGTCAGTGTCTGCTAAGACGGTTTATGGCTTTTGTCGGTTTTGCAGGCGTAATCGCGGTCGATTACAATGCTTTCAAGAGGGGGGTATGTCACAAAGTGATGACGTGGCGGACAGCAGAAACCCTAATTTCTGCCAGAAACCCTAAAATTCTTGCAAACCCTAATTTTTGCCAAAAGCACTAATTTCCGGAAATCGCGGAGGCGGATTATTAGAAAAAAAAAATAAAATTTATTTTTTTTTTTGGAAAATGATGAGCGACGCGAATTTTGCTTTTGCTTTTTAAAAAAAAAAAAGAGAAAAGACTCTCTAAGAGAGAGAGAGAACTGATGCTTTTGATTTTAAAAGCTTTTGGGGCTCTGCTTTTGGGCATCCCTTGTAACCTTTAAATTAGTGGTGAGGGCCTCACTTCTCAGAGCATCTGGACGCAGAGTCTGAGAGTGAAACCCTAACCGCTCTCTTGTACTTTGATGATTGATTAATACAAAAAGAAATACCGAAAGGGGCGCCAGTCTTTGGGGCCAATATCTCTAGGCACGGAACTCCGCCGGGCCAGTGCAAATCTATTGTGATCTGTGAATTGTTTTGAAGTGGTTATTTGGTGCTGTCGCGGTTGATTCTTGACTTGGAGTGTCCAAGTTTGTTACACATCACAACCTTCCAAGGACATGTAGAAGTCCTCGTGCCCCAAATACCTTGACAATGCAACCAAAGTTTGCCAATGACAGGTGTAATGGCTACGTCTTTGCCGGGCTAGAACTGCCTCTCCTAGTGGTCCCATCCGATCGGGTGTGATCTCGAGCCGCGCCGCCAATTCAGGTGAAATGAAGTTGGCCTTGACTCCTCCATCAAAGAAGGGCTTCTTGGTCTTTCACTTTGCCCCAAGCTCGGCAAAGTTCTATATTCTCGTCAATCGTGCTTGGGTCAATGCCCATGCAATCTGGAACCAGTCTTGCTTTCATCTTGCCTTTTCGTCCACGTTCCTCAACTGCTTTTAAACTCTCAGGCCTTTCTTCATCTTTGTCGTTCTGTTCTTTCGGTGCCTTTTTAGGGCACTTTGCGGAGATGTGCCCCGTTTCCCTGCATCCAAAGCACTTCCTCTCTTTGATGTAAAGAGCTCTCTCTCGAAGAGTGAGCTTGGGTCGTGCATCCTTTTCTTTCTTTTTTGGGTTGCTCTTTCTCTTTCTACTTTCATTGTTCGAAGTCTGTTCGGTCCTTTGCGTCATGATTTCATATGTGGGGTAGGTCAAACTGCCTGAATGAATGGCAAAACCCCGTTTCGCATGACTCATCAGTTCCTGAATGGAATCTGACTTTTGCTCTAAGTAGTGATCTCAGATCTCCATAGGAAGTCCCAAGGTAAACCGCTCAATCTGTTCTTTCAACGAGATCTTCTTAAATGAAGAGGCTGGTAGAAGAGAGCTCTAGAATCTCTCGCAATATGCGTCCAATGTATCCTTCTTGGTCATCCGAACATGGTTCCAAGTAGTTCGTATGTCGCCTTCATACGCTCGAGTCAGCCAAGAAGAAATAATTTTTTTAATAAATTTCAATCATTTAACTGGTGCTGTCTTGTTCAATAGAAGCGTGGACCACCAAGTTCGAGCATTTCCCTTGAAGTAAGAGGTAGCCCTTCGAATCTTGGAGTGCTCTGAGTAACGCCCTCCAAAGAAAGCTATGTCAAACTGCTGTATGAAAGCCAAAGCCTTCGAAGCATCTTTATATCCAGAAAACGTGTCAAATTTAATTGATTGTCCACCTTCCTTAAACTCCCGGACTTTCTTGCTTTTATCCTCCAGAAAGTCATATTGGTTGGCTTTATAAAAATTCTTCTTCTTTGCATAAAAGTTGCTGTCATCAGAGTCCGAACTATCCGAAGACGAGTCCTAGCTGTTAACAACTGGGCGAGATTTAGACTTCTTTGCCTTTTTCTTGCCCTTTTCGAAGCTTTGCTTTTTGCTTTGCTTTTTCCCTTTTCAGTCTTCTTTGCTCAAGTCAGAGGAGCTAGAAGAACTGTCAAAAGAAGAAGAAGAAGAACTGGGTACTCCTTCAAATCGCACATGCTTCTTCTGCTTTCTTGCCGATGCAAATGTAGACTGACGACCCAAATAACCCGGGAAGTCATTGCCTTTCTTCTGCTTTTTGTCTTGCTTTTGGGCTTTGTTCTACGCGTCAAAAAGCTGAGAAATTCGTGTATCAACCACCTCTTCTAATTCTTGCTCTGTAAACATCCTTGGAGTAGGAGGTTTCTTGAGTGCTGGTATGAGGGGTGGTTCTGTGGTTTGCCGCCACTGTGAGTGCACCTCATCGAAGGAGGTCTGGGTCATAAATATTGCAAATTTCGGGTCCTTCGCAAAATTTAGCATCATCTTTGTTGCATCGTCGATCAATCGTCGACACTCCATCTCTTCAAGCTCCGCCTGAGTAGGCCGAGTTGGGCCGTACTCCTCGCGTGAATCTTCTTCGTGATCTCTTCCCGCATCTCTGGATGCAGAGGAAGTCGATTGATCCTTGCTTGAACCCATAAGTGCCATGTAAAAAGGATCGGATTTCCCGATAGAAGAGAAATCGGCTGAGCTCTGAAACCACTGTAATAGACTTGGACACTCCAAGTCAAGATTCTACGTGACACGACAAGAATTCACTTCAGAACAGTTCACAGTTCACAATTGATTCGACACGGCGCGGCGGAGTTCCGTGCCTAGAGATTTTGGCCCCAAAGACTGGCGTCCCTTTCAGTATTTCTTTTTGTATTAATGTGTAGCACAAAGTGTATGGAGTAATTACTCTCAGTCTCTGCGTCCAGATGCTCTGGGAAGTGAGAGGCCAACTACCCTTATAAAGAGTTACAAGGGATGCCAAAAGCAGAGCCCCAAAAGCTGTCCCAAAAGCATTCTCAAAATAAAGCCTTTGTTTTCTTCTCAAGCCTTGGAATAAAGCAATTAAAAATAAATGCTCTCTCTCTTTCTCCTTGCATAGCAGCTGCCGTAAAAATCTGCCAGCAATCTTCCCTAAAAAGCATTGCAAAAAGCGGGCGTCCGTACATCGTGCCACGTCAGCAACCTGTGATCTTCGGCGTGAAATGCGGGGGCAGTACGGCAATGCCACGTCTTCATTCCGGGACTGTTCCCATGCTAAAGAGAGGGTGTGTGTATGTGTACTGGGCAGCCACGTGTGACGTCACCAGTTTGTGACAGGTATTATGGCCCTTTCTAGATCAAAGAAAAGATAAATGACGTCTCCTTTCGACTCAAGCTACCAGATACTTGGAAGATTCACAATGCATTCCATGTGAGTCTCTTGAAACCTTTTAAAGGTGAGGTGCCAGTTAATGGGGAGCCAGGTGAGCAACCCGAAGAGAGCGAGGAGGTACTCGTTCCTGAACAGATTTTGGCACACAAGGAAAGAAAAGTGAGAGGTTAAGTGATTCGGCAGTTCTTAGTTAAATTCAAGAACTATCCGGCATTAGATGCGAAGTGGATGGAGGAGGACCTAACAGATACTCCTCAGATTTTGGAACTTTACCTTGAAGCATTTGGTTTAGCTACGTCTACTCCGAGAGATCCTGCAGATCAGCATGGTTGAATCTGGTTGTAAGGTGCAGCGGAAGTGAATGTTGATAGTGCTCAGGATGAGTGCTCCGAACTGTGCTCAAGGGTTACTTTTACTTATGGAACGGAGAGCCTTCCGTTCTTCTTAGAGAGAGAGTGCAAGTGCAATGATCACATACAAAGTGAATGCTATTGTGTGTGTGTGTGTGAGAGAGAGAGAGAGAGAGAGAGAGAGAGAGAGAGAGAGAGAGAGAGAAGAATACGACACCAGATGGTTCTCAAACCCTCCTCCAAGGGCCCCCTCTCTATGGTGAGAGGTCTATGCTATAGATTGCACAAATCTGGTACAATCGTCTGGATGCAATGGACTTGCCGACGATGTCAACGACGATGAAGTCGACAACGATGGACGGCTGAAAACTGAAAACACTAGGGCTGATCTGCTGAAGTCTAAAAACGCTGATCTGCTGCTGAATACTGACGCTATGTTGGAGAGGACGGCGACGACGACTCCTCGACGACGATGCGCTGAAAACTCTGATGCTGAAATCTGAAATCTGCGGGCTGAAATGAAATTGCTGGCTGAACTGATTGGGTGATGAGGAACCGTGAGGCTAAGGGCTGAAATCTGGAAACGCTATGTCTAATCTGCAAGTTGCAAAACGCTAGGCTGATCTGCAAGTGAAAACGCTGGCTGATTTGGGACTGTAGAAAACGACAGGTGTTGAGGTTGGAACCGCTCAGGATCCTGTCGGTACTACTGAGGAGAGGCTCTGCAAGTTGCTATCTTCTTCTGCTACCTCTTCTGCCCGTAGTGAGCGCCCCCCCCCCTCTGCTTATATAGGTCAAACTTGCTCGACCGCCCACGACCTTGGAATTAGCATAAATAAATAAATAAAATAGTGAAAATGCTTGTAGCTGGACTGTCCCAAAAATGCCATGGATATTTGGGTGTACAGGCTTGGACAATGCAAATGCTGGGTGCTATTGGGTTGTGCAATCAGAGGATATGCAACTACTCTTAAGTGCCTGGACATGCACGGCCTGCGCACAGGCTCACAAGGGTGCCAAAACACTTCCTAGGCTAACGTGAACCCTAGAACTGGGATAGCTTGTCCACATGCACATTGGGTTAGATGTGCACGTGACATCCCCTCCTTTTTAAAGTGAGGTACTGGTACCGAGCTGCATGGCTTCCTTGTAGTCTGCCAACAACTCTGGTTAATCTTTGAAAAAGTCTTCATCAACCCACACGGCTTCGTGGGTTCCTCGATCTCTTCAAAAAATACTGTCACACTTGTTTTTTTGAGCCATGACGAAACCGATGCATCAAGATTTGCTCCTGTTCGATGACTTCGGCTTCATCTATGATGTGTGGTTCTTCTTCTTCGGAAATGTCCGTTGGAGGTGTACCCTGAAACACTTTCAACCAAGAAACATGGAAAACGTTGTGCATTGACCATGAGTTAGGCAACTACAATTTTATAGAAACCTCATTGATCTTTTTAATGACAGGAAATGGACCGTACATTCTGAAAGAGAACTTAGGACACTTCTTCCTGACTTGCTTAAGACGTTGCTTCATAATTCTCAAATAGACCCAATCGCCTTCCATGATAGTAACATCCTGACGATGCTTGTTAGCCTGCCGTGAATAAGACTCTTGAGCCTTGCTTAGCCGAAGCTTCACACTCTCAGTAATCTCACGTTGCTTCGTAATTCTCAAATAGACCCAATCGCCTTCCATGATAGTAACATCTTGACGATGCTTGTTAGCCTGCCATGAATAAGACTCTTGAGCCTTGCTTAGCCGAAGCTTCACACTCTCAGTAATCTCATCGAATGACCGACTTTCAGCATTGGCATCAGGCAATTGACTGACCGAACGAGTCAAAAGAGATTGGAACGGACGGCCAAAAGCTGCCTCATACAGAGTTCTACCAATGGCAGAGGAATAAGAGTCATTCAAAATTGCTTGGACGAATGGGAGATAGAGCTCCCAATGAGTGTGTTGATCATGCTAATAAGACTTTAAAACATCAAAAGCCAACGGATTGTAAATTTCTGTTTGACCATTAGACTGTGGATGAAAAGCAGATGAAAAATTTAACTTTGTGCCAAAATTTTCAAAGAGAGTCCACCAAAAATTTAACGTGAACTTAACATCCCTATTTGAAACGATTGACTTTGGCAAACCACAGAGGGGATACCAATGCTCAATGAACAACCGTGCTACATCTTGTGCAGTGACTGTGGCCTTTCAAGAAATTAACATGCATTGTTAACGATTGTTAAGCATTGTGTGTTCCTTGCATGCAAACTTGGTGGAAGGTTAGTCACAAAATCCATAGAGATATCTTGGAAAGGTCCTTCGGGAATAGGCAACGACATCAAGAGACCATGCTGCCTACTCCAAGGGGCTTTTACTTTTTGACAATTGGTGCATAACGCAACACATCTTTTTGCATTTTAGGCCAATAAAAGAATCTTTCTATTCTGTCTAAAGTGGTGTTCATTCCTGTATGCCTACCCGTGAGAGTCATAAGCATTGTGCAATATGGCTGTCCTCAGAGAGGGCAACACACATAGACGGTGACAAAAATACAACAAACCTTCACGAATGAGATAGTTGCTGGGCCCTTGGGAAGCAAGAGCTGCAACCATTGCTTACCAAACTCGGAATTTGCGTATTGATTCTTCATGTTGTCGAGAGAGACACCCTGAATAGAAACTGTGGATCTTGACTCAAGAGCCAGGATCTGTCCTTTGCGACTTAACGCATCTTCAACATGGTTAGCTTTTCCAGACACATATTCAATCAAACCACCAAATTGCTCAAAAAATTGTGATCACCATGCTTGACGATCACTCCAATGTGCACTAGGTGTCACCAGCGTGTGACTACTATCTATCCTTTTTGTTGATTTCTTTCTTATTATCTATTTACTTTCAATTTTTGGAAACACCCCTCGGGAAATCTAACTGCCTTGCATTGCATAGCTAGTGTGGAACTGTCCAGAGGGAGTCCAGGCCTGATGGCAAGAGAGCACTAAGGTTGGACAAGGACTATGGTTAGCCAAGTGGGGTCATTGACTAGCCAAAGTGGAATCCTTTGCTACAGAGGCTACATTTCAGTTCTGGATGTGGCCGCAATGTACAAAGAGGGTCGGATGACCTAGAAAGATACAATGGCAGCATCTCCTAAAATTTAGGGAACTGCTATTTTGGGACCTGAAAATGTGTTGGCGTCATTACCTCCGGAATGACAAAGGGAACATTTTCTTACTCTGCCGTGAAGTCAACTGGGCAACCGGTTGGGAGATTTTTAGGCGGCAACCTCGAAACGGGAAAATGCTTATAAATGTGCCAAGTGGCACCTTCTGGTGCACTTGCCTCATGCAACAAGAGTTGGCGCTGAATTTAGGAGGGGGAGAGCCTCATTTTCAGTTTTGTCACAGGTTAAGAGCTATGGAGTGCTTGCTTTCCCTCTTATGCACAGTGCGGTGCCAGGAGTGATGCCCTGCACGCTACGCACTGCCCTCTCTCTCCCCTTTGGCAGTATGTTATGCCCCTCTAGTGGGCTCTTCATTTGACCAATGTACAGTTGTGTGGGTTCATGCGCGATTGCCGAGGCAAGAGCCTCTTGCACAGGTACTGGATTAGCTAGCGGCTAATCCCCCCGCAGGTACAGGTGAATTCGGAGAGGTTTCACGCCAGAAAACTCGTCCCATTCAAAGGGCAAGTAGCCCTACAGGTGCAGGAGCTCGAGGACTTGCTACGGATGCGACCGGCATGCGAAACGGAGCCCGAAACAGTAAATTACAGCCTGCTGTGTATTTTTGCAGGTTTAGGGTTTTGGCCCTAAACGGACCCTAATACCCCCAGGAGGTTCGGGGACGCAAGGGGACCGCTGTACAGGCGATCTGGCGCATTTTCAGGGCTGAAAACAGAGAATTCAGCGTGCTGCAGATTCTCGCCAGGTTTTGCAAAGTGCCCGTATGCGTCGGGGAAGTCGGCCAATGCGTGGGAATACTGACTGTGAAGGGTTCTAGTACAGTTATGTTGCCGAAATCAAGCCAGAACATTCAAAATTCAGCCAAGGTTGTACGGGGCAGCTTGGAAAGAACCACAACGTATATTCCCTCTTTTAAACAATAAAGAAATACCGAAAGGGGCGCCTAAGTTAGGGGCCAATCTGGTGTTGGTCTTCTCATACAGGTGCATTCTAGCATCTGTATCCCATTCCCGTCTCTTGTGTCACTATAGCGCAGGTAAAATAGACGACTAATAATGGGTGAAAGCTAAATCAAGGTTTGAAGTAAAGTCTACCGCCCTTTTTGGATTGAACAGGCCGGTTTCATGGTTCCATCGACGGGATTAAATCACTTTTTCCCATAGAAGTGAGCCTTGGTCAGTTTTGGGCTTGAAGACACAGGGGATCATAGACCAGACACAGGGAATTGCAATTATGGCTGACAGACCAGATGATGTGACGGAAGAGGTTTCCTCTTCACAGGGTCAACAGACACATGAAGTGGGTGAGTCCTCGAGACCACCACAGACAGATGGCGATATATTCAGGACCCAGTTGGCTACTGCTGTGGCTATGTTTACACAAGTAATGCAGAACCCAAGGTTTTTAGCCTTTCTGCAACCTCCTGTTCCGTCTCAGCAAGTTGGGTCACTGGATCATATTCAAAAGCCTGTTAAGGCTCGAGCACAGGTGATTCATACCGCACAGTCAATGGAAACACCTGTACACTTGACGGAGAACATGCAGTCTCCACAACCTGTGCCTAAGGTGCAAGAACAGGTGGCTGAGATGCCAGTCTTTCAAGCTATACTAGTTCAGCCCGCCACCTTTCAGCAGCCTATAGCTGGTTCTAATGGGCAGGGAAGCAACCTACAGGCTATGCAACAGGTCTTCCCACCACCTTCAGTACACCCTGGCTATTTTGGAGGTGGATCCGTATTCCAGAGCATGGCTGGTCATGCACCTGGAAATCAGTTTTACACGCCAGGAACAGTGTTCGGGGGTGCTCAAACGATGATGCCTAATCCCATGTACAGTGTCATGGGTATGCAACCAGGGTTTCAGAGCACTCAGGGCCAATTTGCGATGCCACATGCAAATTTTGGTATGGCTGGAATTACAAATCAGCAGCCAAATATGGCATTTTCAGGTCAAGTTAATAGCGGCCAAGGAACACAGATGAACCCTAATAGTGTTCCCATGTTTCAGTCACTTCCATATGACAATTTAACGCCGTTGGAGAGGCCAACTCCGTACAAAGAAGGTGGCAAAGGTGTGTCTTTCACGACCTTTACAGGGTTTGATGACAGGAAGAAGGCTCTCTCATTCCTCCAGCAGTTTGACAAGGCCTATGCAGGGGGAAACTTTACAGAGGCTTCAAAGGTCCGCAAGGCAGCCACTTTCTTGACAGGGAATGTGGGACAATGGTGGACAACTTTATTGCTTCAAGGGCAAGCTCCGTCCACATGGATTTACTTCAAGCAGATTTTTGCAGCAGTATGGTTATCTGATGACTTTGAAGCAGATGTCATGACAGAATGGCACCAGCTTAATGCTGCCACTTGCAGAAATCTGGATGATTACAATCGGAAGTTTTGGAAAGCTCTACTTCCAGTAACTTCCTATAGGTTTGTGCCATTGACAGAACAGATTGAAAAATACTGTTGTGGCCTACCCAAAGGATTGAGAAAATACTGCACGAAGACAAAAGTCACTACTTTGACGCAGCTCATCGAGGTAGCAAACACTGGGAATGGTTTGCTCAAGGGAGAAGATTGTGAATTTAACACTGGCGTCAAGGCAGGATCAGGCAAGAAAAATTCAGCCAAGAAGCACGTTCCCAATGAGGCTCCTAAAGGGACTCAGGAGTCGGCCAACGCAGGGAAAGATAAAGCTACGGCTGAATCAGAAAAAGGACCAGCAAAGAAATGGAAAAGACGTTTTCCTCGCAAGTCAGAAGAGCAAAAGAAGGTCTTGAGGACAGAAAACAAATGCTTTATATGTGAGCAACCTGGCCACATTGCTTACAACTGTCCTACAAAGAAAAAGCCAGCTGATTTTGAAGACAAGGAGGACATGAAAGGAAAGAAGCCCATGGCTGGTCTAGTGCCAGATATGGTGGGCGACAAGCCAAACTCAGATGCAAGTGAGCTTTGCAAAGCATGGGGAAAGGTCAGGGATCAAACAGTGCTTATCTTCTTTGATCCAGGTGCCAAAGCCAACTTTATTTCCCCAGAATTGGCTTCAAAGTTGGGAATCAGACCTAAAGAGATGGGGTATAGAGCAGAGGCAGGTTTGGCATGTCCTGGCCATACAGAGGCTGTGACACCCATCATTGGAAATTGCGCCTACATATCCAGTCCTATGTAGATGCTGAAGAATTTTACATCATGCCACTGGACGGATGTGATGTGTTGTTAGGTATTCCTTGGTTGTTTCGTGTACAGGGAATCATGGATGCCTACAACAAAAAGATCACTGTACAGAGCAGGGGAAAGACTCATATTCTGGATGTAAAGCTTAAAGGGGAGTCTATTCCTACTGTATCAGCTTCTGCTATTACTTCTGTAATGAAAAAGCATCTTTCTGCGTACTTGGTTTTTGCACGTGAAGTGTCAGATTGTGATGAATCAAATTTATCTGTGCTAGATAAAGAAAGGTCAATGTTTTTACAACAGTATAGTGACTGTTTCTCCAATTCATTACCATCTCAATTACCGCGAGAGAGACCCGAGGACCATGCGATAGATTTGGTGCCAGGCAGTAGCCCACCAAATAAGCCTCCGTAAAGGGTTAGTGCGGCTCAGCAGAAAGAGATAATGGGCCAAGTACAAGAGCTGTTAGAAAAGGGGCTGATTCAGCCCAGTTCATCTCCATTCTGTTCTCCAGTGTTGTTGGTGCAGAAAAAGGATGGCTCATGGCGTATGTGCATAGACTACCGTGCACTGAACAAGAATACCATGAAGAATAGGTTCCCTATACCTAGAATTGATGATATTATGGACAAATTAGAAGGAGCAGCTATGTTTAGCAGGATAGATCTAAAGAGTGGGTACCATCAGATCCGCATTAGATCAGAGGATGTGCACAAGACTGCTTTTAGAACGACGTTTGGCCTTTACGAATTTTTAGTGATGCCCTTTGGTCTCACAAATGCTCCTGCTACGTTCAATAGGATGATGGACATAATTTTCCGTCCACACCAGCAGTTTGTTGGTACATTCTTTGATGACATGATAGTCTACTCAAAGAATGAAGAGGAGCATAGGCATCACTTGGCCATTGTGTTCAAAGAGCTACGCAGTCATAGGTTGCTCATCAATGCAAAGAAAAGTGAGTTTTTTTTGGAAGAGATTCACTTTCTGGGACACATTGTCTCAAAGGATGGTGTCAGAATGGATCCTGCAAAAGTTGAAGCGATCAAGTCATGGCCAAATTTGAAGACGGTGCATGATGTCCGAAGCTTTTTGGGACTATGCTCCTATCACAGAAGGTTTATCCGAAATTTCGCTGAGATTGCTTCACCTTTACATGCTCTTCAAAAGAAGGCAGTCACCTTTAGATGGACACAAAAAGAGATTTCAGCTTTTAATCTCTTAAAGGAAAAGATGACGTCAGATCCAGTCATTGTGTTGCCAGATCTTAGGAAGTCATTTGTGGTCCAGTGTGATGCCTGCGGTAGTAGCATTGGTGCAGTGCTAATGCAAGATTGCAGGGTAGTAGCCTATGAGAGCAGAATTTTGCAAGGGCCAGAGATGACCATGCAGGTCTATGAGAAAGAGTTACTGGCTGTGATTCATGCGCTCTTAATTTGGAAACACTACCTGCTAGGTGCAGATTTCGTTGTCCAAACGGACCATCAGACCTTGCGATACTTCTTGACACAAACAAAGTTATCTGAGAAGCATATGCGATGGGCAAATATCTTGTCCATGTTCCATTTTCAGATTGTGCATGTGGAAGGCAAGAAGAACGTTGTGGCTGATGCCTTGTCAAGGAAGCCACAAATTTCAGCTGTGTCGATTCCTTATCATCATGAACTTGATGATATGAGAGAACAGTATGCAAATGATGAAGATTTTGCAAGGGTCTTCGAGCAACTAATGGATGGACAACGTCATGAACACTATCTTCTTAAAGACTGGTTCATGATGATGCATGGCAGATTGTGTGTCACAAAGCCATTGCGACGCAAAGTTATGGAAGAGAGTCATGTCCCACCGTATGCAGGGCATCGTGGTATCGATGCTACAGTTAAAGCGCTTGAGACATTCTTCTATTGGCCTACATTGAGAAGGGATGTGGATGCCTTTGTGCGAGAATGCCTAATATGCCAAAAGGTCAAGTTTGACAGGCAAAAGGCACCAGGGTTATTGCAACCACTACCTATTCCAGATAAACCATGGGAAAGTATTGCTATGGATTTTATCTTTGATCTTCCGAGAACGCAGACAGGAAACGATGGTATTTGGACCATTATTTGCAGATTCAGCAAACAGGCTCATTTTATTCCTGTCAGGAAGAAGATAAAGCCAGATCAGATGGCACGCTTGTTTATGAGCAATATTTTCAAGTATCATGGCATGCCACAGTCGATTGTTAGCGACCGTGATCCACGCATGACAAGTTTGTTCTGGAGAGGTTTGTTTGAGAATATGGGCACCACGCTCAAATTCTCTTCGTCATTTCATCCTCAAACAGATGGGCAGTCAGAAGAGGCAAATTCTACTGTCCTAGATCTGCTGAAGTGTTATGTGTCAGAGCATAAAGGAAAGTGGGAGCAGTATTTGCCATTGGTGGAGTATGCATACAATAATACAGTGCATTCATCAACTGGCAAGGCACCTTTTGAGATAGTTGAAGGTGGCAAGAAAGTTCCTCCCATACTGCATACAAAGGACAAGATATTTGAAGCAGATAAGTATGTTCAGGACATGGATGAAATGTACAAGAAGGTCAAAGTGGCCTTAGAAAGGACTCAGGCAAAGCAAAAGAAAGCAGCTGATCGTCACCGTCGTGAAGTGGTACATTCACTTGGTGATTGGGTGCTTTTACGCTTTGAAAAGGCAAGGTTAAAGAAGATGAAGGGCAAGGAAAGACTGTTGCCAAAGCTCAGCATGCGTTACTATGGGCCTTTTCAAGTATGCGACATAATCAGTGATGTTGCAGATAGGTTGAAATTGCCTGACAGTTGGAAGATTCACAATGCGTTTCATGTGAGTCTTCTCAGACCCTATGTGGGTGATGTGCCAGAAGATATGCCAGCTGAAGATCAGCCGGAAGTCGAGGAACTTGACGAGATCTTGGTCCCGGAACAGATTTTGGCACACAAAGAAAGGAAAGTGAAAGGCAAGGTTGCTAGGCGTTACTTGGTAAAGTTCAGAAACTATCCACCAATGGATGCTAAGTGGATGGAAGAAGGTGAACTTGCAGAGTCACCAACTGTGTTATCACTTTACCTTGAAGCCTTCGATTTGCAACCTACCTTGACCCCTTGAGTTTCAAAGCTACATGGATTGTCAGTGTGACAATGGCTTCTGAAACAAATGATGTACAAGGTATTTAAAGTGAGCTCAAATGAAATACCTGTTATATGAATGTTAGAGCTGTACAGATTGTCAGTTTGGCAATTGCTCTTATGGAATGTCCAAAAGTTTGGTTAGTGCTATAGAAGTGAGTATTTCTTGTCAGTTTGTCAAGGATACAGTGATTGCTTCTATTGAAGAGTACATGTGTAACTGCATTCTTAAACTGTCGGTTTGGGTATGCTCGAAAGTGTTACGGAATCCAACGTGTACTATAAGACAGTGGCAAAATGTGCAGCTACCATTTTGTCATTGGAAAGTTAGTGACTCAAAGCAATGGCAGAGTGCGAAGCTACCTCTATGTCATTGGGACAGGGTTCACACGCAGGCAATACATGAGTCGACGAGGTGTTGAATACACCAGGGTTGACAATGAGCATGTATGTGTCGTACATGTGTCGACAGGTGTTGAATACATCAGTGTTGACTAGGAGCATGAACGACATAGATGCAAACGAGGACGTTTGAGATTTCAAGAGGGGGGTATGTCACCAGCGTGTGACTACTATCTATCCTTTTTGTTGATTTCTTTCTTATTATCTATTTACTTTCAATTTTTGGAAACACCCCTCGGGAAATCTAACTGCCCTGCATTGCATAGCTAGTGTGGAACTGTCCAGAGGGAGTCCAGGCCTGAGGGCAAGAGAGCACTAAGGTTGGACAAGGACTATGGTTAGCCAAGTGGGGTCATTGACTAGCCAAAGTGGAATCCTTTGCTACAGAGGCTACATTTCAGTTCTGGATGTGGCCGCAGTGTACAAAGAGGGTCGGATGACCTAGAAAGATACAATGGCAGCATCTCCTAAAATTTAGGGAACTGCTATTTTGGGACCTGAAAATGTGTTGGCGTCATTACCTCCGGAATGACAAAGGGAACATTTTCTTACTTTGCCGTGAAGTCAACTGGGCAACCGGTTGGGAGATTTTTAGGCGGCAACCCCGAAACGGGAAAATGCTTATAAATGTGCCAAGTGGCACCTTCTGGTGCACTTGCCTCATGCAACAAGAGTTGGCGCTGAATTTAGGAGGGGGAGAGCCTCATTTTCAGTTTTGTCACAGGTTAAGAGCTATGGAGTGCTTGCTTTCCCTCTTATGCACAGTGCGGTGCCAGGAGTGATGCCCTGCACGCTACGCACCGCCCTCTCTCCCCCCTTTGGCAGTATGTTATGCCCCTCTAGTGGGCTCTTCATTTGACCAATGTACAGTTGTGTGGGTTCATGCGCGATTGCCGAGGCAAGAGCCTCTTGCACAGGTACTGGATTAGCTAGCGGCTAATCCCCCCGCAGGTACAGGCGAATTCGGAGAGGTTTCACGCCAGAAATCTCGTCCGATTCAAAGGGCAAGTAGCCCTACAGGTGCGGGAGCTCGAGGACTTGCTACGGATGCGACCGGCACGCGAAACGGAGCCCGAAACAGTAAATTACAGCCTGCTGTGTATTTTTGCAGGTTTAGGGTTTTTGGCCCTAAACGGACCCTAATACCCCCAGGAGGTTCGGGGACGCAAGGGGACCGCTGTACAGGCGATCTGGCGCATTTTCAGGGCTGAAAACAGAGAATTCAGCGTGCTGCAGATTCTCGCCAGGTTTTGCAAAGTGCCCGTATGCGTCGGGGAAGTCGGCCAATGCGTGGGAATACTGACTGTGAAGGGTTCTAGTACAGTTATGCTGCCGAAATCAAGCCAGAACATTCAAAATTCAGCCAAGGTTGTACGGGGCAGCTTGGAAAGAACCACAGCGTATATTCCCTCTTTTAAACAATAAAGAAATACCGAAAGGGGCGCCTAAGTTAGGGGCCAATCTGGTGTCGGTCTTCTCATACAGGTGCATTCTAGCATCTGTATCCCATTCCCCTCTCTTGTGTCACTATAGCGCAGGTAAAATAGACGACTAATAATGGGTGAAAGCTAAATCAAGGTTTGAAGTAAAGTCTACCGCCCTTTTTGGATTGAACAGGCGGGTTTCACTAGGCATAGACTGGAGCGACTTGAGGGCTCGATGATCTGTGCGAGCTGTGAACTCTCTACCATACAGAAAATGCTTTTAATGCTTGAGAGAGTCAATAACAGACACAGGTTCTTTGTTATAAACTGACTAAGTCTTTTTGGCACTCTTTAACTTTCGACTGAGAAATGCAACTAGACAGCCATGCCGTTGAAGCACAGCACCTATGGCGACATTGCTCACATCCGTCCATACCTCAAGGGGTCGTCCCAAGAGACAAGGATGAGACACGACGCTTCTGTCATCTCAACTTTAAGAGCTGCAAAAGCCTCAACGGCTGCCTTGGGCAAAACAACGCGCTATCGGGAAGTTTTCACCCCTTTCAAAACATCAGCCATGGGTGCGGCAATGCGTGCAAAATTCTCTATGTGCGAACTATATGCTTGACATAGACCAAGAAAAGAACGCACATCATATGCAGTTTTGGGCCAAAATCCCAATTACGAACTTGTTCTACCTTTGCGGGATCAAGCTTGACACCTTCCGCAGAAATGATATATCCGAGATAAGTAACTTCAATTAGAAAAAATTCAGACTTCTTAGCTGCAATGTACAACTAACACTCATCCAAACGGGCTAAAACCTTTTCTACATCCTTGTCATGTTGTTCCCACGATGCAGAGAATATGAGAATGTCATCAAGAAAGATAAATACATACACGCTGATTATATCACCAAAACGACCTACCATGAGACGGCTGAATGTACCCTCGACACTTGTCAATCCAAAAGGCATAACCACATACTCCCATTGTCCTCACTCTGTGCGAAAGGAAGTCTTGTAGGTATCGCCTTTAAATACCCTTACCTGATGCTATTGACTTTTGAGATGGACCTTGCTGAAACCTTTGTCCCATTGAGCCTATCGAGGATATACTCAATGCGAGGCATCGAAAACTTGTTCTTGACGGTCATCTTGTTCAAAGCCCTGTAATCAACACACAAACGAGACGAACCATGCTTCTTAAAAGGACTTACACTAGGGGCGTATGAATCCTCTGGCCACCAACTCCGTGAGTTGCCGCTCTAACTCTTCTTCTTGAGTCTTGTTCAAACGGTAGGGAGCCATACTGATTGGCTGTGCCCCTCTGTGAGTTCTATGCGATGGTCCCCCGGCCGCTCGGGAGTGAGACGGGGTGGAAGATCATCCTGCAAAAAGAGGTGCTTATACTTGGTAAGAAAACCTGAATACCTTTCTGGAGCCTTGAGGCTCTGAGTGATTGGAGAGGCATAAATGAATGCCACTTGTGCTCCTCTTCGTAATTCACGCTTCGCCTGCACTTGAGAAATGAGAGGTAAAGAATGAAGACCCTCCTCACCACGAATGATCATGGGAGAGTCACTTTTGGTGAGCGTATTGTCTGCCCAATCAATGAGAGGATTATGTTCACGAAACCATCGAATGCCTAAAATCATATCACATCTGAGAGAGGAGATACAACAAATCTTCTGCGGAAGGAAGCTTACTGAACTGTGAATAACACATCAAGGCACTCTTGTGTAATGAGAGAGTCCATACCGTGAGAGAAGCTAGACACCTCGAGAGGAGTTGTTGGGCTAACCTCCAAGTGGACTCTTTCTATAAGAGTAACTAATCACATCGTGCATACTACCGGAATCAAACAATATGGCAAGACGCTGACCCTTCACATGACCATAAGATTTAAAGAGAGACTCATCAATGTGTGTCAGAGACATGTGGGAGGTAGTGCTCATGGCGTTGCCCATCTTGCAACTGTCAAAGATCCTTGCAAAATCTTCATCAATAGCATACTGTTCCTTCATGTCATCAAGCTCATGATGATAAGGAATGGACACAATTGAAATTTGTGGCTTTCTTGATAACGCATCATCCACAACATTCTTCTTGCCTTCCACATGCAGAATCTGAAAGTGGAACATAGAGAGAATGTTTGCCCATCGCATGTGCTTTTTGGATAACTTGACTACGTCAAGAAGTATCGCAAGGTTTGATGATCTGTTTGGACAACAAAAGCAGTACCTAACAGGTAGTGCTTCCAACTAGAAAGCGCATGAATCATGGCTAGTAGCTCTTTCTCATAGATTTGCATCGTCTTTTCTGGCCCTTGCAAGATTCTACTCTCGTAAGCTACTACCCGACCATCTTGCATTAACATTGCCCCAATACTATTGCCACACGCATCACACTGGACCACAAATGACTTCCTGAGATTTGGTAAAACAATTACTGGATCCGAAGTCATCTTTTTTAAGAGATTAAAAGTTGAAATCTCTTTTTGTGTCCACTTGAACGTGACCTCTTTCTTTTGCAGAGCATGTAGGGGTGAGGCAATCTCGGCAAAGTTTCTGATAAACCTTCTATAGTAACAACATAAGCCCAAGAAGCTACGGAAATCATGCACAGCCTTCAAATCTGGCCATGTCCTAATTGCTTCAACCTTGGCAAGATCCATTCAGACACCATCCTTTGACACTATGTGGCCAAGAAAGTGAATCTCTTCCAAGAAGAACTCACTTTTCTTAGGATTGACAAGCAATTTGTGACTGCGTAACTCTTCGAACACAATGGTCAAGTGATGCCTATTCTCCTCTTCATTCTTTGAGTAGACTATCATGTCGTCAAAGAATGACTCATACTGACCAAATGTCGTCCTAAACACAGTCTTGTGCACATCCTCTGGCTAGATATGAATCTGATGGTACTCACTCTCAAGGTCTATCCTGCTGAAAATTGCAGCACCCTCTAGTCTGTCAAGAGTATCATCAATCCTTGGAATAGTAAACCTGTTCTTGATATTATTCTTATTCAAAGCATGGTAATCATTACACATGCTCCAAGAGCCATCCTTCTTTTGCACTAGATTCACTAGGGAGCAAAAGGGTGAAGAACTAGGTTGAATCAGCCCTTTCTCTAGCAACTCTTCTACTTGGCCCATAATCTCTTTTTGTTGAGCCGCTAACCTTGTAGGGAGGCTTATTTGGTGGGCTACAACGTGGCACCAAATTTATCGCATGATCCTCTGGCCTCTCCGACGGCAATTGAGATGGTAATGAATTAGAAAAACCGTCACTAAACTCTCACAAAAATGCTGACCTTTCTTTATCTAACACATATAAATTTGACTGACAATTATCTGAAACATCACATGCAAAAATCAAGTACGCAAAAGGATAATTCTTAATTACAGAAAGTGATAGCCGAAGCAGAGACAATAGGGACAGACTCCCCTTTAAGCTTTACATCAAGGATGTGAGTTTTGCCCCTATTCTGAAGGGTGATTGATCTTTTTGTCGAAGACATCCAGCACTCCATGTATATGGAACATCCACGAGATTCCCTACAGCGCATGGCACCCTTCTAGTGGCATGATGTAAAAAACTCCACATATGACTGAATATGTATACGCAGCTTTCCAATGATAGGCGTAGCGTAACACACTCTGAGTGGCTAGGACATGCCAACCCTGCCTCTGTTGTGTACCCCATCTCTTCAGCTTTGATGCCCAGCTTGATGGCCAACTTTGGTGGCCAACTCTGGTGAGATGAAGTTTGCTTTAGCACCTGGATCAAAGAAGATAAGTGTTGTCTGGTCTCTGACTTTACCCCACGCTCTGCATAGCTCAATGGCATCTGAACTTGGCCTATCACCCACCATATTTGGCACTAGACCTGCCATGGGTTTAGGCTTCTTGCCTTTCCGGTCCTCTTTGTCATCTGAATCAGCTGGTCTTCTTCTTTGTGGACAATTTGTAGCAAAGTGACCAGGCTGCTCGCATATGAAACATTTGTCCTCAGCCATTAAAGCCTTCTTTTCCTCGACCGACTTGCGCACAAAAGTTCTTTTTCTTAGCGCGTCCTTCAGACGTCTCGGCTGAGTCCTTGAGCTTTGTTTGCCTTTTCTGACCCCTTGGACGCTTCAAGAGTCACTTTCACCACGGGCTTCTTTGCTGAATTTTTGCTGACCCCCTTTCACATTGCCTTGAAACCTAGTGTCCTCTCCCTTCAACAAGGCAAGACGAGTGTTGGCAACTTCCATAAGCTGAGTGAGGGTAGCCACTCTGCTCTTTGTACAATAATCTCGAAGGCCTTTAGGTAGCTCACAACAATACTTCGCAATTTGCTCTATTAGTGGCACAAACCTGTAGGAGGTTACTGAGAGCAACGCTTTACAAAACCTCCGATCGTACTCCTGTAGGCTCTTGCAAGTAGCCGCAGTGAGTTGGTGCCAATCCGTCATGACGTCAGCTTCAAATTCATTCGACAGCCATGGAGATGCAAACATTTTTTTGAAGTATTACCCATGTGGCGGGTGTCTGTTGTTGCATCAATAGTGTCGTCCACCATGTAAGCGCATTAAAAGTGGCAGCTTTCCTAACCTTGGAGGCCTCTGTTAAATTCCCCCCTGCATAAGTTGTATCAAAGTGCTGGAGGAAAGTAAAAGCCTTTGCCTTATCCTGAAAGCCGTTGAAAGTATCAAACTTTACAGCTGCACCACCCTCTTTGTACGCTTTTGGCTTTGCCAATGCTCCCAAATTGTCATAGGGAATTGTCTGCAACATGGGCTCTGCAATAGGGATCATCGGTGCCCCTTGGCCATTGACATTTTGCGTCATTGGTGCCATATGTGCTTGTTGGCGGAAAAACTAGCCATGCCAAAATTGCCCTGCAGCACCCCAAAATGTCCTTGATTGCACTGAAACCCTTGTTGCATGCCAATTTTTCCATACATGGGGTTTGGCATCATGCCTTGCATACCCCCAAACATTGTTCCTGGCATATATTGCTGATTTTCTTGGTTTCCATGCGCATAACCAGCCATGCTCTGAAACACTGATCCACCCCCGAAATACCTAGGATGTATCGTGGGTAGTGGAAAAACTTGTTGCATAGCTTGGGAATAGGCGTCCTAACCACTTGTTCGTGAACAGAAGGAACTTGTCTTGGAGCCCCACGTGACTTTGCAACATGTGAGTGCTCTCCGCCTTGCTGGGATGCACAAGTGACTTGGGCTTGAGCCTCAACAGTCTCTATTGTATGAGGCAATTGCCTTGTATGCTGTGACATTGTTGGCGCTTGCAGAAATTCCATAAACCTAGGATTCTGCACCAACCAAGAGAAGACATTCACAACGGCGACCAACTGGGTCCTGAACGTAACCTCGTCTAGTTGCCTAGTCATATGGCCTTCACCTTGTGGAGCATTCAAATTAACAATAGGTACAGAGAGGGGTGGCCGTGAACTCTTGTCAACCTCGAACATTGGAGGAATAGCCTGTCTGTCCTCACAGAGGAACCCTCTTCTCTGGCATCGTTTGTCTTGTCAGCCATAGTGTAATTCCAAGTTCCTATGCTTTGTCTTCGCCGCAAACCAACCAAGGCTCACTCTTTAAGAAAAAAGTGAACCATGAAACCGGCCCGTAGGGTGGTAGACTTCATGAAGCTTTCACCCGATTCTTTTCTTGGAAAACCTTCACTTGACTTTATGACACAGAGGAAAACTTCACAAATAAACCTGTGACTGGAACTAACACTTCACACAAACCACGGCTTGGCAGCTAGAGTGCTACCGAGCAGACAGCGACACCCTGTAGGCCCCAAAGAGTGGCGCCCCTTGCGGTATTTCTTTATTTTTATAAAACTTGGGAGAAAACCTGCAAGTTCCTATGGGCTGTCCCGCTTTTACCGGGCTGAAAATGGCCTACTTAGCCCGATTTTGGCAGCATAACTGCAGTAGGAGGCTTCACAGACAAAATCCCCATGCCAAAGGTGATTTTCCCGGCGCATACAGACACTTTCCCAAACTGGCGAGAATCTGCAGCACGCTGAATTCTCTGTTTTCTGCCCTGAAATTGCACCAGATCACCTGTATAGTGATCCCATCACTTCCCCGAAGTGCCTGGGGTATTAGGGATGGATGAGGTTCCAAACCCTAAACATATACATAGCAGGCTGTAATTCACTGTTTCGGGCTCCGTTTCGCGTGCTGGTCGGATCTGTAGCAAACCCTCGAGCTCCCGCATGTATAGAGCTACTTGCCCTTTGAATTGGACGAGATTTCTTATGTGAAATCTCTCCGAATTCACCTATACTTGCAGGGGATCAACAACTAGCTAACCCAGTACCTGTCTTGCATCGGCAATTGCGCATGAACCCACAACACTGTACATATAGATGGAAAGCCCTTGAGCCGGGCATTATGATTTTGTATTCAAAGGGGGAGAGGTGTGCGTGAGAGCGGAATCATTGCGCTTCATAAAGCAAGGGGGAAGGCAAGCTTTCCATTAAAGCTGTGATCGCTATAAAGATGATCGCTATGCTCAAGCACTACTCACACATACACTGTAGTCACTTAATGAAGCCAAAATCAGCATCCAGTCTCAAATTGGGCACCCCTCTTCGTGCAGGCTGGGAAATTTGACCTGGAGCCGCCATGTGTCCACTTTGCCTCTTTTGAGTTAATTTCCTAGTACCCACCGACTTATAACGTGTAGCGAGGGGCCTAAGTGACTTTGAGCTGAGCCTAGACACCCTTTACTGCTCGGATTCCAGTGCCGACTCTCCCGAGCATCTCGGGGCAACCTGCCCTTCCCGACTGCGGGTGAAACTCTCGGTCGTCGGTGTTTCACAATGGCCACACAATGTCCGGCCATTTGTGACTTTAAAAAGAGGGTCTCTCAACGGAAAGAAACCAACAACTGAGCCCAACAAAAATGGCGGAACTGCTATGTCAGCATAACACCGCAATATGCGGTGCTTTTTACAGAAATCAGCAGCCACGTCATTTTTACACAAGGTTTAGGGTTTTGTGCTTTTGTTTTTTCGAGGTTTTTGACCGGCTTACTCTGGTCCACTGGACCTAATTCCTTGTGTATACCATGTCACCACACTTGTGACATACCGTGTGGCCTCAAAGAGCAATGCATCCTGCATCAACTAATAGTTGGAGTGAACTATGTCCACGTGGTCTGCCTGGATGTGTTTAGATAAGCGAGATTATAGTTTTATCATTTGATCAGTTATGCTTATCAACCTTCAGAAGATGTTAGGCTTTTTTTGTAAAACATACCAACTTTTACTTACCTTAAAACTGATCAAATACGACCATGCCAAGATATGGAAGTGGAGCAGCGATGAAGAAAGCAACAATGAGGAGCAGGGATGCAACCTTGACCCTATTGCATATATTCTCTCTCTCTCTCTCTCTCTCTCTCTCTCTCTCTCTCTCTCTCTCTTTGTCTACTTTCAAATCTCCTTTAGTGCATAGTTTAGTCTGCCGCTGACATATGTTCTTGTGAGAAGTTCTTGTTCAGGTGTCTCTCACCTGCTTGCATTACTTATAATGTGGGTTTTTCCCTATGGCAGGTCTATAAAGGTCTTTATCCCGAAGACGAGTTTTTCCCAAAGCCATCATCATCAGTAACAGATGGATCTGGAGTGGATGGCGAGGTTGGATTCTCGGATGGGTATATTGAGGAATTGACAGAGACAACAACGTAAACATAGTCTCATATTATTTCTGGGTTGATTCACATTCTGCGAGTGTCGTGTGCTAGTGACGCTCTTTCAGAAATGATAAAGCTTTCCGTAAAGAGAAGCTGTGTGTATACAAATTAATTTTACATGGTGTCGCTCATTTTGTTGTAGTCTCACTGTTTTTTTGACATTGGTGTGAGGCAAATTAGTATTATACAATTGTGTATATGTATGTATATAAGTACATATGCGTATATAAAATGCAATGATAGGATACAGTGGAATTGGCCATGTAGTGCTTGTACTTGGCTATCTCCAATCTATGTCTCTTTGCTGTGTGATACTTCCTAGGTAATACTGCCTAATAGAAAGGATTTTCCAATAATCATTATCTAGTTCTCTTCTTATTCAATAGTATATAGAAAACCTTTCTTTAGATATTATAGAATATAATATTGCTCTATCTAATAAGATGGTATTAGAAAACCATAAATTTTGATATTCTAATTATCCAGTATTATATATGACACTTTCTATTAAAATATAATTACACAATGACATAGTACAACTTAATGTTTGTAATTGGTTATGTTCTTCTCATTTTTTACCGTGTGTTCAAGTCTACATCTCTCATTCTATGTGATGATTCTAGCTAGTACTACCTAATAGCATGTAATATCCTTTTGATACTAAATACTGTCGGACGACAATATTTGATAAATTTTGATAATTAAGTTTGTATGAATCTCGTGTTCCGTTGAACAACTTTTTGATCCATTTTCTTAGCTGAGATGGTAGTACCTCCTCTTTGATAGTCATACATGCATTGTGCTTCCATGGGTGTGTCAGACGTGTCGAAGTCATGTCATTTGTTCTTGTGGTGTCATTTGGACCTCATGACCATTGTTTTGTACATGGAATCTTGGTGGTATGCTTCCCATAAATCCGTTGTTCCTCCTGCTAGTCCATTATTGTGTGTTGTGAAATTTGAAGCTTCATCGAAATGGTTTGTTATTTTGTGCATTGGACCATAAGTATTTTGTGTTTCCCGTCCCATATACCTATCTTCTTGGTGATGCACTTGTGGTATCTATGAAGATCATTAGGTGGTTTTCGCATTGTGCATCTCCTTAATGGATCCACAATTTTTTTTCGCCATGTGCATTTTAGTACTATAATTCTACCATATTCTCAAGTTTATTCAAGGCACGGTTGTCGCCTTCGACCTCTCCTTGGTGCTTTCCGACATTCGATCATCTCCAACTCGTCGTCGTAGTAACACACATATGGAGGATTTTGCTCCGCCACACAAGGACTCGATGAAAAGCCCGCCCCCTCGCTTGACCTTGGGAACCCACCATCCGACTTGCTTTTTCCTCAACAGACCAAGCGAGCTTAGAGATAGAGGTGGCGTGCCTTCATGCCACCTTTGTTATTTGCAAGATTATTGGCACCACACTAGACTTAGCAGAGGGGAGATGAGAGATCTCCTCCGGGCCCGCCTTTTAGTAGAAGTGGGCAAGATCATCGACGTGCAGCTTCTCAAGCGCGACTACTATCAACTACAGTTTGAGTCTTTTGAGATGGCATCCAAGGTCGTTGCGATGAGTCCCCTCGCCATCCGAGTAGCTAGAGCTCACTTTCGGGGTAGTGCCATGGATTTGATCCGGCTACCAATGTTCTTGTTGAGGAGGCAGACCTTTCCTTCTCAGTTTACTTCCCAGGCCTCAGGAGAGAGTACCTCTTGCTCCTTCCCAAGATTGGTAGAGATTGAGACTGTCCTGGAGACACCTCACACGACAGCTTTTGTAGCTGCCAAGCTAGCATACATATAGTACGTGTTCTAATTTGTGACACCCACACCCATCGGAAGGTTGTCCTACTACCTCGCGTGAGTGGTGGTTGGCTCTGCCATTGTGGAGTACTCGGGCCTCCCGAACCAATGCTTTATTTGTTGACAGATGGGCCATCTAGCAAAGGCCTACCCACAGAGGAGGCCTAGACCTTTGGCCCAGGCGCCAGACCCAAACCCAGACCCAACCTCCTATGGCTGGCTAGACACAATAGACAGACATGAAGAGCTCAGATAGGTTCTTCCTCCGAGCAAACGTCTTCTGGTGCAAACGTCTCCCTTTGCCGCAACCCCTCGAGGATTGATGAGTTTCGGCATCCGTCGTCGCCGGTGGGACTTCTTCGCCTATGACCACACGATTCCTCCACGACTCTTTACTAGACTTTGAGGTGGCTTGCTTTAGAGTCCATGTATTGTTCCTTGCAGCTAGAGAGATAGTGGCCCTGAACACAACGATTGGTTTCTCTTTTCCTTCATGTGGCAGGGACCAATATGAGTGGACTCTGGACTCCATGATGGATTGGCTTCAGGTGCAGGCTCTTGAGTTCTCTCACCACACGGGAGACTTGGGGGTTACATGTTTGATACAGATTTTGTGGCTGTTGGCCAAGTTCTCAGTGACACCTCTGAACATAGCAGGATGTGCACACATTGTGGTACACTTTTTTGCTGATACGCATATCCCACCATGCTATGTATATATACATGAGGACTCCTGGAGAGGTGTGTTGGGAGCTCATATGTGGCTTGACACCCTGGTTGATTTGGCGGGCCCGTTGCTTCCGCATCTTCCAGGTTCGCCCTGTCCCACAAGCAGAGACTATTTGTGATTTTGGTGGAGCTGATTCACACTCTCAGGGATCAGTTTGAGAGACTCAAGGATAGCTCCAACTGCATGCGGGAGCGCAGGGAGGCTTTCCTACGAGTCTGGCACCCACGGTCTTTCTTCACCATGGTCCAGGGTGCACCCAGATGGCACTAGCGTCCACCTATGTGGCTCTTTCCTCCTCCCAGCTCGTCATTTAACCCCAATTGTACATATTTTGTTTTCTCACTGGGAGAGTCTCCCCTTGTTTTTGATGTAGTCATATGGGCAATTTTATTAACTAATGGAAGGATCTTTTTCTCGAAAAAAATATTCTTATCTAGCATTCCATAGCTCTTCATAAGCTCAAGGGTTCCAAACGTCACCTTCTACATTGCCTCTAATAGGGGATTTTATGCAAGATAGATTTCAAATGGAAGCCAAATGTCAGCCATTTGCTAAGACGATCTAGTACATTGATAGTTACGAGCTAGTTAGCCGTTTATTGTCCTCAACACTATCTAACACAGGTCTGAGTGGTGGGATCAACGGTGTTGGTCCTTGGTGGGAATGTCGAAGTGGATGGGTGGTCCCAAAAAAAAAACGTGCTCTTGTTTGCAACCAGGCGTTTTGAACCCGAAACCTCCCAGTCTCCCCTGTCCTAGTTTACTTCTCGAAAATCTGTGATGTTGCGTCCCCGCTCGGAGTTCCTCACCGTGGATCCCATGGCCGGGGCTTCATTTAATACCCCGTCCCGTGTTAGATAGTGCCGAGGGTTTGCTGTGAAGATCTAGTACAATGATAGTTACGAGCTAAAGATTTTGTGAACTCAAGAACATAGCTGACCAGAGACTAGGGAATGGAGGCCTTCTACGTTTCTCAATGGTAGTAAAGCACATGCATACCCCGATAGAAACAAGTGGATAATCAAGGGGAGTCACAAAGTATAAATCAAGTCAAAATCATATATGCATGTATGCGAGAACCCTAGATCCCTCGTGAAAATCCTAATTTCCTTTTCGAATCCCAAATAAAAATTCATGGGAATCTATCTCTAGCTTTTTAAAAGTTGCAATTTTGAGCTTCTATGACAAGATTTCATTAGACTGTTTCTAAATCTATATTATGACTAATGCCTTGATTTTTGAGCTAAAATCATGAAAATCAGCCCTACACAAAGGGGATTTGCAGGGAGAAAATCTACACAAAAACATACATTGCTCATATCAAATTGTAGAGCTTTGTGCAATGATAGTAGCTACCTACTTTGTTGGCAAAATAGACGAGTCTATGACGTGATATGGGCTCTTCTTTATTTCCTTGATTGAAGATAACTTTTGTTTTGGTTTTACATTTAAGGTTTTGGCTTGGTACAAAAAATATTCAAGTACATGTACATGGCAATGGTTCCAAAAGCCTCTCAAATTTTTATTTATTTTTTTGCAAAACTCGCAAACTGTGAGTGCCTCTCAAATCCTCATAAGCTATTAACAGTAATGCATGCAATGGAAAAGGGCAATATTGTGCAAACAAATACAAACACATGCTCATAGTACTTTCTACTTGCATATATAGGTTATCATTCTCCCACAACAATTTTCATGGCAGATAGACATTCCATAATGTACTCACTAGATACTTACATAAAATCACGTTAAGAAACCACCTAGAACTCAAAACCCCCCCCTTCCCCAAAAAAAACACACACACTTACTTGGTCACTATACCTGGCTATGATTGCTTTTTCTCGCTATATTCTTTCGGCGACCTTATTATTACACTCTCTTTGTCACTTCACGTAGGGTTATCTGGCTTATGCATGATGGAGCTAATGGTTATCTTATGAATGATTACTATGAGGTTTTACCTTGCACTATATTCCTCGGGTTGGAGGGGTCTTGTGAGGCTATGATCATATTAAGTCCCGAGTCTCCTTGCTTCTAAATGCATTAGGATTTTAGGCATGTTAATGATCTCACCTTGGAACTCTCTCCTCTTGACAAGATAGTAACTTTAAAAACCTTGCTTTGATATTCTCTACCTTGTGAGGACTTCCTGCATGGACTACTATCCTACATGGACTCTAGTTCATATTTTCTTCACCTAACCTGATCTTACCTAAATTATCTCATACTTTTTAGACCTTACTCACCAATTTCCCCTCATGTTCCCATTTCTCTCCCCTCTTACCTTGGACATGGACATGGCATTTTGGTAATCGTGTGACTAGAGTATGTGATTGGAGGTTTACTATGTAGTATGATATGCATGCCACACTACCACTTAAGATCTAGTTTGGTTTTGGACCTACTTGAGTTGACTTGGTAGGTTAAAGTCGGATATTCACTCAAAACTAATTACAAATCTTTTTAAAGTCACACTTTAGCCTAATAAGAGACTGCTGTAAGCTTACGTTCCCTCAAGCATAGACATGCATGCATGTCACATTTAATTGTTTGGTAATTGAAGGAATGCACAATCTAGTGCAAACTTTTCTCATGCCACTATGATATTTTAAGATGTCGCGAGTGTAATGCGAGTGTTCACCCTCCATCTTCGTTTCTCTGGTTTGTGTGCTTGCAAGAGCTCAATTACCTTCCTTCTCCTTCTCTTTTCTTGGTATCAAAGCTTGGTTAATTTATGGAGTTGTGAGTAGTAAGCAAGAGAAGTAGAAGTAGTGGTTTATGTAGTATAACACTTGTCAAGATTTAGCGCATGGACTTTAATTGAGAAGCAGTTCAGGTAGCAATGTACTCGTCAAGATTTAAAAATGGACTCTGATTGAGGAGGCTTATGTTGGAGCATCTTAACTTTGTGGACCAGGAGAAGTTCTTATAAACCTTGTATTGTGGAGCCATATTTCAATTTTGGCCACAATTTGGCCTCTGTAGAGATGTTCAATATTTCTTTTTTCAACTTTGGTATTTTAACTTTTTTCTTCATGGAAATAAATATTTCTGTTTTGGTTAACCTGTCCACTACCACCCTTACCGAGTCGTTCCCTTGACTAGTCATCGGTAATGAAGTCCATGATGGAAATGCCTTCCCATTTCCCTTGAGATTCTCCAAAGGATGGAGTGATCCCCCAACATTGAAACGCTCTCAAGTTTATCGTTTTGACACTTATTGCATTGCAAAACATAAGTTTGGATATCCCTAAATAAAGTAGGCCAATAGAATTGTCTTTTAATTAGTGCATAGGTCTTTTGAATTCCAAGATGATTGGCACTTGGACTATCGTGACTTTGTTTAAGAAAGCGGGCTTGAAAGTCACCAATAGTGGTATGCACACTCTACCCTTGTAAAGTAAGTACCCGTCATCAATGGAGTAGTTAGCATACTGCTCCCCTCTAACTCCCCCCCTTTGACAAGTATATCACCCTTCTTTGAAGTCGAGGTTGTCAAAGGTGATGAACGGTCTGGGTCAGAGCTCTCCAAATCTAAACTATACCTGCAAGTCTCTCTGCACTAACTTTCTCTTCGCTACTCATCGCACCTATGGCTTGTCTCTCCAAACTAGCACGTCTGTAAAGTAGTGCAATCACGTACAACATGCCAAACCTTTGTAAAGGATGGGTTGTGCTCACATAAGGCACGTAGTGACTGCAAGAACTTGTTCTTGAATATTGTGAAGCTCAATTCGTTAATTTTTGATAGGCAAGTTAGTGCATTTTCCACTACGTTATATTTTAAACCTCTGTGGTAACGTATTTGAAGGTTAAACTACTGTAGGATCTCTGCCCATTGAGATTTTCTATGCTTCAATTCAATTTGACTTGAAATCCATTTCACACTTTTATGGTCCGTTCGGACCTCGAAAGTGGCACCATATAAATAGTGTCCACTTTTTAAGTGCACGTACTATAGTTAGTAACTCTGCCTCGTAGCCCGAGTAGTTACACTGGGCACAATCTAACTTTTTGCTTTTAAATGCAATCAGGTGTCCCCTTTGCATAAGCATGGCTCCAATGACCTAATTACTTGCATCTTTCTCCAAGACAAACGACTCATTCAGATACACTATAATCAATATAGGTGTAACTACTATAGCCGCCTTAACCTTTTCTGTTGGGATTCCCTCCAGCTTAGACTCTTACTTTTTGACCTCAATTGATCTGTCAACTGGACTACGATCTTTGAGTAGTCCTTTTTGTATTGATTGAAAAAGCCAAATATACCCATACAAATCTATTGATTTTTGAGATTTTTTGGTGTTGGCCACTTGAGAATAGCTTCCACTGTCATGCACATTCCCTTTGCGGATATAATGTGACCCAAATAATGAATATTAATCTTAAAGAAATCACATTTGGTTTTCTTTGCAAATAATTTATGTTTTATCAACAATTCTAACACTAGATGCAAATGTTCTAAACATTCTTTTTGAGATTTACCATAGACTAGTATATCATCTAGAAAAACTACTACAAATTTTCCTAAGTATGGACGTAAAATATTTTCCATCAACTTCATAAACATTGCCACTGCATTGGTTAGCCCAAATGGCATAACCTAAAACCCAAAATACCCAAAATAGATCCTAAATGTTGTCTTTGCAACATCTTCTAATCTAATTCTGACCTTATGACAGTTAGATCTCATATCAATTTTGGAAAAATATTTTGAGAGTTTATCAAACAATTCATCCATACGTGGGCATTGGGTACTTGTTCTTAATTGTTATCTGATTAAGAGCCCTATAATCTATGCACACCCACATAGATCCATCCTTCTTCTATACCAAAAGAATAGGTGATGTCCACTGACTAGAACTAGGCCTAATAAAGCCTTTGTTCAAATATTATGTTAACTCTTTTTCCATCTCTTGTGCTTCGGAGTAGCTTAACTATAAGCATGTTTGCTTATAGATTTTGAACTTGGCATAACATCGATGCCATGGTCTACTTTTTGAAATGGAGCAATCCATTTGAAAGTCACCAAGAAATACATCGTGAAACTTCTCTAATTAATTCATTAAAGAATCTATATACTTTTTCTTATGGGTCTATTTTTCCTTGGATTTTTTTTTTTCAATAGAATCGCATGCATGCCAAACAGGTTTCTCAAATAGTGGGTCTCATCCAAAGCCATGTTTTTTGATGTGTTTGTCTATGTAAACATTACTTTCGGTTTCAACTACGGAAACAATTTTATTGCTTACATTTAAAACAACAAAATTTAAAGGAGGGTAACAAGCAATATCTTTGCTATCTAGGCTCTGCAGGCTGCTATGTGTAGTTCCATGGAAGAGATGAGAGGGGTCATGGGGACACTACAGTCACCCTGTAGGGTGATGATCCTACCGCCATGCTCAAAATGTAGTGTGTTGTGCAAAATAACTCCTCACTAGACTAGGGCCCAAGCTGTACAATCACTCCGTGCCTAGGTACACGTCTGCTCTAGCCAAGTGTATGACTTGAAAGTCAAGCAAAGCCTCGTAGTCCTACATGGCTAATGGAACTCTCAAGACTACGTTATTCCATACCGTCTTATCATAACCATTGGCCAAACCAACAATGTACTCATGATTGCTTGTAGTCTTGGTCAACCTTAACTTCTTAAGAAACTATAGTTAGCTCCATCATCTATGAAAATAGTGACTCTATGGCTACCTATGGTGCCATACATGCACACCATGCCATCTGGACCTACGCTAGGTTTCCACATAGTTGGTGTCACTGAACAAGTATGTTGCTCATCATTGTGGCTCACCGTCACCTCTCTGAAATATTCAAAAGTAAGAGGAAGCATTTGCATTGTGTGAAATTACCTAGAGGATTTACCATCTCTCTTAGACTCATGCCACTCGTGCTAGCTTTGAGCTTTGGGCATTTTGCCCCTTGGTGTGCCCTACCTCTTTGCAACTAAAGCAACAATTTTTCTTTCATACTTTAACAAAGCTCCTTTTTTTTAGGGTAATTTGGAGTCTCTCTTAAAAAAAAAAAAAAGGTCGCGGTGTTTTAGTCCAACGACCACCCTCACCACCTTGGTTAGTCTTTTCCCCTTGCCTCTCACTACGGAACCTCTTTCTTTTAAACATTGACCCTTTTTTCTCCTTTTTTCCAGCCCTACCTGCCCCATGTCGTGCACCACGGCATTTGATGTCATCCATACTCTAGCTCTTTCATTAAGAAATACAAAATATCCTTCACCTCCCTTGTTTAGGTCGTGATGGGATGGATTTGTTTTTGGTGTTTGTAGTGTCGTGGTCATGTCTCTTTGACGCCATGGTCATGATGAGCATGGTTTTACTTGTAATTATTTTTGTAACCTAATATATCTACCACTCACTATTGTGAGTACTGCAAAACAAAAAATAAAATAAAAAATTCACACCTCATCTTTAGTTTTCCTTGGTTAAGAATTTTCAAAAGTGTTGTATGGTATCTTTAAAATAGATTTTAGACTAACTTAAATACAAAGCGACTTTTCTTTATAAGTACTTTCTCCCGAGAAATTCAATTTTAATCAAAGATTACATAGCACTTTCTCCAATGCAAAGTACTTTAATCAAAGATGATTTCTTGGCAAAAATATTGTTGGCTGCATTCTTTTCTACCCAACATAAAAAAATAGTCATGACACTACTCAAATAAAAAAGAAAATTCCATGTGAGCATTTTTTTGGGGTTAAAATTTACATAAAATATTCGCATGGCTAATTAACGTGTCATAAAACCTGCATCCTTCCATTGATGGAGTCTTCTTTGCACCCCAAACATCTGAATGTACCAATTCTAGCGCACGCTTACTTACATGCTTGTAGGAGGGAAAGCACCTCTCTTGACTAATTTCTAAGTTGGTAAGCCTTTGTAAAACCCTGGTCTATAACTTTGAATATTGGCAAATCGTATAACAAGCTCTTTAGTCTACATCATTTTCAGCCTTTGTATATTTACAAGTCCAATATATTATACCATAATTCAATATCTACATAAATGAAATACCTTGTGCAAATATGGTAGCATCCATTTTAGGTATACGTGCATTAAGAGTGAAAATCCCCAGAAATGGGTGAGACTTCAATGGCAACCGCTTAGGGCTCCTCTTTCTCTCTCGAGGGTGGCTCCCTATTTAGCCAAGTCTCAATTATGTTATGTTGTGGGGTGGCCATGGTTAGCTTATGTATCTGATGGTTATAGTTAAGATATGTGTCTGAGAAGCTATGGTCAACTTGGGATGTCATGGCTCGATTTGGGCATGGAATCTTTATGTAACTTTTTTGGTTCTGTTAATAAATTATACTCACAATTGGAGTGCTGCAAAAAAAAGAGTGAAAATTCTATCCACTTTCTTACCTTGTGCAAATAATTTTTTTTTGTCTTTGTATTCTTCCACATACAAACCATCAGAGTTAATCTAACTTGCAATCCATGTTCAACCATCTGTCCAATAGTGACCAAGTTCTTTGTGATTGGAGAAATATGAAGTACATCAATGTAGAATTGGATGCACAGTATCTATTGGCTTCCTAAAATCTTCCCAACATTTTTAACACAACTTTGATTCATTGTCATAAAATTAATATCTAACCAGCCCAAATGATTTTCTCATATTAAATTGATCATTTAATGTGGGATAATAAATAGGAACAAGAGTTAGAATATAGATATGTGCTTACGGATCTATCTCAACACGGGGACAATGGTAAAGGGGTCCAAATGAGAGATGGTTTGTCAAAGAGTAATGCTACCTAATGGAGCTTAAAATACCTTAGGGTTAGCTTCATTAAAGACCTCCAAAAATTAGTGTTAAAAAGTCCTTTGACCTTACACAAGCTAGGACTAACCTCGAGGTGGGAATCATACCCAAGCATGAGGTGCTAAGACGCTTATAAAGTGGTTGTGGAAACCTTGCCCAAAGCTTGAGGTGATTTTTATGCTTAAATGACTAAGGTTTTTGAAATGTTAAATTCAAAAATAAGTTCTCAAAAGGCATGAACATCCATGCTTGATTGACTAAGGCTTGAAGTATTCGGTTCAAAACAAATGACTTAAGAAGCATAAAAGACACATACTTGCTTGATTGAATAAGTCCTTGAAGTATTCCATTCAACCAAATGACTTAATAAGCATAAAAGACACATGTTCAAATGATCCTCCACATGTGGCTCTCATGATGAATGCTATTGGTTAGGTTTTAAAGGGGGTCATACATTAAAATAAATAATTAAGTTATTTCCCTCAAAAGAGGACACATGTCCAAAGGAAATAATAAAATAATGAGAGAGAGAGAGAGAGAGAGAGAGAGAGAGAGAGAGAGAGAGAGAGAGAGGTGTGGACCAAGCATGAGAGGGGGGGTATACTCTCCCACACACACACACACACACACACACATTCTCTCATTGTGTGGAGTTTAAAATGCAAGAGCTCCATCTCCTTCTCCAAGTTTGTTGAGAAGTGGAGAACCTACACCAACAGTCTTGGCTATGGAATGCAAATCCAACCAAGAGCTATGCTTCAATGCTTAAGCTTGCCATCTTTCATCTTCATTACTATGCTATTATGCTATGCTAAGCAAGAAGAGTGATGATAAGTGAGGAGCTATTTCTTTCTCCTATGGAATGTTTCTTCTTCCTCTTCCCTACCCTCATTCCCCGCTAGCTCTCTTCACCTTCGAAGGTGTTTGAGGCCTTGGGACTGAGGCTTGGGATAGTCAATGCTTTTTGCAAAGTTTATGTTAATCTCGTGATGCATGAAGCTTTCATAGCATCACCAAGATCACAAGGAACACAAACATTGTATTGTAACAAAGTAATCTATAATACAAACGCCTTTTGGAGGGGGAACCGGCTCAAAGTAAATCCGATCCTCATCTATTGTCATGTTCTCTAATACTCTCTCTCTCTTGCAAAAGTATTGTTCATGCCAAGTTAATTAAGTACTATGTTTATGTTGCTACCATCAATTAAGTTCATTCTCCAAGTTCTCAAAGTAATCTCACAAAAATGCTCACTCTAATTCTCTTAATTTCACTATTCTCAAAGTTCATAGGCCATTTGTAATACATTATTATCAGAGCATTTGGTTTCTCTTTTCTTGCTTAAGAAGAGAGGTCATTAAGTAGACTATTAATGATTGATAGTGATAATTATATTAGGATAAGTGGAACTGGGATCTTTTATCGATTTTTTTGAGCCCACTATGTGGGATATGGTGCACACCTCGGGAGCTTTGGTCTTAATAATGGAGTCTTCTTAGATTTGCCTACCGCTTTACCATTATTGAGCCATAAGAAGTATGAAAGGAGCTATCCCTCGGCAACTTTGCTATGTTAGACCCACTCCACTACTCTCTATAATTAACCAATTCGAGCCGTGGGTGTAGATACTTAAGTGCCTATTTTCAAAGGCTAAGAGGAGTAGCAACTTAGGGTTTGAATTGCCAAAGCATACACTAAGTAAACACATAAGTTTAATTAACATGGTTGAAAATAATTAAGAGAGTAGAATGAACATTGATAACTTTGATTTTGGACATGAAGGTGCTAATGATGATGCCCCCATGTTTGTTAATTATCTTGTTACTAGGTTGCAACAAGCTATTGGCAACCCCGCTTTGCAAGCCGAAGTTACTCAACAACTTTGTGCTTATGGGATTTCCTTTCCTCTCCAAGAGGAGAGAGAGCTTAGGAGGCCTCTTGATGAGACCCCTCCCAAAAGAAGACTCTCTCCCATACGAGAGGAGGAATCCAAAGATCAAGAAAGTAATGAATCCCTAAGTTCCTCCGAAGATGTGGCTCCACGAAGAAGGCGGACTAAATGATTGCCAATTTCTCCTAAGAGGAAACGGTTAACCCATAGTCCTTCTCCTTGTTACTCCAAAAGGGAAGAGAGGAAACAAAGGAAGAAAAGGGCAAGAAAGAGGTCACCCTCTTCTCCTTCTTCTTCACCTTCCTCCTCTATTGATGAGAGCTATGGCTATTCTCCTAGAGAATACAAGAGGGGAGGACATCGCAAATCTTACCCTGCATGGCGAAGCTAAAGAAGTTCAAAGAGGGAGGAAAGAGTATCTCTTTTCTCACCTATGATGGCACCTTTGGTGCTACTCACAAAGTATTGGCCTTCATCCAACATTTTGATGCGGCCTTTGGAGACGAGGGCTTCACGGAGTCCTCCAAGCTATGCCATGTAGCTATGCACTTCCAAAAATCAGCTCGTCAATGGTGGGCTAGCCTTCGTGGCAATGGTGAAGCCCCAAAGACATGGAAAACTCTACGAGTTTCCATCATGAAGCAATTACTTGCAAGCGATGCAAAGGACAAAGTGCTCACCAAATGGCGGAGTTTGAAGCTTCTCTCTCATGAGTCTATCCACAAATATGTGGACAAGTTTTGGGATTTACATCTCAAGGCTACTTTCTTTCAAAAGATAGACTTCATCAAGCAAAAGCAACAATTTCTTGCGGGATTACGTGAAGAAATGGCTGAGTATGTTAACTCCCAACAACATGGTTCTATCACTGAAGTAATCCACGGAGTTTACAAATGTAAAAACAAACTCTCTCATAAAGAGCTTGAAGCTTTTCGCAAGGACCATAATTGTTTTAAGTGTGGGGAGCAAGGACATGGCTATCGTTCTTGTCCCAAGAAAAATGCTCGCAAGGAGACTCCTAGGGCTTCCACCATCAAAGCTCCAAAAGAGGATGCTCATTGCAAAGGATCATCTCTCTCCTATGCTTGGAGAAAGGTAAGAGAGCATGATGCCTTCATCTTGTTTGACCCTAGCTCTACTCACAACTTCAGATCAACGGAGTTGGCCACCAAGTTGGGCATTCAAGATTTTGAGATGGGAGATATTGTAACAACTGACACAACTTTCAAGGGACAGCAAGCCTCCGTTACTCCATTGATTGGGAAGTTGAGGCTTCATGTCCAAAGCTATGTCGACAAAGAAGACTTTTTCATCTCTCCTCTCCAACATGAGGATGCTATCCTAGGGGCCCCATGGTTACTTGGTGAGCCAAAGGTCCTCTTCTGGATCTTTGAGCGCACACATAACCACTTGGCATGATCCACACCTTTGCCCAAGACTAAAATCAAATGGCCACGATTAAAAAGCTTACGTAAATAAAGCTACAGTAAAAAGCTCCACGTAAAAAAGCTTCACGTAAGTAAAGTCGTTGCACGCACATCAATTCCAACACTTCGCAGCCATAAGGTCCGCAACAGTATCCGCAGCATCATTGCAGCAGGTTCGCAGGTCCGCACCAACAACCAGGTCCGCAGCAACAACTAGGCTTAATTCTTGACCATTATTCGTGAAAGAAGACCAACCACATATGAGATCAATTGTACCTTGGGAGCATGTATTATAGACGAATCACATGTTCATGACTACATCAACGACTCCACTACAATAATTTGCACTCATAGATCAGACGTCCAACACTACAACAACCTTGCCTTGAGTAAGTTGTGCAATCAAACTGACATTACAAAAGTTGACCTGAAGACAAACGCGGGTAATATAAATGTGCTTCAACAATGGCTCCTAGACCCTAAGTTCAATGAGTTGGACTCGATCGCAATTGGGGCTCGTTGCATGATCACTGAAAACATCAACTTAACAATCGGTGCAGCAAATGGTGCAACATGTACTGTTGATGCCATAACGCATAATAACGAAGATCATCTTGCATGTATTGTTGTTCTGATTCATTGTACCGGTAAAAAGATGGCACTTCGTCGAACAAAGCATAAACGAACTGCAGTCAATGGCACATGGTTTCACAAATCCACATTCCCCTTGACACTTGCGTACGCCATGATTGGACACAAGGCACAGGGTGCAACAATTCCTACCAAAGTTCTTCTTATCTTCAGAGATGCATTTGCACTGGGGCTTGCATACGTCATGTTATCGCGAATCACAGATCGTCGAAATTTCCGAATTCTCAATCTACCGACTCCTGATATATTTCGCCCTGTTCCACTTCATATTATACACGGAACTCATTAGGAAATTTTTGGTGGCTGCCTAATCATGTACTCTAAGAGTTCGTAAAATTTTCATATGACTTTGTTTTTCAGCATTTGTGCAACAAATAATCTACAAATATATAACTGATGTCTCAAAAGTTCTTCCATGTTGATCTTTCGAAACTGTCATTAACTTGCACTCCACTCTTTGTAGCATTATCTTGCGCTCTACTTTTGTCTCAATTCTTATGAACACTTTCTCAACGGTTCTGCACAATTCTACTATTGGTTTTTCCAGTATGAACTCTAACCATGTCACCATTGCAGGCAACATAGATAACGAAGAGAATAAAATGAGCAATTCAAAGGTATACTGCTCTATAAAACATATCACATTATGTTCCTCCAATGCACACAAAATACTGATCGCTTTTGTTTAACCTTGCAGAGACTTGTTGCCCTTTTCAAGCAAAACATTGCCTCAAATAAAAAACCCCAAACCGAACCACGTCAATATCCAATAGAGAGGCAAATGCACTTGCTTAACCTGGCAGGTTGTCACCCGGACACTTACATCTAGGGTTTTGCAAACTATGTTGAATTGCGATTGTTAATAGACAAATCCGTAAAGCAGCTCGAACAAAACAAGAGTATGGGTATCAAAAGAGCAACAGGTTAGCTCTACACATATGAAATTTTATCTTCTCCTTCTTCTCATTGCTTTGCTGTCTACAATAAATAGTAAAAGAACATGCTTTTTTAAATGGGAAAAAAATTTGTTTGTCCCTTCTAATACTCTTTTTTTCTAGGTCTAATGAAAGAGATCATTTGCAAACTATCTATAGAGATTGACGTGCCCGAGGATCTCATGACAGTCGAGGACGGTAATCGTTTGCTTCAATTCAAGACACCAATAAAGCCCTACATTCTTGAGATGTTGCACTATGGCTACGATGTCGCGCTTGAGGACCTCTTAGATACAACAAACAATGATGCAAGTGAGATCTTCGCAAGCTTCAAGAGATAGTGCAATGACGAGCCACCATCAATTACAGAGCAAAAGCTGATGTGGCAACACAACAAGGAATTTTACAAAGCACGCTTTGGAAATGACTATCCGTACGCTTTCATCAATATCGACAACCCATCCACAGGTGACACCACCATGAAAAAAATTCAAGAAATACCCCGTTCGATTATATAGTCTATTATTCTCAAGTTCCAACATGCAATCTTGCAGTAACCCTGTTTCTTTCTTTCCTGCTTTTGCTGTGCAGAACAGGACAACAAGACTCAAGTTCTGCTTCTTGAGCACGACAATCAACCGAGCAAAAAACAACCGACATTGAATACACTGTCTACTCCATCACATGCCGCCAAAACGGAGGAAAGTACATAGGTGTCACAAACAATTTTGAAAGACGAAAGGCAGAGCACACTCGACAACCACCTTCAAAAATGCGATCCAACGTTATTCGCTACCAGCCATTTGAAAAAACTTTATTTTTGACATACTTTCCGTCTCCAAAAATTTACATGTAGCACGTATACTAGAAAAAACATTCATCGGTACACATAGTAGTACAAGTTCATTTGGATATAATATTCTTCGAGCTCATCCCCCTCACTGCAAGAAATACATGTTCTTGAAACAAAACAGAAAGATCTAAATTATCCTTGACACTGTCGTGCACGTCTCAATGAAATCTGATTTCCTGTCTGCTAAGACAACATCCTTTTTCTCTCTTTTTCCTCAATTATTATGCACAAAAACCATTCGTAAAATTCCTATCAAGTATTCTTGTTCATTCGTTATTAAAAAAGTGATATCAATCTCTATTGTTTCACATTTAAATCAATTTTGGATCCTCTCGTTAAAAAAAAAAAAAACCAAACACCGATTTCTCTCTCTTCCCTCAATTATTGTTCCCATAAGGCATTCGCAAATTTCACAACAAATACATTGGTTTTTTCATCACAAAAAAAAACGTAGCATTTCTCAAATGTCTATACGCTTTTCACACAGTGTTGCTTCTTCCTTCAGATGTTAAATGTCAATTTCCATATGTGCTATTGTATTCTTTAGATGTTATATAGCGAGGCCACCAAGCAAGAGAATACATTTGTTGTTGAAGGGATCTGTCAATGTACCGCTTGTTACATATGGACAAGCTGATCGATTTGTTCATTGACTAGCATGTTTCTTTGTGTGTACTATGTAATGTACATCTCCAAGTCCTCGTTGATTTGGATCAGATCCCTTGCCTGACACTCTACGAAGTAAGAGCCCGTTGTATTATCAGCTGATAGAAGATCTGTCTCTCTTCGGAAGCATACATGACGTAGCAAGATATTATAGAAGAAGGCTTCTGTGTGGTGTCCTGGATGGTATTCTGTGAACCTGACCAATCTTTTCTGATGTTTAATGGCATTTTCATAGTTGTCCAGCAAAGGTGTAGATTGTGCACTTTGCCGACGTTTTTCGACAATGTGGTTTTTGTGGTACTCAAAGAATGTCAAGGTTTCAAGGGTGGTTGGTCTAGCACAATACAAATCAACAGGGTGCATCACAACATTGTGTGATTTGGACATGATATGTTGTCTGAGTTCTGAAGGCGATGAATCTATGTAGAATACAACGTCGCTTTTTGTTATGATTGGAATCTGTAAGCAGTTTAAAGCAGCTTCTGTGGCAGAAATTGGCTTAGTCAAAAGAGCAGCAGCTATCAGTTGCAGTTTAATCTTGTCTAAACCCAATTTTGTGGCTGCTTCTGCAGATATGTTCAATGGTCCAATATCCTCGGTCTTCATTGTGTACTTGAGTAGATAATACAACAAAGATGAATTTGTGACACGTTGTATCTTCATATGAGCGCCCCAAAGTAGAAGAACAGTCGAATGGTACGGAACTACATTTCGATCATCATGAGTTGGTTGATAGTACATCCACTTCAAGGAGTGGGAATCTAGAGATGGACAAGGATTTGGTTGAATGTCGTATGGAAATCCGTACTTGCATTTGCCATTGTGACTGTGGACGTGACATGCATCACGACATACATGTATTTGTTTCTTAAGGACGAGTTCACGCAGTGTGCTTGCATGCATTTCATCAGCAAGTGAAATAGGAATATGAGCAGAAATCTCTGATGCTGTTTTCTCGATGTCGTTCTCATGCACCCATAGGATGACATGGGCATGAAGGGATCCTTTGTTTTGGATCTCATATCGTATAAGGTGGTGATGAATTCGGCCCAGGACCTGGCTTCCTTGTAAGATATAGCGATTCATGAACTGTTTTAATCGATTGTGGAAGAGCAATGCACATTCAACTGGACAATCTTTCCAAGAGAACTCAGCGTTGAATGCCCGAGCTATCCTCTCGATTGTATGGATCTCATTCCATTTTGTGGCAGTCACTTCATCAGCTGTGAAAGTAATGAATATGTTTGGCAAACCCCATGCATCAACCATGGTGATCAAATCCTTTAATGAACGTCTATGCCAGGATGGGTTGCCAGCAATTGTCGCTGGGAGGTTGAAGCGAAATATGTTCCTTATGGCTTCCTCGTCGTTTGCATTCTTGTGTGCTCTTTTGTACTTGTCGATATCTCTCTGTAGAATGGTGGTTGTTGTACTGTTCGCGATCAAAATTGCCTGTTTCAGCTGTAGGTCATGAGGGCAACAACTTCCCGGGAGGTCACCCATCCTAGTACTGTTCCCGCGCATATGCGCTTAACTGTGACGTTCCACAAATTGGTCTAGCCATCCAGACCCCAAAACCTTAAGGTGTTAGGGACCTCCGTTCTAACCAATTTATGCAAGCCTCATAGATAGACACCACTTTGTCACCACAAGTTGGGCTTACCCCAACAATCGCCCCCTTAAGCCAAACTTGGGACTTTCCCGTCCCCTTGAGTACCAACGTGTTCCGCCTTTTTCTAGGCTCAGAGGTTGAGAGCTTCAATGTGGCCGAGAGCTAGCTCAGAGGTTGAAGTCAACATCAACATGTCCTGTTCCACGGACTCAGAGGTTGGACTTTGAACCATGGCTCTGATACCAGTTGTAGGTCATGAGGGCAACAACTTCCCGGGAGGTCACCCATCCCAGTACTGTTCCCGCGCATATGCGCTTAACTGTGACGTTCCACAAATTGGTCTAGCCATCCAGACCCCAAAACCTTAAGGTGTTAGGGACCTCCGGTCTAACCAATTTATGCAAGCCTCATAGATAGACACCACTTTGTCACCACAAGTTGGGCTTACCCCAACATCAGCTGGTACATTAGCAGGAGATATGGCTTGTACAATGTATAAAAAGAGAATAGGGTGTGGATTCTCATTCGAATGTAGTCACTGAATTGAATCTGTCCATCGTACTGGCCATGTCCATAAGGGAAGAAGAATGGAAAAAGAGCTGACTCTATTGTGATGTCTTTGAAATCTTATATCCGGCTTGGCAAGCCATTGTACATGAAGGAAGCAACACGATTGAGAAGCATATCTCCGTTGCGGAGCTGTATAGAACCAAACTCATGCGTGTCATATGTGGTATATGCGTGTCGTCTTGATGGCTCAGCCAATGTTTCTGAAATCGAGAAGCTATTTTCATTATGAGCTTGCTCCATCAAGTCGAAGGGTTGTACCTCTGAATGACGAAGGATCATTTCTCCTAGAACCTCTTCAGATAGTATGCACAACCCTATTATTTTGTGTGGTCGTTCGGCCATGCACTTATATCTCTGCAATATGGGATTGTTCTTGATATTGAAAGCCAGGACATCTGAAATGGTTGAGGTAGATAGCTCATTACTTGTAGACTAGCAGCACTTGACCAAGATATTAGTGGGTTATCTAGCAATGACCTCCGCTCTAGTGAACCTCGTGCTATTGCATGTGTAGTTTTTGTCACACTGATCGATACATCTATAATGCTAATCAATTGTGTGTGTATTTGTCGAGCAGAGAGAATACGCTCTATGTAGTCAGGTGTATGAATAGCAATATATCTTTGATGGGAATTAGTTGTCTTACAAGAAGTACACGTCGTCCATGAGTATTTGACTTTTGCATGTTCCAAAGCACTCAACAACAATACTGAAGTGAGTGGTTCAGGATTGTCTATGTCATTTGTCTCACGGCCTCGTTTGTCATTGTACGTGAGGTTTGTCACCGCGCAAGAAGGACACAGTCCTAGATTGTGAGCGAGGATGTCACATTGCATGATCCAATCTTTATATAATGGAGTAATTTCAAACCATGACCTAGCATATGGATGGTGATTTGCTTTCAAATTGGCTGCGGTTCGTTTTCGGGCATCGTGACGCTTGGACTGTAACCTTGCAAGCCTTGAGAACTTCATATTGATACCTACTATGGGAGAAATGAGGAAAAATATAATATGGCATCAATTGCTCAAGTGAAAAGTTAAGATGAAAAAAGTGGATTTACAATTGCAATATACTACATGTGTTTAATAATCAAAGAGTTGTATGTGTAATTAATATATATAGATGTTGGTCGACATCGATTGTGTAGTTATGAAATCAGTATGTAAGTAAGCAAAGCGAAGTTCTAAAACAAGCAAGTAGATAAAGCATCAAGGAATTGCAATTTGAAATGAAGTGCTGCACTGACCTGAAATGTGGTAGAGATGTTTTCAGATTGTCCAAGCTACACACCGATCTTTGGCTCAAGCTACAGGAAAGGAATGTGAATAGTTAAACATTTCATCTTGCAGTGAAGTGCCATAAATTGAAGATGCTAAGTATAAAGTGCACGGCATGCAGAAGTGCCATACAAAAGTATGGTGGAGAGTTGGCACTGTGGTCTCTCCAAAAGTTATAAGAAACGGAAGCCGTACCCTGCCCCGTAGCGTTTATGTGTTGCGCCAAACAAACGCATAGTCATGGGGAGTTGGATGGAGATAACGAACCTTGCAGTGTAGTCCAGCTAGAGTTATGCTTGTGCAATCCAAATGTCCAGTATCGTGAGTATATGTTCTCCCTGCAGGACACAAACATGCAAGGAAAAACAAGACAGTGTCAACGTTCGGCTTATCGGCATGTTGGAATCGCCCTTTTTTTCCACGGGCCAGACCCACCTATGTCCACCTTACCTTTTGGATGCTTTGAGTGAATGTTTAGATCACCATCTATGTTCTTCCTCTATGTGACGATCTCTTTGTCTTTCATACCTTCTCTCATACGATCGTCTACCTGGATCTTCATCAATGTGTCAATTATGTCTATTGCAATCTCATCATGATTTCTTTTGCAAGTTTTTTTCCATCATGTGAATTGTGGCATTATCTTTTGCTATCATGTCTACCATCACCACCACTGCTTTTGTGTTGTTTTTTTTCTTTCAACTTAGCCTCATGCTCAAGCTCCTTTTTTAATTCTTTATCTTTTTCTTCTAGTATCAATGACAAAAAGCTGGAGAAGGCGACAGTCTAAATTTTATCTTTCTTTTAGTGGGAAGAACAACAAACGTTTCCTACTTCTCAATGTTTTGGGCGAGGTCGATGATGAACTCTTCTAACACTTGAGAACATCCAATGCTGGCTTTCAACTCTGTGTAGACCTTTGAAATGAAGGACAATACTCTAAAGCTTTCAACAACGCATCAGATAAACTTATTATCATGCAATTACCTTCAGCGTTGGATCAGCACTCTGACTAGACGAGATTTTTATCGCTGATTAATTACGAACCTGCTGGGAATTTTTGAATTGCTGTGAACTTGCGAAACTGCTCCACTGCTGCTGCAGACTTGGTTGTTGGTGCGGACGTGGAGGAGGGTTTGCAAAGGCATGATCTTGTCTTGCGATGCAATGACCTACACGTGCAGCTTGAAGGCATTTGATATCAGGCAAGATGTTGGTGTGGGCAAAAGACAAAAAACATCATTCAGCATATGCAAAGATAAGGGATGCAATGATCTACGCATGCAGCTTAAAGGTATTCGACATCATGCAAGATGTTGGTATGGGCAAAAGAGTTCATGATGATTTTATAAGTCAGGAGCTGTTGACAAAAAAAGTTGTGCTTGGCGTTGCCTTGGTTGACATGTATGCCAAATGTGGTGTACTTCATAAAGCACAAAAAGTGCTTGATAAGCTTCCATCTCGTCTCTTGCAATGCTTTGATCGCGGGATATGCCCAACAGTGGTAGGGCAGGAAGCTCTGGGCTGTTTTCAGCAGATGCAAAGAGAAGGCAACTCTTTAAATACATTCACCTTACGCTTCTATCTCAAAGGCATGTGGCATTGAGCTCTTGATGCAATGACCTACACGTGCAGCTTGAAGGCATCTAGCATGATGCAAGATGTTGGTATGGGCAAAAGAGTTCATAGAGATATTGTTAGTCAGGGGCTGTTGATAAAAAATGTCGTGCTTGGCACTGCCTTGGTTTACATGTATGCCAAATGTGGTGCTAGGGAGCTGTGGGCTTTTTTCAACAGATGCGTAGAGCTTCAGATACGCATTGATGCTTCAGATGCAATCACCTATGCGTTGGTTGACATGTATTGAGCTTCAGATGCAATCACCTATGCATACATTTTAAGCCTTGTTAAACATGGCTTCTCTCACAATCTTAGCACATTGCATATCAGCATCTTCTCTCAAGCAGTATTTTTAAGGAGACATTGAAGAATCTATGGAGCATGAAGATGAAGAGGACCTTGCGGACACTCCTTCCTTGCGTTGGGTCTTGGCCAAGCTGATTCTTTGGGTCTCTGTGACTCTTCTCGACGCTGCTTCTGACCTTGGTAGGCTGGTGGCCTCCTGTTGCATTGGTTGATGAGCTCAAGAAGGGAGCCACTATTTGCATCTTTACTATCGATGATGCACATTACTGGCCATCCAATTTGAAGCAGTTCCCTTGCAAGATCATCACCCTCTTGAAATTTCTCCCCGAGCTGCATGTCTCCTGATGAGGTGATGGATAAGAACAAGGAGGAAGTCCACTTATCACGCACAGATGCATGCCTTCTTATAGGTCGATGAGCGCAAGAAGGCAGCCATTATTTCATTATGATGGAAAATTTAACCCGTCAATTGACTATACTTGTTCAATACCATAGAGAGTACCATTCATCAGAAAAGAACTAGAGGAGAATCTGGCACAGCTGCGAAATGGCGAAACATCTCCTTCGAGCTCATTTTGGGAAAGATCAAGGAAATTAAGCCCATTAAGTTCACAAAGCTCATCTAGAATTCTACTTGATAAGTGGCCAAAAAAATCTAGATAAGCCACTTGAAAGACACCAATAGCCATGAATTTGATTGCTGTCAAATCCAAGTAGAAAAGGCCGGAAAGGTTTCCCAAACTCTTGGGAATGATACCATCAAAATAGTTGCTGTTGAAATCTACAGATTGTGCTTGATTCCATAAGAAGCTGTCTATGAATAAGCTGGAGATGCCTCCTGTTAGGTTATTATTGTTGACGTAGAAGCCCACGATGGACACCATCCTCGCATACTCAGAAGGGATTTCCCCTGTCAGATGGTTATGGCTTAAATCCAAGTGTGATAATTCTGAAAGAAATCCCAAAGCAATAGGCAGATGTCCAGAGAGCTCACTGTGGGAAACATTGAGCTTCACCAGGCTGCGTGTTTTACCGAGCTCTGCAGGGATTTGGCCGGTGAGCTTGTTGTGGCCCAAGTTCAGGCCTTGCAACCTGCCCAATTCTCCCAAACACGGAGGGATACTGCCAACCAAACGATTCTGCGAGAGGTCTATAGTAAGATTATGGAGGGCAGAAGCTCCCCCAAAATGCTGCTACTCAGCATGTTACCTGGAAGCAACACATAGACCAAAACAGAGCATTTTTTGATTTAAGGAGGTATGCTGCCATTAAGCTTTTTGTAAGAGAGATCCAATACTCCAAAGTGCTAGGTGAACATGGAGTCTGGTATGTTGAATTCTGTAGTAAAAGAGCATATATTGTCTGGAATTGTTCCAACGAGTTGATCATGCGATAGAACAACGCAATCTAGTCCTTGCCGACAGAGATTGGCAATTTTCAGGCATTGACAAAAATGGATTTCACTCACAATCTCCTATCCGGCCCTATTCCTGACTCCATTGGCCGCCTCCGAAAATTAACCACTCTCATCATGCCCTACAATCTTTCCAATGGGTCTCTTTTGGTTTCGATGAGGAACTGCAAAAGTCTGCAAATTGTGGATCTCTCTTTAAATCATCTTCGAGGTCTGCTTTTGGATGAGCTGGCGAACCTTCAGCTTGTCAGTTCCCTATCTTTGGAGAATAACCATTTCAATGGGACATTACCATCTTGGTTGGGCAGCTGGACAAGGGTAACTTCTCTCTTGTTGGCAACCAATAAGTTCTTAGGGAGCATACCAAAAGGGTTGGGTGACTATTCTTCACTCATCACTTTAAGCTTGGATGGTAATAAACTCTCATGCTCTATACCTGGTGAGCTCTGCAAGCACCCCACCTCTCACAACCATTCTTGAATAGGGACTTTTTTCAAGGTGATGTATGTGTAGCAAGAAGGGTAGTAGACAGAGGCGATTGTCATGTTGTTCCCGTCTATGGATGAGAAGCCCACCACCTTGGAAGACAAGGGACCGGTGTGGAAGCATACATGATGATGTCCCCTTGCTCCATCACCACTGCGAATTTTCCATAGGAGACCTTGTTGAAGGAAACGCTACGTTCTCTTGAAGGCTGTATTTGTTCTCTAGCCAAAAGCCAACCAATCACACTGCTGGTCCCACAGTACAAGGAGGTCACCTTCTACCACCTTAACACACATACATAAAAAAATTAAACACAAGGAGAGTTCTAGTCAAGGACTCGAGGGAAAGGCCTCATTAATCTTCGCAGTGCTTTGGCCGTATATCAAATCCCCTTGAAGGCATATGGCACTGCCTTGGTTGACATGTATGTCTGAAATGTCGTCTTTTGAAATGCATTGATTGCGAGATATGCCCAACAAGGACTGAGCCACAAAGATCTGGCTCATTGGTTTTAGGATGCAAAGTGAGGGCACTTCTCACACTACGTAGGAGTCCAATATGTCTATGATGTAGAAAATAAAGTTAGATCCGCTTCTCTTTAAGTTTAATCTATATCCTGCATCTTTTCCATTTGTCTTAACGTGTATTTTGTGTCTGACCAGGGAGGACATATATTCACAACAGTGGACGTTTCAATTGCACAAGCACGACTTCAACTCGACAACACTACAAGGTTCATTATCTGTATCCAGATTCCCATGACTATGCGTTTTCTTGGCGCAACACATAAACGCTACGAGGCAGGGCACGGCTTCTGTTTCTTATAATTTTTGGAGAGACCACAGTGCCAACTCTCCACCATACTTTTGTATGGCACCTCTGCATGACGTGCACTATATACTTTGCAGTTTCAGTCTGTGACTTTTCATTGCAAGACGATATGTTTAACTATTTACATTGCTTTTTTGTAGCTCGACTCAAACATTGTCCGACGGCTGGCACAATTGGATGACATTCGTACAGGATTATCAGGTCGGTAGTGTAGTTCATTTTTTATAGTCTGTTAATTGACTATGCTTGATTGAGAATAAGATGGGTGTCTCAAAGATGGTTCTACAATTTAGAGACTAAATGGTCAATATTACTAGGTTGAATGGTACAATCTACAAATAACTACCAAAGTAGGTTAAGTTGCAACCCTTTTGCTCGATTCAATTACCCTCTTTAGTAGCTCTTTGTCATATGGGACACAACTTGCTTCTTTCCAATGCTCATCAAGTCCCAAGTTAAGCTATGATTGGTGTCTATCAATAGGTTCTACTCATTTTCTCGTGTCACCACAACAAAACCCAAAGCGAAAACAATGACAACCAACTAACCAAGTAATCAGCTTCGTTCCAAGATCTGTCAAATTATGTACGGCAAAGGCCCACCAAGCAAGACTAGTTTGATCGCATGGCTGCCAACATGAAGTTCCCTGAGAGGATAATCTACTCCACCTACAAGGGAAAGAACATGTATATAGATGCTAATGAGTCTGGTCATACTATACCACTTGTAAATCCTCTTGCCCTTGATAAATCAAGAAGAGCTCAGTTTCTGCGTACATGATTTTTGTCAAAGAGTCCCTAAAAGGTCCTAATGTTTCATCAAAGCTGAATGGTAGGAATCAAGAAGAGTTAGAATTGTCTAACTTTCTAAAACGATTCCAAGATGTCTTCATTGATGATATCCCTATGGACTTATCTCCAAAACGAGGGGATGATGACCATCGAATGGAGCTCCTATCAGGAAGATCACCGCCTAACAAACCTCCTTATTGAGTCTCCCAAGCTCAACAAGAGGAGATCATGAGGCAAGTACAAGAATTGGTAGACAAAGGGATGGTGAGGCCTAGCTCCTCTCCCTTTTGTTCTCCAGTCCTTTTAGTGCAAAAGAAAGATAGAACATACCGCATGTGTGTGGACTATCGTGCACTAAACCATATCACTATCAAAAACAGATTTCCCATACCTCGGGTAGAAGATTTGTTTGATAAACTACAAGGCTCTACCTACTTTAGTAGGATTGACCTTAAAAGTGGCTATCATCAAATAAGGATAGTGGAGGAAGATATCCTAAAGACCGCGTTTCGGTGGTCATGCCTTTTGGCTTGACCAATGCACATGCCACATTCAATCGTTTGATGGAGAAAATATTTAGACCCCACCGCAAGTTCACTGGAGTGTTTTTTGACGATATCATCATCTACTCCAAGTCCTTGGAGGAACACAAGCAACATCTCCAAGTGATTTTTCAAGCATTGAGGGAGAACAAGCTTTTTCTCAACCAAAAGAAAAGCGATTTTTTCCTTCAAGAGATTCAATACTTAGGTCATATTATCTCTCAAGATGGTATCCGTATGGATCCATCGAAGTTAGAGGTAATAAAAGCATGACCTAATCCAAGGAATCTACATGAGCTAAGAAGCTTTATTGGTATGTGTGCATACTATAGATGCTTCATAGCAAAATTTTCTCAAATAGCAGGACCATTACATGACTTAACAAAGAAGAACATTAAGTATTTATGGAATGCTAAGGAGAAAAAATCTTTTGACAAGCTCAAAGAGAAGCTTACCTCTCAACCAGTCATCATGCTTCCCGATCTCTCAAAACCATTTGAGGTCCAATGTGATGCTTGTGGTGATTGCCTTGGAGCAGTCTTGCTTCAAGAAGGGCATGCCATAGCATATAAGAGCCGAAGGCTCAATACGGATGAACAGGTCTTGGGCATTTATGAGAAAGAGCTTTTAGTTGTTCTACATGTCCTAGACACATTGAAACACTATCTATTAGGGACTCCATTCATTTTACGAACTGACCATCAAAGTCTCAAGTACTTCATGATGCAAACAAATCTTTCCGATAAACAAATGAGGTAGGAAATTTTTTTTTCGCACTTTAATTTCCACATTGCTCACATTGCTGGTAAGCACAATCAAGTGGCCGATGCACTTTCACAACGACCAAAAGTTAATGCTGTGTCTATAGCAACTCACAATGATCTATCTTCTATGATAGATGAGTATGCTACTGACCCTGACTTTAAAGACATAATGTCAGCCCTTGCTTTAGGGAAGAAAGAGGAACCATTCACCTTGCAAGATGGTTATCTTGTCCATGGCAATAGGCTATGTGTTACCCACTCCCTTCGTGAGAAATTCATGTATGAATCCCATACTCCTCCCTATGCGGGGCATAGAGGCATTCAACCTACTCTTCGAGGAGTAGAGACGTACTTTTATTGGCCTACCATGAAAGTGGACATACAAGAGTACGTTTCAAAATGTGTGGTATGCCAAAAGACCAAGTATGATAGAGGGAAGCAACCTGGATTACTCCAGCCATTGCCAATCCCTAATTCACCATGGGAGAGTATATCCATGGATTTTATCTTTGGATTACCCAAGTCTATCCATGGGAATACGGGAATATGGACAATAGTCGATAGGTTTCGCAAGCAAGCACACTTTATCCCTGTCAAGAAGACTATTAAGGCCCACCAAATGGCAACTCTCTTCATATCCCAGTTTTTCAAACACCATGGATTGCCAACATCCATCGTGTTAGATAGAGATCCTAGAATGACCAGTAATTTTTTGAAAGGTCTCTTTGAAAATCTAGGTACAAGATTGAATTTCTCTTCGGCCTATCACCCACAAACAAAAAGGCCAAAGTGAGATAGCCAATCTTACGATTCTTGATCTACTAAAGACCAATGCTACAGAAGTAGATCAACGCTCACAATGAGAAAAGTACGCACCTCTTGTAGAGTATGCGTATAATAATATTATCCATACTTCTATGGGAAAAGCACCTTTTGAAATCATAGAAAGAAGACATAAAAGCCCCTTGCTACTTAAAGTACATGGGAAGATCTTTGCTATGGATGAGTATAGCCGTGACCTGCAAGCATCTTTTTAAAAGATTAAGGAGGCTATATCCATCTCTCAACTAAGGCAAAAAGTTGTTGCTGACAAGCACAGAAGGGCCTTAACATTCAAAGAAAATGATTGGGTCTTACTTGAGTTTCCTAAGGCTCGATTGGGGCAAACGATGAGCAAAAATCCTACAGGCCATCAAAAGTATTATGCTAAACTAGCAAAAAGATACTATGGTCCTTTCCAAATTTTGAAGCCAATCAATGAGATGGCTTATCAACTCAAGTTACCTAACCATTGGCTCATACACAATGCTTTTCATGTGAGCCCACTTAAGCCCTACAAAGGAGAGCCTCCAAATGAACCAATTATTGAAGACCCTTCCGAAGTTAAAGACCAAGAAGAGGTGCTACAGCCCGAAGCTATCCTTCGGCATGAAGACAAGGTACTAAGACATGGTAAGATTATCCAACGGTATCTTATTAAGTTCAAAAATTATCCTTTTGAAGATGCTAGATGGATGCAAGGAATCTAGCTTAAGGATAGTATGAACCTTGTCAACGCCTACAATGCTACATTAGAGTAAGCAAATGTACATGTTTCTTTTAAGTGATCAATGTTAAGGTCTTATAAGACTAATTCTCTCTTTATTGTGCACAAATTTAATTAGTATGCATTCTAAGAATCATGTTTATGATGACAACGTCTCTCAAACACCATGTAGAATTTGTCACTCTACTTGGGAGGTTGAAATGGACTAAAGAGCAGACATGCTTGTGGCAGCTATGTCTCCCAAGCACCAAATGGATTAGTCATCCATCTTGGAATGATGTCGTAGGGTAAAAAGGGGTCCTCTACCCGCTACGACAAATTGACTAATGACTATGGATTTATCTCTTTTACCTCATTGTCGAGGACGACTATGATTTCAAGAGAGAGGTAATGTCATAAAATCTAATATCTAACCAACCCAAATGATTTTCTCATATTAAACTGATCATTTAATGTGGGATAAAAAATGGGAACAAGGGTTAGAATATAGACATGTGCTTACGGATCTATCTCAACACAGGGCCAATGGTAAAGGGGTCCAAATGAGAGATGGTTTGTCAAAGAGCAATGCTACCTAATGGAGCTTAGAAGACCTTAGGGTTAGCTTCATTAAAGACCTCCAAAAGTTAGTGTTAAAAAGTTCTTTGACCTTAAGCAAGCTAGGGCTAACCTCGAGGTGGGAATCGTTCCCAAGCCTGAGGTGATAAGACACTTAAAGTGGTTGTGGGAACCTTGCTCAAAGCTTGAGGTGATTTTTATGCTTAAATGACTAAGGTTTTTGAATGTTAAATCAAAGATAAGTTCACAAAAGGCATGAAAGTCCATGCCTGATTGACTAAGGCTTGAAGTATTCAGTTCAAAACAAATGACTTAAGAAGCATAAAAGACACATGCTTGCTTGATTGAATAAGTCCTTGAAGTATTCCATTCAACCAAATGACTTAATAAGCAAAAGAGACACATGTTCAAATGATCCTCCACATGTGGCCCTCATGATGTGCTTGAATTCTATTGGTTAGGTTTTAAAGGGATCCAATGAAAATTTAAATACATTAAAATAAATAATTAAGCTTTTTCCCTCAAAAGAGAAAAAAGAGGACACATGTCCAAAGAAAATAATGAAATAATACGAGAGAGAGAGAGAGAGAGAGAGAGAGAGAGAGAGAGAGAGAGAGAGGTGTGGACCAAGCATGAAAGGGGGGGTATGCTCTCTCTCTCTCTCTCTCACACACACACACACACACACATTCTCTCATTGTGTGGAGTGCAAAATGCAAGAGCTCCATCTCCTTCTCCAAGTTTGTTGAGAAGTGGAGAGCCTACACCAACACTCTTGGCTATGGAATGCAAATCCAACCAAGAGCCATGCTTCAATGCTTAAGCTTTCCGTCTTCTTCATCTTCATTACTATGTTGTTATGCTATGCTAAGCAAGAAGAGTGGTGATAAGTGATGAACTATTTCTTTCTCCTATGGAGTATTTCTTCTTCCTCTTCCCTACCCTCATTCCCCGCTAGCTCTCTCCATCTTCGAAGGTGTTTGAGGCCTTGGGACTGAGGCTTGTGATAGTTAATTATTTTTGCAAAGTTTATGTTAATCTAGTGATGCATGAATCTTTCCATCTTCATAGCATCACCAAGGTCACAAGGAACACAAAGATTGTATTGTAACAAAGTCTCTCTTAATGGGAGAATTTATAATACAAACGCCTTTTGGAGGGGGGACCGGCTCCAAGTAAATCCGGTCCTCATCTGTTGTCATGTTCTCTAATACTCTCTCTCTCTCTTTTGCGGAAGTATTGTTCATGCCAAGTTAATTAAGTACTATGTTTATGTTGCTACCATCAATTAAGTTCACCCTCCAAGTTCTCAAAATAATCTCACAAAAATGCTCACTCTAATTCTCTTAATTCCGCGATTCTCAAAGTTCATAGGCCATTTGTATTACATTCATTAAATAAAAATAAATTCAACAAAACAATTGATTGATGAATAATAACAACACACAAAGAGAGAGAGAGCAACATAAATGAAAAGGACACCATACTGGGTACCAATTATCCCCCTCAATCAATATGATTATCTCATGGAGCATGAATTACAATAAGAAAATTATACAATAGACAAGAGAGCACGAGCTACGCAATCAAGAGAGTATATGTCATGATTAAGAGAAAAAAATAGCATAAAAGAGGGCAAAAGTGTATCTTATGTAGCTTTGCTTCGATGGAGATTTTGATGGCTCCGTTGGCTGTGAAAGGGAGGTAAAACACCAGATCGCCTGACCAGGATGCTCTCAAAGCACTTGGCTTCCTCATGAAGATTCAAGAAGCTAATTTGTGTTGAAAAAGTGTGGTGCACATGAAGACACGATTTTGGAATTCTCTTTCTCTCTTCATGCATGCACCCAAAAATAGAAGTAGTTTCTTTTTACTTAAATTTTAAGAATAGTGAGTAAAGGAGAGTTATATCTTCTTTGAAAAGTTTTTTGAGAATAAAACACAAGAAAAATTGATAAAATGTCCAAAAGTAGTAATAGTGATAATAGTGCTCCCTGGTAGGGAAGCAACTACTCTCGGTTGCGAAAATTTTAAAAACAAGGAATCTTCAAAATTGTTATGGAGACGAGGTAAATCTCCACACGTTATATATGGGATCAAGTAAAATACTCAAAGAGAACTTCCCATTCCTCATGAGGACACCAAAAGGTAAGTGGAATCCACATATCCAATATCTTCGAAACTAAAAGAGATCTTTGTTAGCAAGCCCTCTAACAAACACAAGAAGAACATAACAATAGTGAAAAGCAATCACCTTTTACAGGGTTCAAAGGGAAAAACCTCATCAAGTATTTCTCTAAATGATGCACTGAATAGCTATCAAAGGGTGAACCTCAGGCATCAAATATTATATACTAATAGTCAAAGGGTGAACCTCAACATCAAATTACCATTGTATGAATTGTCAAAGGGAAAACCTCATGTATGAAATACCATAGTCATTAGCCAAAGGGAAAAACTTGAATAAAGAAAAAAAACTTTGAGCTTTTAGAAGTTTGATATGCTTTCAAGATACTAGAATGAGAGGGGAAGAATCTCTTTGGCATCCACTTAGTGCTTTCAAGACAATGATTCTTATACTTAAGTAAATACCTGCAATGCAACATACCACTATATTTCAAAGTGTCTTGATTGTTTATGATGGTCTCACGTACAAGGATTTAAAAATCTTCTTCTAAAAAAGGTGGATCATCAATGATAGGGAGTGATGGTAGAGAACCTTTGAAAGGACGAAGAAGACTTATGTGAAATGTGTCGTGAATTTTTCAAGAGTCATGGAGAGTCAATTGAGACAAATTAGCATTAATACAATTAGTGATTTTAAAGGGACCATAATATCGTGGTGCTAGCTTGACAATAGGGTTAGTCTCTATGCTCTTAGGACGTCTCTTATCAATGCAAAGCATAAAAAAATCTCCCTCTTTGAACTCCATGGGTTTGTCTCTTTTATTTTCTTGTTTGATGTATGCATGTTGTGCATTGTGATTTTTTTTCTTGCTTGCTCCAAGATTTGAATTTGTTGTCAAGCAAGTTTATCAACATGTGGTACTTTTTGAAAAATGTAAGACAAAGGAGGAGGCAATGCGTACCCATATACAATATGAAATGGTGAATTTTTTGTGGATGAATGAGGAGTGTTGTTGTATGAAAATTGAAGCAAATGAATGTATGTGTTCTAAGTTCCTGGCCTCTCATGGGTGTATGTTCATAAAGGATCTAAAATGGTGCTAATTGTTGCTTCTGTTTGTCCATTCGATTCTAGATGAAATGCAGAATTGAAGTCTATTTGAGTGCCCAAATTTGTGAAAAGTGTCACCCAAAATAGCATTGCAAAAATGTTTATCTCAATAAGATATGATAGATTTAGGCATTCCATAAAAAACAAAAATATGCTTAAGAAACAATTGAGCCACTTGCTTAGTTGAGAGTGTCTTCTTGCACCTAGAAAGTAAGCACGATTGCTAAATTTATCTATTATGGTCCAAATCATATCATTTTGTGCACGAGTGAGTGGAATCCATTAATAAGATCCATGGAAATGTGTTGCCAAGGAGAGTCAAGAATAGGTAAAGGCCTCAACAAACTGTATTGCTTTCCATGATAATGCTTGATTCTTTGACAGACAAAACATTCTGCAACATATGTAACAACATCTTTTTCATGGGAGGGCCAATAAAACTGAGATTCTATTATGTGAATAGTTGTGGCAATCCCACAGTGACCTATATAAGGTGGTTCATGGCACTCTTTAAGGACAAGTTGGCAAAATGAAATGGTTACAAACAGTTACTTTTCAAAGAACAAATATCCACCCATCATGAAAAGAGTATTGTGCATGAACAAAATGTATGGTTACGAAAGTAAGCATAAATGTCAACAAGTTTAGAGTCCTGAGCATAAGTATCAATCATTTTTTTAAAAGTTTCAGAAAACACAATGGAAAGATTGTAAATCAATGTCGTATGACTTTGTGTATTTGCAATCTTATTTACATGCCCTTGTTGGATGAAAACTTTGAATGAACGATGGCCTTTTAATGTGACGATCAAAGATAGTTGGTTGTGAAACAAAATGACGAATGTTGTGTTGATTAATTCAAATCAAGAATTTAGATCCCATCAAGTAATGTTTCCACAATTTCAAAGCATGCACAATAGCTAGCAATTCTTTGTCATAAGTGCTATAATTGAGCTCATTGGGTTTCAACTTTCTACTTTCATATGCGAAGGGATGCTTATCTTGCATCAATACAACACCAATACCACACCCATTAGCATCAATTTTTTTGTAACCAAAACAAAGGATCTTTTGAAATCAAAAATTTGTAAGAGAGGGGCATATGTGAGTGTATATTTAAGTGTCTCAAAAGATTTTTGATGTTGGTCATTCCAAGTGAAAGATGTGTTCTTTCTCAAAAGGTTTGTGAGTAGTAAAGTATGAAAAATTTTAAATGAATTTTCTATAATAACTACAAAAACCAAGAAAAGAAATAATCTCATGAATAGATTGAGATCCATACCATTCCTTGATGCACTTAATCTTCTTAGGATCCACACACATTCCTTTGTCGGAGACAATGTGACCTAAATATTCCATCTCAATTTTGAAGAATAAGGTTTTCTCAGGATTCAAATAAAGTTGGTTTTCATAAATTCAAATGTGCATAATGGTCTTTTTCATTCTTACTAAAAACCAAAGTTTCATCAAAGAAAACCACAACACAATCTTGATGCTTCAAAAAGATGTGATTCATAATGCGTGAAAATGTAATAGGTACATTTGTTAAACCAAAAGGCATTAAAAAGAATTCATAATGACCAAATTGTATTTGAAATGCAGTTTTATGAACATCACTTTCCATCATATGATGATATCTAGATTGAAGATCTATCTTACTAAAAAATGATACATCGCTTAATTTATCAAGCTTAGATCTCAATCTATTCATAAGATTTGTTCCTTTTTTGGTTTTGTAGTTACTATTTTCTTTTTTATGAAGAGAATGTTGGAAGTAGGGTTGCAAGAAAACACACACAACTTGGCACACAACAGAGACTATATTACTTAGTGCACATTAGAAAGATAAGCTAGCCCTAGAATGATGGGCATATATACAATGCACGGGGGGACAACCTCCTAGTGAGGGAAAAATTCTCCGATGATCCTAAGTGTGTTCACACATATCACTACCACATATATGGTAACAAACCTCCCCAAGAGAGATGTGGTGAACGAGAGGAGGTACATAATGTATCGGGAAGTTCCATGCCCTATCAATCCACAACAAGAAGCAAGCCCAAAGCTTTGAACTTCTCATAGGGCAATGCCTTTGTGGACAGATCTACTTGTGTCAGTACATAAGCCAAGCTAATCTCTCCTCATGAGAGTCTCTCTCTGACATAGTGATAATGCACCTCAATGTGCTTTGTGCGAGCATCAAAAATTGGGTTCCTCAAAACTAGCAATGCGCTCATAATTTCAATGTAGATATGTTGGCAATGTCTTGTTCCAACACCCAAATCAGCCACATAAGGTGTTTGAGCCATACACACTCAATCGTAGCTGTGAAAATTGTCATGTACTCAGCTTCACGTATTGCATTCATAAATAAGGCATCCATTAGTTTGATAAAGAGTGACATTGGCAAGGTCACCAGCATCATTAAGACTTAATTTTAAACATGTTTCCATTAGAGTAACAATAGGTTTGTAGTCCTCAAGTCCAAACTTACATAATAATGTCTCGATATATCTTGCTTGACACAAAGCATTACCTCCATAATGCTGCTTAAATTGTATGCCCAAATAATGATGCAAAAGCCCCAAGACTTTCATCTTGAAAGTAGCATTCAAATCAGCCTTGAATTCAGCAATGTGTGTCTCATTTGGACCAATAATCGGTAAATTATCTATATATAGAATGACGATGAGAGATGCATCATCCTCATGCTTGACATACAAATCATCATCCTCACGCTTGACATACAAAGTGATTTTTGTTGGACTATTACAAAAGCATCATTTAACCAAATGAGTGTCAGCTTTTTCATACCAAGCATAAGAAAACTACTTCAACCCATACAAAGATTTCTTACATTTGCACACTTTATCTTCTTGTCCTATCTTGACAAAACTGCGAGGCTCCGTTACATAAACTTCCTCAAATATACCACCATTCAAGAAAGCAGTAACAATGTTTGATTGATGTACATTCCATAAAAAATGAGTTGCCAATGCACATAGAAAATGAGCATTAGTCATATGACAAGTGGGAAAAAAGAGGCAACAAATTGTCATAAATGTCATGTGAGCTTACATTACTATATCTCGTACACAATAACAAAGGCTAAAAATAGTCTTCCACAAACACAACATCTTGTGAAACCAAGATTTGTTTTGTTTGTGGGTGGTATAACCTGTAACCCTTGTTTTTAGTATTGTAACCAACAAAAATGCATTTAACAGCCTTATCATCCAATTTTGTGCACTATTTCTACCAAAGCATAAGCTAAACAACCAAAAACATGCATGTGAATAATAGATGGTTGTTTATCATGCCATGCTTCATAAGAAGTCATAGATTGCAAGGCTTTGGTAGGACACATGTTAAGTACATAAGTAGCACACATGATAGCCTCAAGCCAAAATGAATGTGGCAAAGCTTGACTCTTGACCATACATCGTGCAATCTCCATAAACGGCCTGTTTTTCTTTTAACAATGCCATTTTGTTGAGGTATATTTAACACTATACATCGGTGGTTTATCCCATGATTAGCCAAAAATGCATTAAAATCACGAAACACATACTCCCTCCCTCAATCTAAACGGAGGGTGTCTATAGTACATTTAGAGACATTTTCAGCCCTAGCCAAAAATTGCTTGAAGAAGCCACCATGTCAGTCTTTTTAACTTGCTTCACTAAATAAGAGTCAATGTTGACACAAGTGACTGTATTCCCATGAGGGAGAGGTAAACAAGTCACGATGTGAAGCAATGTGCTTTGTAGCACCACTATCAAAGTACCACACATGTGAATTTGTAGCAATTGATATACATGCATCATGGGTAGAAGGATCATAAGTACATTTTGCACTAAATGCCCACTTTGCATCTACATCAACGTCACAATCTCCTGTCCCAGAAGATTCTACAATAGTTGCACTTGTAATGGAGCTAGCCTCTTTCTTCTTGGCCTCTTTTTCCTTCAATTTAGTACATTTCTTTATCAAGCGATAATTAGCCTTGCAATAATGACACTACATCTTCTTCTTGTATAATCTTTGACTCCAGCTCTTTATGCAGCAATGCAATTTTAGCCTCATTGGCAACTTGCATAAAGATCAGCTAGAGTATCCAAGCCTGTTTTGTTGATTTTGTTGAGTAAATGTGAGGAGGAGTAATAGTGCCATTCATAGATAATGCAGTCAATGTAAGATCTTGCACATCTGTAACATCCCAACAAGCTTGCTCATCTATAGGTAAAGCAACTCTAATAGCAACAAACCTGCCAGAACGTGCAACATCCTCAACAAAAGCATGTATCCATAGAAGGAAAACATATATCAATGCCTTGCACAACATTAAATGCCCTTTGACACAAGAACATGTGTCATCATGTAAGCCCACATTGGGTGGTTGTCCCCATCCAGTTTATCCTTAGTAAAGAACGTCTTGAAAACATATGTGTTGTTGTCAGCCATGGTGAGTGATTGCACCTAATGTAAAGATTGCCAGCCGAAAGAGGAAAATGAAGCAAAACTAACACGTGCTATATAGCTCAACCCAAAGAGGACTATAAGGGACCCATTTTATAGAAAATTATACTGACAAAATTATGCACAAAAGGACAAAATTGCCTATGTAGTACTGTCTATAGTGGAATCAAAGGCGGAAATGAGTCCGAATCAAAATTCTAAGCAAACCGAGCTCCACTAGCTTTCCCAAAGTATCAATCATCTTGTGACGCTCACCAAAGCTCACCCAAATTGGAGAAAGTGAGTAGGTGGGTGCTAGAGACTATGCTAGGAAGGATGCAACCTACTCTGATACTAATTGTTGGAATTAGAGTTGTAGAGAAACACACACAACTTGGAGAAGATGAAGAAGCTTAAGGCACACAACATAGAGTATATTTCTTGGTGCACAATAGAAAGATAAGTATGATGGGCGTATATACAATGCACGATGAAAAACCTCAGTGTGAGGGAAAAAATGCCCCGGCCGTCCTAAGTGTGTTCACACATATCACTACCACATATATGGTAATAGAGAATTGGTGCAACAAAAGGTGAACTACTGGCTTTTCTAAACCACAATTTAATAATTAGTCAATTTGATGTTGAATTTGTCTTTAATCAATTTGATTTTGATGATATGGTGCTCGACAAGGTGGTGCACTACCTAAAACCAACTCTATTGTGTGGTCTTCCACTCTAAAAAGAAGTAATCTTGAAGATAGATCTTCAACAAAAAATTCTCTGTATTTAATCAAAAAATTTATTGTGAGAAGGAGACAATTTGTCTTCATGTGTTTTAATTTCATTGATTAGAACCAAAAATTATTTGTTATCTTTTTGAGCTAACCTTTAAGCTTGAGTGTGACTAAGAAGAGGTTCTAGTTCTAGCTTTTGGTTAGTTTATAATGTGAAATATTTTTCATTATGTGTGACAATGAGTGTATGTGTATCATAGTCAATATTTGGATTTAAATGATGTCTTCAAGGGATACCCAAAATTAAATTTGTGTTTTGCAATGGTGCTACTAAGAAATCTCAAGATTCAACAAAGTCTCCTAATTGGTATTGCAAATCTTTTACCATCTATACAATTTATTTTTATTCCTTGGAAAGTTGCTTTTACATTATAATTAGTGGGAGTCATATGCAATTTCAAATTTTGTGCAACACGTGTAGAAATGAGATCATGTGTGCTCCCATCATCATATCATAACTTAAAAGCATCATCTCCAATCTTAACTTGCATACGTAAAAGACTATGTAGCTAAGAAGTAGGAGTACGTGTGTGATCTTGGTAGTCTAAGTTATCTTGAGGTTCTTGATTGCTATCTTCAAAAGTGTTGGCAATGTTGACATCCACCTCCATGTTGTGCACTTGATGGTCATTATCTTCTTCAATCCTCTCAGTAAAGTGTGAGGAAGGTGCTAAATTTCTTTCAGGACACTTATTAGCAATATATCTCATCTGTGACAAGTGTAGCAAATAACAGTCTTCGCATCGACTTTTTCATTTTTCTTATTGCCATTATTGTTGTTGTTGTGACTATGTGGAGCCTTCTTTAGTGACTTCAAAAAAGGAAAAGAAGGCTCTATACAACACGCACAAGTCCTCACTGCTACTTCCTTTGTCCAAAACCATGTTGATTGAAATTTCTTGATTGTGGTCGTTACTAATTGTAATGTTGCATCCATCATTGTCCATTGGTGTTGGTGGTCCTTGAATGAGGCGTAGTTGGATTTGTATGTTGTTGTGGTGGAAGAGAAGAGTATATTTTTTTGATTGGTTGCACTTTTGGGATTGGATCTTTACCTTTCAAAGCTTTAGCATCATGAACTAAAGAAATAGTGCTTTCTAAGGTATGAGGATGAAATTTATTGACCTTAGCGCACAAAGTATACTCCAAGCTGTCAATATATTTTTGTTTAAAAGTAGAGCAAGAAATATTTTCTACATTTTGAAGAGCAAGTAGAATGTGTCAAAATCTATCCATGCTAGTGTGACAATTTTCCATGTCCTCAATTGAAGAGTATCCCATGCATGTGTAGCTTTCTATTTGTATTGAGAAGGGAGAAAGTACTTCATTACCATTCTTTGAGATTTCTTCCAAGTTTGTGGTTGTTTGAGTTTTTTGTGAATCACATTCCACCAAAGAGAAGCATGTTTCATAATTTGGTTTGTTGTACACTTGATTTTGTCTCATTTGCTGAACTTTTCTCCTTGAAAGTAATTCTCCAAGGATAATAACCAAGAGAGAAGCATATGTGCATCCTTTCTTCTATCATACTTTATAAAAGTAAATGTCTTTTTAGAGATCTTGTTTTGTTTTGTCTTGACTTGGGCATCCAAAGTATGCTTAAAATCTTTGATAAGATGCTTGTCTTCATTATCATTTTCATAATTGTGCTTGTGGAAACTCTGATTTTGTAACTTCTCAAGATTTTGCTGAAGAAGATTACGTGTAGCGCGTTCTTTTTCAAGCTCTTCAAAAAGAACATCAATCTTTTGATTCATAACAAGAGAATAGTGGGGTGGTCATAGTTGGTTAACTCAAGAAAAAGAAAAGATAAAATATATATGTAAATCCAAAATATATGCAAGAGTTAAATTGCAAAAAGAAAAAAAATGAATAAGATGATATCCGTGTATGTTGAACAAGCCAAAAAAATTCCAAGAAGACCTCTAATGAATATGCAAAGCCTTTGAACAATCCAAAACGGTTGATAGAAGTAGTTGAGAGAGCATCTTCTTGTTTTGTTGATGATTGTAGGCACTTCGATTGACTTTCAAGCTGATTTTCAACACTTTCTGGTTGTTTCTTGAGAGTGTAAGGGATGCATAAATTGTCTTTGTTACTTTCATTCAATTGATTACATTGTTTTCTTCGAAGTAGGTTCTTTGTAGTTGTGAGTGAAACTATTGAGATGAAGAAGCTTTTGGTTTTGCATCTTTAACAAAAAGAGAACCTTCCAAAAGAGATTTTCTTGAGAGTCTTCATGCCAAAATTTATTTGATTTACCCACAAGAAGCACTCTTCTTCCACACAATGTCTGGAGCATTTCCAAAGCTCTAATACCATTGTTGCCTTCCTGAAATCTTCCCAACACTTTCAACGCAACTTTGCTTCATTACATAAAAATGAAATCAGTAAAACAATTGATTGAATAATCACAACACACAAAGAGGGAGCAATATAAACAAGAATCAACACCATATTGGGTACCAACCATCCCTCTCAATCAATATGATTGAGCATTTTCCGTCCTCCTCTTTATTCGTCTCATGAGCATGTATGAAAGATAACATAGCAAGAGCTACACAATCAAGAGAGTGTATGCCATGATTAAGAGAGAAAATTGGCAAAAAAAGGGGGCAAAAGTGTATCTTTTATAGCTTTTCTCTTATGGATATTTTTATGGCTCCATTGGCTTTGAAAGGGGGGTAAAATGCTAGGTCACTTGGTTAGGAATCTCTTAGAGCGCTTGTCTTCCTTGTGAAGAGTCACGAAGTTGATTCTTGTTGTGTACGAAGATGCAATTTTGGGATTCTCTTTCTCTCTTCATGCATGCACCCAAAAATAGAAGTGGTTGATTTTCACTTAAACTCTAAGAATAGTAGGTAAAAGGAGAGTTCTATCTGTATTGCTTCTTTTGAATGGTTTTTGAGAATAAAACATAAGCAAAATTGATAAAATGTCCAAAAGTAGTAATAGTGATAACAATATCATCCCTAGCTTCCATTAAACTAGGAACTTGCAAAGCCTACAACTTTCTTGAATCATTCTAACCTAAATCCTCATACCAAACACCTTTCATCTCTTTTTTACATATTTTTAGACATGTTATTTACCATGTGTTGCATAACAAACAATCTTTCTACATCAACTATACTCCTGCTAGATGATGTATAGGTATTTTGCTATCGTCTATCGTTGTGCTTTGTATAGGGGTAGTCACGCTCAAAGTGACCCGGTTTGCCACAATTTTAGCATCCCCTACTATCATTACAACTCATTTTTGTTGAGATTTTTGTGACCTCTCTGGTTACCCATGCCTTGAAATGACTGTTGCTGACATTAGTTTTGATTACCATGGCCTCTACTACCTCCTTGACATGCACCTCATCCTCTACCTCTTACTCTATTTGCATAGAAGACTTGCTTAGAACTATTTTTACCTTGAAGAATGATCTTCACTAAGATTCTTCTCCCCAACAGTCAACATGGATATAAGATTTAAAAAATTAGGGATGTTTTCTCGAGTCTGAATAGATGTTCTGAACTACTTATATGCTAGCTCTCATCCACATAGATATACCTCCACCTTGTCATCATCATCATAAAGTGTGACAAAATTGATGCAAGGGATTCATAGATGATCTTTATCTTCAACACATATAGTCATTGATAGATATACTTTTCTTCTCCAGTGTATGTAGCTCATTCTTGAGAAATAAATTCCTTGCCTTTGTGTTGGTCCCATACAATGTGATTCCGGGGCATTCACTAAGTAAAATTTTCTTATATCGCAAGCGTTCACCAAAATGATTTTAATAACCCCTTATACCCCTCTTATACACATGAAAATGTAAATTTATAAGAAATTAAAATCCCTTTTGTTGAATGCATGTGCTATGTTACATATACTTTAGTGAACTCCCCGAGAATGTGATCAAGTTGTTCCAAGCTTGCTCGAGGGAATTGGCATCCTATGTATGTCCAATCATGGTGTCTTGTACACTAACAAAGACTCAATACATAACATTTTGTGCTCCTTGATTCTAGTCTTTAAAGGCTTTCAACAGCTCAGGAGTTAAGTTGTGCTCAAGCACCTCTTCATTGTGTCACTTTTAATTGAATCCGGTAGCCTTTGCTGTCATGTAGCCTCTAATGGCTACATCCAGGTCAACAACCTATCGGTTCTGGAGCCAAGAAGTCAGGGTTCGAGCGGAGATCGCTTAGAGACAGTCTGGCCGTAGTGCCTGAGCGGTCAGACCAATGTGGATAGGCAAGCTACACTATAAGTAAGCATTCGGGGATGAGGGCATTCATTCTCTCATGGCTAGGTGGTGAGCTTATTGACTAGACCCTCTAGGGTAGATTTATTTTAGTGGCATTATAGGTATGTAACATTAGTATTAGAGCTTGGTGAAGCTCTACATGGGAACGAGCCCACACACCCACTTTCATCATTAATTATTGTCTAATGAGGTTAGCTGAGAGGATAAGTAATTGGGTGTTAACAAGGAAGAACAAGCAAAGAACAAGGACACAATAGTTGAGAGTGGAGGAGGCCTTTTGCACTTACACACTAGCTCTCTCTCTCTCTCTCTCTCTCTCTCTCTCTCTCTCTCTCTCTCTCTCTCTCTCTCTCTCTCTCTCTCTCTCCCCCATTGTTGTCTATGCTTGCCCACAGGCCTTGGCGTCTTACTCGGTATTGTCATTGCTTCTCGATGATGCCATCTCCAACTACGGCAGTCGTGCGTGTCACCACCGTGTTGCACCGCTAGGCATTGTTGCAATCCCACTCATCATTCACCCAGGGCTGTTGCCACCATAGCAATGCCCACTACCACCGTTACATCCCAAGTCGCCGTCACCTTGCCTTGTAATGCCGCCATTGCATTGCGTTTGCGGGTGTGCTGCTAACAATCGACCCCACCACCTCTTCCTGTAACTTCACCTTTCGTCGGTGTGTTGGCTTGCTTTGTAACCCCATGCCACCTTCACAACCTCCATCACCTGTTGTTAGTCATTGACTCTGTGTGTGTGTGTGTGTGTGTGTGTGTGTGTGTGTGTGTGTGTGTGTGTGTGGCTGTTACAAAGATGGAGCTTTAAAAGGCATTTCTTTTTATAAAAGAGTACCTCTTTTCATATCCTTAAGAGGCCAATCCCGTAGGGATTTTACACTTACACTCAAGGCAATAGGGCATATATCGGGTCATGAGGATGGAGCAACCACCTGTACAAGTGGATTGATTTGATAGCACGAATAAGCATGGAGATGTTTCTCATTATTTCTTGGCATTCAAATACTTGGATTGGTTTCAACAACCTCACTTTTAGCTACATCGCTTTCGAATCTCTTAGCATGGATTCTTGCAGTGGATTTTGCTACTCATCGCCGACTACAATGCCGATTTGCGACTCCCAAAAGAGAGGGGTTAATTATTCCATTCTTGCTCATTTTCTTAGCATTTAGTGTGCAAATCTCCATTTTTTGAGTTTTTGCACATTTATTTGCTAGAAACATTAAGAAAAAAGTATGCCCATCATAGTGTGTCCCCACTGCCCTCTAGCTCTCTAGGTTCTTTGAGCTTGTTGTCATTAGTTGCAGGCTTAACTCCAACCACGCTATCTGGCCATAGATGCCACATCCTTTTTTTCTTTGGAGCACGTTTGTTGGTCACTTCACATGAGCCAGCAATGCCCTCTATGGCTGTAGACCCTGCCATTGGACCGGTGCACCCGTAGAGGCCGTCGACCCTATTGACCCACTTTTGGATTATAAACTAGATTTTATAGAGACCAACATCGCTAAGGGGGATGATGAGGAACCCTTGGATGATGAGGAGGAGGACTATGACTTGGCCAATTCTACCAATATCCTTACGAAGATGGAGCTCTCTAGGGGGATATTCAAATATTTTAATGCAAAGTTGACCACCTTAGAAAAAGTACAAGCTGATGTAGTCACAATGTTGCTGAGCATCTCCACATGTCTAGATGCACTGACAGCCACTTCATTTGCATCTCCTCTTCCTCGTAGTAGGAGGACACCCGCGGCACAAGTGAGCATAGCCTCATCCGTGGTTATGGGGGTCCAGGTCAATGCATCTACGGGGCCATCTACGGGTCTGTGTGTGTGTGTGTGTGTGTGGCTGTTACAAAGATGGAGTTTTAAAAGGCATTTATTTTATAACAGAGTACCTCTTTTCATATCCTTAAGAGGCCAATCCCGTAGGGATTTTACACTTACACTCAAGGCAATAGGGCATATATCGGGTCATGAGGATGGAGCAACCACCTGTACAAGTGGATTGATTTGATAGCACGAATAAGCATGGAGATGTTTCTCATTATTTCTTGGCATTCAAATACTTGGATTGGTTTCAACAACCTCACTTTTAGCTACATCGCTTTCGAATCTCTTAGCATGGATTCTTGCAGTGGATTTTGCTACTCATCGCCGACTACAATGCCGATTTGCGACTCCCAAAAGAGAGGGGTTAATTATTCCATTCTTGCTCATTTTCTTAGCATTTAGTGTGCAAATCTCCATTTTTTGAGTTTTTGTGCATTTATTTGCTAGCAACATTAAAAAAAAAGTATGCCCATCATAGTGTGTCCCCACTGCCCTCTAGCTCTCTAGGTTCTTTGAGCTTGTTTTGTCGTTAGTTGCAGGCTTAACTCCAACCAAGCTATCTGGCCATAGATGCCATGTCCTTTTTTTCTTTGGAGCACGTTTGTTGGTCACTTCACATGAGCCAGCAATGCCCTCCATGGCTGTAGACCCTGCCATTGGACCGGTGCACCCGTAGAGGCCGTCGACCCTATTGACCCACTTTTGGATTATAAACTAGATTTTATAGAGACCAACATCGCTAAGGGGGATGATGAGGAACCCTTGGATGATGAGGAGGAGGACTATGACTTGGCCAATTCTACCAATATCCTTACGAAGATGGAGCTCTCTAGGGGGATATTCAAATATTTTAATGCAAAGTTGACCACCTTAGAAAAAGTACAAGCTGATGTAGTCACAATGTTGCTGAGCATCTCCACATGTCTAGATGCACTGACAGCCACTTCATTTGCATCTCCTCTTCCTCGTAGTAGGAGGACACCCGCGGCACAAGTGAGCATAGCCTCATCCGTGGTTATGGGGGTCCAGGTCAATGCATCTACGGGGCCATCCATAAAGACAACCTGATCTACTCAAGGATTTCAAATTACCTGGCTTGAAGAGTAGAACAAAGATACTATGAATATGCTCCTAGCAAAGTGGTTGGATATTCATGCACTATGGAAGCAACCTAGCTATGTGTAGCCTATAGAGGCTAGCATCTTATTGACTAGCAAAGGCATACAAGTCGTGGATGAGCTTGACCACTCATCGTGCCATTTAGGCAGAGTTCAAAATTATGTTTCAAAAAGAGTTCTTACCATACAAGGAAGACAAGAGAAATAGAATGGTGAGAATGGTGGAAAAAATGAGAAGGATGCAACTACCTCAAATGGCCAAGTGTCTGTCCAAAAAGTACACACTCCACACATGATTCACTCTACGAGGGTTCCACACACAAGAACCGAGGGTAGAGATGAAAGACCAAATGAGAGAGTAATTGATTGGACTCCCTCTAGAGCACCTATTAGTGGTTATGAGGCAAGAGATGTTGTAGTAGGGAAGCCTAGTATGATGAGAATGGTGGCAAAAATGCAAAGAATGCGACCATCTCAAGTGGCCAGGTGTGCGTTGAAAAAGTACAACAGATCGGGAGATCCTTACGCTCATGTTTTCCTTTTTGAGCAAGTCTTAAGAGTGAAACAAGTTGCAAATTTTCAAACGCAATTCAAAAGGTTTGGATTGACATTGAAAGGAACAACATTGACTTGGTTTCAACCATTGAACAACAATGATTTCCTAAATATTGATCAAATCTTGCGAGAGTTTGCCAAAACATTCTCCAAAAGAGGAATCAAGCACAGTACAGTTTCCCAAATCTATGCTTTCAAGCAAAAGGAGAACGAAAAGGTGAAGGAAGCTTTGCTTTGCTTCATGCAGTATATTGAAAGATGTCCTATGAGAGAGTTACCACAAGATGATCGACTATCAGTTCCCTTCATAGAGAGCTTGAGAAATAAAACTGACAAGAATGATTTTCACTTAAAGGCATGCATCACATTTAAACAAATCACCAGAGAAGCATTGTATCTAGTGGACAACTACAAGACGTACGAGGATGTAGCTAAAGATGCGAACACAACCACCACCAGCACCTCTTCTACTGGTATTAATGAGTCATCTACAAAACGTAGTGCTCCTACTTCAATCACACAAAATGTTGACCAAGTAGTCGAGGAAGTGATTTGAAGGATGAATCAAGTTTACCTATAGAACCCCAATATGTGACAAACACCACCACAAGCATCGAATGCTCCAAGAGTATTAAAGTAGTGTGTAATTGAGCAAAAATACACTGACCACGATATGAATGACTGCGTTACAACCAAAACTATGTGAGGGAAAGGTTGTATGGACCTCTAGTAGTGCAACAATTGCCGCCACCTCTCAGGTACCAGATAAGACCCAACCATGTAGCACAAGGAGGAGAAACCACAACCTATGTTGGGCCAATAGCCTCCTTTACCTCACGACAATTGGGCTATTGTTCAATACACATAGCCGGTAGAACCATTCATGATTCATTAAATGATACCACCAACGGTTTATTAGGAAGAGCCTATAGAAGCCCATATAAGAGAGCATGAGGACGTAGCATATGCCATTGAGGAGTGTTCATTTTGGGCAAGCCAAGAGGAGGCTGCAGAACACTCATATTGGATCAATCAACACAAAACCAATAGAAGGATGAAAATACGCTCATATTCATAGAAAACCAAAATTATAATCCTAGAGGATATCCTCCTAGGACAGGACAGCCACTTGGAGCACCACCAGCTTCCCAACCAAAAGGTCTATGCTATGGATATGGAGGTGACCATTGGGCTATAGTTTGTCCACACAAGGGAGAGAGATTAAAAATATTTGGGTTTTGTGATGGTTGTGCAAAGAATCACCCCATCCAACATCGTGCTAAAAACCTAGACAACAAGGGGAGAGTGATTGTGTGGGACGCATGTCTAACCTCACCAGCCTATCTTATTGAAGTATTAGCGAGAACCACGATTAATTTGTCAAACCATGGGATGAAGCCGACTCACTAGTGCATAGAGGCTACAAGAGGTTGTCAATGTCTTGGAAAACAACTAACAACTCGCATCTAACTCAAGCTACACTCAAGTGACTGAAATCACCAAAAGCCAATCGCTCATCGGCAAGCAAATCACATCCGTTACGGCATCAAATGACATCCAAACGTAAATGAAACTTCCAGGACAAGTTTATAAGACCTAAGCACACATGCGTATGGCCTCAATCCCCACTTTAGGTCAAGTTCCAAAATCGCGATTATTAACAGCAGTGGATTTTTGACCTAGTCATTTTCGACCAAGAATGCATCTAAATGCTTAGCAATGATGCCCCAATATCCCTCCTATGCTTAGTTTTCAATTTAAAAGTGTAAATTCCTATTTATGATGAAATTAGGCCGCAGGTCGGCGACGCCAAAAGCTACGAACTACTGTGAATGGCTTACGTCAATGCGTAGAGCTCTTACCTGCGGTTGCAATGCAACAAAAACATTCACAATGTGACAACCGAAGAGGGAGTAGGAAGCTGAGAAAGAGAGAAGTGAGCGTCGTTAGCTCAAGCTATGTATTTTTTATCCAAAAACTTATAAAAAACTTACAAAAATTGGCTTTTATACCTTAGCCAAGGTTTTTGAGTGGTCAAAACTAATAATCTGGAGTTCTACCAAAGCTGGGAATTGACTGGCTGATACAATCTAGAAGCTTGTAGCCCCGGCTCATTAATTACAAAGTTTACCAAGAAAATAGGAGTTACAATATTTCCGATTTATCAAAAGAATAATTGTTTTACAAGGAGATCTCCGAAAAATGGTGTCCGCGTTAGCTTGTTGCTAACATTCCCCCCCTCCTCGCCTGTGTCGCCCCTTGACACAGCTTTATGGGCTGAAGTAGTCTTCGGGTTGACGGTGGGCGATGCGGTCTTTCAGTGATTCCAGTGCTTTTTGGTATCTGATTTTGCATTCTTTTTCAGGCACTTGCAAAAATTGCATGGTGACTTGATTTTTCAATTCCACCGCCGAGTAGCCTACAAATCTGGATGTGAGGTTGCTTATCATTGGCGCAAATATCTTCGTTCGCCAGGTGAAGAATCCAGTGTAGAATGCTTCTTCAAAGGCTAGCATATTATGCGATGGCAGGAACATGCATTTGGCATAGAATCCGTAAAGGAATTCTTCTGAAGGTTGCCCACTCAGATCGTAGCATAAGCCTTTGTTCCCTTCTAAGAATGAGAGCCATGGGGCTCCCGTCTGCTCATGCTCATTGAAAACCTGTATGTATGTGAGTAGCATCCTGCAGATCTTATATAGCATTGCACAGGAGAGATCTGGCAGACTCTTGAAGAATGTCATGGCACCCATTAGGGTTTTCACCATGTATTCTTCCGTCGCTTGGCCTCTCTCTGGAGCTGGCAGCCTGGGGAAATTGAGCAATGTTGGCCTCTTCTTCTACATTGCTTCATGCGCTTGCCATGTCCTTACTCTGGGTACAGGACAAAATGTTGGATCTTTCTGTAAGACTACAGGTGCTCTTGTGAACAGAATCAGGTATCTCGGATTCTTGTTCAGCCAGCTTAACCTCCACTTTGGGTGGTGTTATCTGCACCATCTTCTTGCATGTCCTTGTACATCCTTTCTTTTACCTGTAAGAGTTCTACCTTGATGAGAGGGTATAACAGGGATAGCTCGTGCCATTGAGCGTTGATTTGATTGGGAGTGAGTTGAGTGACGTTGACAGAGTGTAAAACTCTCAACTCCCAATCCATAGCGGCCTTCCACTGCTCATCCACCTCTAAGGTGATCTTTTCCTTCAGTGTATTCTCTTTAGCTTTTGACAGCTGGACCATTGGCACTGTATCTTCGTCTGTAATGTGGACCTAAAAGTCTTCATCATTACTCGGCTCTGTTGTAGACTGCGTCTCAAATTCAACAAACAAGACCAAGGGAATGTCAATTTGGGGCGGCTCTGAAGTGCCTGCCTCTTCCTGTGTTTCGGGCTTTCCATCTTTGAGGAGTTGATTCAAGTTCTGCAATCTCCCTTAGGATCTCCTCCTCTCTTTGGACCCGCATCAATGCCAGGTCTCTGCATTGTGACTGTTCAAGCTTCAATTCCAGTTCTAAATCTCTATTTTTCTTTTCAAGTGCCTTGTACACTTCATCTGTTCCCTTGATCGAGGCCACGGCTGAATTTTCTCTGATTTGCCGCAAGAAAATGGCCTGGTCATTGATTCTCTGTTTCCTTTTGTTGTTTGTCCCTAGCTATCTGATGATGTTCCGCTTCTGTCTTTAGCTCTTTCACTTGCCTTTGGAGATCAATGATAGTAATCATCCTGTCGTTGATCTCTCCTTGAAGAGCATTGATGACCATTTCTAGTTCCTTGGCCTTTGTGCTGCGGTTTAAGGCTGCTGAGCGGAGTTTCTCCGTCATGTCTTGCATCTGCCTTGCATACTTGTTTACTTGTAAAATTACTTCGTCATTGGACTGCCACTCCTCCTGTCTTGCTAGTTGGGATGTGCCTCCAGCCTCCTGTGTTGCTTCTTGCTGGTGTTGTAAGTGCTGGTGGCACTGTAGAGGTGGATGGTTGTTCTTCTCCATGGCCATCCTTAGGCTTTGATGCCTCGGCAGTTTCTGGCTGAGTGGAAATAGTTGGTGTGGTCTCGCCCTTACCGTCTCTTCAGGTGCTGGCTTTTATGCCTTCTCCACCTCAGGCTCTTTCTCATGTGTAGTGATATGCTCTTTTTCAATATCTACCTCTTTATCAGTTTCTTCCACCGGCTTTTGAGTTTCTTCGGTTGCCTGCTCCGGTTTCTGGCTCGGCTTCTTTTTCCTCATGACGTTCAGTGTGGTCAGCTTTTTGTGTAGCTTCTGTTTGGTGGGTGAATTCAGAATCTTTTTATTTTTCGGTCTCGGCTTCTTCATTGGTATCTTGGCCTGTCGGTGATGGTGGTGGACTAGGCATGTCGGTGATGGTGGTGGACTAGGCATGGGATGGTGGTGGACTAGGCATGGGATGGTCCTGTTGTTCCGGCGACAGTGAGGTGGGTCGGGGAGATGCCTGACTTTGCTCTTGGGTAGCCGCCTCCTCAGCCTTCTTTGCCGCTTCTTCGGCCTTATTCGGCTTTAATGCTTCGGCCTCTTGGTACATTCTTTCTAAATAATCTTTTGGATCCTCTGCCTCTTTTCTTGTATGATGCTTTGTTCGAGGTCCTTTCAGGCCTGTGGGTACCCACTTTTCTGGGTCCTTTCCTTGTGCTTGCCTACGATGCTGGTAAGCCTATTTTTCTCTTTCGAATCGTACTTGTTTTTGAGCTGGCTCCTCTTGATGGGCAACCATAGCTTTCCTCTTCATCTCCTCCCTTCTAGCTCTGTTTTCTTCGTTGTCAGAGATTTCGCTGATATGTCACTCTGATGAGCTGTCATCTGATTCATCACCTGATTTAAAAGATCTTTTACCCGATCTTGTAGCTCTTGGAGAGGGTTGTGCAGCCAAGATCCATGTATTCTTATTAGGGGCAGCAGGCGGTAGGTTATCAGCCATGCCGATGGCTTGATAGGCTATTCTTGTCAACACTTCTGGCACACCCAAGTATGTGATTTTACCCTCCTTCTTGGTGGCCTTCAATGTTGTCAAGACATACTGCGTGTGGTCCATGGGCTGCCTTGTTGTTGACTTCAGAACTTGAGTAAAGGTGGTGGCCACGGCGTGATTTGGTGTCACGTACCTTGGTGGCCTTTTTGCCAGGAAATGGAAGTGTTGATGGTACAGACGGGCTGGCTGTTCCACCTGTTTGTGGATGAGATCGGCGAATGTAGCCGCGATTGTCTCCTTGGTAAATGTGCCCATGGTTTTCCTGTCGCTTGCCCGCATGGTCATTCCTTCAGTGGGCAGTCTGAGTGCCTCTGCCACTATTCCTTTTGTAATTACAACCTCGACCTTGTTCCCTTGGGTGTCTGATATCTGGGCGGTTCCGTCTTCTTTGATGGTGGACAGAAGCTCGTAAGCTTTCTGAAAGTCCACTCCGCAAGGCTCTTGTTTGTAGAAATGTCAGAGCCCCAACCTGCGGTTAGCTTCTTTGGTTTCTCGCTTTGTAGCTACATCATAGACCTCTTTAGGCAAGAGTTGCAACTCCACTTGATGCCCTTCTTCACTCTTTAACCTGCCAGTGAAGACCGTGGTGTGGTGTTCTTCGAGTTGTTCTTTAGAAAGATAGGATGCTTTTGCCGCCTTGACTGACTTGGGGTCCAGTTGATACGCAGGTAATTCTTGTAGTTTCTCTTTTTGGTTTAGCTTCTTCTTGGCCTTCTCCGCGGCTTGCATTGCTCCTGTTCAGTGAATAGAGTGCAAAGTTAGCAAATTTGTCAGATTTTTCTCTAGAATCTCCTTTTAGACTGAAATGCTGATAATCTGGTCCAAATTGCTTCAAATCAATTTTTGAACAAGCAAAGATGCATAAAATCATGCAAGGAACAAAATTGTATGGTCAAAACAAAAATTTGCAACCAAAGTAAATAATCGCGATTATTTACAGCTGAGGAAAATTTTCAACTTTTTGCAAACTTGGCCTCATAGGCTTGAAGTATATTCCAAATACATGCTCTGAGTGAAATATGGGCTCATTTGGATGCACAAGTTGAAAATGGTACCAGATTTTGGCTTTAGGTCTTTGAAACAGTAGATATAAAGGAAATTTGAAATTTTGAAATCCAAATTGACTCAAAATTGGCTAGTAGGCTTATCACAACATGTACTTTGGATGTATGATGACAAAATATCCAAATTCTCCAATTTTGACCAAAAAGTAAATAATCACGATTATTAACTTTTCTTCCAAAAGTGACATTTTTTGGCATAAATTGGTTCTAGGCATGGTATAGACCTTGGGTATGAGATATGAGGTGATTTGGATGAAGAAAAGTTGTTCATAACCCGGATTTTGGTTTGCAAAGACTTCTTTGCGTTTTTTTGGCAATTTTACAAGTAATGGGTGGTCATTTTGGCTCATACTTGATTTTTGGCATGTAATAGGTGTGTACACATGATGGGTGAGGTGATTTGACAATTTCCAAGCAAAAATCATGTAAAAGTAAATAATCGTGATTATTTACAACAGTGACAAAAACTTCATGTTTCATACACCTAACACAAGTCCTAAATTGAATTTGGTCAAGTTTGGTCATGTTGCCATCACTTTGTGCTCTGTCGACTCTGAAATTACCATTTTTTGTGATTACTCTGTCTGTTCGGTTGGTCGGTCAACTTTGAGGCTTTGGACTTGTCCGTAACATAGTCGTGAAGCTACCTGTCCAATTCTGGCTCATTTGGAGTCAGTTTGGCCTCATATGTCGAATTTGACACTTTGTAATCTTTGACCCGTTTTCTGATTTTCAAGGGCTTTGCTTGATGGATTTCACCAAACCAATCATATACATTGTATATGGACCTCATTAGCAAGTCATCTGTGGAGTCAGGTCGAAATTTTGGCAATTGCCAAAAACCCTAACTATTCTACTGGGGACTCCCTTGACCCCAGCCGAATGGTCATCTAATGGTATATGTTTTATTATGTTAGGGCATGCTTTGATTCAAATCCCATCCAGTTTGGTCAAGCTGGCAGGCTGCTATGGTCAGTTTTAGGTCATAGATTTTCGTGCACTCCTCGATTTCTAAGGTTTTTTCTAGGGCTTTAAACTAGCTACCGGCCGTACAAAATGGATCATTATCGAGTAAAGAACTTACCCCTCATGTCTCGTCTGAGACGGCGCTGAAAAAGGTCAACTGTGGGCTCCGGAAATGTCGCGCGAAAGAAGCCAAAAACTCTCTTACAAAGGCTCCAAGTGGAAATGAGGTGGTTTTAGCGTACCCTAGATATCTATACCTGGACTTCTCGAACCAAATTCCCCCAGATTCCCGCGTTAGTCCTACTAGGCCGTGAAATCTATGTTAGGCTCAAAAATTTCCCTAATCGGATTCCTATAGCTCATTCTGCAAGAATTTTGCAAAAGTAGGCATGGCCGCCTAATTTAGGCTTCCCGCGTCCGTCTTCTGATTTTATTGAAAATTTTTGTGCTCATCCACCTTGTCCTTCTGATCACCATCGTGTCTTCAATTTTCCATTTGAGCTTTCTTGCTATTTATTATTAATTTTGACCTGTTGATTTGAAAAAATCAAAGAAAATAGCAAAATTCTCTAAAAAAGTAGAGATAAAATTCAATAATTAAGAAAATCACTTGAAAAACACAGCTTTATTGTTTTTTATTGGACTTCTCCATTTTTAATCCTCCTTATCAACAAAAATGATGAAAAATATCCCAAAAATGACTATTTTTATTATTTTTTGATAGTATATACACTATTTACACTCATCGAGAAGATATTATCAATGAATTTTCCCTTGTCAATGAATTATAAGGGCATTATTATGTAATTTTGCAAAAAATCACACGTTAACAGGACTTTTTCCTCCCTCTTCAAACATTGCCCTTAGTTATTTAATACTTAGTGCCCTTCCACCCCTCCTAGATGGCGTACTCCAGGACGACTGCGTGCGTGGGTTGAACAAGTGTGTCTATGCATAGCCGTGATTGGCTCTACCATGATATGAAGATCAATGCAATTCAAATCAATATGTTGTGCAAGAGCTGAGTCTTGAGTAAATAACTCAAGGGTTTCCGATGGCGAGGTTTGCTGCTGATGTCTTTTGAAGAGCAAATCTTGTAGCCTTTGTGCTCTCTATTTGATAGTACCATCAGGGTGTTTTAGCACGCTGATTGCTTGAGCTGCTGGTAGCACATTAGACGGTTGTCGAGCTTTTTCTCGCCATTGGTAGCTCGGTCGGCTTGGTGCTGCATGGTGTGTTAGAGTCTATTGAGACTTAACTCGCCACTGTTTGATTGGTTTAGCGGTGTGTGGAGAAGATAAGTGCTCCTTTTTCTTCCAAACCCTTTTCATGATAGGTTCCTTGCTCATAGATTCTCGATTCTGTGTTCGAATCCTTGGAGCCGTCTTATGTTTCTTCGGTGAAGTTTTAGGTACCCAGATTTGAATTGGTTTATCCTTAAGTTGTGCTTTTGGTACCTAAATTTGCCTGACTCCTTGCATGCTACTTGTAGCATTGGTTTGTCGAGGAGATGGAGAAGATTTGCTTCATGGGTTGGTCTGTTGATTGCATCTTTTCCATTCCTCCTTGCTTGGTGCAATTGGAACAATGAGTTGCCATCCTTTAGGTGATAGCTTTAGCTTATTCGTATCCCAATTTGGTACTGCTTTGTATGTACGCATCCAAGGAATTCCAAGAATCATCGTCTCATTCATGTGTTCATCTGGCAAGCATACAAACTGATGCGGACATGAACATCCATGTACTACCACATTCAAGTTGACTACTCCCAATGTTGGAGTTGGATTCTCGTTGCATCCTTTGATTGTCGCTATTCGTGTTGTCAATGCGTGACTTGTTGCTTTCTTGTATGTGGAATAACTGACTGCATTTGCTCTAGCTCCTGTGTCTACCAAAGCATGGGTGCTATGATTGTTGAGTTGTACTTTGATGCGCATATCCATTCCATCTAACCAGTCGTCATCTGTTGAAACTACGTCTTTAGGTAATTCCCATTGTCGATCATCTAGTTCCAAAGTGTTGATGGGAATCGGTATCTGTTGATTCTTGAGAGCAGCTTTACGCTTGAGTACCTGAAGTCTAGCTTCCTCTTGGGCTTCATCAATAACCTGAAGTCTAGCTTCCTCTTGGGCTTCATCAATAACCTGATGTCGCTTGATCTTCCTTTGTTTGGCTGCATGCATTCTCTCTAGCAATTCATTGGTTAATGGTAAATTGTATTTCTTTAAACGATATCCACTAATCCAATTAGACATTGGTTCACCATCTAGGGTGGACAATTTTATTGCTCCACTTGGAGATACATCTTCAATGATAAATGGTATGTTTGCCTTTTTATTAAACTTGGAAATGTGTTACTTAAGGGAATAGACTAGAACTAAGTCCCCTTTTTTTAAGGTTTTGGTGATTAAGTGGGAATCAAAAAACTGTTTTTGTTTTTTGCTTTTGTGCATAGATATGAGCTACAGCAGTTAGCCTTTGCTCCTCTAGCTTTTCCAAATCTTCAAGTCTGTCTGACAATTCATGTCTAGTCCACTCAAGAGTCTGTGCTACCCTTAATGTCGGCAATAGAAATTCTATTGGCAGTATGGCATCATGACCATAAACAAGGTTAAAGGGTGTAGCATTCAGAGCTGTTTTGAATGAAACTTGATAAGCCCATAGAGCAGCATGGAGATTCATTTCCCAGTCTGTCCTTCCTGAACTAACCACTTTGGTCAGTACCGAGCTAAGAATTTTATTCGTATGCTCAGCTTGTCCATTTACTTGTGGGTGATAGGGAGCTGATTTGTTATGGATGACCATAAACTTATTAAACAAATACTCTATCACCTCTGTTAAGGCGGTTACGCCGCTAGCGGAAGCTAAATAGCGAGAACTCAACCAACAACAGAATTTGTCAGACGAGGAGGGAGCTTGACCCGCAAGCGCATGGAAACAACTAGGTGGGTGTCAAATCACCTACTCGACCTTCTTATGACAATCACCACTAAGGAAATCAAATCTAAGTTCTAAAATACGCAAGTGACTGAAATCCGTACTACGAACGAATGCTATACGAAACATGATCTAGAATCATTGAATCGATCTCAAACTCAAGGGGAAGTCTATACACTAGGTAAGAACAACACCCTAAAGACTTGAACTGCAAAATCAACCTATAACCACTTCGTGCGGTAAACGCGTATGAAGACAGGCCAAAAAATACAGGTGACCGAAACTTGACCCCGATGGTACTAATGTGTAGCTCTACTCGTTGTGGTTCTATAGATATGCTGCACACTCAATTCCGACACACGAGTTGGAAGAAAACTCACACCGAAGCTCATAGGAACTTACCACACATAGAAGCCGATAGCACGCACTCTTGGTATCAGTGCGTAGCTCTCGCCGTTGCTAACACAATGGCGGTGTCGCTTCTCCAATGGCGGCTCCGTAGCTCGCGTAGCAAGTAGATAAGACTCTCTCTCTCTCTCTCTCTCTCTCTCTCTCTCTCTCTCTCTCTCTCTCTCTCTCTCTCTCTCTCAGACACAGTCACGGCGCTCAAAAACTCACCTTGATTAATAATCTGAATCTCCCTTTAGGTTACAAAACTTTGGCTTATATACCTCAGCCTTGGAGGTGAGAACATCTCTAACTAATTACATCGGCAAGTGAAATTACTTCGGAATTACAAGCTGGAAACTCAATTGAGTCCCATTACTTAATGAATGGCTCCAATCAAAATCAATGTCGGAAAGACATTTATTACAATCAATGGTTACAAAAATGATGAGTGTGAGCAAAAATGTGGGTGTGATCCTCTGCTGGCTCTGCTTGCTCAACACTCCCCCCCTCCGCGTTCATGTCATCCCTGACATGACTTTTATGCTTGGTCAATAAAGTCCTGTCGTCTTGAGCATCTGCAAATGTGATTCGTATCGTAGGTTGCCGATGGTCAAGGTTGGGCCGAATATTTTGCTTTCGTGGGTGAAAAAGCCGGTGTAGAAAGCTTCTTCGAATGTTTGCATGTGGAAGCTAGGCAAAAACATAATCCTCTGGTATAGGAGGTGCAACACTTTTGGAGAAGGCTGCAATGAAAGATCATATATCATATCAGTCACTGTGTCGGCCGTCGATAGTAGACTCGAGGTCGTGGCTTTATCTGGCGCGAACACTTCAATGCAAGCTAAGAGAGTCCTGCAGATTTTCTTGAGCATCTGACACGAAAGGTCAGGAGAGCCAGTAAAGAGCTTGATGGTGCCCGTTAGGGTTTTCACCATGTAGGCTTTACCTATTCTCTCTCCTACCTTTGGTCCTGGCATCCTGGGGTAATTAAGCCAATTTGGCTTCTTTTCTGCAATCCTGCCACGCTCTTTCCAGCTTCTGACTCTTGGCACCGGGCAGAAGGTTGCATCCTCCCGAATCTCCTTTGGTGCCTCTACCAAGTAGATGAGGTAGGCTGGGTATTTGTTCAGCCAACCTTTCCTCCATCTAGGCTGCGAATCTACAATCTTCTTTGATTGTTCCTCTTTTGTGATGTCGCCTTCGTAAAGAGCGACATACTGCTCCTCCTCTATTCTCTTTTTCGTTTTTATCACTTCAAACTTCATCAAAGGGAAAGGCAGGCTGGGTTGCATCCACTCTTCATGGAGCACTTTTGTGCCTAGTCCCTGAAGTCTAATGGAGATTAGGAGTCTCCTCTCCCATTCCATTTCCGCCTTGGCACTCTCCTCTGTTGACTTTTCTATTTGGTCATGGAGCCTTTGTTCTTCTTCTTCAGAGATTCTTGAAGTCGAGGCCACCTCTTGAGCTGGGGCTGGATCTTCAATTGTGGTTGCCTCTCGAGTTTCTGGTAGCTCTATGGCTGCTCCACCTGATTCTTCTTGTGGTGTCTCTGTCTCTCTTCTTTGTTGCTCTTGTAGATCTTGGAGCTGTTTGCGGAGGGTCTCATTCTCTGTTCTTAGTGTTTGATTTTCTAAAGTGAGCCTCTCCTCTACTGCCAATGATCCCTCCGCAATGTGCAACCTTTGCACTTGCTCTAATCTTAGCTCTCTTTGTAAGCTTCGGACATGGTCTTCCAGAGCTGGTACAAGAGCTCCCTCTTGTTCGGTTCCTGCTCTGCTAGCTCTAGGAGTAGTCCTGAGTCTAGTGATTGTTCTTTCTTGGAGCTCGACTCTCTCCCTTAGCTCAATGAGCTCATCTTTAGCCGCCTCCAAGTCGTCTTCCATCCGCTCCCTTGCTTCCTGTGCACTTGTTACTTCTCTTGAAGCCTCGGCTAGCTGGAGTATCAAGCCGTCTCTCTCGTTTTCCGCGTCGTAGAGTGATGCTTTATGACTTTCAGATTCAGTCATAGCATTCTCTAATTTCCTCTGCAACTCGGCTTCCCTTTGTTTGGCTGTCTCAATCTCCACTTCCTTTGCCTTGGATCTTTCTTTGATCTTGCTGAGCAGTTCATGCACCATGTGCATGTCTTTTTCATCTTCATCTGTCAACTCTAAAGCTTTTTCTGCCACCACCTCCACTGGCTTCGGCTCTTCTAGTACGTTCTGCTCGTCCAGTTTCTCTTCACTTTCTTTGGTACTCTTTGTTTTTTCCTCCGTCCCTCTCCGATCATCTTGTTTTTGTAGGGTGATCCCATAAACTGCCTCAAGGGCCTCTTCTTCAGTGTACCCTATCGCTACCAGATCCTCATAATCGTTTTTCTTTTGCTGAATTGGATCTATCTCCTTTTCCTTGGTCCCGGCCTCCGGCTTTTCCATACCAGCCGTGTCCATCTCTACTGTGGTCTCTTCCACAATGATTTCCATCTTCTTCGGGCTTGGTACATCAGTAAAGGAGGGCTGATTGTCCTCAGTCATCTTGGCTTTCCCTTTGTTTGCTTGCCCGTCTTTCTCTTGAGGTTTAGTAGACTCATCTACTTTCTTCTTTCCCTTGTCGTCCTTTTTCAGCTCAGCTTTTAAAAGTTGTACTTCCTCTTCAGTGTATGGCTCGACAGGTTGCTTCTCCAGTATAGCCTCTGACTCCTCATAAGCTCTAATATATTGATCATATTGATCAACATGTGGCCTGGCTGAGCTAGTTCCGACTTTAGTGGGGTCTGGCACCCACTTTTCTTCAAAGTCTCCCTTTAGAGCTCTTTCCGCTCTAAACTGCTCCACCAATCTTTCCATTCTTGCCGCTTTCTGACTTTTGGTTTGCTTGGGAGCAACCTTCTTCTTTGCTTTCTTCATAAGCGGCTCATCCACATTCTCTTCAGGTTCTGAAACTATTTCTAGTTTCTTGTGTGCTCTTGTGGACGCCCTCTTGGATACTTCAGGCTATTCTTCCTCCTCATCGGCTTCTCTAAGCCACTCATTCTGGGAGGGAACCTTTGGCCATTGATCTCTGGCTCCAATAGCTTCATAAGCTATTCTTGTCAGAACTTCAGCTCCTCCTATATACTTTGGCTTCTCGTTCTGCATGGCAATTACTTGCTCGTGGATGTGTTGAGCGTAATTCACCTCTTTTGGCATATTGCTCTTCAATGCCCATGTGATTGTAGTTGCAATGGCATGGGGTGGTGTCGTATACTTTTGCGGTCTTTTACTGCAAATATGGAGAAATTGGTTGTACAGTCAGCAAAGGGTTGCCACTCTTTGGTCTGCCATATCTCCATAAGTTGCATTCTGTTTCTTGGACCCATAAACCTCTATAGCCTCCCTTCTTTCCCTGACAGAGCTCCCTTTGTTGTGCAGCTTCAATGCATCTACAATGAGCTGTGGAGTGATCTGTACCTCTACTTTCTCTCCATCTATTGCTGTCAATGTGGCTTTCCCATCCTTCTGAATGGAGGTTGCCAACTCATACACTCTTCTTGTATCTACACCTGATGGTCTCGAGGTGAAGAATCTATGCAAGTCTGCCCTTTCCAAGTACCTGCTGATGTTCTCTGACCTGCTATAATCCACCAATTCTTGTGGGATCATCGGTATATCCACCGCTTGCCCTTGAGGATCTCTGAAAGTCCCCTGGTAGATCTTTATTCCCTCTTGTTCCAGTACTGCTTCCTCCACCCAAGTTTTGGTTGGCTTGAGGGTTTCTGCTGGAATGTCAAAGGGTTCTGCTTCTGCAAGAGCATCTTTGATTGTCGGTCTTTTTCTCTTTGTTGCTGATGACTTGGCGGAATCCATGGATCCTGTAACTCCAATTTCAGAAGTTAGCGTCTTTTTAGTACTGAAAGCCGAAATGAAGCTATTCAAATGACTTGAAAATTGAAACATGAGCTATTCAGGGCCTAAGGATGCAGGGTAGGTGAAAAAATATGCAAACTGGGCTCAAAATCATGCTGGAGACATTATACGCGTATGATGTTTTTTGTGTCAAAATGACTTCATATTGGTTGTGCTTGTAGCTGATAGTGTATACATGAGTATCATATGCTTGGATTTGAGTTTGGATACCATTTGGTCAAGTTTTGGCCAGTTTAGTCCAGTTCCGGCTCTTGGCAAAATTTTGAAAGGGATTTGGATTTTATGATCCAAATTGGATAAAACTTGGTGGTTCACCTTCAAATGGCATGTAGATCACTTCTGTTTGGTGATTGAAGCCCTGAGGTGCCAAAATCACATAGTGAGACATCATACGCGTATGATGTCTTTTAGTGTATTTTTGGACCAAATTTCTCTATAAGCTTGGATTTGGCTTTAAATAGGCTTATTCAGTGGATTTATGAAGTTTGGATAGATTTTGGGCTAAAAATGGCTCTGGAGACATCATACGCGTATGATGTCTTTTTCATCAATTTTTCAAGGGATTGGTTCTGTGGACTCCCCATGTACTAGTGAAGGACTGTCCCTACTCAAATCTTGGTTTGGACTTGAGTATGTTGGATTTGGGCTAAAATAGGCTTTGGATGAAGGATTTTGCCTCAATTGGGCTAATGGGGTGATCCACTTGACCAAATGGTTCCAAACTTCATATGTAGCATGTTTTAGATATATATAATGGATGTATGATGTCAAATGAGCAGTTTTGGCTCTGTAAGTGCAAATAGACATCATACGCGTATGATGTCTTTTGTGTCAAAATGGTGCTTTTTGGTTCCAGATAGCTTGTAGATGTGTTAATCAACAATCCTACAAAGTTTCAATGAGTTTGGAGTTATTTTGACAAAATTAGAACCAAAAGTCAATTTTTATGGCCTACTTTGCGTCTTTTTGGTTTTCCTTGGGTTTTCTAACTCCAATTCTCATGATACTTGGTTCATAGGATGTGATTAACATGTGGAATGAGGCTATGCACTCAAATGTTGAAATGGATGTGAAAATCATGCTGTGAGACATCATACGCGTATGATGTCTTTTGTATTAGAGCATAGCTTGGACAAGTGAGGGACTTAGTTTTAATGTGTGATGTCCAAAGAAAAGTATTACAAGACCTTGCTTTCCAATATTTGAATTGGTCAAGTGGTTAAAACTAAGTATAAAACTTTGACCATTTTCTTCTCGAATTGCCAAAAAGCTAGTTTTAGACACCCCTAAATGAAAATGGTTTAGGGTGGCCTTAAACAATGTTTTTTCAAAGACTTGAACAAAAGTGTTGCCGAAGAGTAATGACAATTTATTGTGGCTTGAAGTGCCTGAGTATGTGAAAACAAGCCTAGGTTTTCCACGAGGCAAAAGGTGACATAATAAGAACATTGGAAACTTAGGATTGACCATGTGGCCTAAACTTTGGCAAGTGAAGTGGTGGCCAAGTTTTGTGGCACAGTGTGCACTTGGTCCTATATGTGTTGACCACTTGGCTAAATCTAGGACCATAAGGCCAAACCTTTGGCACCTTAAATATAGTATGGGACATAATCTAGAACTGCTATAGTAAATTAGTAGTATAGCTAATATGTTAATATTTGTATTATATTTAAGTATATGCTAATATAATTTATGTTCAAAATTTCACTAATGAAGAATGTTCCCATTTAGCACTCCAGATGCGGGGTCTTAGGGCAATGCCACAATGGGGTGACAAGGCAGCGCTTCCACGTGAGGTTTGCGGGTAGCGCTCTTGATGGGGATGTGGAATATAGCGCTCTCGATGGCGGGGCTTGGGAGGTTGATTTTGGGATATTGTTCTGGGCGGGGTCTGGGGCAGCGCCCAAAGATTTTTTTTTTTTTAAGTGAATTCCTAGTATAGAGTTACGCATGTTTTTCATATTTTCAACCATGATTTCTTTAATTTTGGCCGTGTGAATTGGTTAATTTTTTATATTGCTTTTGTTTTTTTTAATCCTATGATAAAACATGGACTTGTAGCATACGTGGCATTCTAATAAACCCTATCAAGATTAGGCACACAGAGAGCGCACGAGCAACGCACACAGAGAAAGCAGGCGAGCAACAAACACACAGAAAGCGCACACGGATCGCACACAGTTGGAGTATACGCGCGCGTAGAGGAGCAAGCTCGGCATTGTACACAACACACAGGTGGAGTGCACAGGATTGAAAGTTCGCGCACAAGATAAAGAAACAGCAGCGTACACAACGCTTTCCAGAAGGGCAGGATCGGGCAGTCTTCTCAGGAGACATTGCACACCTCACGAATAGAGAAAAAACAGGTATTTCTCTCTCTCTCACTCTCTGTCTTTCTCCATATGGAGAAGATGGTTCTCTGTAACTCTTCTTGCACACACATTCTCTCGTCAAAAGACAGAGATACATAGTTTAAAAGTATCCCCGCACACATACACATATTCCCACACATCGTCTTCCTCTCTTCCACATACATAACCACAGTGAAATCTGTTATCTTGCTGTCTCTCTCTTGAAAATACATGCACATATTCCCACACATCGTCTTCCTCACTTCCACATACATAACCACAATGAAATATGTTATCTTGTTGTCTCTCTCTTGAAAATACGTGCACATATTCCCATACATCGTCTTCCTCTCTTCCACATACATAAACACAGTGAAATCTGTTATCTTTCTCTCTCCTCTCTCTAAAAAACAGGTATTTATCTCTCTCTCTCTCTCTCTATCTATCTATCTCTGTATCTTGCTATCTCTCTCTTGAAAATACATGCTCATGTATGTGTGCGTCTGTGTTATCTATGTGTATGTATGTATATTTGTGTTATTTCATTGTAATACTCATACATAATGCAGATACACAATTACACTTAATTACGATATGCACACATAGTATATATACATACATAAATATCACAAATAACTAACACATTGTAATACTAGTAAAATTGAATGGAAGACTTACTTGCGTGATCTGTTAAAGTCGATTCTTGTAGCGAGTTCTGGATGTATGCTGAGCTGATTTTCCTCTAATCCATTTGTAGATATGATTGTAACTTCTGTTTCTCAAAAATAGTAGTGTTGTTTAGTGATACACCTAATGGACATAAATGGTTTAAACTAGGACATGTAGACCAAAAATACGTGTATTTCTTTGGATGAATATATACACTTTTTGGTGACCCTTACCACAAGTGGTGGACCTTGAGACCAGTGGACTATAAGGACCTCCAAACAATACCTTGTGCACTCAATCCTTCTTGGTATCTAGGTCGGACAAGTGGTGGACCTTGTTCAAATTCTCTAACCACTCTCTCTAACATGGTGACATAATTTAGGTGTGATAAATTCATATCTATGCAAACTAATATCAGTTTAGGCTTGTTAATTTGAATTTGTTTGAATTTATGTACAATATAATGATTTGAGGTTTGCATTTTTGAATTTAGGTGGTATAATGATATCTTTTTGTGGTAAACTTGAATTTAAAATCAATTTCGCGTAATATTTAAAATTTAAGTAGTAAAATTTAAATTTTTATAAAAAAGTTTGAATTTTAAAATTTGGGCGGGATATTTTAAAATTTAGGCGGGATATTTAAGATTTGGGAGGGATATTTTAAATTTAGGCGGGAAGGTTTTGAATTTATAGCGAGATCTCCCTTACATAAGAGAGTATAGGTTGGACAAGTGGTGGACCTTCAAGCTAGAGCATCCATGCTACTGGACATGATAGGTAGGGAATCTAGTTGAATATTGTATGTATAATATATATGTAATAGATCTAGCTTGGACAAGTGGTGGACCTTGGAACAAAACCCCATGTAAAACATATCATGCACATTCCAAGTGGTAAGAAAAAATATCATTTAAGATATAGCCTTATAGGTTGGACAAGTGGTGGACCTTAACACCCAGATATTCTTCATATAATGACATAGAGTGGAAAACCGGTGAATCTTGAGACCAAACCATGCTACTAGCGATAATAGCTTGGACAAGTGGTGGACCTTGAAAGTAAACCCCCCATCTACGAAATATCGTGGGTTTAAGGTATTTCGATGGAGCCTAGCATCTTGGAGACATCGTGCATCTTGCTTCTCTTCATGTTTCAATGGAGCCTATCTTGGACAAATGGTGGAGCATCCTTCTCTCCATGTTTCAATGGACCCTGGCTTGAACAAGTGGTGGACCTTTGCTTCTCTCTATTATTCAATAGAGTTAGCTTGGACAAGTGGTAGACCTTGGAACCGAACCCCCATGTAAAACCTATCATGGTCACTCCAAGTGGTGAGAAAGAATAACCTTTAAGATATAGCCTTATAGGTTGGACAAGTGGTGGACCTTAACACCCTAATATTCTTAATATAATGACATAGAGTGAAAAAGTGGTGAATCTTGAGACAAAACCACTCATGCTACTAGCACTAATAGCTTGGACAAGTGGTGGACCTTGAACGTAAACCCCCCATGTTTCAATAGAGTTAGCTTCGACAAATGGTGGAGCATCCTTCTCTCCATGTTTCAATGGAGCCTAGCTTAGACAAGTGGTGGACCTTTGCTTCTCTCTATGATTCAATAGAGTTAGCTTGGACAAGTGGTGGACCTTGGAACCAAAGCCCCATGTAAAACCTATCATGGTCACTCCAAGTGGTAATAAAGAATAACCTTTAAGATGTAGCCTTATAGGTTGGACAAGTGGTGGACCTTAACACGCGCATATTCTTAATATAATGACATAGAGTGGAAAAGTGGTGAATCTTGAGACCAAACCACTTAGGCTACTACCAATAATAGCTTGGACAAGTGTTGGACCTTGAATGTAAACCCCTCATCTACGACATATCGTGGGTTTAATGTTTTTCGATGGAGCCTAGCATCTTGGAGACATGGTGCACCTTGCTTCTCCTCATGTTTCAATGGAGCCTACCTTGGACAAATGGTGGAGCATCCTTCTCTCCATGTTTCAATGGACACTAGCTTAGACAAGGGGTGGACCTTTGCTTCTCTCTATGTTTCAATAGAGTTAGCTTGGACAAGTGGTGGACCTTGGAACCAAACCCCCATGTAAAACCTATCATGGTCACTCCAAGTAGTAAGAAAGAATAACCTTTAAGATATAGCCTTATAGGTTGGACAAGTGGTGGACCTTAACACCCACATATTCTTAATAAAAGTGGTGAATCTTGAGACCAAACCACTCAGGCTACTAGCAATAATAGCTAGGGATAACCATTAAGATATAGTCTTTCAAGGGGTGAGAAAGAATAACCATTAAGATATAGTCTTATAGGTTGGACAAGTGGTGGACCTTAACACCCAAATATTCTTAATATAATGACAGAGAGTGGAAAAGTGGTGAATCTTGAGAGCAAACCACTCATGCTACTAGCGATAATAGGTTGGACAAATTGTTGATCTTGAATGTAAACTCCCCATGTACAAAATAATGTGGGTTTAAGGTATTTCAATGGAGGCTAGCATCTTGGAGACATGGTGTAGCTTGCTTCTGTTCATGTTTCAATGGAGTCTATCTTGGACAAATGGTGGAGCATCCTTCTCTCCATGTTTCAATAGACCCTAGCTTAGACAAGTGGTGGACCTTTGCTTCTCTCTATGTTTCAATAGAGTTAGCTTGGACAAGTGGTGGACCTTGGAACCAAACCCCCATGTAAAACCTTTCATGGTCACTCCAAGTTATTTCTCTATTTATTTTTAGGCTTTTCTTCGATTGGCAAGAATGAGTGTAGCAGCAAGTTGGATTGCTAAACAGGCACACATGGTCACGTACTCTGATTTAATTTATGATTGCTGGATAAAAATCATTGAAAAGCTAGAAGAGGAGAATAAGAAACCCCTAACAACTGTATTTAGATACCTTTGTGGCCTTGAGAAATCAGAGGTAAAGACTATTCAAGAAGAGATTAGAGATGAGAAGATTTTACTGTCAAAGAGTGCAAAGGATGGTGATGCAACTGACATGTATGATCGAATCAAGCAGTTGAAGCAAGACAAATTGATTCAAGATGCACTTCTTGAAGGCTTCAACAATTTGAATGAGTCTTCACCATGTAAAGACTGGGAGGAGGTGGTCAAAATGTATAACATCAATGATGTTGTTTATAAAACAATTTTAATGCTATGCGAGGAATGGATCAGATCTAGTTTGACACGTGGAACAAAGAAAATGGCTTTTCCAGATGGAGCAATAAAATACATGCAATGGGCAATTCACCTTCAAAAGGAGAAAACTGAGCCTAGAGATTTGCCATGGTCAATCTATGTGGTGAGCCTACAAATGGAAGGCAATCTCTACTTGATGCGCCACTTCAATAATAAAGTGCCTATTGGCTTATGTGTTTTAGATATGACAAAAAACGTTGGAGGCAATTTGAAGTGGAGTGAGGAGACATTTAACAATGCTTTGGATGGGATCTTGGCTATTGCTGGAGGGTCAACAGATCCTGGATTTGTCTTTCTTGCATTTGTGGATTTCACTAACTTCACAAAATTGCAATGTGCCTTTCACGCCATGGGAGATAATCTGAGCTACCATTGTTGTGGTGCATTGCATCACTTTCCATCAGCTCCTTGCAAAGGAGCAATTCAATTCCTAACAGTTATTGCCTTCTTGGAACAAGGCAATGCATTTGAAGACCTGAGAAGAAGATCAGAGGAACATCCCATGCCAATTGATTGTTCTCTTCTTCAAGTAGCAGATAACGATATGTCAGATTTGCAATATTTGGAGGCCAAAAAAAGATCTTTGGTCAAGCACTACATTTGTACATATTGTTTTGAAGACCGCAAGCTTGTTGATGTTTTTGGTGATGGCTCCTTGGTTGCACAAGAAGGAATACAACAGAAAAAAGAAGTTATCTGCTTAATTGATAGTGTGGAGGAGGCAAAAAGCGTGGAGACCATGCTGCTAGACTTTGTTAAGTCTCATGAAGATATAGAAAAATGGGCTGGACTTCAACAATCCACTTCGCAATTAGGCGACATTGTGCCTGTTACAGAGGAGTGCTCTCCACAAAGAGAAGAAGGACAACAACAACACCATCCTCTTTCAATGGAGGACTTTTTGGAAATGGAGACACGTATGTTTTGAGTTTCTTGTGCATGTTAGTGTTTCTTGTTACTGATTTGATACTCTTAATGTTAGATTTTGCTTTATATAGTATTGATTGAGTTTGTATTTTTTATCTCAAGCATTCAAGGTTTGAATGTAAGTAGTAAATTACTTGAGTTTTTGAATGGTGGATCTGTAGACTAAAACTATAACATTTAATACTCACAAAGACTTAATTACTTAAGAGCTTGAACTCAATAAGTTTTGGACCTTTTATCAATACCCCCTTGATATGATACATTAGATCGTAGCATGGTTAAATGGTGATGCTTCATAAATTGAACCTAGCTTAGACAGGTGCTGGAGCCTAAATTTAAACTAACCTTGCTAGAAGGGAGCTTATGTTTGGACTTTGAGAACTAGCATAAGTAATCAATTAGAGCATAGATTAGACATGTGGTGGTGGCCGGCCTTAGAGACCAAAATCTTAATGAGCTTGGAAAGGTATTTAAGTACTGCAATTTACTTAGTTTTAGTACTCATTAAATGCATAGCTTGACAAAAGGTGGACCTTACATGGATCCTAATTTCAAGAGGTGTGGTAGACCTTCAAAACAAGCTCATATAGCTTGGACATGTGGTAGACCTTGCATGAAGACTAGTTTAGACAAGTGTGGTACACCTTGTAACCAACACCCATTTGTTATATTAGCTTGGACAAGTGGTGGACCTTGCTTTTATGTTTCAATGGAGCATATTTTGGACAGGTGGTAGACCTTGTTTCTCTCCATGCTTCAATGGAGAGAAACTTTAGCTTGGACAAGTGGTGGACCTTGTTTTTATGTTTTAAAGGAGCATATTTCGGACAAGTGGTAGACATTGTTTCTCTCCATGGTTCAATGGAACCCACCTTAGACAAGTGAAGTACCTTGAAACCAAACCCCCATAATACAACCTACTAAATAGGTTGGAAAATTGGTGGGATATGAAACCATCCATGATAGAGCATAGTATAGGTGAAAACGTAGTGGTCCTTATATCAATTACCCATGCATAGCTTGGACAAGTGGTGGACCTTGATTCTCTCTATGTTTCAATGGATCCTATCTTGGACTAGAGATATATCTTACTTAGTTCCATGCTTCAATGGATTGTAGCTTGGATAAGGAGTGGAACTTCAAACAAAACTCCACAGCATAGCATATATTAACAATTCATGGGTTTTATAGAGATTGTCTTGCCTATTTTGGAGAGTTGGTACACCTTTATTCTCCATTCTTCAATGGATCTGAGGTTGGACAAGCGGAGCTGGAGAAGTGGTCAACCGTAAAATGAAACCTCCCATGCTACAACCCATCATAGATCGTATATGTAGTGGACCTTGAAACTCTTTTATGTCCCTAGCTTAGAGAAGCATTGCACTCTTGATTATCTCCATACATGAAGGCAAGGTTGGACAAGTGGTGGACCTTCAAACCAGAATCTCTATGCAATAATAGGCAAGTGGTGGAGCTTGTTTTCTCCATGTTCCAATGGAGCCTAGCTTAGACAAACAATGGATCTTGCTTCTCTCCATGTTTCAATGGATCCTAGCTTAGAAAAGTGGTGGAGCTTTGCTTCTCTCCATGTTCCAATGGACCATAGCTTAGACAAGTGGTAGACCTTGAAAAACACCCCCCGTATACAACATATTATGGGGTTTTCATGTTTCAATGGCTCCTAGCTTGGACAAATGGTAGAGCTTGCTTCTCTTTATGTTTCTATGGATCCAATCTTAGCCAAGGGGTGGACCTTGAAACAAGAATCCCCCCCCCATGTACAACGTATTATGGGTTTTGAAAGCACTGGGAGAAAATAATAGCTTTGATAAGTGGTGGACCTTGCTTCTCTCCATGCTTCAATGGAGCCGAGGTTGGACACATGTTGGAGAGAAGATGGTTGCCCATGAAATAAGACCATGCATGCTATAATCAATCATATGTTGTACACATAGTGGACCTTGCAATTGTTTTATATGCCTAACTTGGACAAGTGGAGGATCCTTGATTACCTCCAGATATCAACAACAAGCCAAGTTTGGACAAGTGTAGTACCACCAAACCAGAATCTATATGCTACAATAGATTATAGGTAGGACACGCGATGAACCTTCATATCAAACCATCCATGCTACTAGAGATGATAGGTTTCACATGTGGTGGAACCTTGTATCAATGTTCTATGTGTAGTTTTTGACTAGTGATAGACCTTGAAAGTAATCCCTCTAGGCTACAAGAAAAAAGAGATGGATGAGGAGGCTAGACTACTTTTGTTGCATCAATGCATCCCATGTTACCACATATACTATAGGGTTCTTGGATAAGTGTTGGATCTTGTGTCAATGCTCCATGTCTAGCTTGGACAAGTGGTGGACCTTGGTTCTCTCTATGCTTCAAATGGGCAATAGATTGGAGTCACAGTGGCCTTTTTTTTCCAATGATTTTATTTTTTGGAAACCTTGGAGGCACCATGTAAGAGGCACTCTAAGTCTTCCATACAATGGACCTATTGGACTATAAAATAATGATATCTTTCTTTGATATTGTCATTATTTTATGCATAATATTTTCTTCTTTTTGCAGACACAAAGGAGTTAAGTGATATAAAAACTAGATGTATTTCACACTATGATTAGCATGAAGATCCTTTTGGGACACCAACTTTTCCTATTCCCAAAGATGTAATTTTCCATATTAACGGTGTGGATTTTGAAGTGCGACTTTTATGTATTGAAGGAGCTGGTTATGGGCTATTTGTGCATACTACCCTGGAAAGTGGTTTGACTATTCTAAACTATGGAGGGCATAAGTATAGATTTCAAGACTGGAAAAAGATATGCAAAATATTTCCAAGAGCTTATAAATATTCTCTTCTAGAGGATCCAAACATAGAAGAAGAGGAAGATCAATCATACATTATTGGTTGTGTAGAAGAAGAAAACGTGTCGGGCTATATAAATAGTTCTCACAGTACAAATGTCTGTCCCAACGTACGCTATACATTTGATCCAAATTTGCCACCTTGGCATAAATGCACCTCTTCACACATCAAGTCAGAAGAATATGGCCATGTATGCATTGAGACTATTTGTCAAGTTGAAGCAGGAGAAGAGTTGTTTGCTGACTATAACTTTACTTGACATTGTAAAGTATTGTACATGGATGGAAATCTCAAGTACATGCATCATTTTCATTTTTCATGGATGAAATCTCAAGTGAATATAACATTTGATTATTGTTTAGTTTATGCTCAACGAGAATCTAGAGTGCTCTTATGCTTTGTGTGTTGTCTAACATATTTGACTACCTTGGCCATAGAATCTTGATTCTACTCTAGATTTGTGATAAATCTTACCAAAATTTAATCAATGTCTAGGTTGGACAGGTGGTGGGGCTTCAAACATTACTGTCTTAAACAAGTGGAGTTATCTTACTTGAATAAGTGGTGGCCTTTGAATCCAAATCTAAGCCAAATCTCTAATTATTTTCTTGTAGTCTAGGTTGGACATTTGGTGGACCTTGTATCCATGTTTCCTCAACAAGGGTGGCTTTTAGTTTTCACTTTAAGTACTCATCTTTAATAAAGTGTAGGATGGAAAATGTTGAGTTAGTAGATTGTATTTTAGACAAGTGGTGTTTGGTGTATGAATGCTGAAAATGGTTGCAAGGATTCTAACAACGACTTTACCTTAAATAAATTTCTTACTAGGAGTTCTACATATAAATATGGTGAATAAAATTCTAGTGGTTTTGAGATACCATTTGTGTGTGTGTTTTCTTAGATTCACAAACTGGGATGGATAATGCTCCTATGGTTCAGTCAACAACTATAGAATCCATAGATTCTATGGTTTCTAAAGTGCCCAAGATGGATGATATTTCTATACTAGAGTTTAGTGTTGTGCAACTTGAGCAAGCTTCCAATAATGAGAACCAAGAAATCGATGCTTCAAAAATGCAACATACATCAAAAGAGACTGAAAAGTCCACTCACGAGCTATTGCCAATTGGTACTACGTCATGTAGCGTAGATGTTGAGAAATCCATGCTTACAATTATATTGGATTTAAATGGTCTATTGTTGAAACGTTCCCCTCAACCATCCTCACACCACAACTCAGTGCAAATGGATTCAAAAAGATATATTATACTCAGGCCAGGTTGCATCCAATTCTTGAAGACTATTTTACAAAGGTTTAATGTTGCAATTTGGTCGACAGCTACTAGGAATAATGTGTATCAAATCCTTGCAGCACTAAACAACTTAGCTGAGGATACATTGCCTTTCTTTGCAATTTGGTCGCAAGATGTTTGGTACACCGCTCAAACTCAAAAATTGTTTAGACCCGACAATCCAAACGTTGAGGCAATGTTCAAGCCTCTAGCCAAAATTGCCATGGGGTTTGAATGTGATCCACAAAGAACAGTGCTTATTGATGACTCTCCTTACAAGGGATGTATTTCACCAGCAAACAATTGCATTTTTCCACCACAATTTGATGCTGAGAAGATGGTTGACAATATGCTCTTGGAGGAGCTACTGCCATACTTGATTCAGCTTGATGAGAGAAGGGATGTGCGTGATTTAATTGCTTCTAATCGTTATGGACAACCTATAGTGACAAATGATAGTGAATACAAACAAATCATGGAGTATTGGAAGCAGAAAAATGATGTTTGGTCAGCTAAGGTGTTCTTTACAAGAAGAATACCACCTGCAAAAGGTGACAGAGATGAAACTATCATTGAAGATGCAAGTGACACAAGCCACCGCAATGAAATGAGAAGAGCCCAAATACAAGAGATCTTGGCAAAGGAGCGTACACCCATTGAAAGCATGAAGGCGTCACAATTGACCACTTTAGCTAGGCAATTGGGTTGTAACACAAAAGGAGTTTTGAAGGCAACCACAGCAAAAGCTTATATAAATAAGGTGAAAGCTGAGAACAATCTTCTAAGGCTGGATAGAAAGCAACCCTAAGGTACTAGTGACATGTCATATATTCTTGATACACATGCTTGAACACTCATGTGCATGGTATCTAACAAATCTTTCTTTTTATTCCTTCTTGCAGGATCTTACAAAGGATACTACTAGATGGAGCTCAATCAATAGAGATTTTGATATTTTTGCTCAAAATAATGAAGCAGTCACCTACATTTTTTGTTTATCAATTTCTGGAGAGACTTTATTTTAGTTTGTAATCATCAAATGAAATGAAAAGTATCCTTCTTATCAAGATTGTTGATCTTTTTCTTGTTCAAACCTTTCAATTGTGATTTATAGTTTTGTTAGCATGAGATTGTGCTTTTTTAGTTTGAAAAAAACTGTCAAAGATCCAAGTCTTTTTGGCTTTACTTAAGTTATTAATTGTGAAAGATCCAAGTCTTTTTGCTTTACTTAAGTTATTGATTGCCTATGTAATAGTCCTTAAAACAATATCGGATGGCTTTCTTGCTCCCATGTCTCACATTGGTCTTTAGGTAAGACAAGTGGTGACCTTGAAAGTATGGTCTCATATCTCGATCAAGTGAAGAGACATGAAGCTTAAATATCACTACTATGTATCTAGTGTTAAACTCCATCGAGACAAAGACTAGATAGCCAAATTGCAGTCGAGTTTAAGTGAAAAATCCATTTGAGCTAAGGTAAAACTTATAGTGCCTCATTTTTCTAGGATTCTATCCCATCAAGGAAGTTAGAATCTAGCACAAACCAATTAAGACTCTTTTGGAGCCTAGATAGGACAATTCGTGGAACTTATGAAACTTATTATTGAGTTAGAGTCTAGTTTAGATAAGCAAAAGATCTTCAAACCAGCACTTGACTTTCTTACTATTCAATATTCAAAGTCCCTTGAGGCTAACAAATTACACACCCACTTGTAACCTAATTAATGAGTAATTATATAGATCTAAGCAAGTATATATAATGAGTCTTCAAACTAATAATCCAAGGGAAGAGAGTAGCAAGGTCCACTACTTGTCCAAGCTCAGCTCTAGACAACATAGAAAGATGCTAGTTCTACTAATTGTCTAATTATAGGCATGGAGAAATGATAGAAGGTTGACCACTTGTCCAACCTATCATCTCTAGTAAGATGGGAGGTTTCGCCTTAAGATTCACCATGTAACCAACCTATACATCATTGTATTATGAAGAGTAAAAAAGCAAAGCTCCACCACTTGTCCAAGCTAGTTCTAAAATCCACATGGAGATAAGCAAGCTCCACCATTTGTCGAATCTCTCTTCCATTAAAACATGAAAAAACTCAGCTATGTTGTACAGGGGGACTTTTTTCCAAGGTCCACCACTTGTCCAAGCTAGGATCCCTAGTAGCACGAGTGGTTTGGTCTCAAGATACACCACTTGTACACTCTATGTCATTATATTAAAAAGAACTATGTTTTAAGGTCCACCACTTGTCCAACCTATAAGGTTATATCTTAAATGGTATCCTTTCTCACCACTTGAAATGCCCATGATATGTTTTACACGGGGGTTTCATTCCAAGGTCCACCACTTGTCCAAGATAACTCTATTCAAACATAGAGAGAAGCAAAGGTCCACCACTTGTCCAAGCTAACTCTATTCAAACATAGAGAGAAGCAAAGGTTCACCACTTGTCAAAGCTAGGCTCCGTTGAAGTATGGAGAGAAGTAACCTCCATCATTTTTCCAAGATAGGTACCATTCAAACATGGAAAGAATCAAGATCGACCATGTCTCCGAGATTCTAGGCTCCATTGAAACACCCTAAAACCATGATATTTTGTACATGGGGTGTTTACATTCAAGGTCTACCACTTCTCTAACGTATTATACCTAGTAGCATGAGTGATTTGGTCTTAAGATTCACCACTTATCCACTCTATGTCATTATATTAAGAATAACTGGGTGTTAAGGTCCACCACTTGTCCAACCTATAAGGGTATATCTTAAATGGTATCCTTCACCACTTGTCAAGGTCCATCACCACTTTTCCAACCTATAAGGTTATATCTTGAATGATATTTTTCCTCATCACTTGTAATGTCCATGCTATGTTTTACAAAGGGGTTTTGTTCCAAGACCCACCACTTGTCCAAGCTAACTCCATTAAAACATAGAGAGAAGCAAAGGTCCACCACTTGTCCAAGATAGGCTCCATTGAAACATGGAGAGAAGGATGATCCACCATTTCTCCAAGATAGGTTCCATTGAAACATTGAGAGAAGCAATCTCCACCATGTCTCCAAGCTAGGCTCCATTGAAATACCCTAAACCCATAATTTTGTACATGAGGGGTTTACATTCAAGGTCCACCACTTGTCCAACCTATTATCCCTAGTAGCAAGAGTGGTTTGGTCTCAAGATTCACCACTTGTACACTCTATGTCATTATATTAAGAAGAAATATGTGTTAAGGTCCACCACTTGTCCAGCCTATAAGGTTATATTTTAAATAGTATCCTTTCTCACCACTTGAAATGCCCATGATATGTTTTACATGGGGGTTTCATTCCAAGGTCCACCACTTGTCCAAGCTAACTCTATTAAAACATATAGAGAAAGAAAGGTCCACCACTTGTCCAAGCTAGGCTCATTGAAACATGGAGAGAAGGAACCTCCACTGTTTCTCCTAGATAGGCTCCATTGAAACATGGAGAGAAATAAGCTCCACCATGTCTCCAAGTTGCTAGGCTCCATTGAAATACCCAATACCCATAATTTTTTGTACATGGGGGGTTTACATTCAAGGTTCACCACTTGTCCAACCTATTATCCCTAGTAGGTTTGGTCTCATGATTCACCACTTGTCCACTCTATGTCATTATATTAAGAGGAATTAGGTGTTAAGGTCCACCACTTGTCCAACCTATAATGTTATAGCTTGAATGGTATTTTTTCTCACCACTTGTAATGCCCATGACATGATTTACATGGGGGTTTTGTTCCAAGGTACACCACTTGTCCAAGATAAATCTATTGAAACATAGAGAGAAACAAAGGTCCACCACTTTTCCAAGCTAGGCTGCATTGAAACATGGACCTTAATACCAAATTATTTCTAGTAGCATGAGTGATATTTTGTACATGGGGCGTTTACATTCAAGGTCCACCACTTGTCCAACCTATTTCCCTAGTAGGTTTGGTCCCAATTTCACCACTTATCCACTCTATGTCATTATATTAAGGATAATTGGGTGTTAAGGTCCACCACTTGTCCAACCTATAAGGTTATATATTGAATGGTATTTTTTCTCACCACTTGTAATGCCCATGATATGTTTTACATGGGGTTTTTGTTCCAAGGTCCACCACTTTTCCAAGATAACTCTATTCAAACATAGAGAGAAACAAAGGTCCACCACTTGTCCAAGCTAGGCTCCATTGAAACATGGAGAGAATGATGCTGCACCATTTATCCAAGATAGGCTGCATTGAAACATGGAGAGAAGCAAGCTTTACCATGTTTCCAAGCTAGGCTCCATTGAAACACTCTAGGGGGTTTTATTTCAAGGCCACCACTTGTTTAACCTATTATCCCTAGTAGCATGAGTGGTTTGGTTTCAAGATTCACCACTTGTACACTCTATGTCATTATATTGTGTTAAGGTCCACCACTTGTCCAACCTATAAGGTTATATCTTAAATGGTATCCTTTCTCGCCACTTGAAATGCCCATGATATGTTTTACATGGGAGTTTCATTCCAAGATCCACCACTTGTCCAAGCTAACCATATTCAAACATAGAGAGAAACAAAGGTCCACGACTTGTCCAAGCTAGGCTCCATTGAAACATGGAGAGAAGGAACCTCCACCATTTCTCCTAGATAGGCTCCATTAAAACATGGAGAGAAGTAAGTTCCACCATGTCTCCAAGATGCTAGGCTCCATTGAAATACGCAAAACCCATGATATTTTGTACATGGGTGATTTACATTCAAGGTCAACCATTTCTCCAACCTATTATCCCTAGTAGGTTTGGTCTCACAATTCACCACTTTTCCACTATATGTCATTATAATAAGAGGAATTGGGTGCTAAGGTCCACCACTTGTCCAGCCTATAAGGTTATACCTTGAATGGTATTTTTTCTCACCACTTGTAATGCCCATGACATGCTTTACATGGGGGTTTTGTTCCAAGGTTCACCACTTGTCCAAGCAAATTCTATTGAAACATAGAGAGAAACAAAGGTCCACCACTTTTCCAAGCTAGGCTCCATTGAAACATGGACCTTAATACCAAATTATTCCTAGTATCATGAGTAATATTTTGTACATGGGGGGTTTGCATTCAAGGTCCACCACTTGTCCAACGTACTTTTCCTAGTAGGTTTGGTCGCAAGATTCACCACTTGTCCACTCTATGTCATTATATTAATAATAATTGGGTGTTAAGGTCCACCACTTTTCCAACCTATAAGGTTATATATTGAATGGTATTTTTTCTCACCACTTGTAATGTCCATGATATGTTTTACATGGGGATTTTGTTCCAAGGTCCACCACTTGTCCAAGCTAAATCTGTTCAAACATAGAGAGAAACAAACGTGCACCACTTGTCCAAGCTAGGCTCCATTGAAACATGGAGAGAATGATGCTCCACCATTTATCCAAGATAGACTCCATTGAAACATGGAGAGAAGTAAGCTCCACCATGTTTCCAAGATGCTAGAGTCCATTGAAATACCCAAAACCCCTGATACTTTGTACATGGGGGGTTTACATTCAAGGTCCACCACTTGTCCAACCTATTATCCCTAGTAGCATGAGTGGCTTGGTCTCAGGATTCACCACTTGTCCACTCTATATCATTATATTAAGAAAAATTGGGTTTCCATATCTAAATGGATCTTTGCTTGGATAAGTGGTAGACCTTGAGACCTAAATACCCATTCTACACTAGAGCATTGGTTAAGCCTTATACACTTCAAGCATACCTTTAACAACAAGTAGTAGTTATTAGTTGACTTAAGTCTAGTTGAACTCCATGGTATTGAGACTAAGAGAGAGTGTAGCATAAAAAAGAGTCAGGATTTTAATTTGACTTTCTTTCTATTAATGAGTAGATCATAGATGGATTTTGGTATCTAATAAAACCTTAGGGTAGACAATGTAAAACTCATGTCTATTGTTGTGTTTGCATTAAGTGTTCTTGTTCTTTAATTTCAGAACCATTACAGAAAAATGGATTGGCTATATGCTGGCATAAATTGAAGAAAACTATTGAATTACCCATCCAACCTCCTCCAAGACCTTGTCCAAGGAATGAATCACCTCCTTATCACCTACCACTTGCTTTCAAGGACATCAAAAGAGTACTTATCTTGGATCTAGAGAGGTTACTTCTCAAAACAGTTGAAATGAAACATGGAGATTCTATGCCATCTTGGGCTCAACACATGCGACTTGTGGAGGACAAAGATGAAGTTTATCATGTGGTGCGACCAGACGCACAAAGTTTTTTGGATTTTTGTGCTGAATACTTTGAGCTATGGATATGGAGTTGCTATAACTTAATAAGGGTGCAACGCATCACACAAAAATGTTTTCCTGAGCAGTATACCAAGTTCAAGGTGTTTATGAGTAACAAAAATTGCCAAAATCCAAATATCATGTTAGGATTTACAAGGGTTTATCACAAAAATCTGAGTGATATTTGAGGATTTGGATGCAAACAATACCTTAATTTTTGATGACACTCCATATAGGGTGATGTGGAACATGCCAGGGACATATCTTATATTTCCAAAGATGTGGAGGCAAACTTCTGAGCAACTTCAAAACTTCTTGCAGAGAACCATAATTCCATGGTTGGTAGGATGGTTGTATGCAAGAGATAAGAGAGTCTATACATACAACACAATTGTAAATCAATATAGTGATTCTGAGACAAATTATGTCCTTGGTGTGTACTTGTCAACACGAAAGCATTGAATAAATATGGCTATAAGATGCTTTTTTTATTCTAGTGTGTATCTTTCAACATTTGTATAATTTGATATAGTCTTTTTTTTTTTTAAAGGTGTGTCAATTTTATGAACACTTGAATGGAGTGCACCCTACTCTAAGGGGACTTCAATGTACTATTGGAGTGCATCCTATTGTAAGGGGACTCTGATGTATTGCTAGAGTGCACCCAAATTTTTGGGGACTCATTTTTAATTTGATTGGGGCCTATGTTGGGTCATATAGTAAAAGAAATTCATTTTTTGTCAATTCATATCGAGGTTGCATTTATTTGGAACTATGAAAGAATTGATGTTTGATGTCAAAATAAAACTTGTAAGTGTGGATCAGAGAATTCATGGACTTTAAATATGTGAGAGGGATCTTTTTCTTGGGCACAAATGTTTGCTTCAAGAATTTTGTCATTACATACTTTATGTGAAAGAGTTTTAGAACCTAAAAGACTTTGAAAACAAAACTATGGAATCTAAGTGCATGTATTCTTGAATGGCTTGAAAGTTGATGTATACATGCATGTCGCCTTGATGAAGACTTAGATCTGACAAGATGGAAAGATATAATTCTTGGACGTTACCTTTGTCAATTTGGTAATAACATATTTAACTTTCTTTTAATATGGGTGGAAAATATATTATTATGTGCATTTGGAACCTAATTGCTTGACCTTCAAACCAAGATTCCTATGTTATTTTTTCATATACTTTTTTGTACTGAATTAAGATTGTGGATGCAAGGTCCACCACTTGTTCAAGCTAGATCTAAGAAAGTATATATACTGAGTCTTCAAACTAGTAAACCAAGGGAAGAGAGAAGCAGGGTCCATCACTTGTCCAAGCTCATCTCTAGACAACATAGAGAGATGTTATGTCTACTAATTGTCCAATATAGTCATGGAGAAATGATAGAAGGTTGATCCACTTGTCCAACCTATCATCTCTAGTAAAATGGAAGGTTTGGCCTTAAGATTCACCATGTAACCAACATATACTTCATTGTATTATGAAGAGTAGAAAAGAAAAGCTCCACCACTTGTCTAAGGTAGTTCCAAAATCAACATGGAGAGAAGCAAGCTTCACCATTTGTCCAAAATAGGTTCCATTAAAACATGGAAAACCTCATATATGTTGTACATGGAAGCTTTTTTCCAAGGTCCACCACTTGTCCAAGCTAGGATCCATTAAAACATGGATAGAAACAAGGCTCCACAACTCGTCCAACCTTTATAGCTGCGAAGTGTACCGGTTGTCTAAACTAGGCATGGGAAAATAATAGAAGGTCCACCACTTATCCAATATATTATCTCTAATAGCATGGGAGGTTTGGTCTCAAGATTTAGGAATTGGCTGACCTGTATTTCATTGTATTATGATGAATTTGGTTTTAAAGTCAACTACTTATCCAAGCTATAAGTTTATATCTTGAATGGTATTCCTTCCCATCACTTAGAAAACTAATGATATGTTGTACATGGGGGGGTTTGTTACAAGGTCCACCACTTGTCCAAGCTAGTTTCATTGAAACATGGATGAAGACAAGCTCCACCATTTGTTAAAGCTAGACTCCATTGAAATCTAGAAAATCCATTCTATGTTGTACATGGGGTTTTTGTTTTAAGGTCCAACACTTGTCCAAGCTAAGATCCATTGAAACATGGAGTAGAGAAACACTCCACCACTTGTCCAAGCTAGGCAACATTGATAGTAGTTGGTTTATTTTGAAGATCCACCACGTGTCTAAGCTAACTCTATTGAAACATAGAGAGAAGCAAAGGTCCACCAACTGTTCAAGCTAGGCTCCATTGAAACATGGACAGAAGCAAGCTCCACCATTTCTCCAAGATAGACTCCATTGAAACATGGAGAGAATCAAAGGTCCACCATTTCTCCAAGCCAAGATCTAGTTGTCCAACCTATAAGGTTATATCTTAAATGGTAATCTTTCTAATCACTTGGAATACCCATGATATGTTTTACATGGGCGTTTTGTTCCAAGATCACCACTTGTCCAAGCTAACTCTATTGAAACATAGAGAGAAGCAAAGGTCCACCACTTGTCCAAGCTAGTCTCCATTGAAACAAGGAGAGAAGCAAGCTCCATCATTTCTCCAAGATAGGCTAGCATGGATAAGTGCACCTTGAAACCAACCTTCCTATGAGGCAATAGAGCATATGCTACATATTTTATGTATGCCCCATGCCTCAAATTAAGAAGTTATAGATTAGAAGTGGACCTTGCTTAAATGTCACATGCAATAAATTAAGGAAAAATAGCCAAGTGGATTGTATTCCTCAATGGATCCTTGCTTTCACAAGTTGTGAACCTTGAGTCACTTTTACATTAACTTGGACAAGTGGTGGACCTAGAAACCAAGTTCTCCATGTTGAGATAAGTTGTAGGTAGGACAGTAGAACATAGACAACGATAATGGATGCAATATACTCCTCTCCTAATAATCCAATTGATTGAAACCATGATATTTTAGTTGTTTTCATTGTGTATTGTATGTGCATAAAGTGGAATGAGACCTTAAGAAAACTCAAATTTTTGACAAAATCTCTATATTTTATACATGATATATTGAAAGTTGTCCAACATGGGAATTGGGATTTTCCCACTTTACCTAATATGGTATTATACTCTTTTCTTGATGGTTTTTCAGGATATAACCAGCTAGCCATAGCACTGGAAGATCAACATAAAACAGCTTTTGCAACGGAGTGGGGAATTTATGCTTATCGGGTTATGCCTTTTGGTCTAACCAATGCTCCCGCAACCTTCCAGAGGCTGATGACGCATGCTTTCAAAGAATACTTAAGGTTGTTTCTAGAAATATACATGGATGACTTATGTGTACATTCTCTTCTGAGAGATGAGCATCTAGAACACCTAAGAAAAGTATTTGAGAAATGTAGGACATATCGCATTTGTCTCAATCCTGAGAAATGTGTGTTTATGGTCCGACAAGGCAGAATTCTGGGACATATTGTCTCACAAAACGGAATATCCACGGATTTAGAGAAGATAAAAGTTATAGTGGATATGCCTAGACCAACCAATGCGAAACAAGTACAGAGCTTTATGGGACATTGCGGATATTATAGACGATTCATTTACATGTACGCTATAATAGGCCAACCACTTTACAGGCTAATAGTGAACTTTGAATGGACAGAGGAGTGTGAGGAATCATTCAAGAAATTGAAAGAGGCACTCATTACTGCTCCAGTCTTGAAATCACCAGATTGCGAGAAGATATTCCATGTGCATATAGATGCTTCGGCATATGCAATAGGATGCATTCTGGCTCAGCCAAAAGAAGGAAACATGGATTTTCCTATCTGTTACGCCAGTCGACAGCTCAACAATGCAGAGAAGAATTACACCACAACAGAGCGAGAGGGATTAGGAATGATATATGCTGTGAAGAAATTTCGGCATTATCTTCTAGCCAACAAGTTTGTGTTTTTTACGGATCACCAAGCCTTGCTCTACCTAGTGAATAAACCATGCAATACCGGGAGAATAGTGAGATGGTTCATTATCTTGTTGGAATTCGACTTCACGGTAGTAGTAAAGAAAGGAAAAACACATCTTAGAGCTGATCATCTTTCGCGATTGACGAATGGAGAAGACCCTATAGGAGTAGATGACGACATGCCAGACGCGTACTTGTTCAACATAGAAATGATACCGAAGTGGTCTCAAAATGTCGTTAACCTATTAACCTATGGAGGAGAGTTTGATAGAAGAGAATACAACCAGAAACATATTGCTATTCAGCAATCCAAGAATCTTCAATTGGTTGCAGGAAGGTTGTATCAATTGGGAAATGATCATGTTTTACGACTATGCATCAATCCTGAGGAATATAATATATATCTGCGCGAAGCACATGTTCAGGAATGTGCATTTCATTGTTCAAGAAGGAACACATATAGGAATTTGTTACAATTGGGAGTCTATTGGCCAGGAATGAAAGAAAGCGTACATGAATATGTCACTGTATGTATTGTATGTTCATCAAAACCGCCAGCAGAGTATTCGACATTATATCAGATAATGATCGCTCCAGAATGGAGTCAGTATATTGTTGAATATCTCACAAATAGAACTTTCCCAGAAGGAACGTCAAAAGCTTGTCAAAAATCTGTAGAGACAGAAGCTAGAGATTACGCGTTAATAGGAGATCAACTCTATAAGAGAGGTAAAGACAACCAGCTTAGGATTTGCGCATCAGAGACTGAGTATGTGATAATACTAGAGCAAGCTCATGGAGGAGTAGGTGGAGGCCATTTCTCAGGTGATAAGACAACAAAACTTGTCTTAGCCGCAGGAATATGGTGGCCAACATTACATATGGACGCTGAGGAATACGTTAAACGGTGCGATGACTGTCAGTGGACCAAAGTACCACTTAAAAGAGATGATATGTTGCTTAGACCAATGATGGGGGCAAGAGCTTTTGCAAAATGGGGGATTGATTATGTCGAACCCATTTCACCTCCTGCATATAAGACTCATGCACAATACATCGTTGTGGCTACAGACTATCTAACAAAGTGGGTCGAAGCAAAGGCAACTCAAAAAGCAGATGCCAGGGCCACGACACAATTTCTATATGAATACGTCTTTGTACGATATGGATTGCCAATAGAAATTGTGAGTGATCGAGGCACACATTTTATAAATGAAGTGATAGAGATCCTTCTAGATGAATTCATGGTAATCCATAGGAAATCAGCCCCGTATCATCCACAAGCAAATGGACAAGCTGAAGCAACAAACAAAACCATATGCACGGTCCTTACGAAGATTGTATCTGAGTCAAGAATTGACTGGGACCAGAAGTTGCATTCAACATTATGGGCATATAGGGTAGCATATAAAACATCAATAGGAACGACCCCATATAACATGGTTTTTGGGCTAAATGCTATCTTACCAATAGAATTCTTGATTTCAACCTTAAGGGTGGCTAAGGATCTAAAGTGGACAGGGCACGAGCTTTCTGATAGAATAGATGACCTGGAAAAGCTAGATGAGCTTCGCCTAAAAGCAGTGGCTTCTATCTACGCTCAAAAAAGGCGACAAAAAGAATTTTTTGATAAGCATGTGCGGACTAAAGAGTTTAAGGTTGGGGACTATGTCCTAGTTTACACTCTGAAACAACATGCTAAGAAGCTTAAAAAGCGAGGGATGGGACCTCTGGTGATTAAAGATCTATCACCAAGCGGAGCCGTCAAGCTTGCTACATTAGACGGAGAAGAAATGCCCAATTGGATTAGTGGATGCAGAGTGAAAAAGTATCTTTTGCCGCTAACCCAAGACATGCTTCTCAAAATACATCAAGAAAAGCTGCGTGTCCAGACAAAGAAAATGATTTTGGAGGAAGCGCAAGCCGAGGCGAAGGAAAGAATGGAGAAAAGAAGACTACTACGTCAGAAACAGCGCAATGAAGGAGCAATACGAATAAACGTAGTCAGTATAACAGAAATGGATAATGACAAAGAAGAACCCATCATTGAATGCAAAGTAGGAACCAACCAAATCAAAGCCAGAGCACTATTGGATTCAGGAGCTCAAGCTAACCTACTTTCACTCAGTTTGTATAGACAATTGACAAATGACACTAAACTACAAACTGCCAAGCAAGAGTTAAAGAGTTACTCTGAGAATTCAATCAAAACTGTCGGATGCACAGTTTTACATATACAGATTAACCGTTATGTGTATCCTCATATGTTTTACGTGGTTGAAGACCAAGCTACACAACATCCATTATTGCTAGGACAACCATGGCAGAAGCAATACAATGCAATGATTGACTGGAGTTCTAAATCAGTGCTTATCAAATACGAAGGTGAAAGTCAATCAGTTAAGTTCACCAAAGGAGCAAAGCCAACTCCAAAGGACGAATCCAAAGACAAAGGTAAACAACAACCAGAGAAAAAGAAGAAGCAATGGCAACCAAAAGTTTCTTTACAACCGGATTACTCTTCGACGAGGAATTCCCAACAGTGGATAAGGAAGACAAGCAATAATATAACAGCTCAACCTTGGGAAAAAACGGAGTCAAAGTTGGTATGGAGACCAAAAAAGGTTGTGCCAGAGAACACAAAGGTGGAAAACAGAGTCTTCAATACCAGACAACAGAGTGATTCCAGACAATCAAGGACAGTGAAACAGATCTGGATTCCAAAGAAGTTCATGACGGCACAAAGCTATAGCAAGCAAATTTGGATCCCAAAGATTTGTAAACAGGAACTCCCTTCAGTACAATCAACGGAAACTCCTAGGTATTTCCAGTCGAGGAAATCAACACAAAGAACAAAGCAGGTTTGGGTCGCAAAGAGTTTGTGGCAAGCACAAGTGAAGCGGAAGCAGATTTGGATTGTAAAAAAGAACAACAAAGTAAAGAAGAATCCATCTACTGATTCTACTACCGAAGTGCCAAAACCAACCCAAAACCCGACCACCAATCCTTCAATCAAACAAAGAGCAGCTTTATTGGAAAGACTGTTGTATCATCGCTCTACAATTGCACTGGGAACTTATGACCAAAACAACTACATTGTTTCGCCCACAGACACTTCATAGTCGTCCGGGAGGACTCAGACTAGGAGGGGGGGAGGTATACAGGTATACAGGAGTTACAAAGCAGCTACAAGCGCCAAAAACAAAGAAAAACAAAAATTATATTACAAGGGCAGTGTCTTACATGATTTTGCAATTTTTATGTTTGATTGCGGATATTGATAATATTTATGCCCTTATATACCTTGTTTTGCAACAAGAAGAGATCAAATGATGAATTTGGGTCTCTAGACGTGTAAATATCACTAAATAAGAGTGTTTTTGGAGCTAAAAAGTGAAAAAAAGTGGTAATCCAAGTCCAGAAATCACAAATAAGTGTATATTCATATACACAGGATTACCAGCTATTTATCGTGTATGTTTGGAATTTTTTGGCTTCAATTTGCTATTTTCCTTTATTTTTTATGATTTTCTTAATAAAAGTAAAAGAAAAATAAAAAAGCAGGCGAAATGAGATCGGAAAAAAGAAAAGAATAGACGGTGATGATCCTAATGACAAGGGCAACCCATGGTAAAAATTGAGTACAATTCGAGAAAAGTTGCGGAAAGCCCGAAATGACAGAATTTTGGCAAAGTGGACAGATTTCTCAGAAACAGGTCAAACGGAGTCCAAATTGAGAAATTTCAAATCCTAAAGTGCATTTCACGATGAGATAGGAGCACATGTCAAATTTGGTAACAAGTGATCCGGGAAGCCCGAAGTTAAGTATTTTTCACATCACTTTCAAGCTCATTTCCACTATTACCTTCTTGGAGAGAGCAAAGAGCACACAGGAGCATCAGACCTTCTACCGCCTTCTACGACTGCTACGAGAGCTCAGAGGACACCAGACATGAGAGGTAGACTCGTTGCCATAAGCTTTTGATGCTTATCGTTAACTTTTGTCGCGAAAACTGACCAAAACCAAGAAACAAGAGCAGACGGGGAATGGGGAAGAACGCTAGGTAGGGGCACAACCGCCTAACCAAACCTTGCAAGAACTTAGAGGTGGGTTACCCTAACATAGAAGATGGGTTTCTAACACTCAAAGCTCGAGAAAGAACGACTTGAAAAACCCTAGGTCAACAGAGCCTGCAAGAGGCAAACAGGAAAAAGTTGTCGAAACGACACAAAACTTCTCAGGAAGCTTAACAACATCGAGGGCAATGCAACCATGTAGTATCTCCGGGTTTGGATCACCAAAAGTAGGTCGGAACAACCAATTCGGCTGCGGACACACAAAGCGTCATTTTGGCATAACGGCTAAAATTGACGACCAAATGACATGAAACTTCACAAGCAGCTTCACGTATACATGGATGAGTTATGGTTGCAAGCAAAACCCAAAAGAAAGCTGATTCACTTACCGATGGTGAAAAAGACGCTTTCGGGCAACCAAATGGAGAAAGATGGAGAACGGGGAGCCAAAGTCAAGTTCAACCAAATAGGTGGCTTCACAACATATCCAATGAGCTGGAAATGCAACTCTCGAGAAGAAAAGTTGAAGAAATTCAACTCCAAGGCAAAAAGACGACTTCGGAGACTGAAATGCCTATAAGGGGGCTTTTTAGCTAAACTGATGACTTTTTAAGTTGAAAACTAGTTATCAGGGCTTAGAGCACTAGCACAAAGCATTCTTTGCACAAAAAGACCAACATTTAGCAAGGTCCTATAATAGTTTGCTTTGGACATTCACCATTACAACTAAGTCCACCACTTCTCCAAGCTATGTTCTAATACACTAAGGAGGTTTTGGTTTCAAGGAGAACCACTTGTACGACTTTGTTTTTGGAAGTAAGGTCTTTACATAGTTCACCTTGGACCTTGGACATTGGATACTACAACTAAGCCCACCACTTGTCCAAGATATCCTCTATATATAGCCAAAGGGTTTGGGTTTCAAGATTCACCACTTTTCCAACCTTTCTTCCATTAAAGAAAGGAGGGGCATTATAACTAGGTCCACCACTTGTCCAAGCTATGCTCTGATATAGAAAGGGGATTTTGGTTTCAAGGTCCACCACGTGTTCAACCTTGCAAGACTCAAGGGATACTTGGACATTGGAAAGCATAGTCCTATAGTAGTTGATAGGTGGCAGTGGGTATTACAACTAGGTCCAACCTATGCTCTCATATAGCAAAGAGGCTTTGCTTTCAAGGTCCACCACTTGTCCAACCTTGCTTCCATTAAAGAAATGAGGGGCTACGTAAACATTGGCAAGCAAGGTAGCAAGGTCCTAAGGTGTTTCACCTTGGATATTGGGCATTATAACTAGGTCCACCACTTGTCCAAGCTATGCTCTGATAAAGAAAGGGGATTTTCGTTTCAAGGTCCACCATGTGTTCAACCTTTCTAATATAGAAAGGGGATTTTCGTTTCAAGGTCCACCACGTGTTCAACCTTGAAAGACTCAAGGGATACTTGGACATTGGAAAGCATAGTCCTATAGTAGTTGATAGGTGGCAGTGGGTATTAAAACTAGGTCCAACCTATGCTCTAATATAGCAAAGAGGCTTTGGTTTCAAGGTCCACCACTTGTCCAACCTTACTTCCATTAAAGAAATGAGGGGCTACGTAAACATTGGCAAGCAAGGTAGCAAAGTCCTAAGGTATTTCACCTTGGATATTGGGCATTATAACTAGGTCCACCACTTGTCCAAGCTATGCTCTGATATAGAAAGGGGATTTTTGTTTCAAGGTCCACCACGTGTTCAACCTTGAAAGACTCAAGGGATACTTGGACATTGGAAAGCATAGTCCTATAGTAGTTGATAGGTGGCAGTGGGTATTACAACTAGGTCCACCACTTGTCCAACCTATGCTCTCATATAGCAAAGAGGCTTTGGTTTCAAGGTCCACCACTTGTCCAACCTTGCTTCCATTAATATAGCAAGGAGGATTTGGTCTCAAGGTTCACCACTTGTCCAACCTATGCAAACCTTTTTCATGTTGTAGCATGATTTTTTGTTTGAAGAGTATTTTTCTATAACTATGGATTTAACAATGTAATCTTTTTACTTACAGGATGGACTTCGAATCTGGGGAGAAAGTACATATGATACTTGACAATGAAATCGTTGGTATTGGTTGTGTGTGTAGAACAGATCCAGATTCCACTTGTGGTGGTACAAAGATAGGGCTGGGAAATGTCTCCATACTAGTGGAGGAATGCTTGAAGGATGTGGTCCTACCTTTTCCTACAATGGATACTTCATCTCTCCAAGGCTCATTATGGAGTGTTGTTTGATGGTCAAAGCTTCTTTTGCAATCTTTTGTATTAAATGGGAACTTAATTGATCCACACGAAAGCTACAATGGTGATGAAGAACATGATCATTCTGATCCTCTAGTTACAGATGCAATACCTATGACAAGCCCAGAATTTGAAGCAATGATTCGAGAGTCTTGGAGAAATCAGAGGGTCCTTTTAAAAGATGACACAATGATGCAAACCATGAATGAAGGGACCATCTTATATGTATTTCCACATGATTATGTCAACTTTCAGGAACTTGGTCCTGATTGTGTGGGTGTGGGTATTGAAAGAGAAAATGCAAGCATTGATGATGTGGTTGAAGTGGGTAGTATCACTTTGCTAAAGTGGCCCATCAAGCAGACAACAATGTTGAATGGGAGCCCATTACAACGCTTTGTTCCTGTTGATGGCATGCATGCTACATATGAGGATGTATCCAACGATGGCAATATTGGAAAAAAACTTGATGGGAGTAATGTTGTCCAGTTGTCAAGGAAGAGACGATACACTTTCATGAACAGGACTCAAAAATCAAAAGCAGCACCAGCTTCGACTTTTTACCTTTCAAACAAATCAATTCAAAGGGTATCATGCATTGATTGTTGTGCACAAAAATGCGGCCAATTTGCAGATCGTGATATGGTGACAAGGTTACGACAACAATTTTGGGGAGAGTCTCAAAAATCACGCACTAATTATGTTTATGATGTTCTTTCTATATGTTATCAGAAAGATGAGAAGTCACGATACCAATTCAGGCTAAATGTCTCTATTGTTTGTTGTAGAGCATGGTATGAGCTACATGGAATACCAAAGACATCATTTTATCGATACAAGGAGAACTTTGAAAATGGTGTGCGCCAATATGTACATGGGAACACATGTACATTGAGAAGGGGACTTCAACATACTAGTTTAGCAAGAGCACTACTAAATGAGTTTGTGGAAAACAACTCTGAGAAGATGCCACATAGAAGTAGAACACTGCTAGATGGCTCAAGAGAGACTCAATTCGTGATTCCATCACCATACAAACAAGTGGATATTTTATGTGAAATCAACACGACACTTGACCAAATGGGCTATGAGAAGAAGCTATCCCAATCTTCTTTTGGTAGAATTTGGAACAAAGAGTACCCACATGTCACTTTAACAAAGACGAGTGAGTTCTCTAAGTGCAATATTTGTAGCTCAATCAAGGCAAGGTTAGAAGCTAAACCTTCTCTTGAAGAGAGAGCTCTTCTCTTGAGGGAGAGAGAAGTTCACATGGCACAACAAAAGAGTTGCAGAAGCCTATATTATGCATGGCGCACGTATTCAGAAACTCAACAACAAAAATATGTATGCATAATCCATGATAAGATGGATCAAAAGAAGACTGCCATTCCTAGATTACGCATTGTTCCCAAGGGTGTGGATTCAGGATATAATCTGCAGGTGGCATTGATTGGCATGATCACTCATGGACATGGAGAAGGTCATTACGGACACTTTGTCTTGAATGGTTTGTGGCCAGCTGATCCAAATCTTACAATTGGCTCAATTGCTAATTGTTTACATAACTTCGAGAGGATAGATAAGCATCCTCTTGGTGATCTAGTAACAAATGGACTTCCAAGGAGCAATATTTCACTACTACATGCTTTGAACTCAAGGGATGCTTTGGACTACCATAACTTGAGTGATGGAAAAGAGCCCATTGTGCAATCGTCAGAAATTGCAGAAGAGGAATTGGGGTCAACATTTCGCAGATTGCCAGAGAACTTGTTGCTACAATTGGATAATTGTGCAGGGGAAAACAAAAATCGATACTTATTTGCCTATTTGTCAATGCTTGTTGCAAGGGGTGTTTTCAAAACCATCCAGCTGGGATTTTTAATGGTTGGGCATACACATGAGGACATAGACGCCATGTTTAGTAGGTTTTCAGAGAAGTTGAGAGTTACACAAACCTATACTTTGCCACATTTGATGGATACATTACGAAACAGCTCATCTTCATCTCCAGCTCCATTTTTTCTCACAAAGATCCCCGATTTCAAGCAATATTGTGATGGCTATCTTTGTGATGGACAAGACATACTTGTTGGACATTCCAAACCGCTTCAGTTCAGGTTCTTTATGCAGGATGAGACACCAATGATGCAATATAAGGCACATGTAGGTGTATCAAGTTGGAGTGGAAGTATTCTCCTTTGGAAAACAGACACAGAAGGCAAGCCAATGTTACCACATGGAGATCCACCTCTAATACAAATGGCGGAGTATGTCAAGGCCCACGAAGAAGTCATTTTGGGGCTAAAGAACTATATAAAATTTTGGAAAAATTTAGGGAATGGTTCAAGTATTCCGCGATATTATAGACCCGTGATAGATTATTGGAGTAAGGTAATTGAAGAGATTGGAAAAGCAATCATATCAGAGGGAGTCTTGTATGAAATGTTTTGGCCAAAAACTCAAGAATATTCTCACCTACAAAGCACTACAATGAATTTGCAACAAGGAGCAGAAAGATTCCTAGGCCTTGAAGAGTTGAACGATCATTTTTGTGGGCCTCAACGAGATAGGCCAAGGGAAGAGTTTGACCCTATGTCTGATGTGCACCAAGGTGACTTTCTTATGCTTGTTCCGAGTGACACAGAAATCTATCCAGTGTGGCTTGCAATGGCTTTATCTGACATAATGAGCCTACATCACCAAACTACAGAAAACTCTTGATTCAATATTGGGCACCTTGCGCGAGAAAAAGTGGGATGACAGATACTCAAGCTTACAGTAATTGTTGGAAGGGTTATTGGGCTGTCAACTATAAGGACCCACAAGTGTGGGAAACTATAGATGCAATTGTTTGGTCCTGGAGACCCAACAAAGAAGGACCATTTTAACTTTTTTTGCATCCTCCGGTCCGTCATAAGATTCGTTCTCCCTTCTCTCTCGAATAGGTTGGGTTAATACCACCTTCCTATCCTCTATTGTGAATTTCCTATAGTGAGAGGAAACATCCATGTTTTCCTTGATTTTGGCGTTTTCGTCCTCTCCACTCTCAAATTCTGTTGTCCAAACTTCTTTCAGAGTTTTCTTGAGCTCTCCGTACTTGTTTCTACGTTCTAACTTGGACTCCGTGTGTTCTCTGTTGCGCTTGTTCTTTTCTGTTTTTTCTGTTTCTGTTTTCGTTCCATTCCTTTGAACTTGATTTCTTGAGCCTCTTTTGTCTTTTCGTAAGCTCTTTTGATCATTGCCTCTCATTCTTCCAGAAATCTTGTCCTTAACACAATCTTCCGCCTTTACTAGCATTAGGAATTGATTTTTTCCTCTTATTCTAGGCATCGGATTGGTTCTAACCCCCTTTGTTTTTCTCTTTGCTCTATAGCGTTTCTGGCGTTGTTTGGTTTGGTTCGAAAAATCATAAAATCGGACATCCGTTATAGTTTCTTCGTTTCCGCTTGAATTGTCCGTTGACTCGTTGTCTGCTTCATTTCCCCACTCTGGATGATTGGGAATGTCGTGAAACACCTCCTCTTCATCTTCCTTTTCCAGTGTATCGTTCTTTTCAGTTTCTTTTTCGAGTATAGTTCTCAACATGAAGTACGGAACCACGTCGTACCCGTCCTTGTCGCAAAATTTTGTTGTGGGACCATCCGGAATTGCACAAACATCTAGGGTTGCTAGAATGTGTGTCCATTCTAATGGTTCAAGCGTGTCCTCTGGAAAGGGTTCTCCTATATAAGTTTCGTCTTCGATAGCCCTTTCTAAAACACATTCTTCTCGTTTCAGACTTCCACATTTCGAAGCTCCACACATCCATAACTCCTTGGGTTTACCTAACCAAGCTGGAAATTCGGATCCCGCCAAAGTAGCTGAATCAAACTCCTCAACCGGTGTTCGGCTCACATCTTTGTAGCTATGGTCTTTCAGGTTCACACGTGTAGTGGTTTCCATATTTCTCAGGTATATGTGATCGTAGCCCCAATCCTGGACCATTTTCAACTGTCTCATGAATGGTCTTCCCAGTATGATATCATAGTTATTCTCCTTGCCAAAATCGACAATAGCAAAAGTATGTTCGTATTCAATGCCGCAAGAAGTCACTACGACTTTCTCTAATAACCCCATAGGTTTCTCCATGTGTCCATCTGCTAATTGGAGTTTCAACCTAGTCTTCCTTATTGCTGGTTTCCCCCATTTTTTCCAGATTTCTTTTGTAGCAATGGCTACCCCAGCTCCGTTGTCTAGTATTGCCATCGTGTTCACTCCTTGGAATTCAACTGGTAAGGTTGTATTCCCCTCTTCACCTTCGCAATACTCTCCGACCTTGTTTAAGGGTATAGGCTTAGCGTTCTTTTGTGGTTTACTCAGCTCTTGTATACCCTCTTTCAGTCTCGATGTTGGGTCTGTTATCCCGAATTTCTCCAAGCATTTTCCTACAGTGGTCCACATATGTGGTCTTAGCCTCAAAAGCTCAGCTAGAGTGATAGTGCATGTCACTGGTGTTGACAAGATCTCTATCAATCCTTGCGAGTCCATGACTTTTTCTGATGAAATTCTTCGTGAGGGAAGTGCTCTAATCTCGGATTTTGCTTCATACTCTCCTAAGTATGAAGGTAAGGTATTCAGTGAATGAGGTTTGCTCTACATTGTTCTAACAGAGCCCCCATCTCCCCAGTAAGATTGCAGATCCAAGTCCACTTGAGATCCTGCCTCAAATTCCACTATGGGAGGATTCCTGATGTCCTTTTCCCAATTTGTCTGATTAGCTTGGCAACTTAGCTCGTTTGCAAAGTTTGCCTCTCTCACTTGTTTCCAAAATTCATTGTAATCCTCATCTCTTCCATAAGACCTCCGTATGACTGGATGAAAACTCTCTATCTCCTGATCGGTTGTGTTCAATACTATGCGGTCATTCTTGTGTGTATTTTCAGGCTTTTGTGCACTGGGAGTCTTTTCAGCTACCCGTGAAACGATAGTATCTTGCTGAATTGGGTTTTTCGTTCCACAATTTATTGTTTCTTTTGGTGGTTCTAATAAGGCTTGTGCAGTCTCGATCATTCTCTGGCACATTTCAAGTCTCTGCTTTTCCAATTCCGCGTTTGGGTATGTCATCCACCTCTGTTCTTGTGTTTGGTTTTTCTTTAACCTAGCTTCGTAAGCTCTCATCAGTGCGTCCAATGGTTCGTGTACTTTGTCGACTAGCACTGATCCCCCTAAGCTTAAGCTCGTTATTTCTTTGATACTCTTTTGTTTCGTTCTTTCCGGGCTCATCTCTCGTTTCCCGTTTTGACCCTCAAGTTTTTCTAATCTATCTTTCGTTCGCTTTAGTTCCTCAGCTAAAATAGCGTCTTCACGTTCTTTTCTCAACTTCATGCGTGCTTTTCTAGCTTTCCATGTGTTTTTCTGACTCCGCGGTCCTGGACTAACCATTTCAGTCGCTAACTTTCCATTCTCAGGTTCTCTAGTGGTTTTCTTAGCTTGAGCTCTAGTAACAACTTGTGTTGGTATCAGAGTTTCATTTTCAGACCCACTGCTGGTAGGAAGAGTTTCTAGCATATTCAATGTCGTCTTTTGCACTTTGTTTGGATTCTTTGAACAATCCTCAATGAAGTGAGTAACCCCACACTCAGTGCAATAAGCGTTAATTCTAATGATTTCCGTATGTGGACAAACATTCATCAGATGGTCACCTCCACACTTGTAACAGGGTCCTAGTGCTGGTCTTGGTCCCACTTGATTCGTCCTTTGTGGATAGGATGCTCTTTGTCCTGTTAACCCTCCATGAGCTATGAACATCAATGTTCTTGCGTCCAAATTGTATCTCTCTTCATCAGAAGCACTTGTAACTGTTGGTGTTCCAACATTCCCCATCATGCCCCATGGTTCTGGTTGTTTGGGTTCTTCTAGTGGGTAATACACAGTTGGAGACATGGGTGCACCAGATTCTTCGTAATAGGCTTGAACAGGCACTAGGGCTTGTTCTTCCTGATTCTCTAAGGTTGGTGCATATCTAATGCCCACTAGTCTTGCTCCTGGTAAAGGTGGTTGTTGTCCCAATACCAGTTGCGGTCTTTCTATCCCCATAGGTCCTGGTACATTTCCCGTTGGGTATCGAGGTACTGGATGTACTTGAGGTGGTGCTAATTGAGCAGGAGGTGCATACTGACGCTCCCTTACATACCCTTTGTTGTAATAGCACTCCTCTGTTGGATGGTTTGTCCATTTTTGTTCAATCGCACACCATTTCAGTGGTTTTGGCAATGGTTTTTGGTATGGTGCCATCCTTTTTAGAGCATCTTCTATCATTTGCTCTACATTTGGCATGGTTGTTGTTTGAACATTCTTTTTAGTGGTAGTCTCGCTCGCTACGGAGGAAGAGCTACTGGATGCAAAATCTGTATCCGCTGACACCTCTCCATAAACCGTACAGTTATCCACTAAGTACAATGCTTCTCTCGTTACTTGCTCAAAACTTGTACAAGCTTTCAAGTGCAAGTCCTTCTTGAGAGTGTCGTTTCTCAATCCCTCAATAAAGAGAACAGATAGTCTGTCATCTTGTGGTCGTTCACGTACTGGACATCTCTCAATGTATTGTTTGAAGCGAAGTGAAGCTTCTTTCACTTTTTCGTGTTCTCTCTGTTTAAAAGCATATATTTGTGAGACCGTATTGTGCTTAATCCCTTGTTTTGAGAATTCCTCATCAAACTCTCTTAGCAAATGGTCAATGTCATGGAATCCCCCTATATTCAGTGGTTGAAACCATGTCAATGCCGTACCTTCCAGAGTAAGACCAAATCCCTCGTATTGTGTATGGAAATCTGTTATCTGCTCAGCTCTTAAGACTTGCTTAAAGAGTGACACATGTGCATACGGATCTCTTGAACCACCATACTTCTTTGGCATACACTTCGCTACTTGAGATGGTCTCATACGTCTATGGTCTGCTACCAATCTCATTGCTCCTGTGTCCCGGCTAAAGCCTTCTCTAGCATCATGGACTTCATGGGTTACCCTTATCGGTTCCCCTGTCCTGAATCTACTACTAGGAGGTAAATGTGATGGTTTCGCTTCGAACCTTGGACCTGGAGTGGTATATGTGTGGATTGGAACTGTACTACCTCGATTCGTATCCATTGACTCTCTGGAATGTAATGATCCTATTGGTCCAAGCTTCGAGTACGGAGGTTGGTTGAAAGAGTCAGCAACCTGAGTTCTTTGTCCTCCTGTTGTCATTGAGTTTTGCACTCCATTTGTTGGTGTTGGTCTTGGTGAGCTAGAAGTAACATCAAAGTATGTATATCCTTCTAATTCTTTCTTGCCCATTGTTGAGTATTGCCTCCTATACTTGTCGTAAGCGGCAATTTTCACTTCCGATCCCTCTGTGTAGGTAAAGGCATAAAGTCTTTTTCGGTCTGTCAACTCTCCGGTGTAGGGTTCTTCACATCTATAATAGAGATCCTGCTCCCCATTATTATATTTGTATAGCCCCACATAGATGTTATCATTGTTGATCCTTGTAGTTTCATTTTCTCTTCTTAACCTCGCATCAGGGAAGTTCATTATTGGTGCTTTCTCCTCAAGTTCTTCATGTACTTTGGCTTTGGTACCCATCAAACCTCACTTGTCCACAATGTTAGGGTTTAGGACTACCAAGTACATGGTACCCTCGTCATCTAGATATCTATCTCCGCTATAGCTCACAGGCACTAAGTCCTTGAACTCACTAGGTCTCTCCTCTATCTTTACACAATAGCGGTCCATTCCATCTTTGTAGATCTTGGCACCTTTCTCATTGTCGTACTGGTATTTTATGAACAATAGCTTCATTGTGGCGGAAGGGTTTGATGATCCTGCTGCCATATTTTCTCTGTTGTTCAGGTTCAGGTGTTCCACGTGTTTGGTGAAAATCTCGTAAGATCTCTCCGAAGAAGTATCAGAGACACTTCCTTCAAAGATCGGCTCTAATGGTTGCACTCAACTTTGGTTTACACTTCCCTCGGTTGATATGACACTTGTTGGTTCCCCTTGTTTTGGTTGGTTATTTTGGAGGTTCCTGCCCGATCTCAAATTCATCAATTCCCCTAAAGGACTTTAACTTTTCCGTCTCGACAATTTGTTTTCCTCAAGTTTTTGTGGTCAGAATTGATCCAAACTGATTTGATACTTTGTCAATTGTTTAATCTTGTTAGTTGGACAACTTCTGTTTCATCAAGTGAGAATTTTGTTGCAGTTATGCTGAAAAAGACATTATACACGTATGATGTCTTTTTTTCACAGATTTGGACTATTTTGGTTATGCTCACTCTCAGTAGCCCCCTTATGCTCTGTCCACTCACAAAATTTAGTTTGAACTCTGTTTGAGCAAGTTATGGCTAATTTAGGCTTTTCTTGGCAATTTTCCGCTTTTGACTTGTTTTTTGGGTCAATTGTGATCCAAATTGGATGAAACTTGAAATATAACCTCTAGACAGCTATTACAATGGATCTGTGTTGGCAAAGTATCAAAATATGTCCAAAATTAGGTCAAAGACATCATACGCGTATGATGTCTTTTTCATCAATTTGGGTCAAGACTTGATATTTATGCTTTCTACAGTGTTTGTAACAATCTTGTCAGGTCAGATATAAAAAATAAGCAGTGGATGTGCTAAAAGACATTATACGCGTATGATGTCTTTTGTCCCAGATTTTGACTATTCTTGGTTTTAAGCCTTCTCCAATGTTTATAACTGAGTTTCAAGTATTTTTGTCAGGTTTGAATGTAAAAGCAAGATCTGAATCCAAAATTTCCTGTTCTTTGCGTTTCTTGGGCTCCGACTTGTCTTTTTGGGTTTCTTTGAGTATTAATGCTCTAGTTTTAAGTTGAAATTAGGGTATAACCCCCCTTTTGAACACTCTGGTAAAGTCAAAATTTCTGTTTTGGTCTCTGTTTGGTCATTTAGACATCATACGCGTATGATGTCTAAAGTTGCAGATTTCCAATTTTTTGGCACAGAATCCTTCCTAAAGCTTTCTCAAGTGCTCAGCAACTCCCAGATACACAGAAAATTTCTCTGACTTTTGTTTATTGCAAGTTTCACTACTAACTCGACGGTTTAGTGATCTAACATGCAATCAACCATATCAAGCAAATACTCCAATGATTACTAGCTCTAGATCAGGATCAAATGAAGTCCTACCTAAGCTATTCCTAATCATAAAATGGGTTTGGTAATTGTGATTTTAAAGAGATCCACTGTCACTCACGGACTAGCAAATTCTTCTTCTATCAACAACTACTCAACACCAACAAAACAACAAACAATTCTAAGCTAAACTAAAAATACTGTCAACACGGAAGACCCAGGAATACCCCACTTCCTAGTATCTCTCGAGATCTTTGGAGTCCACCACTCCTAAATCTTTTCTAACTAAAGTATACAAAGTAGTTTATACGACTCACCTCGTAGGATTAGTCTAAGGTCACCTACTTAGGGCTCTCATCCCCGGCAACGGCGCCAAATGTTAAGGCGGTTATGCCGCTAGCGGAAGCTAAATAGCGAGAACTCAACCAACAACAGAATTTGTCAGACGAGGACGGAGCTTGACCCGCAGGCGCATGGAAACAACTAGGTGGATGTCAAATCACCTACTCGACCTTCTTATGACAATCACTACTAAGGAAATCAAATCTAAGTTCTAAAATACGCAAGTGACTGAAATCCGTACTACGAACGAATGCTATACGAAACAGGATCTAGAATCATTGAATCGATCTCAAACTCAAGGGGAAGTCTATACACTAGGTAAGAACAACACCCTAAAGACTTGCACTGCAAAATCAACCTATAACCACTTCGTGCGGTAAACGCGTATGAAGACAGGTCAAAAAATACAGGTGACCGAAACTTGTTGAGCCCGATGGTACTAATGTGTAGCTCTACTCGTTGTGGTTCTATAGATATGCTGCACACTCAATTCCGACACACGAGTTGGAAGAAAACTCACACCAAAGCTCATAGGAACTTACCACACATAGAAGCCGATAGCACGCACTCTTGGTATCAGTGCGTAGCTCTCGCCGTTGCTAACACAATGGCGGTGTTGCTTCTCCAATGGCGGCTCCGTAGCTCGCGTAGCAAGTAGATAAGACTCTCTCTCTCTCTCTCTCTCTCTCTCTCTCTCTCTCTCTCTCTCTCTCTCTCTCTCTCTCTCTCTCTCGGACACAGTCACGGCGCTCAAAAACTCACCTTGATTAATAATCTGAATCTCCCTTTAGGTTACAAAACTTTGGCTTATATACCTCAGCCTTGGAGGTGAGAACATCTCTAACTAATTACATCAGCAAGTGAAATTACTTCGGAATTACAAGCTGGAAACTCAATTGAGTCCCGTTACTTAATGAATGGCTCCAATCAAAATCAATGTCGGAAAGACATTTATTACAATCAATGGTTACAAAAATGATGAGTGTGAGAAAAAATGTGGGTGTGATCCTCTGCTGGCTCTGCTGGCTCAACAACCTCATTGAGGAAATGAGTTCCCCGATCACTAAAAATCCCTATTGGCAGTCCATATCTTGTAATACATACTCATATAAGAATGCAGCAGTGGTTCTAGCATCATTCTTTTGAGTCGCTTTAGCCTCGGCCCACTTGGTCAAATAGTCCGAAGCTACAATGATATATTGAGCTTGGGTTCTATAAGTAGGTGGATGTATCGGTCCAACAAAATCTATACCCCATTTTGCGAAGGCTCTAGCCCCCATCATTGGTCTTAAGGGCATGCTGTCTACTCGTGTTGGCATTTTTTCTCGTTGACAAACATCACACCTCCGAACATATTCTTTGGCATCTACAAAAAGTGTTGGCCACCATATGCCTTCCATCAAGATTGCTCTTGCGATGGTCTCACTAGAAAAGTAACCTCCAGCTAATTCAGCATGTGTTTGTTAATAATCGGAATATACTCGTTTTCATTTGCACAAAGACGCAAATGTTAATCTTTACCTCTCCGATACAATTGGTTCCCAATAAGAGCATAGTCTCTTGCTTCAGTTTCAATTTCTCTTTGACGGCGTTTACTCATATCCTCAAGAAATGTTCGGCTCGATAAGTAAGTAACCAAATAATTGCTCCACTTAGGAACAGGTGACATTTGAAACAATGTTACATGAGGAATGGGTGGTTTTTTTTGACATTGAGGGCAATCTTTTACAAAATATCTAACATCTCTCCTCATAGTCGGCCAAAATACTCCAAGTCTTAAGATTCGTTGCATAGTTTGGTCTTCCCCAAAGTGAAGTCCTACTATGGTAACATGTGCTTGACTTAGGTATTGATCCTTTTCTGCAAGGTTAATGCATAAAAGCAATATCCCGTCTTGATTTCTCTTATATAGCCTTCTAGCTAGTAATTGATACATAGCCGATTGCTCGATTAAATCAATTGTGATAGAAAGTGGTATTTATGAATCCACTTGAGCTATTTTTATCAATGACACAATTTTTTCCGACCATCTAGATATCATTTGCACGGAGAACAAATAGGCATCTGGTAGATCATCGTCTACCCCTTTAGGTGATTCCCCTGAAACAATTCTTGAGAAATGATATGCTCGTTGATGTGTAGTGCCTTTTTTTACAACCACAGTGAAATAAAATTCAAGAAGAATGATGAACCATCTCACTATTCTTCCTGTGCTGCATGGCTTGTTGACCAAATATAACAAAGCTTGGTGGTCCACAAAGAACACAAACTTGTTGGCTAGTAGGTAATGTCTATACTTTTTAACGGCATAGATCATTCCTAGTCCTTCCCTTTTAGTGGTGGTGTAATTCTTTTCTGCCATGTTCAATTGTCGGCTAGCATAAGAAATAGGAAAGTCAATTTTCCCATCTCCTGGTTGGGCTAGTATACAACCAATAGCAAAGTTTGAAGCATCTACATGTACGTGGAATACCTTATTCCAATCGGGTGCTTTCAATATTGGAGCTGAGGTGAGAACTTGCTTAAGCTTCATGAAGGATTCTTCACATGCATCGGTCCATTCAAAGTGCGTAATCAAGCTATACATGGGTTTTGCAATTATAGCATACATGTAAATGAAGCGTCGGTAATATCCACAATGTCCCATGAAGGCTTGTACCCCCTTGGTTGGTGTTGGTCTAGGCAAATCAGCAATGACGTGAATCTTTTCAATATCGGTAGCTATGCCATTTTTAGACACTATATGTCCAAGAATTTTTCCTTGTCTCCCCATGAATGTGCACTTTTCAGGGTTTAAGCAAATCCTGTAAAGCCTACATTTCTCAAATACCTTTTTGAGGTGTTCAAAATGATCAGCCCGGATTGACGAATGTACGCATAGATCATCCATGTATACTTCTAAGAATTTTCGAAGATAAGCTTTGAAAGCATGGCTCATCAATCTCTGAAATGTGGCTGGAGCATTAGTTAACCCAAACGGCATAACCCGATAGGCAAATATACCCCATTCTATTGCAAAAGCAGTTTTATATTGATCTTTTGGGTCAACCAAAAGTTGATTATATCCCAAAAAACCATCTAAGAAGCTGTATGCTTCTTTTCTTGCCACCCGTTCTAAAACATGCTCAGTTATCGAAAGAGGAAAGTTGTCTCTAATGGTAGCTGCATTCACTTTTTTGAGGTTAACACACACTCGTAATTTCCCATTCTTCTTAGGTACTACCACAATTGGAGACACCCAATCTGTGTGTTCAATTTTGTAAATGAATTCGGCTTCCTTTAGTTTTTCAATCTCTTCTTTGATTTTTCTGACAAATGTTTCGTTATAAGTGTATGGTCTCTGTCTACTTGGTTTCTCATCATCTCTCATGGGTATAGTATGTTGGCAGATTTCTAGATCAACACCCTTGAGATCCTTGTAAGACCAAGCAAAGATATCACGGTATTCCTTTAACAAGCTCAGCAAAAGCTTTTCTTCTTCTTGTTAGGTCATTTGCAATGTAAGTCGATCTAGGCTCCTCTCCTAGTTCAGCCAAGTCTACCCTTTTAGCGTTTTCAGGTCCTTCGTAAGACTCGCCATGTTTTTGTAATTCCCTAACAGGTTGTTCGATTATGATTTTCCAATCTTGGAGATTATAGTTTTTGTAATGGGATGGAACATGCATTACATCCTTACCATCCTCCTCCGTGGTTTCCATTTCGTTTGTGTATATCTCCTTTAGAGCTTTTTTCAACTCTTGATATTTCTTTTTCCTTTCGACTCTGGTCATGAGTGGTTTTTTATCCTGATGTTCTTCGTGAGTACCCTTCCTTGCTTTTCTCGATGTCTGAGACATTTCTGAGTTTCTATTTGAAGGATATATCCTTGACACAATCATTAGCATCTATCTGTATCAAGAATTGTGTTTTACTAGAGACTGATGGCATAGGTCGTGTTTTCACGATTTTGGTGTCTCTCTTTCTTCTATACCATTTTTGTCTTCTTGATTTCTGGTTTGGAAAGTCAAAAAACTTTTCCTCCCCTCCTTTAAGAGTAACTGAGCTCTCGTATGCTCTATTTCTGACCCCGAATCTTCTGAGGTAGTTGAGTGTTCAACTAACTCATCAGTTGCATCATTATAGAGGTCAGAAAAGACTTGTTGAGCTTTCATCAAGGCCTTTGTTTCCTCATCTTTGTTTTTAATGTTAAGGATTGTCATCATTTGGATGGGAATTATGTCGTAGCCATCCTCATTGCAAAATTGAGTAGGCATAGACGTATTCACACATACATCCATTGTCGCTAAAATTTGAGTCCACTCGAATGGTTCAAATAAATGCCCTGGAAAGCGTTCAGGTATGTAGGCTTCGTCTGTATAGTCCCTTTCTAGGGTACATTCCTCTCGTCTCAAGCTTCCATTTTCTGAAGCTCCACACATCCAAATAGGAGTGTCTTTGTTTAACCAAGATGGGAGTTTAGTTTCAGCCAAAGAGACCGAATCAAATTCTTGGATGAGTGTTTTCAAGACATCTCTATAGGTGTGATCTTTTAGGTTGACTCTTGTTATAGATCCCACCTGCTTCAAGTACAGATAGTCGTTTCCCCAATCTTGGATAAGCTGTACATGTTGCATGAAAGGTCTTCCCAATATGATTTCATAGTTGGATTTTTTTCCAAAGTCTACTATGGCAAAAGTGTGTTGATATTCAATTCCACAGGAGTTGACTATCGCTTTTTCTAGTAGCCCTAGTGGTCTCTCAATGTGTCCGTCGGCCAACTATATTTTCATTCACGTTTGTCTAATGGCTGGATGTCCCCAAGATTCCCATACTGCTTTAGTGGCTATGGCTATGCCAGCCCCACTATCCAGTATTGCCATGGTTTCAATGTCATTATATTTCACTGGGAGGGTAGTGTTTCCTTCTTCCCCTTCATAATATTCTCCAACCTTGTTCATAGGAACTGTTCAAATCTCTTTGTTTTCCATTTCATTTTTTAATTTTCCCAAATTCTTAGAGATTAAACCCGTTATCCCCACCTTCTCTAGGGTTTTCTGTAAATCGTTCCATAAGTATGGCCAAAGTTTCAACAGTTCTCCCAAAGTAAGAGTGCATTGGATGGGTGTATACATGATTGAATGAATTTTGTCTACTTCTAAGGTCTGTTTGGCTCGTTTTACTTGAGTGGTCTTGCAAATGATGGATTCATCTTCGCTATCTCCAAGAAGGTAATGTTTTTAATGTCAATGGTTTAAAATTTCTTGAAGCCTCCGATCCGCAATCCCTGTACAAGGATTGTAAATCCATGTTCATATCCGATGGTAGATTATCCAACCAGACTTCCTCTATAGGAGCTGACTTTAAAGTTAGGCACCCATCATTGATCTCTCTTACCTTTTCCCATAAGTGTCTTGGCCAGTCTTCCTCTACAAATGGAATTCCGTCTAAGGCATCTTTGTTGTCCGGCACTATGAGCTTTGGTTCATTTGTTTCAAGGTGGGGTTCTGCCACCACATCGAATTTTGCTTTCGTTTCTTCTACCGCAAGTTCTTCCGGTTATGCAATATTTTCAAGCTTAGGTTTTTGTTTATCCAGCATTTCTTGAGTGATTCTTACCAAGTTTTGATAAGCCTCCAGCTTTGCTGCTTCCATGTCTAGAGATGGATAGTTTTTCCATTTTTTTTCCATGTTTTGGCCTGCTTTAAGTCCTGCTTGGTAAGCTTCCAAAGCAACATTAATGGGCTCAAAAATTTTATCAACCAGAATGGATCCTCCAAATTTCACGGTTGTTTCCTTGAATTCACTGCCAGTTTCTTTCAGCTTGTCTTGGACTAGCTTCTTTGCTTTCTCCTCGATTTCAACTCGTTGTTTTTGTTTTCTCATCTCATATCTTTTGCTTCTTCTCCTTTTGATTCTTTGAGAAGAAACTTTTGTGTTCTCCGAATCATCAGAGGAATTGTGTTTCTTTTTCTTTGCCTGAGCTCTTATGATTACCTTGATTGGAACAATCGGTTCACTCTCTGATGAGCTACTCGGCATCACTTGGACTACATTTACTACAGTTTTTTCCTTGTTCAAAGAATTCTTAGGACAATCTTCCGGAAAGTGTCCTCCCTTTTTGCAACATTGTATGCAATAGGCTTCAATTGGTTTGAGGTTTTTGTCAGGCTTTGGACATTCGTTCTTCCAATGGTCATCAGCACCACAGTTATGACAGTTTCCTGTTCTAGGCTTCATCATGGGTCTTCCCGTGGGAGGTCTGACACCTTGATTAGCTACATAATACATTGGTGGGAGCTCTGGTGGAGCATAAGTCATGGTTTCTTCCATTGGTGGTGGACGTGGACTATACCAATCTCCCTCTACCATTATTGTAGATGGACTAGGCTCTGCATAGGGTGTAACAGGCACTAATGCTTGTTCATCTATGAATCCTTCTGAGTGCATATACTTTACAGGCACCGCATTATGTCCTGGATATGGAGGTTGTTCTCCCAACACAGGTTGAGGTCTTTCCATACCCCTTGGTGGTCTTTGAGCTTGGGCCATATTAGGTTGATATATGTACATGGGTTGTCCCTGGGGCCTCATGGGCACGTACTAAACATTCTCATCATACTTTGGTCTGAAGTAGCACTCATGGGTCTCATGGTTGGTCCATTTACCCTCGATTTCACACCATTTTTGTGGCCTAATTGGTTGTCCCTGTGGAGGTATCCCTTGTCCCGGTCCTCTCATAGATGCTTTTTGCATATTGATCATCATGTCATTCATTCTTTTTAGCATATCTTCTATGGATGAGAGTGGTGCCGCAGCAGCCGTTCCCACTTGTGTTGGTTTTGTGGATGTTGTCTTCTCGCTTTGGTTATCCTTAGGGGCATCCTGGTCATTGAAGATCTTACAATTGTCTCCTAGGTCAATAGCATCAGACACACACGCTTCTAGGGTTGTATGCTTTTTACTATAGAGTATAGCATGAAGTTCCTTGTTTAGCAGTCCCTCCAGAAACAAGGATACAAGTCCTTCTTCTGTAGGTATCTCCATCTCTGAGAATCTGGCAATGTATTGTTTCATTCTAGTTGCACAATCCCTAACAGACTCACCATGTTTCTATTTAAAGTTGTAGATTTGAGCTACCGTATTATGTTTAATCCCTGTTTTAAAACAAGCAGCTACAAATCCTTGAGCTAATGTGTTCAAGTCCATGATTGACCTTGGTGGAATGTTTTGAAACCATGTCAGAGCTTTTCCTTTTAATGTCATTCCAAACCCCTCGAATTGAGTATGGAAATCGAATATACGCTCTGCTCTTAGCACTTGCTTAAAGCTTGCTAAGTGGTCATATGGATCCCCTGATCCACTGTATTTTTTGACCCATTTTTGAAAATCAGCTGGTCTAACACGTCTATTTGGTTCAACTCCAGGTCTTCTAGGAGTTGGTCATGTTCCGAGTCCTTCAAACTAGTCTGTCGGAAATAGTGACTCATGTAGCCCTGGACTGGCCTTAGTGTCACCCGGTTTTCTACGTGATGAGGTGGTTTCTGGTTTCTTCACATTACTCTCAGAAGATCTCTCACGATGTTCGTCTCTTGGAGTGGTTTCTGACCCAATATCCAATCTCGTATGGAATACCCCTGGTATTTGGTTTGTTCTACCTCCTCAGGAGTCATCATAACGAAGTTGTTGTTATAACAATCCCTAAACAGGTAAGTTGGTAGGTCCGCAGATCCCTTATCTTTGAAGATATAGATGATCTTCATGGCCGTTAATTATCCTGGTCTAGCATGAGAAGTCCACAAAAGATCTTTTATGTTTCTATCTTCCCAACAATAGACTCCGATCCTAGGATTATCCGTACTAAGTCATTTCAAAGGCTTCAAGTCTACTTGATCGTATTCCTCGAATTCCAAAGTTGGTGGTCCTTCTTTTGCTGACATATCTGGGATTATAGTGTTTACTTCTAATCCCCATTTGTCTACCACATCAGGATTTTCAACTTGTACATATTGAGTTCCGTTTTGATCTATGTACATTTTTTCTTGTTTGTTTTCCCTAACCTCTTCTTCAAATTCAATGCCATGGTCATCAATGCGAATAGCATACTCCTCGTTAGGGTCCAAGTAAACCTGGGCTCCATGACGGTTAGTCTTGTAAAAAGAGAGTATATGCTTATAGCGCATTGTCGTTCCGGTTTCCGAGTGAGTTGAGTAAGAAGACATTTCGGACGTTGAATCTGAAAAAGTGTCTGAGACTTCTTTAGGAATTGTGTGCAAGGAATTGCCTTGATTCACACTTTCTTCGGTGGATACTCTACTGGTGGTTTCTCCGAATAGGCCTTGATTTCCTAGTACACGACCAGATCTAAGGTTCATATAGACTTATGAAGCCCTGGATAGAGTACTCACCTTGGATTGACTTGTCATCAATTTCCACTCGATTCAATTGCAACTTTCTGTCAAGCCACTGATTCCTCGTCTGCAACCTGATTCCTCTGCAAAATTAATCAAATTAGCTATTTTTCTATAAAGACAGTAGAGCTCTTAAGAACTCTCGTGATTGGTCTCTATGTATCACTTCAATTCGTGCTATGGAAGTCAAAATTTGACTTTCAAATTCAGCTTTAGCAAAATCAAAGGTCTAATCTGCAACCTATAAACTGAGTATATATGTACCAATTTTGATCCGATTGAACCCAAAATTGTCCTGTGGCCTTATTTTATGCTGGTCTAACACTGTATAAGCCCAAAAGTCAAAATTGAAGTCTCTGGATAGCAAAAGTAAATAATCGCGATTATTTACTTTGGTCAAGTTCTAGCCCTTTTTGGATTGGTTTGGCAAGTATACAACTTGTTTAAACCCTTGGACAAGTTTCAACAAGTTTGGACAAAATTTGATCAAGTGGTCATCAATTATCTGCTAACTTTGCAATTTTAGTCACAATTTTCAATCCAGTGATTCAAATCTTACCAAATTTGGTTTGTGGACTTATCACAACATGGTAAACCTAGTGGTATGCCAACTTGGTCAAAAAAGTCCAAAAACAGGGCAGATGTAAATAATCGTGATTATTTACATTTGACAAAATTTTACAAGTTTTTGGTCAACTAAGCATATACACATGTTTATCACATCAATATAAGCCTATGGATCAATTTTTAACAAGTTTGGATAAATTTGTACCCAATTTACACGCAAGATTCAAAAAGTCAGTACAACTTTAGTTTTTACCCAGTTTTTTGCCAGTTTAGTGATCCAAATCTTTTGGGCCTTTACAAAAGTTTGTTTGTACACAATGCAATGAGTCAATGGTATGAACCTTGGCCAATTTGGAGCAAAAAGTTAATAATCGTGATTATTAACTTCAGGCTTGAAATGAGCGTTTTTTTTGCAATTTTCTCAAAGACAGTCTTTTTATGATGTTTTTTAAGCCTATAAATCAAGTCAAAACTTAATTTGGCCTAAAATGTCAAGAAAAAGTAAATAATCTGAGTTTTGGTCAACTTCTTGAAATTTTTACCTCGAAGTGTCTTTGAGCTTACCCACTGGTTCGGACAACTCTTAGGCTTACTATCTAGTCGGATTGAGTAAATTCGAGTCTTTTCAAGCTATTTCTAGCCGTAGACCTGAAATTCTACAACTTAACATACCAACTCACACTTGATTCCTTCAGAGAGTGTGAATGTTCTGAAATCCACCTTGGATCCTACTTACCATACTCCTAGTTTCTCATGCAATGGGATTGTGGAAAGTGTCCACAAACACTCGTTTTCTCGTGTTTTTCAGAGTTTTGATCTTAAGACTTGTCTCGTCTACCAATCATTCTCCATATCCTAATCTAAATCTACAACCCTATAGTCCTAAAGGTACTAAGCAAGTACGATTACTTCCAAGCTACCTCTACACAGCAAAAGACGACAATCTTAAGCTATGCAATTTCTAAAACAAAGTCTTGAACTCTAGGCAAACCTAGAGGAAGTTAAAGGACAACTACACAAGACGCTCATGTTTTTCCCTAGTTTAGGTCTCTTCAATCCCTGGCAGGGGCGCCAAATATGGGACGCATGTCTAACCTCACCATCCTATCTTATTGCAGTATTAGCGAGAACCACGATTAATTTGTCAAACCATGGGATGAAGCTGACTCGACTAGTACATAGAGGCTACAAGAGATTGTCAATCTCTTGGAAAACAACTAAAAACTCGCATCTAACTCAAGCTACACTCAAGTGACTGAAATCACCAAAAGCCAATCGCTCATCGACAAGCAAATCGCATCCGTTACAGCATCAAATGACATCCAAACGTAACGAAACTTCTAGGACAAGTTTATAAGACCTAAGCACACATGTTTATGGTTTCAAACCCCACTTTAGGTCAAGTTACAAAATCACGATTATTAACAGCAGTGGATTTTTGACCTAGTCGTTTTCGACCTAGAATGCATCTAAATGCTTAGCAATGATGCCCCAATACCCCGCCTATGCTTAGTTTTCAATTTAAAAGTGTAAATTTCTATTTATGATGAAATTAAGCCGCGGGTCAGCGACACCAAAATCTACGAGCTACTGTGAATGGCTTACGTCAATGCATAGAGCTCTTACCTGCGGTTGCAATGCAACAAACACATTCACAATGTGACAACCGCAGAGGAAGTAGGAAGCATGAGAAGGAGAGAAGTGAGCGTCGTTAGCTCACGCTATGTATTTCTTATCCAAAAACTTATAAAAAACTTACAAAAACTGGCTTTTATACCTTAGCCAAGGTTTTTGAGTGGTCAAAACTAATAATCTGGAGTTCTACCAAAGCTGGGAATTGGCTGGCTGATACAGTCTGGAAGCTTGTAGCCCCGGTTGATTAATTACAAAGTTTACCAAGAAAATAGGAGTTACAATATTCCCGACTTATCAAAAGAATAATTGTTTTACAAAAAGATCTCCTAAAAATGGTGTCCGCGTTAGCTTGCTGCTAACAGATTGTGAATGTCATTGGATTTTTTCCTTGTTTTAACGGATTTGAGTATGAGTTAGAGACAAAATCTCCTATCAAGGTGGTGACTACAGCTCAAGCTCCAGCAGTAGCCAGAAATAAGACAGTGGCGGACGAGCTAGAACATCCAGGATGAACCAAGTTTGAAAGCGGGTCAGTGAGGACTCAACGAAAATCATGGAAAGCAAAACATGATAGAATGAAAATGAAGAGGTGTAAGGAAAAGACGGCCTTAGAGACAGAACTAAACCAAATGAGAGAACAACTCAAATGTGAACAAGAGAATAATGAAAACATCAAAGGAGCAAAAGTACCAAAAATAGTATCAAGTGATTCAGTCTTTGCAAAAGGCTCATAGAGACAGCTCAATCTCTAATGCAGCCACAAACATTGAAAATCCCTGAGCAAGTAGTGCATATGCTAGAAAAGGAGAACGCAAGCACACTAAAAGAAAACAACATGGGTGAACCAACCATATCGAGAAATGAAAAGCCATTGGATACGAGGGTAGTGGCAAACACAACGGAGGAGGCCAAGTCTCATGAGATGCAGTCAATTCCTAAAGTGGATGAGCCATGGCCACAATCCTTACAAGAGATGATGAGAAACCAAAAAGATGCTAGTGTCACGCTACAATCATCACCAATTTTGGAGATCCACAAGGACCATGAGATTTATCGTGGGGATATACAATCATTCTATGGAGACTCAAGGACGGAAGTATCCGCAGAGAGTAAACCGAAAACTTTAAGGACTTTACCTTCTTTTGTAGGAAAACATGAGACAAAATCTGAGGTGAGGATTGTGCCATCTCAATGGAATCAAATTCCACCTATGACTGATACAAAAAGCCTGCATGAATTGACGTCGTACCCTATAAGATGCACCATTACTCTTGAAGAACTTTTGAAGATCAGGCCACATTTGTAGGGTCAAATCAGCAAAAACTTGGAAAAGATGGTGATGAAAATCTCTCCATAGGACAAACTTGTAGATGAAAACATGGAAACAACTCAGTCAAAGAGACCAAAAGCAAAGCATGTACCAATGAATAAGGTGGGTGATAATTGTGAAGGAGAAGAAGGAAACACCACCTTACCACTTGAGTACAAGGGAGCCAAAACGATAGCAATACTTGATAGCGGGATTGGGGTAGCCATTGCTATAAAGGAAATATGGGATAAGTTGGGAAGACCATCTCTCAAGAAAAAACACTGATGAAATTGCAACTAGCAGATGGATTTGTAGAGAGACCCTTGGGAATGGTTAAACAAATTATTGCATCCTCTTATGGAATTGAGTACGAGCACACTTTTGTTGTAGTAGACTTTGAAAAAAGCAACAACTTTGAGGTTATTTTGGGACGACCATTTATGTGTCAACTCGAAATGGTTCAAGATTGAGGCTATAACCACCTCTACTTGAGACACAAGGGCGTAACAACAAGGGTTAGCACAAAGGACCATAGTTACAAAGACATAAATCGAACCCCAATATAAAAATTTGATGTAACTACGGAATCAGGAACACAATTGCCTGCTTGGTTGATGAAACAAGCACATGTTTGGATGTGCGGAGCATCTGAATGTGGAATCTTGAAAAAGAAAAACTGTATCTTAGAGCGCTCGGTAGAAGATAAGTATTATATAAAAGAGCCATTTCTAGAGGAATTGTTTGAACCCTTATGGGAACAGATACTGGCGACCCTAGATCTTTGTGTAAAGAAGATAATCCCCACAACATTTTGCGATAAGGATGGTATGACATAATACCCTTCCAAATGGTAAATGCTATCTTGGAACCACGACTCAGACAATAGAAACTAACAAAATGATTGATTGTAAACAAATAGTGAACGAGGTTTCTATATGAGATCTTAGTGATGATGACAAAGAGGAGTTCCATGATTTGCAGAGTGACGACTTAGGAAACGATACTGAAGATGAACTCTCGAGTGCTCAAAAGCGAAGACGCACAGAAACAAGATGAGCCAATATTCTACAAGTTTTCTAACCAAAAATTAAGGAGATAAAAGAGATATCAAATGAGACAAGCAAGAAAACAAAGGAACCGATTTGAGAAACCATTGTTTCAATTGATGAACAAAACGCAATATCTCATGCCCATAAGAGCAAATGAGTGTGTCCAAGACAAAATCACCAAAAACCATTGAAACTAACGACTTTTTGAGAAAATCCAAAAAAGAAAAGCAAAAATAAATCCAAGGACACAACCAAAACATCAAACAAAAATATCCAAAATTGAACAAAAATACGAATACCAAAAGCTAAAATAGACATTGAAAGAAATTTGGACAATGGACATAGAAAGTGAAGAAGAATCCAACACTAAGAAATTTGATGCACCCTCTCATTATAAAAAGTACACCATCTAAGACAGACAGATTGTGATTCAGCAACCAATGAGTGAACTTAAAGAACCAGGAACATCATATGATGGGCGTGAGAATACACAAAAATTTGACTTAGCTAAACCAGGCAAAGAATCGAGACGGGCTTACATTGCCACATATCTCATCAAAGAGGAAGAGCAGCTTTTAATAGTTACTCTCAAATAGTATAGAGATGTGTTTGATTGGTGTACAAAGATCTTAAGGGAGTATATCCAAGCATATGTCAACTTACGATACCCCTTAAGAGTGATGCCAAGCCACGTGGATGACGTTCCTATACTTACAATGAAACATTTGCAAAGAAAAACAAAGAGGAGATAGATAAGCTTAAATAGGTGGATTATATCTACGAGATTGAGCACACAGAATTGGTGTCACCAATCATGGTAGTGCCCAAAAAGAACGATCAATTATGAGTATGTGTGAATCTCAAGCAGGTAAATGCTTCCATGATAAGAGACAATTATCCCTTACTCATCACAGACCATGTAATTGTGAGAGTTGCGGGTAAGGAAGCTTAGCTTTCTTGATGGCTTTTCGGGCTACAATGAGCTTGCGATAAATCCAGAGGATTAGCACAAAATGGCCTTTGCAACAAAATGGGGTATATTCGCTTATAGGGTGATGCCATTTGGTTTAACCAATGCACCTGCTACATTCCAAAGACTAATGAGTCACGCATTTAAGGAATATTTAAGAATTTTTTTAGAAATCTATATGGATGACTTGTGTGTGCATTCTCAATTGAGAAACAGAAATGTTGAGTATTTGAAGAAGATCTTTGAGAAGTGCAAAACCTATCGTATCTGCTTGAACCATGAAAAATGTGTCTTCATAGTAAGACAAGGGAAGATTTTAGGACACATTGTGTTTAAAAATGGCACTTCCACAGATCTTGAGAAGATACAAGATATTGTTTCTCTTCTAAGACCCACAAAAGTTAGGGAGATACAAGCCTTTATAGGCCATTGCGGCTACTACTGAAGGTTTATCCACATGTATGTAGTCATTGCAAAACCTCTCTATGCTCTCATCACAAAATTTGAGTGGACTAAAAAATGCAACAAAGCGTTTCAACAATTGAAGCAAAAATTAATTTATGTTCCAATTTTGAAAGCTCCTAATTGAGACAAGATCTTTCATGTCCACGTAGATGTGTCAACCTATGCAATCGAATGTATCTTAGCACAACCTGGAGAACAATATGGATTTTCCAACCTATGCAATCAGATGTATCTTAGCACAACCTGGAGAGAACGTTATGGATTTTCCAATCTATTACTCCAATAGACAACTCAATAGTGCGGAGAGAAACTACATGAGCACATAAATAAAAGGATTAAGAATAATCTATGCCGTCAAAAAATTTAGACGTTACCTTCTTACATACAAATTTGTATTCTTTGTGGATCACCAGGGACTATTGTACTTAGTGAACAAACCATGCAATATTGGCCGAATAGTTCGATGGTTTATTATATTGCTAGAGTTTGATTTCTCAAAAATAGTCAAAAAAGAGACTACTCATTAGAGGGTGGACCATTTATCTCGATTGATCCATGGGGAAGCACCTCTGAGAGTTGACGATTGACTTGCCAGATTTGTATCTTTTCAACATACAAATGGTACCGAGGTGGAGCGAACATGTAATATCATTTCTCACCATTGGTTCCCTACAGAGTGAAAGGCAACCATTAGTCATTGGTTCCCTACAGAGTGAAAGGCAACCATTAGTCATTGATCAAACACGCTCACTCATGCTAATAGCAGGACGGCTATATAAGCAAGGAAAGGACAAAATGTGTAGGCTATGTATAGAGCCTTCAGAGAAACATATGTACTTGAGATAGGCTCCCGTACAAACGACAAGGGTACATAATGCAAAAATGCATATATTTTAGAGGTTGATGCGACTTGGGGTGTATTGGCCTCATATGCAGCAAAGTATCCATGACTATGCTAGTTCATGTGCTACTTGTGCAATTCAGAAGCCAATTGAACATGCTACGTTGTTCAAAATAGCAAAAGCCCCCAAGTGGGGTAAATACATTGTGGATTACCTAGAGAAAGGGGTCATGCTAGCAGACATGAGCAGATCCAGACTATGTTCAATCCAGAGAGAAGCAAAAAACTATGTAATCATTTAAAATCGCCTTTATCAGAGGGGGATTGATAAAAACTTATGGATATGTACGTACTTATCAATTCTTGAGCAAGCACATATTGAACCAGCAGGAGGTCACTTTTTGATAGACAAAATAGGAAAAAGCAATACTTCTTGGAGGGATTTGGTGGCCACCTCTATACATGGATGCATAGTAATACGTGAAACAATGTGACGATTGCCAACATACAAAATTACATATACAAAGAGAAGAAATGCCATTAAGACCAATGATGGGTGCAAGGGCTTTTGCCAAATGGAGAATAGACTATGTTGGACCTATCACCTATCTAACGCATGCTCAATACATCATAGTAGCCACATATTATGTAACCAAATGGGTAGAATCCAGGACAACGCAAAAGAATGATGCAAGAATGATAGCGTAATTCTTTTACGAGAATATTTTCACTCGATATGGCCTTTTGATAGAGATTGTGAGTGATCGGGAGACTCGCTTTATAAACGATATGGTCGACTATCTATTGCGAAAATTTATGGTGCTTCATTGAAAGTCAGTGCCATATCACCCTCAAGCAAACAGGAAAGCAGAGAGCACAAACAAAATTCTATGCACCGTGCTCACCAAAATTTCAAATGAATAAAGAGCTAATTGGGACGTATAGGGTGGCATACAAAATAATACTCAATACGACACCCTTCAATTCGGTATTTGGGATCAATGCCATACTGCCCTTAAAATTCTTGATTCTTGCACTACAAGTCACAGAGGACGTAGGATCAACTAGACACGAGTTGTCTGGCATACTTGAACAGTTAACCATGCTAGATGACTTATGATTAAAAGATTTGCAACAATCTATGCACAAAAATGACAAATGAAAGAATTTAATGACCAACACGTGATAAATAAGGAGTTTCAAAAGGGAGACTAGATTTACGACATATCACCTAGTGGTGCCATACAACTTGCAACAAATAGAGGGAGAGGAGATGTCTAACTGGATCAATGGTTGCAGATTAAAGAAATACCATCTACCTCTCACTGTTGACATGCTAGATAAGATTCATGAAGCAAAGGAAAGAAAGCAAAAATCCCAAGCCATTCAAGAGTAAGAGAATGAGGAAACAAAGTTGCAAATTCTAAAGCGCAAAGAATGACATAATATTGCTCCAATTCAGCAAATAGAAACACCATCTCCTCCTATCAAAGCAATCCAGATCGAGTAGAGTTGGCTTGGAGGTATGGATATACGCATCAATGTCCAACTTATCGATGGAACAACAAAAAGAGCACTTGTGGATACTCGAGCACCTGTTAATTCCATGCGGTATTCTACAACCTCATACTATCAAACTCTATAATAGCACCAACAAAGATTGAGCTCCGGGTAGCTAACAAGGAACAATGGTCAGTTTGGGACAAGCGAATGTCTCAATCAACATCGATGGTAACCACCACTGTCCTCATAAATTCCACATTATGACAAACATGGATCTCAATGAAGAAATCATCTTGGGAGTTTCATGGACGTGTACTTACAAAGCAATTCTAGATTGGCAGGATGACACTCTGAAGTACCATTCTAAGGCACATCATATATCAATCCCTCGACATGAATTGATCGTATTTGGAATATACAACCAGAGCCAGAGGAGCTACAGCACACCATCAAGCTGTAGCAATCTCCAAAAATCCATGAAAGGCAGATCAAACATGTTTGCGTAGAGAAATCCATCATGGAAACCAAGCCGAAGCAAATATAGATATCCAAAGCATCACTTTCACATCAGTCTTGCAAATTAGCCAAGCCACGCTTCCAACAAACCAAAAACCTTCAAAGAAAGCTTAAATGGTGGATGGAATCCAAACAACAATCAAATTCTTCATCAAGTTCATCAAAGTACAAATCCCAAATTCAAATCAGAGAAGCCAACAACCACACAACAACCAACATGGCAATGGAGACCCAAACAATCATATCGGAAATCATCTTCAAAGCCACCAATAGCAATCTTCAAATGGACCAAAGTTAAGCCAAGTCACCAACCTGCCAATAGTACTCACTAAACCAACCACCAAAGAATGGGAGATGCATCTTCAAAGACTTTTGTAACTTGTTTGAAAAACATCATTTATATGAATCTTGACAGTGAAAATCATTAAACAATATGTTTAGTACGTACATCTTGCACAGCATAGTGTTACCCATTTCATCTCTTCCATCAGCATTATAAGGCTACATTCCATAGCCTTGCATAGACACATTGCTTGCGTCCATGCACATTGCACAAACCTTTGTCCCGGTCGACTCAAAATGGGAAAGAGGGGATAGCAAAAGCTAGAGCATCATATTGCAAGAGGGGATAGCAGTAGCTAGAGTAGCATATTGCAAGATCTCAAGCTGCAAGATGATGAGAGATCATGTGTATAGTGTATAAAGTTTGTTTTGCGCTTAATTTTTTTTCTTTTTATTTGCCTTTTAGCATAATTTTGACACTTATCAGATATAATAATGAGCCATATTGACAAATTTTGACAAGCAAAATGCCTAAAGAGAAAGTATGTACATATGAGTGTGAGAAATAATTTTGGCTGAATTTTTGGTCAAGTAATAATAATTTTCAATAATTTTTCTTCTTGTTTTACCTAATAAGGATCAAAAATTAACAAAGAAAGCCAAGAAAGTCGGATTCGAGTTCTAAAAGTCGGCTTTGAGTCTTGGAAGGATTTGGCACATGTCAAAATTTGGACCAACTTACAAAACAGACTAGAATCGCAAAATCGAGAGCAATTAACGATCGAGCGTTGAAATGATGAGCCGTCTTAGCCGCGGGTGGTATGTCATGAGAAATGTGAGCAAGCAAGGTAAGTATGCACACAGAATTCAGGGAAAGCCAGACACCTATAGGCAAAAATGAGCAAATCAAGCCTCATTTGCAATCACACTTTGAGAGAGAGAGAGAGCTTGTTGACCTAGAGCACTCCGTCGAGGATTTGCCTACTACAACCACACCGAACACCCACACCTCACTAGATTTGACAAGTATGCTCCTGTTCAATGCTAGAACCTCTATGGATTGCCAAAAAACAAAACATTTGCACAAAAAACTCTTATCAATCAAATCAAAGTAGGGATTGGGGAAAATTGTCAAGAAGCATTTGGATGGGCAAATCAAATCCAAATTGAATCATTTTTGCATGAGAATTTTCCCTTCAATGAGCAGTAGCTGACCATATGATCAAAGTTGCCAGAGGGGGTGGAACGGGATCGCGATCCATGGCCCCCACCTCAAAATTCAAAAAAAAGTGGTGCCAGAGGATGCCCTTGAAAGCGCCTTTTAGTTGTTGCAATCACAGATGTGAAATCTTGTTGAACATGGATCACGATCCATGTCCTCCAACATGCCAGAATAGGAAAAGTTTTGTTCAGACAGATTCACCTTGCCTTGGGAAGTGTGCCATGCAAGTTTTGGGCAAAATGGACCTTGGGACAACCAAAAATCAAGGAAAATTGAAAAATCAGTCACCAAATGGCCATTTTGGCCCATGATGATAAAAAATGATCAAAACGTGGAAAAAAGTGGATAGCTAGCATAGGAAACATGCCCAAACCTTCCCACAAAGTCTTGTCCAAAATGGTAACCAAACATGGATCGCAATCCATGAACCCCTTGAGCATATTTGTCACGGAATAATTGCAGACTATTTGTAATGGTTAATGATTGTGACATTTGAAAAAAAATCAGTATTTGATCTTGTAAAGTGAGACACATGTCAAATTCAGCAGTTTCAGAGTGCTAGTGTCAAAGTTTGTGGTTTTGAGAAAAATAATGGTGTTAGAAAAGATATTGAACTTCAAAGTAACTCATAATGGAAAACATGCTTGCAAAGTGGACCAAATGCGCCAGAGGGCTTGGGAGGTCCAAATAAGCTCCCATTGGGTGAAAACCAACAGACAGCTAGGAATGGGACCCTTCTCCAGCTCTCAATCATCACAAGGGCAATTTCTCAAACAGGATAATCACCATGAGGGATCAAAGGTCATCCAAAACCAAATATGGTAAATTTGGACCAAATTGGGCTAGGAACTGGGAAGTTGAGAAAACTTGGAAAAAACTTGTCCAAATTTGAAAATATTTCATTAGTGTGTTAGGATAGGCTATAGGAACATGTGCACTAAGTTTCGTCCCAAAAGGCTACCAAAGATGGATCGCGATCCATGTACCTTTTTCAATTTTCCCAATCAAAACCATATTATCAGGTCCCAATTGTCAAGAAAAGCCTAACCCTAAAGCTTCAAGTCATTTGGATTTCAAAACCCTAGCCAAAGTGCCAAATTTTTCCAAGCCTACGAAATTTTTTCAAGAAATGGCATAAATTTCCAACCAGTGATCCAAATAGCCATAGCATCCCCATATCATGCTAAATAAGATGGTGTCAACAAATCTTAAAAATGTGTTTCAACATGGATCGCAATCCATGTACATTAGAGCCAAATCTAACCTATAACCATGTGACCTAGTGCATGTAGTTGTCCTAGATGCATTTTTGAAGTTTGGTCAACTTTCGACTTGTTTTGATCAAGTTATGCTCATTTTTCAGTCTATGGAATAGTTTGCGTATTTTTTACTTTTTCAAGGACTTTTTGATTAAATTCAGGAGCTAACCAATTGTTTTTCTAATGCCAGAATTCCTCGCTGAATGACAAAAGCAGTGGGAAGTGGTCGACATTTTGTCAAACGAGAAGGCCCGCATTTCAAAAGAAGAGCTAGCAAAGATACCTCTGCTAATGTGTTCATCAGCAAGTTACAAGCTGTCGACGGAACCAAAGTGAAAACCACAATCTTCCCTAAAGAATTATGGACATTGCATCAGCAAAGGGAAGTGCTTGAAGGTTCAAGGTGCATGCAGCTCGACACTTTCTTTCGGCTACCTCCTTGGGGAACGTACTTTCAGAGAGCAAATGAATTGATGAGCTCCATTAAATACAACGGAGAATCCACGTTAACTGACAAAGATGGAGCCGCAATGAAAGTTAGAATCATCGATGATCTCATCAACCAAGCCTTCCACATACCAACAAGCAACCACAACCTTTTTCTAAAGACGAAAGCAATTGATAATGACAAGGCGTTCATCAAGCAACAAAAGCACAAAGTTGTATACAAAGATCTCATCTACACAAAAACAGAGCTGCCCTTGCGGCTTATCTCTCAGCATCTGAGGGTTCAGAAGTCCCCCGAGGTACAAAGAGCCCAATTTACATATTGCATGGTCATAGCAATGGGACAAGCAGAGCAAAGGGTAATCTGATGCGACCTCGGAAACTACATTCTAGAGAACCTAGTAGAAGCCAACCTGGAGGTAAGCAATTGCAACAAAATGTACATGAATGCCCGACCAAAGTTGACGCGGATCGCATACCAGGCTTTGGGGATGATATACCACCTTCCGCTTGTAGAGTCTCAGCTCGATTTACTACACAAGGCCAAGTACTCTGTCAAAGTTGTAGGGGGATCTTCCTCAACCTCAACCAAAAGAAGAACAAGAGGCCAAAGTTCCAACGCAAAGGTGACATATAGTGAAACCAAGAAAACACATATTGCACTCAGCGGCAAAATAAAGCCAAAAAACAGAGAGACACCGTCCAAATTCTAGACGACTACAGAGGAAGAAGAAGAAGAAGATATTACCATTCCTTTGGTGAGAGTGAAGCGCAGACTAACAAAGCAAATTTTCGTAACACAAACATAAAGATCTATGGAGGAGGCTCAAAGACTACGAGAAGAGCGACGCCAGAAGCTCACAGAAGAAAAGAAGAAATTTGATACATAGGGCTCAGAAGTGGATGGTGAAAATGAAGAAGAGCTAAACATAAATCTAGAGCAAAGAAAAGTTGAGGGATTAGAAAAGATCCAGAAATATAAAAGAAAGAAGGCAACTAAACAAGTGGAGCCTGTTGGCACCATGTGGCAGCACATCCATAAGGTGCTCAAGAGGGAGGCCGAGCAGCAAGCAGAAAAGGATTCAAAGAAACAGATTACACATGATTTAGGGTCTCCAGAGAACTCTCCAAAGAGGCCAAACACAACACAAGAGCAATTGCCAAGGGAGGAGATGGCATATTACACTCAAGAAACCTACACAAAGATCGAGCAACGGTTCTCTCCCAAGCCACTAGCACCACCCCCGGAAGGAAGAAAAGAAAAATCTAAAGAGAAGCAAGCAGATGAAGAGAAGGATTCTTTAGAACCAAAGGACTTTGAAGACAATCAGGTTGACCAAGGAAAGAAGGCCCACAATTGAGGAGAATCAAGAGAACAAAAGAAGCCGAAAAGATTGATCAGAGCCAACCAGAAGATAAAGACCAAGGCAAAGCCAAAGATCAGCAAGAGAAAAAAGAGTCGGAGGCTAGGACCTCTCAATATCGAACAAATCAAGAAAGAGGACCAATATCTCCACACTCTCGATGCTAACCGCCTGATCAGAGAATTTGATCTAGAGCATCACCTTGAAGCTATAAAGCTGCAACTCCATTGCCAAAGAGTGGTATCTAGCCTTTGCAAGTTGGATTTCCAAGATGCCAAGGCAAAAAACAGGAGACTGCAGCAGCAAATAGAAATCCTACAAGAAAGTCAAAGCAAGCTACAAGAGGAAATGGCCAAAGAAAAGAGAGAAGTTGATGTCTACTTCAAAGCACTTGAAGAGCATATAATCGCCAACACGGAAATACAAGTGGAACAACAGAGATTGAAAGAGGAGCTAGAGAAGGAGCAACAACAAAATGCAAAGCTAAGCGACTCTTATGACATCATGAAGCATACTCTCTCCAAGCTCCTGGAAATTCAAGATACCATGACTCCAGCTTCTACCTTACAAGCACTAGTAGCTATCCTAGAGGAGTTAAACACAATTAAAACAGAGCTGGCACATGCCAAATTTGATAGACATGTATTGACAGTTGGTCACATGGCCATCCAAGCACAAAAAGACCAGGAGATCCAGACCTTGAAGGACCAGCTAGCAAAATCACTAGATGCTCAAGTTGAAAAGCGGATCTAGATGCTCAAGTTGAAAAGCATGCATAGAAGCTCCAAATGAAAGATTTGGCAATCGGTGCACTACAAGCAAAGGCCATTATTATAGTACAACAGACACCAACTCCAAAAATAGTCACCGCACGGGTAGACCTGCCCCCAATAGATCTACCAAGTACATCTAGTGAGGGTGGGCTATATGATTTTGTTGACACAAAAGAGCTTCCGGATGCAAAGGAAGAAATCAAGCAGTGGATAGCAAAGATTCTAGATCCCTCTCACAAGGACTACGTGTAATATGAGTTGAAGGTCTTGGAATCTGCCGCAGTGCTGATGATAAAGTCGGATGAAGTGGTGCGGAACTTCGGCCACAAAATGATTCCGCTATTGCTAATGAAATAGGAAGCACTTTTGAGGAAAAAGAAGCTTCTACCAGCCCTTAAGCCAAAGAAGGAGGATTACAAAGATGTACCAATGTTAGTAGATCAAGTGCTCACCATCTTAAAAAACCAACCCCTATAAGAAGTGGTTCGAGAGTGGACATAGGACAAGACGATGTACCAAAATGCACCTCAACACCTTAGAATCGACCCCACATACTTTCTAATTCCAAGACGGCGATCTTGGAACACCTACTACAATTGGCAGAGCAAAAGACCGTCAATGCTCAATTACCCAGTTTTATCAAATCTCATTAGCAACTATAGGCCAATTGAATCCTACATGGTACATACTTACAAGCAGTAATCACATAGATGAGGGATGTCCCAGACCTTACATGCATATCCTGCAATCAGTGCACTCCAAGAGTGCCAAATGTTGGTGAAGACAGCCAAAATGATCATAACATGCATCACCACATTTGAGGACATAAAAACATCAGAATACCCATGGCAAGTGTTCCTTGAAGGCACAAAGGGCATAGCCTAGAATCTGGAGACAGAGGTCCCAAACCGAAATATCATCATGGGCATGTACGCCAGAGTTATGTTCTTGCCCTCCCATTATCTGCAAACATTCGAGGAGGCATTCATGATAGGGTTCTTTGACCACCATCCTTCAATCCCCTAACGAAGGATTTGTCAACTTGCCATATTTTATATCATCATGGGCATGTACGCTAGAGTTACTTTCCATATTGCATAGCACAGTGCAATCATGAATAATCTCTTCAATGATTTGGCAATCCAAGCAAATTAGCGACAAGGGTAAAAAATTTCAAAAACATCACCAAGACCCTAGAGAACCACACATTCAACTACTGAAGACGAAGTGCAGCTCAACCTAAAGAGTAAGTGTTGATCAAGCTAAAGACAACAGTTGCACGAGGACATGCAATGGCTAGGAAGGGGGAAATGTTAGCAGATGGACCACAAGAACACCCTCCTAGTCAACCACCTCGTCATAAAGCTGCCAATTTTGTATCCCATTATTTTTCACGAAAAGCCTTGTAAATAAGAGGAACTTTGATTTTTAACCGACCGATCATTAAGCTCAACTTTTGAAAAATCTTAGTTGAAATGAGTGATTTCGAGTTTGAGTCTTGTAAGCCGGCCCCACAGGCCAAAAGAAGCCCTAGACATAAAGCTTAATTTCATAAGTTTAAAAAAAACATTTATCATTATCAAAGGTTTTTGGAGAGTTTGGAGCGTACGACTTAGAGCGACTACTCTCATACGATTTGTAATCCATTTTTCTTAAGCTCTAAAAATCCACTTTCATCTCCGACAATTGCATTGTGTTCCTTATCTAATGTTCTTTAATTTAAGTGTAACCATTCTCGATTTTGTTGTAGTTCATAATTACGTATCAATGAGCCAAACCTGCTATTTTGAGTGCATTAATGATTGTTTTTTGACGTTTCAACCATAGGAGAGTATTTCTAAACCATAGGGCGACCTTTCTAAATAGTTTTGTTATAGTTATCATGATTTTTGTCATAATGCATCGTGATTTTGGTACCTTTCCGCTTTGCAGACGGACTTGGTAGGATAGTACCTCTAGATGTTTTAAACCTCCTCCTAAAGTTTCATTGCATTTCGGCTTCGTTTGAGTGCCAAAATGACATGACAATCGAGAGCGGTGAAACAAGACATAAGCTAATTACCTGGGTAGAGAGTGATAGATTTGCTAGTGTTAGAGATAGCTTCGTTTCGTATGTTCACTTCTTGAAGTTGACACCCTCAAAGAATCTATGTGCCCCATCCGAATCGCTTCCTTGCATATTGATATATATCAATGTCAAACAACTATGTTACAAACATTTGATCATAGTGACCCGCTAACAAAACCCTAATAAAACCTACACTAAAGAAACCTTAGCAAAAAGAAGAGTATAAATCTAAAATGAAACCCACCCTCAACCACCTCTTTAGCTTTTTGACGTTCCACTTGAAAGGACTTTTACTTTTCAAAATTGTGGAGATCCAATGGCAGTGTTTGTGAGCTCATTCATTAAAAAAATCAAAATTTTGTATAAGGCACTTAATTATGGCTCTCTATTTATTTTAAACTTTAAGGTTATTTTGGGAACTACTGCAAAATATTAGGTTTCCAAGAATTATCACGTGTGCATTTTTAAGGATATTTGGAAAGTATGTGAAGAAATTGTTCCAAGAATTTTTCTACAATTTGATGGTGCTAATTTTTTTTCATATAGGTTTATGGTACATAAACTGCTTTTGGTGGCTTCTATATATAGCCATGATGCTAGTTTTAAAGGATTGTGCTCACACCCACATATCACAAGGGTAGAACTATAGCAGGCATGCTCAAAGCCCCTCGCCTTTACTACAATGCCAATTGCCCTTGACAAAGTGAAATACATATTTATGAACTGCATTCAAGCATCCTTGGGTAATTGGGTGAGAAGGGGGGGAGAAAAGGAGGGAAAGGGGGGGGGAGGAGAGAGAGAGAGAGAGAGAGAGATGATTGCTTTCCTTTTAGTGTATTTGCATACAAGCTCATATGAAACAGGTGCTCTTAACCATAAAGGGGCATTGGTTGTTGCTGTACACTCTTTCAGAGCAGGGAAGACCTATTTTTATTTTATCTTTCCTTAGATGGCATTCAGAGTTATGGCACAAGAAAACTCTGTAGACCTTGATATGGGACATTAAAAGATCCGTCAATGTAGTGGTGCTCCACCAACAACTTTGCCCCGGCGGCGATTGGCATCTGCATCTGGGGAACCCTTGCACATCATGGCCACAAATTCCTCATAGTTGATTCTACCATCCTGCAAAAATAACTCAACCAAAACTACTTCAAAATCTGATGGATACATGCATAGAAGAACGCTTCTACAGGAAGCTTTTCTAAACTAAACTCACATGGTCAGTATCAACTTCAGCTAAAATTTCTTTTATAGCTTGTGGGTCCCCCATGCCATGCTTAGTCAGTGCTTCTTCCAACTCCTCCATGGTAATGTACCTGAGGAAGCAAACAGCGGTTGTCGAACTTAGAAATCTACAGCAACTTAGATCAAAAAGCCTCTCAATTATGTACAGAATATGATGCAGGCAGAAAGCTCAACATGGAATACAGACATCAAAGAGACCATTCATCTAGCCTTACCCACTGCCATCCTTGTCAAAATACTGAAATGCCGAGTACAAATGATCTCCTTTTTCCATCTTGTTCATATGCATAGTAGCTGTGATAAATTCCAAGTAATCGATGGTGCCATTCCCATCCACATCAGCCTGAGGGCGACACACACATCCCACAAATATCAAAATTGGGATGAGGAACAGAAAGCAAATTTTTACATGCCAGCCTTTTAGATTCCCATCAATTTATAGACACTCACAGCATCCATAAGTTGGCGAACTTCATGCTCTGCAAGGTTTGAACCTTGCTTAGCGAGCCCGATTTTCAGTTCTTCAAATGTGATCGTTCCACTGTTGTCTGTATCCATGCTTTTAAACATCTGCTTGAGCCCCATAATTTCCTCCTCTGACATGCTCTCTGCAATCACCTGCATGCTTTAACCAAGAAAGTTATTCAAACATGGGCCTTAATCCTAATCAAAAATCACATCAGCACAAGACGATCGCAAGCATTCATCTGATGTAATTAATTAAATTCCAGCCTCTCAAAACCTCGCAATCACACAAACTCTTGTAAAGATATGATGCAGAGTTGGGGGACAAGGATTCAAAGATTGACTTGTTTGAGTGATTGGAAGATGAATAACCTGAGTGTTGATTTTGTTACAACAAAAAGCACACAGAAGATGTATAATTTACTTTTAAAGCAAGCTTTTTGAGTTTGTTCATGGCCCTAAATTGCTTCATTCGGCCCAGAACAGCACCATCTATAGGCTTGTCTGAGGCTTCACCGTCTACTCTGATCCACGGATGACCTTCGTGCCAAAGGCACCAAATTAATGTAGTAAGAACTCTGTCACGGAAAACACAAGTTTCACATGTTCTTGGATATAAGAAGCTAACATACTCACTCAACACTTGCTGTGCAGTAAGCCTTTCTCTAGGATCCTGCTTCAGCATTTTCTTCACCAGATCCAGAGCTCCTTGTGAAATGGACGGCCATGGATCACTAGTATAGTCTATGTGTCCTTTAAGAATGGCGTCAAATATGCCTTGTTCGGTGTCTAAACAAAACAAACATATGACTAGTGTAAGCTGGACACAACTTAAATAAAATGGATGGGTTGATAGCTTTTATCTATTAAGACATAATAGATGCCACTTAACTCCATGAAATTTGATCAATCTAATTCATATGAAGATTTAGACTCTAAAATGATGAATGGTGACAAACCTGCCCAAAAAGGTGGGACGCCACTTAAGAGGATGTATAAAATCACCCCAGCACTCCAAACATCAGTTTCAGGGCCATAACTCCGGCGAAGAACCTCAGGTGCAACATAGTATGCACTGCCTACAATATCTTTAAACACATCGCCTGCAAATAGATACTTTGACATACTATTGGCAATATCAAGTATAAAACTTCTTAAAGTAAACAGAGTGCATTTTCTGATAAAACCTCAAGTTATTTGCAGGCTGCTTTTATTGCATGGAGATAAGTCCAAAGCATGCCTTAAAGTTGGATTATAAGTCACTTTTCACATGTCCAAAGCATGCCTTAAAGTTGGATTATAAGTCATTTTTCACATGTACTACTGACCCTTACAAGTTAACATACTGTCTTGTTTTTACTATGAAAGGTTACCTTGCTTGAAGAAAACCGACAGCCCAAAATCTGTTGCCTTTAGAGGGGACTCTTCACTTTTATTTAAAAGCAAGAAATTTTCAGGCTTCAGGTCCCGGTGCATGACACCGAGTGAGTGGCAAGTATGCACGACTTCCACAATAGTTCTGCATGCTGCTGCTGCTGCCTTCTCTGTATAATGCCCTCTAGCTATGATTCTATCAAAGAGCTCTCCACCTCCACACAACTCCATGACTAGGTGCACCGATTGTTTGTCCTCAAAAGCTCCCTTCATCTCCACCACATTGGGCTGACCCGCTAGATGATGCATTATTTGCACCTCCCTGCGTACATCCTCAATGTCATCCTTGTTTGCAAGCTTGCGCTTTGCAATTGATTTGCATGCAAAAAGAGCACCTACATATGAAAAAGTTTCTTGCTTCAAAAGGTTCATGTCCCACAATAATATAAAATCTTGTCAGGCTTTACTCAAAGATTAATGATGCCAAAATGTCCATCGCTTATCTAAATTCTACATTTATTTCCATAGTCTTGACACCTAAACCCCAAATACAAGCAATTCCAAAGACACGTTTTAGATGCTTTTATAAGCCAGAAACACTAAACTGTGTGCCTACTTGAAGCATGGAAGAGTCCAGTACAACCATATTTGTTGAAACACGACAGAATTTTTACCACAATGCAAGCCAAAATTAACCCCAATGCTAGCAATCTAAAAGACCATGATAATTTTCAGCCTTCCAAAAACTTGTGACAAACAAATCGCCAGACCCCCGCCTCCTTTTGTATTTCATGAAAGAATGGCATTGACAAATTATATTTAACTGACAAAAAGCTGTAGCAACATGAAAGTGTTCATTATGTGTCAGAGCACATGTTTTACACACAACATGGACATCGCACCTGTGCTTTTGTCAGTGCAGAGATGGGTGACTCCAAACTGACCACGACCAAGCTCTTTGCCAAGATTGTAGCGGTTGCGGACATTTTCCATAGGGCGGTTAAGCACAGAGCCAGTGGGCACTTTTGATGCACTTTTGGTAGCACCAGATGCTGCGGGATGGGGCCCATGCTGATCTGGGTACCCTTGCTGACCTTTATCTGCTTTAACTTGATGATGTCCTTCGTTAGTTACATCTCTTGTCTGTGGATTGACACAATCATTACTTCCACTCCCTCCCACGCAATTCCCCATCTCTCTTTGTCCAGATAGAATGGGTATTGATGGCGTTCAAATTACTGCACTATCAAGGTACCATGGTGTTGAAAATGCTACTTCCCGCAATGCTTCAAGGCAAGTGGTGATGCACTACTACAGAGGATGTAATCTAAGAACTCCGAGTCCACATAAATTGACACGGTGTAACATTGCCTTGCATGGAGAATCCAAGTGTACAGAAATGGAACATGCTGTTCTTGCATCATCACCACAGGTTCCCAATTAGAATATCAAGCTACCACATACATCAACATGGTGTAACACTGCCTTGCATGGAGAAAATCGGAGTGCACCACAGGTTCCCAATTAGAATATCAAGCTACACTTGGTATGATTGACACAGAAAATTGGTTTCTGTGAGTAGCAGAGTTTCAAACCTGACAAAACTGAGGTCCCTAAGAGAGGGTGCGTTCTTGAATAACAGCAGAAGAAACCCTAGAATGAAAACCCTTCATCACAAGTGCAAGTGAGCGCCCATCTCTGCAATGCGCACCAAAAGAAAAGAAAGGAGCGAAATTTACCTGAAAAACATCGCTTGCGCTTCTGGGGTAGAAGGCTTAAGAAATGCGAGGAGGCTGCTGTGAGCACCTTGCGCAGCATAAATGGCGCCCCTTTCCGTTTGCAGAGAGCAAGTGCGCGCTCTCGCTCTGTGGCTCTCTTTGGCCACAAAGCTAATGTAAACTTGAAGGGCCCCGCCGTTTCAGTGTCCAAAATTTTCAAATTTTAGGGGTGAGTACTCGCGAGCTCCTGTTTGACACACTATCCTTCGTAAGGGCCAATGCATATCAAGGATGGAAAATGCATGACACTCGAGGTAATCGTCGATCTTTTCCACTGCAGCAATCTCTCATCTCGGGTCGACAAGCGATGCAACCAAAGAGAATTGTTGCACTAAACCCAAAGCAATAAATAAGGTTTGAAAATAAAGATGCTTTTACTTGTTATCAATAATTGAAATTTAGCACCTCATTTTATTGTCATTTATTACAAATGGGGTGAGAATTGTTATAATACTCATCAGTGTACGTCTGATTTGACAAGAAGCACACAATGCAAGTTAGCATAATTTTGTTCTCTGGTATTGAGCCCTTATTGTGTGTATGTGTGTATTTTCTATATAGTTATATTGCTTATCCACAAAAGAACATGTTTGCATGTTCAAAGGGCACATGATTCCCGACCTTAAGATAGTGATACAAAACTTCTTTTTGTTCAAAGTGAGGATGGCAGGTACATTCCAGTTTTCCTATGTATCAAGAATTTAAAATTACAAAAGTAGATGTCGTTGGTCTTCATCTTCAATGTCAAACAGCAATTACCCTAAGTGCATTTAAGATAGGACAACATTATCACCTGCATCCATGTAAATAAAACAATCAAGCGATTAGTTTTGAATATGTTTAATTTGTGTCACTATGCCTACCATACATACATAGTTATCCATGTCAAACTTCAAAATATCCACTACTTAAGCAGTACAAATCTTTTGTGATCTAAAGTCTTAGGTTTAATACTTGCTTTATTTACAATAACTCGTCAAGAGGCACTAACTCCCTCTTGATGCATGTTGAGGTTCCAACATTGTTTTAAGTATTCTTTGCATCTCATCTTTTTACTTGGCAAGCCTAAGATGCTTTCCTAAACGAGGCCAGGGAGTTAAGCCACTTGGCAGCATCTAGGCCATTGGCTTTCACTCAGATCGGATGGCAAACAGCATCTTAGGCTCACCAAGTGGACAAAAACACTGTTAAAATAGCGTATTTGTTGCGTTAAAAAAGCCAAAAATAAAAAATAAAAAATCGCTCAAATACTCATGGTCAACATGAGCTCGAGTGGGGTGGGCATGACGAAGAACAGGGATGAGCGTGAAGGCGATCATGTAGGAGAGATGATGGTGAAGACGGGTGAGTCAGGGGTGATGAAGGACAGAACGTATGGTGAAGATGGGGTAGCAATGGATGCGAACAATAGGTGATTGGTATGTAGTACATTACATCCATCACTAATGATGAAAACGAGGTTAGTCAGCACCAATGATGAGGGCACTGATGTGGAGTATCCAAAAGCAGCACTGCCCACCAGCACGAGAGGCTGCAAGAGGACGATATGGGAAGGCGGGGGGCAGGGCGGCAAGCTCTAATGAAGGAACAAGATGCTATGGTAGTTGAAAATCAACAAAAATATACAGTATCGAACGCATAAGAAAACATGTTTCTATTTTCAAGGAGCAGAAGGAGCTGTTGTGGATCATAGGCATCCAGTCTTCAATATTGTGGAGGAGCAGTGCTCTTATATCCTAGAGAGTAGAATAGTGGTACCCACAGAGAAAGCTCCGATGCACATGCAAGTCACGGCAGGGATGGAGCAGAAAAACCCATACACATCATGATCCCCTTTGGAAGCTGTACAACGAAGATCTCTCCATGAAGAAAGGATTACTCTCCAATGGAGAAACTGCATGGAAGAGGATAATTGTCACAAGAGGAAGCTCTACATTAGCATCCAAGGGACATCTCACCCTCTAAATTTCTATATGAAAAGCATCATGATTCAACACACAATGCAGACCTTCATTGATTTAGAAATCGTCAGGCACATGACTTTCTTTAACTCGATGAGCCTAATATCATTTTTCCAAATCTAGAGTATGGACGACGGGGCCACTTGGTGTTATCTAAGCCACTCACCTTGATTGAAATCCTACACCCAACAGGTTAAAGCATTATGCTCCTATAGTCACTGACAATAGTAGCGCGTTGATAGTTGTTGACAATAGCAAAGCATTGGAAAGCAATCTCAAAAGCACACAACACTCTTTGTTGATTTAAGATTCATCATTGAAGCGCAAGCTTGAAGGCAAATAAAACTTGTCTGCAAGCTTTCAACTACACGTTTGCACCTTCTGCACATCATCATTGCTCACAATTGCCGTCAACCACACTCGTCTTGCAATCTATTGCCCGTTGACACCTCTTGCACATCGTCTTGTCTGGTACATTACTCATGCTCATAAACGGCGATCGTTTTCTGTGTCACTTTATATTTTTGTTTGTGGAGAGAGAGAGAGAGAGAGAGAGAGAGAGAGAGAGAGAGAGAGAGAGAGAGAGAGAGAAAGAAAGATGATTATGCCCTCATGTCGACTGTCCCGCTCAATGATGATATCATGTCTACCCTTCTGTTTACTTGGTTTGTTCTCCTTCACCAAGCACGCAATGAAATTCTTCAGTAACCCTCTAGACTACAGGCTTGTAGCCCGTGGTACTCACCAAGTGAGTTTTTCACCTAATGTTTCCTACTTCCACTATATTGGATGACGTCGATCATGAACTCTCCTAACAATTTGAAGAAAATAGGGGAGTGATCACACCACCCCCATCATTTAATAAAACATAAGCAAAATGATGCATTTAGTATAGGCTCAAATTTACCCTTAAAGGAAATTGTATGGTATCAACTCATGGTACCCACAAGACAATAAAACCATCGATTGAGGACATTATAACCATCCAAGAAAGTGTAAGGTAAATCTTTATAGTAATTATCCTCAAGACAATATAATCATAAGCTCCATCAAGCTAGCATCAGTTGAATTCTCCTAAGAGGAGAGTGCAAGGTAGATATACATGGTAATCACCCACAAGACCAAGGGAAAGCACAACCAAGCCTTCTTCTCAAGCATTATAGGTAGTTATGTCCAGTCAATCCTTAAGTTAGCTGCGTAAAGATATTAGCCAGCAAGTGAGTCCTAGAGGTAAACCACTATAGTGTGTGTATGTATGTGAAGGATGAAGCAATTTATAGCCAAGGATAGTGACCAAGTGTGTGTGTGTGTGTGTGTGTGTGTGTGTGTGTGTGTGTGTGTGTGTGTGTGTGTGTGTGAGAGAGAGAGAGAGAGAGAGAGAGAGAGTTCAAAACCCAGGTCATGACCGATTGAGCAACAACGATAGTAAAAAATGATTGTAAGAAATGTAGCACCATAGGCCGTAAACGATAGTTTGGGATTAGTTGATACAAGGAGATACAAAAAGCTAGTTAAGCATCCACTAGGAGTAATAGTGAGGAGCTTGAAGTCAAAGGGACCATAAAGCAACACACCAATCACCATATAGCCAAAAGTTAGAGAAATATTACCTACCATCAACTGCTTCCAACATCCACCCACACTTGTCATCTTATCACGAGCACGTAGTATGCAGTGAGTGTATCTATGGGAAAATACTTTCAAATATTTTGAATATACTTCACAATAACTCCCTTTTTAAAATTAGAAGCATGGATATTTTGAATAGATTTCCTAATTTAAGGTTTTCTTAAAGGAGAAGAGAAACACAAATGTACCAATGTGCACTCGATCACCTCTTTATATGGACTCAAAAAGTCTCTTGACTTTCCAACTTCATGTGTCTTTTCATTTCCTATACGCACCCTTCACTTATGCACTTAAAATGTTTTGAAAAGATTTTTATTTTTCCGAGATTGGGGGCCCTAATGACTCCCTTTTTAAACTTAGAAGCATGGAGACCAAAGGGTCATTACCTCCCTATGGTTCACATGATAAAAACATTATCAAAGATCAAAAGCCCAAAAAGTTTTCCATATCCATAATCTTCAAGAATGTGTAATATACTAAAGTAACCTTTAATAGGCCTTTCTCACCAAGCACTTCACTTCACAATTATACCATATATTCCCCCAACCCATGAGTGAGGACCCTCAAATTTCTACTCAAAGAAGCACTAATTCAACAAAGTGGTTTGATTCCAAACTAGCACTACAACTCCATGTGATTCCCTCTTGGATCTAAGAGTACAAGTATGTGTCTTCAAATTACTTAAGGATCCAAGCTACCAACTAGAAGCAATAATTCAAAGTCTTAGATCATGGCAATGGCCCAAGATACACGGTTTACAAGTAGAAGTTCCTCCTCCACCAAGTATAGGAGAATTGTTAGGACCAAGGAGTTATTCCATACCCAAGTTTCCATTGTTTCAAAGAGCGTTCACGTCGACAACCTTTCAAAACTCAGAGGTAGATTTTATTGATCAAACCAAGAGATCTACCCCTCACTATATAGGAGAAGTCATTAAATAGTGCTTAGCTACAACAACATGTTGTTGTAGATTTTATTGATCAAACCAAGAGATCTACCCCTCACTATATAGGAGAAGTCATTAAATAGTGCTTAGCTACAACAACATGTTGTTGGGGTATAAAGCCCAATGTGGTCACCCAGGTAAGTGGGCGGGCCGCCAGGTATGTACACATATTCTTTTGTAAAAACCTAATAAGAACTCACTATGCTCTACACATTACAGTAGAGCGAGTTCACCATATCGTCGTGCTCTTCTTCTCGCACTCTCTCTCCCGTCGCACTTCCGCTCATACTCCTTCAACTGGTATCAGAGCTCAGATCGAGGCTCGGGGCAGCACTGCAGGAGGCTAGAGTCACCAACTCAGATTGGAGTGAACTCACTTGTCAGAATTTCATTCTGAGGTCATCTCGGCCACCGTTTGGCTTTGACAAAGGTCTGCGCAGGCCATTTTCGACTACGTGGTCTCAACGGGTGCAGATCCGACTCTGCAAATTTGGGGTTTTCGGCCTACGACTGCAGGTGCTGAGGATATCGACACTCCCAGAGTGTTGATTTGTGGTTGTCTACACATCGAAGGACGTCTCACAGTTCTTGGAGGCGTGTCACATACGACACGGGCGCATCTACACACAGACTGTAGGCGACATCCACTAGTTCATCAGGAGCTTGTGTTTGCTCCTTGATATTCCAGATTTCATCCTGACATTGCAGGTACTTCCACATGGGATGTATTGTCAGAGATGATGTATGTCTGTTGAGGGTTTGCTGGCTGTGAGTCACGCAGCAAACAACCGCCGCAGCGGTTACAGCATACAGTGGGAAATTTGTGGATGTATGACTTTGTGGGAAGTCTATGTACTGTCAGATTTACTGCAGCCTTTGTTGAGGGTCGAGTGAGGTTTTATTGAGCTGGGGGATTCTCGAATGTTGAGATCCTTTCGGTGATACAGGTCTTGGAGCGATCCCTCGAGCACCCTTAGATAGGCAGATAGGATGTATTGACTGTGAGTTAGACAGTTGGGATTGCATCTTTGCTTTACTGCCGTTGAGGCATTATCGCAGTCTATGCTTATAGGACAGTGACAGGACAGTGAGAGACAGTACAGGTGCAGGACAGGTTTACCCGCAGCTTACAGTGTTAGAGAGACAGTGTTTTTGAGCTGTTTTTTGGTCTGTTTTTGAGTAGACCAGAGCCATCTTACAAAGGAGACTCTGCCAAAATTTTTGTAGAATCTGAAGCTTTCTTGGTTCATTTGACAGGTTGATATTGGTTCAGAGGTCAGTTTACAGGGGAAACTCTGCCGAATTTTTCCCAGGAAAGTAAACTACCGTGAAGCGTAGCTATGGCTGGATCACAGGACACTGCTCTTTACAATATCAAGAAGCTGGATGGAACCAATTTCCCATTGTGGAAGAAGCAGATTTGGCACGTGTTGGTACAAAAGAAGCAGATAAAACCTATAAAGCTCAAGGGGATAAAACCACAAGATATGGACGAAGATGAATGGAGCGAAATGGATGAATTGGCACTTTCTACCATTATGCTGACTTTGGCAGAAAGCGTTTACTTCAATGTAGCAGACGAGATGTCGGCTTATGAAGCATGGACAAAGCTGAGTGATCTTTATGAGAAGCAGAGTGCAGCTTCACAGGTATACTGGCTTAAGAAGCTTGTTGACTTGAAGATTTAAAAAGGGACACCTATGTCCAATCATCTGAATGAATTCAACACCATTTACAGTCAGTTGTCAGCTCAAGGTGTCAAGTTTGATGAACCTGTTAGAGCTATGTTCGTGTTGATCACATTGCCGGAAAGTTGGGACACTTTTCGCACAGCTTTGAGTAATTCTCCACCTCCAGATGGTTTGACCATAGCAGGTGTAGAAGGCAGTTTGCTTACTGAAGAAACCAATAGAAAGACAATGGACAAAGGCAAAGGAACAGCCGCAGGCACTGTGGGTGGAGGTGCTCCAGAGACTACATGTGGAGTAGGTATTGGCATTGGGCTTGGCGCATAGGAAGCCCTTGGGTTCCACGTTTGGTACGGTGTTGCACCATATGGCGGCCAAAAGTTCATATGTGTGGCCCTATGCATAGCAGACGTCGGATGTGACATGCTAATGCTAGCAGGTATAGTCCCATGGAAATAAGAATTTGGGTGTTGTGGTCCTGGAGCATAGGTTGTTGAAACAATGGGAGGGGTAGGGACTACATGAGTATGAGGACCTATAGCTATATACGATTGGTACACACTTGTAGGTACTGTTGCAGGCATTGAGCTACCATGTAGCGGTGCTTTACTAACAAATGAGGTCCATGGCGTGTTTCTTGGCATGCCCATCATTGGGGTAGGCATGGTAGCCGTGGCGTCATCAAGGAAAAGATGAGCTAGACTTGGAAAATTAAAGCTATCACTTGTGGGCACAGATTGCACTGAGACCCTTGGCGAAACAACAAATGGGGGATCCATCAGACTTACCGAGGGAGTCTCCATTTGCGATAAAGTTGGTTGTTTAGCCTTCCCTGTATCCAAGAATCTCATGAGACTCGTTGAAGGCATGTGGATCCCCTTGTTCTGTCTCTCTAGCTCAATAACCCTATGGATGACCTCACGAACTCTTTGTTGTTGATCCTCCACACTAGTAGCACCCGTTGTGGATTGTACGACATCTAACCAACCTACATGATAAGTGTGACCTGTGTATAGGTCGGTTAGAGTTTCCGTTTGTAGTTTGTACTCCCAGTTCTCATTTAGGAACGCTCCATCTAGGCTTGAGGTGCTAGGGGTGTCCTTTGAACTAGATGCAATGTGGCTCTCTATGGGTTGACCCTTAGTGGTCACTAATTCAGGAGCACTCGATTGCTCTCCTAGCAAAGATATTGACATAGGGGCTTTCGCTTTTAACTCTCTTCGTTGTTTCGCCTTGCATAAGCTCTCAATTTCCTTTTCCCTAGCCGCGATGATATACCGCTCAACTTCTTGTACTTCGGCAAGGCTTCTACCATCAGGTAATATAACCTCGGAGGGGAATAGCTTTGAAGAGTCAGAGGATGCACGTGAATGGTGCAGTGAATGAAGTATTCCGTGCACATTCTCTAAGAGCATGGGGCCTACGTTGGTCATGAATGACGAATTTACTTCCCCACCCCCCTCATTTACATCGTTAGCTCCATGTTTGGAGCGAGTGGCTCTACTAAAGGTTTCCTTCAAGCGGCTAAGCACGCTCGGCCCAGCAGACTGTGGACCCATGGCATGCATGTCTGGTTTGAGCTATCGGGATTAGGCATTGGGTAACCCTCCATGACGTCGTAGTCAAAGGAAGAGTCACTAAACGCTATATGCGGGTCCTAGTGGTACTACCTTGGGTTCCCGTCGAGGGCCCGGAACCTAAGGTAGGTTGATATTGAGAACTCGCGTAAGTCGAAATGCTCTCTAGTTGCTCGGCCTCTAGCACATGACCAAAGCACAGATGCATGTGCCTTTGGCACCCTACAAGCGTCGGTGAATAACCTCGAAGGTTAACCGCTTACTTTTTTAGATGTCCGTTTTCGCTCGTTTTTTGATGTTTTTTATTGTTTTTTAATGATCGATTTTTGGATTAGAGTGTATGATAGCTCGAAATGAGCGTATCGCTCACGGGGTCATGGTGTGCTTTACAGCACTGGGATCGATTACCCGAAGCTTCGTTGGTCCTCAAAAAGGTCGATTTTTACCTACGCGTGAAACTAAAATACGTAATTTTAAAGGGGGACTGAGGCCTGAGCCTGAGCGTGGGCTTGGACTTGGGCGTGGGAAATATTCCCGAGCACACATACACCTAACCTACCTACTTACAACTAATACAGCTATTGTTACACACTAACACACTACTACAGTAATTCATTAGCTAACATATCTACTTACTGTACTTTACACAGAACTAGCATTATGGATCTACTACCTTAATTCTAACACCTTATCACAGAGAAAACACAGTACCTTTCAACAGCTTATTAACAAAAAAAACACAGTACATTTCAACACCTTATTAACAAAACAATACACATCAGCAAAACAAACTTCTTCTCAATACACGCACCTTCCTTCTCTGCCTTTCCTACATTTGAAATTGCACCACAATGCAGCATAGAGTGCTACTCGAGCTTGGTGTAAGGCATTTCCCCGGCAGCGGCGCCAAAAATGTGCGCATTTGTTGCACGTGTCAATGCAAGGGACTTGTCGATACACTGTGTGCGAGCCACAAATGGCTCCAAGCACACAAGTAGACTAATCTAGAAAGCTGAAGAGAGCAAGGGCGTGTTACTCACCGCCCTATACTCGCCTTCGTGAAGGATTCTTTGCCACGAAGAAGAAGGAGCTACCGCCGTACCGCTTCGCTGCCGTCGTCACAATGCTCGATCGCACACTCTCTCTCTCTCTCTCTCTCTCACGCATACACACACACACACACACACACACACACACACACACAAGGAGATAAAGAAGAAGAAGATGGAGATGGAGCAAGAGCACTCTTCAATTGCACAAATGAAAGAGTAAATGATTTTTAGGTTTAGGTGACTTTTATATGAACTCGCTCCATTCACACTTGAGTGCCCATACTTAGCCAACTAACCCTTGAATGTTCCTGTTAGAGTGCGCCTCTCATCGGCGATCACTCTTACCCTTTTCTTATTGGACCGACAAACCCGGCCCATGACTACTAGAAGTGGACACCAGTGGTTAACAATACACGACATCGCTAAAAGGATACTTGGTTGTAGGTCTATTGATAGTCCCTTCCAAATCTTCTTGGTCGGGGTTTTTGATCAAATTTGTGGATGCTCGGCTTGGTTTTGACTTGATTTCTAAATTTAAGCTAATTTGATATCTTTGGCTAGATTCATGTGATTTAGCTCTTACGTTAGTTGACTATGGCTTGAGCTATTAGGTAGAGCTTTGGTTATAAGTCACATTTTGGTTATAAGTCACAATCATTGCAGATTTTGAGTGATGTCAGAAGGTCTAGGTTGTAATGACTATTGTAGTTGGGTATCCACTTAATTTTTTTTTAAGAAATACATGCTTAATTGGTTTTCCTTGGTGCTTCTTAAGCTACTATGTTTAAACTACAACTTTCCTAGAGTAATGGTTATCACAATTAAATTCTTTGGTGTCATATACCTACATCAATATATGGTGGGACGATGGTTTCAATTATTCCACAACCTAATTCGTGGAGTGACTTAGAAATGCTTTGATCTAGGCCTGCTAGATGCTTTAAAACAAATAAATGACTTGGCATGCTTAATTTTTTATAGTTCTTGACATAAGGTTCACGATCTTATTGATGTGTACATAGATTTTTGTAGCTGAGTAATATTTAGTGACTTGCTTAATTATGTCTAGAACTTGAGTTTGGCATAGGGTTCAAGATCATTATTGATGTGCACGCATGTGAAGGAGTATGAGCGGAAGTCCTTTTGTAAGTAGATCAGCAGGATTCTTTGTGGTGTGAACTTTGACAAGCTGAAGTTGCTTATCCTCGAGCATTTCCTTGATGAAATGATACTTCACATCCACATGCTTTGTCTTTGAGTGATAAACTGGATTGCGATCCAATTGTATAGCACTTTGACTATCACAATATAACACAGGCATCTCTTCTTTGATTCCCAAATCTGTTACAAGTCGATTAAGCCAAATTGATTCTTTGCATGCCTCTGATGCTGCAACATATTCAGCCTCTGTAGTAGACTGAGTAACACAATCTTGTAATCTAGAACGCCATGATACTGCTCCACCAGCCAATGTAAAGACATACCCTGACGTAGACCTTCGATTGTCTAAGTCACCTGCATAATCTGAGTCTGTAAAACCCTTTACACTTAGCTCCTGACTCCCATAGCATATACGCATACTCTTTGTAGCTTTCAGGTATCTCAATATTCCTTTCACTGCCTCCCAATATTTCTTGCCTGGGTTTGACATGTATCGACTTACTACTCCCACTGCAAATGCAATGTTTGGGCGAGTAGCAATCATTGCATACATCAAACTACCCACTGCAGACGCATATGGAATCTTATCCATTTCAGCCTGTTCTTCTTCAGACACAGGACAATCTAGTTTGCTAAGTTTCACATATGGTGGCAATGGAACACTCAGTGCCTTTCCCTTCTCCATATTGAAACGTTGCAAATATACTCTGTTTGAGATAACCAAATCAACTTCTTTGATCTGTCTCTCTCAATGCGCATACCAAGTATATGACTTGCCTCACCCATGTCTTTCATGTCAAATGATTTTGCCATCTTTGACTTCAAAGCTGAAATTTCTTCCAAGTGCTTCCCACCAATCAACATGTCATCCACATACAAAATAAGGATCAACCAACTGCCATCCTTAGCCTTCTTTGTATACAAACAGTGATCGAACTCACTACGTTTGTAGCCTTGAGAAAACATAAACTTGTGGAATTTATGGTACCATGCCCTCGGTGATTGTTTTAAGCCATAAAGACTCTTTAACAACTGGCATACCCAATCTTCCTTGACTTTCTCAACAAACCCTTCTGGCTGCTGCATGTAAATTTCCACATCTAAATCACCATGAAAGAACGCTGTCTTGACATCCATTTGGTGCAACACCAAATCTAATATGGCAACCAATGCAAGAAAGCATCTCAATGTAGTCATCTTGACCACCGGAGAGAAGACTTCCTCAAAGTCAATGCCTTGTTCTTGCTTAAAGCCCTTGGCAACAAGCCTTGCTTTGTACTTTGGCTGACTATCATGAGCGGTGATCTTATACCTGTAAACCTCACTTAGGTGACTTGCAACATTTGATCAAGCTATCGGTCGATCTATTGCTGAAAATATGTGTAACACGCCTAATAGAGAACCTGGAAGTGAGTCAATACAAATAGCCAAGCTCACACAAAATTTTAGTGGAGACGGGGATGTGAGAAAGCATATCGAAGTGTTTGAACAAATATGCAATTCTCTAGGAGAACACAATGAGAGTAGTGCTTTAAGCCTAACCTTAAGTGGGAAGGCAGGGGATTGGTATAGAACCCTAAGGGAGGAAGAAAAAACGATTTACCCTACTCTTAGGAGACTTTTCTTGAAAGAATACATACGAGAGGGAGTGCTTTGGGTTGTAGCCTCTCAGCTCCAAAAAGCCCAACGAGAGGAAGGAGAGTTGGTGAGAGACTTTATTAGTCGCTTGAAGCATTTGAATTCTCGTTGTAATCCAAATGAACGCTTCAATAATAATCAATTGCTTGATAGATTCATTAGGGGATTACGACATGAGGGTATCTACAATGGCCTAGTCATTAGAGGTATCACCACTTGGGAAGCAGTCACCACCAATGCGATCCAATTGGAGGATAATTTAATGATTCAAGGAGAAAGAGTGTCTGTTGAGCCTAAATCTATTAGCTCGCAAGCATCGGGGCATGAGCCAATGACCCTAAAGCCTATTGCTAAGGAGCCAAAGATATATGAGATGACTTTAGCAGATCTCACCAAGGCCATTCAAGAGAGTCTTAGAGACAATCGTGCTCCGCAAAACAATCATATGTATCCAAGAAGGGAGCAACAATGGTGCTCAGTATGCTATGGACCTCATAGTACCAGTGAATGCCCTACTTTTAGAGTAAAATTCAATGGGAACTGCAATGCTTGTGGGAGGTATGGTCATCAAGCTAAGGATTGCATAGTATTTAAGCGCGCGATGGCCAATAGACAAACCTTAGCATGGATAGACACACCTCAAGTGCATGCATTGATGCCGGCCCCACCTCTTGAACAAACATCACAACACATGGTCCCTAGGGCCCAAAATGTTGTTCAAACAACACCCTTGCTACCTCCAATGCTAGGACCGCAACCACCACATCCAAGAATTACTTATGTGAATCAAGTGGGTTGTGAGCCATCCATTGCCTGTTTGGAAGGCTGTGAGGAAGATATAGACCCTAATATTGCCTATGGGATGGATGCGCTTGAAGAAAGTCCACAATACTATATGGAGGACTATTGGGGACAAGTCAAACATGTCTATCAAGTAGCTGCTTTTTCTACAAGAGGCCAAAATATCAATTACACTGCTAAAAGACCACCTCTTCAATGCTATGAGTGTGGAGGTCTACATCGTGTGGCCGAGTGTCCTATTAGGCTACAAAAGAATGCCACACTAATGCAAACCAATCAAGCGAGCACGTCTACAATGCCGATACTCATGTGTAATCGATGTGGCATAGATCATTTGATTGCCAGATGTCCAAATAATCCAAATGCACCGAAGATCACGCCATTAAACTTGATTAAGGTTATCGAGGAGCCATCACAAAGTACACCTGTGGTACCAGTAAACATACTCACACGATCGATGCTCCAAAAACAAAATTATATTCTTGAGGAAAGAGACACGGCATCAGTTTCCCAATCTCAGAAAAAGAAGAAAACACAAAGGAAGAGATCACAAAAAGCAGCGAAGTCAAACCCCAATTCAAAGACCAATATAGGGACTGGTGACGACCCCGTATATATGAACAACACTGAAGAGGTTCTGATTTAGGAGAAACCATGGAGACCAAAACGAGCACTAAGATAGAAACCAACAAGGAAGATCTTCATGAGCCACAATGGCGAGGATCAAGAAGAAGATAGGAACTTATCCAAACCCTACAGAGGAGATCGAGTGAGTCAAGCAATTAAGGACTTTGGTAGAAGATACCCAAAGGGATCTAGAACCAGCACTTAGGCAGATCCAGATTACAGACACAGTGTTCCCTACGCAACAACAACCTCACCAAGTCCATAGACCCTTAGCCATACCCAGTGTCATCCAAGAAGAAAGTGACTTAAAGTCATGGGAAAGTGGGCATACTCACTTCTTGATGGAAAGAATGTTTACAGAGGGACTACCTAATCCTATCGAAGAAATGGAGATCCCATCTTCCCCACGTCGAGGGGCTGAAGCCCAAAAGGCGTCGTTAAACATTGCCAAATTGATGGATTTCATGTCTTCAGAAGTTAGAACCACCATCATGTCTAAACTATATAAAGACGACCCTAAGCTAGTCTCGGCTCTTCGAGCTTTCCTCAATGGAGAACTGAAGGTTGGGCTACCAAAATTTGCACAGATGGATGGAGTTGGGGAGATGCCAATAGAGGAGGAACACTTAGATCCACAACCCAATCTAGATGAGAACCTTGTGGTAGAAATACCTGTTAACAAGTTAGGACAATGCTTTGAGGGGGATGAATCCAATGCGACCATACCAATCTCTACTAAGGGAGTAACTGTGAAGGGAATCCTTGATGGTGGCGCTCGGGTTAGCATTGTGACTAAAAATTGATGGGAAACTATGGGAAGACCTCACCTTGGGACCACAACCATAGTAGTAAAGATGGCCAATGGATCTATTGTTAAACCTATTCGGATGCTAGAAGATCTCAAGATCAAGGTCTTTGGACATAAAATACAAATTACCTTCATTGTTATGTATTTCTCAAAGCACACTATGGCATTTGAGATGATCTTAGGACGTCCTTTCATAAGGGAAGCAAAAATGGTGCACGACTGGTCTAAAAACCATGTCTACTTGCAATTCCAAGATTCTATCATTCTAGTGGATCTTGTAACTGGTTGAGCACATCCCCTAGGAAACACGTTTATAATTGAACATAGATCTGACATCACAGTTCACTCGGCCCTATTGCGGTATGGTTACACGTGTAAAGCGGACACTAATGTTGGGGAAGATTCTTCTTATATGGATGTACTACCTGGGATGACTGAGTCAGACAATGTGGATTGGGTCCACCTAGCAGTAACCATAGACACTTGGGGAAATAGGGAGACGACCTGGGTAACGCCTGAGGGGAATGAAACGCCACCAATCATGGCCTTAAATATGCTAGAAGCAATCCATATAGCTTCTGACAAGACTCGTCCTAATATAACAAAGAAAACATACAAGTGGGTCCCTAGAGCTTCTTTAGCGACCATAGCTAGTGCTAAAAAACAGAAGCCTTGTAAGAAACGTCCCACTCGCTCCAAGAAATGTAAGGAAACATGACAATGGATTCCTAAACGACTATTGGAAGCCCAAGGCTACTATCAAGGAAATGATCAAATCTGGGTGCCAAAATGTAGATTGTGTATTCTTACCTGTCACCTGACCCATGTGAGCCCAATCCTGTAGCTCCAAAATGAATTGACGATAGCGGAAAGAAAAAAAAATCACAGAATGCTTTACACCAGCTCCAGAGCAAGTTTGGGTACCGAAGAAAGAACGATCTGGTCCACCTAGCTCAGGAACAATGAAGTCACTTCTTGCTCTTCATGTAGTTCCTATACGGGAATAAAAGCTTTGACACAACCTCCACCTACCATTGTACATATCCACACAAACAAGAAAGAGTTTGCACCTCCCTTTGTAAGTTCACGACCTACAATAACGTTGCAAATAAAATCATGGGAGAGTACCCTTACCACCCTTGCAACTAGATGAAACGCATAGGGCGGTCGAAAACTATTGGTTAAAGCCTTCACCCATAACAACTTGGAATGATTGGTTTCAAAAGGTGACGACATCATTCCAAAAGGTTTGATCTACCCAAGGAAGGGGGATTGTTTACTGACATCCATCATTGAATTATTTCCCTCTTACCCTTCTCTCCCTGACCTCTCAATCACCAATCTCAGGGAATGTATATATAAAGCCTTATACTCACAAAAAAGAAAAATAGTAAAGAGCAAGAGCGATTAACCACTAGACTGGTAACCTAATAGGACATAAAAGTGTCCTTTCAGGGTTTTGGAAAAAATTCCAATACCATAGTAAATCCACTCATCTTAAAAAATCCTTTCATGAGCTTATAGTCCAAGGACTACTACATATGGAAAAAATGAGAAACTTGTAAGATTTCTCATCCCTTGGTCACTACAAGCCTCCAAAGTTGATGGACTAGTTCATTTTGCCCAAAACACTAATTTCTTACAGTTGATTGCATATAAATAAGAGTGGGGATTTTTATAGGACATGAAATAAAATGCACCGTTAACTTTGATGGGTTGGTTATCAAAACATATGGTTACTTTTACCTCACTAATTTGTTTTTGGGCAAAAAAAAAAAGGTATAAAAAAGTTGCATGTTTGCCATTCTGCGGACCTATCATCAAAGTTTCTATAGCCACCCTCAATATAGATACTATATACATGTTTCTTAGTTTCCTTTGGGCCTTTGGATTCAAAAGGAGGCATAGAGCATGTCAAAGGGATAATGGATCTCTTACTAAGAGGAACCTTGGGGGCAATGATAAAGTGCTAAATACAACAAACATGAAAAAACTGGGTTTAGCATTATGACCTCTAGAAACCCATAGAAACTACTCAATATCTAGCCAAGTTTGTAGTTTATGATTAGATATGGTTACTACCTACAAAATACACACAATTGGCCTAAGAAACTAGCAATATTGAGAAAGCTATACTTGCTACTCTAAAATGTCTCGTATTCTTCAGCAATCAAAAAACTCAACCATCATCATATACTATGCTATATAGCGTATTAAGTCCCCCAAAACTCAAGGGAGATTAGCTTTACGTTATACACTACACTTACACAATCAAAATTGAATTTGGATATCAAGAAAGCCACCAAAAAAATCATGAAAGTGCTAATTTTGGCCAAAAAACAGGATTATGCAATTCTTGTAAATTGATCAAAACTTTCAATTTTAACACTTAGCTCTCCCTACAAGCATCAAAACATGTTGAGAACTATGAAGGCTTATCCTCTAGCAATCTAAACCTCACAAACATGAAGTTTACAGTGGTATAGTTGCAAAAATTAAAAAAAAAAACAAAAAACAGGACCTGTTTTTTCACACAGTTTAGGTTCAAAAATGTTGTGCAAGAGTAAAGTTAATGGTGAAATCGATACTCCAAAAAAAATCTCAAGTTTTTTTCAGCTCATAAGGCAACTTTGTGGATATATAGCACCTAGAAATTCATTTTCATACTCTTCAAATAATTTAAGCAAAATGGTCACTTAACAGGACACAAAAGTGTCCAAGGACATAAAAGTGTTATGTTACCATTCTAGTGTTAACAAACGAGTATGCACAATAAAAGTCAAAACATTAACCCAGACCTACACATTCACATCCGGTACACTGAAACAAAAACCTATGTCATCAAACACCTTTGATCCTCATCACTCGAGTGATGGAGGGTAGGTAGGATTAGTACAATAGGAGTTTTAGAGTTTAGTGATTAGCAAAGTTCTTTTTTCCCACCGATGTGCCTCCTAGAGGTATTCTTGTGTTTCAAAGTGTGTACAGGAACGTGTTGCTGTGGTTAGGATTTGGACCTTCATGGAATCTTTCTCTAGTTCACTCTTCAAACCAAGCGCGATCATCAACACAAACGTGTGTTTCTTGTCCATTAGCATTGTCCCTTATCTTTTTTGCATCTATGTTTGTCTGCTCATACAGTTTTTCGTTAATACTATAATTTGACCACAACTTTGTTGTTTTAAACCCAAACCAAGTATTGTAAAACCCAAATACATCCATATATCATCTTCCACAACTCAAGCATCAATCTAGTTGCAAACCCTCAGCTCACACCCCTTGCATTACCTTTCCCCTGATTAATAAAACTCAAAAATTACAGATCTATTCCATGTTTGATTGAAACGAGCATATCTTTCCCAAACGGAGCCCGATTTGAGCGCTGTAAAGCACATCTAGTAGCTCATATCAAGAGCTATAAAGCAAACCCCTCATAAACTAAAATAAATCACTCAAACATGCATTTTGAGCCCGATCTAAAAATTGCAAACCAGGACCTCAAAAGCTATGAAAGTGCCCATAGTTTCTTGAATTCATTTGACAAGTATTGACACATAAGAAAATAGAGGTTATCAAGGTTCACATCAATGACAACCCTACAGATGCTCTTACGAAGAGCTTAGCTTTGGAGTGGTTTTCACATTGCATCGACTTGATGGGTGTGGGGTGAAGCCACTATCATGCTTCATTTTTGTATAGGTTTTGTACATATTAGTTTGTTTTGGTCACTTAGAGAGACATTGGCCTTTAGTGGGAGGTTGTTGAGGTAAACATCACTGTGGTCGGACGACATGTATCCCCAGCTACCAACACACCCAACTAACCTACTTTATCTTATCTGAAGAATAAGGAGCATAATATATTCTTGTTATATGAGCTCCACCCATCCTATGTCTCTCCCTTTTCGCCTTCTTTGCATGCACGCATATGCACTCCTCTTGGACATCCGATCTTTTCATGTAAGGGCTTCTAGCTCCCTCCTAACTAGTGAGATGCATTTCCATTATCCAACTCTGCAAGCACCTTTTTGTTGTGTTGGCTGGATGGTGGCAAGGTTAGCATTGTAGCCTAAGGGACACCTCATTGTGTGATACATAAGCAGATACTTGAGGCGTAAGCCTCCTAGAATAGCTCACCTGAGAGCTCCCTAGCATAGGGTTGTTCCCATAATCAGTCCACCCAAACTAGTCTAGCTTGGTTGGCCTTGTCGTCGCAACTTAGGTTTTCAAAACAAACATTGTTTCATTGGTGAATCAAAAGCTCATTTTTTTTTGTAGCACGCATGCAATTTGTCCCACCAAGAAATAGCACTGACCTTATGAGGTAATGTCTTCACTCAAACAAATTTTTATGGGAACATTCTCACCTTTGAGGAGCTACAAAGGAAAAAGTAAAACACTCGTTAAAATTTTTGTATTAGAAAATTTCTAGAAATATAGAAAAAGTAGCTAGTGCATAGCCTATGTGAGTTCCATACAGAAGTATGGTGGACAATAGGGACAATGTCTTTCCAAAATTTATAAGAAACAAAAGTTGTGCCATAACCTATAGTCAAATACATAGTCATGGTATTCAAGAACAAGATAATGAACCTAAATTTCTATCTAGTAATTTAGTGGTGGCACTGCAATTTAGTCATGTTTTTATCAACGCACACTTCACTACACTTCGATATGACAAAAGAAGTGTAATCTCCAAAGGTTATTTCCATATCCAGAATATTGTTTCCTCTAGCTTGTAATGTGGATCTTCCCTATAGAAACATATTTGTTGTCCCCCTTCTCGGGCTATTGCTTGTATGAAATATCAAACACAGCCACATTGCATGCTCTATGCACCTATCCATGCATGCTCCTTGGTGTGATGCTATAGATGATGTGACATTGCCTCCCTTTATAGCAAAGTTTACGTCCTCATAAACACCTCGAGACCCCTAAGGAGAGAAAGCCTTAAGGTAAAAAAAACTCTCCTTTATTGAGTTCAATTTAGATTCCTTTTTCTTCTTTTCTTTGAGAGTTCTCACTTTAAGAACTCTCTGTTACCTCATAAGTTTAGTAGTGTAAACTCCTTATCTCTTTATTGAGTTCATTGTTATGACTCCAGTCATCTCTTGAATGGAAAACTTTAACCTTTTAGGCTCCTTCATGACAACAATTACCTGTGGCACCTAAATGCCTAAAATACATATAGATTGCCTCAATTGCAACCTGAGTCATACACTGCCAAGCCAAGGAGTTCAAGTCCTTTCAAGCGAGGATTGCCATACTACTTGGTTGAATGTTTAATGTTTCCTCTTAGATAAAGTCAAACTTGCTCTCAACCTGGATATCCTAGATAGAGTAATATCTCTTCTCTCTCTTTTTTGAGTTAGATCTTGGTATTCCACGAGAGAGGGGTAACTTTTCTCTGGAGGTTGTCTCTTCTATAGAGTTTTCTAAGCCTCATTCTTCCTTCCTCTCTAGAAAGTGCACAACAATTCACATGATAGTGCTTGCAATTCAAGTTTTCTAATCGATTAAGAGTGTGTGCTAAATTCCTTATGCTCTGATTGGTTGGCACCTTTGCAATGCAAAGTTTCCTAGTCGACTAAGTGTATGCACTTGATCTCCTAGGCTCCAGATTATGATGTGTGCTCAATCTCCCAGAGATTGGCTATAATCATATAGCCTTTAGGCAAGTAGTAGTGGCGTACATACAGTCCTACACATATGTGGGAGTTGTCTTCTTTTTTGCTTATGCTGGGAGAGAGGCGAAAACTTCGAGATTGACAGGAGGATCTGCACCCCTTGCAACATTGAGCAGATGTGCTCATTGGTACAATTTCAAGTACCTCAAACTAAGCTATGGTTGTCTGAGACATCGGAAACATCTACTTTATTGTATGGGTTATAAATTTGGGGATCCGGCCTTGGCCCCTTGTAGTCGATATAGCCAAATGTATGATTGTGGAGAGACCGCTAGTCACTATGATCTTTAGGATGATTCAGTATAAGGCCGTAGTGCCATCATTAGAGCAGCATTGGGAGAAACATCAGTTGTGGTGGAGGCACTTACTGGATTAGTATCTTAAAAACATGGCTTGTGGGAGCTTCCAAGTCATCCTCGAATCATCTCAACAACTAGCAATTGGGGGAGACTCTAGATGTTGGTTTCCACAAATGTCACTTTGGTTTTGGCTACATGGATTTACCGTGGAAAATTACCACTTTTTGAGTATTCTTTGGACGCATCATCGCTCGCATTCACTCACATCAACAATTTTTTTCTCACAGATTGATACACATAAGGCATGGGTGACTCCTCCTTAGGAATTGGAGAAGAAAATGATTTTGACAAAAAGCATTCTCTTCACATTATTGAAAATGCATTTATTGTATGACTAAGATACAGGAATTCACACGTCTCTCACGAGCTTCAATGTGTCATAGGATAGCTTCACACTTCCTTAGATCAGTCGTGGATAGAGACATGCATACATACCTTGAACCTTGGAGTAGATATGCTACCTATATGACTTGGAGTGAGAGATAGAGGAGGGCTACATATGTTGGTGCCCAAGATATTACATGATATGGGGACCATTTCACTGTCTCTTCAAAAGAATACTTCATGCATTTGTCTAGAGTGATAGATTACATGGATTAGAGATGCCTTGGGCTATTCTTGTTGGAAGGGTGTAGGCATGGACATGCTTTATCGTGTAGTTTGACATGCTTTGATAGAGGGCCCATTCACAAACAATTAACAAATTTCTTCCAAAAAGCACCAACTCCATCTGGAACCCCAAGACATGTCACCTTTTATCCGAGCTTTTATCTCATGGGACTCTCACTGATAGAACTACACATGATAATAGATCTCACTTCCCTTGTCCCTCTCATAGATAACTCTCATCGATATGTTTGCTATCACTACATCCAAGCCTTTATTGAGAGGCATACATAAGCTCTTACAACAAAGGTGGAGATTGATGCTATTCCACTAGTCCACATATTTGTTTACATTTTCAACATTTTTTACCTTGGTTTTTTGTATTGGAAATTTTGAGGTCTCATAGGTCTCTCAGGCATTTGACGGGCGTGATAAGCAAATGTTCTCTATCACCTCCACCTTAGAGTACCGAGATACACCATCGTTATTCTCTTGCACAAGCATACCACTAGGCCTCTTGGCAAGAATATCGATTCCTGCTATGTTCATGTTTTAGATTGTTTATGGAAGCAGGAGCTTGCATGCACGCGCGCGCGCACACACACACACAGTCCCCTACCTCAATAATTCAAAAAATGCTAATGACGCTCTTAAACCTGTTACCATTCAAGGGAGTGCCCTTTTTAGGCCCGCCACATGGCACAGAAAGGATGCTCAAAGCCCTTGATAGGCCCACCACATGGCACATGAGGGGAGAGCTCTTTTGAGGCCTTCCATGTGGCAAATGAAGGAGGCTCATAGTGAGCTTATGAATAAAGGCCACATTGGGGCTTATGTGAAGGATGGGCTCCTCCTTTCTATTATACTCTAGATGAGCTACATGCTCATCAGTGATACTCCAACCTGCAACAAATGGTCTCTATCACCTCCGACTTAGAGTATCGAGTTATGCCATTATCATTCTTTTGCACAAGCATACCACCAAGCCTCTTGGAAAGAATATCCATTTTCTTCTATGTTCATGTTTTAGATTACTTATGGAAGCACGTGCTTGCATGCGCGCGCGCACGCACACACACGTGCACACACACACACACACACACACACACACACACACACACACACACACATAGAGAGAGAGAGAGAGAGAGAGAGAGAGAGAGAGAGAGAGAGAGAGAGAGAGAGAGAGAGAGAGAGAGAGAGAGAGAGAGAGAGAGAGAGAGAGAGTCCCTTGCCCTAATAATCCAAAAAGTGGTAATGACACTCTTAAACTTGCTACCATTCAAGGGAGATCCCTTTTCAGGCCCACTGTGTGGCACGTGAAGGACGCTTAGAGCCCTTTATAGGCCCGCCACATGCTACAGGAAGGGAGAGCCCAACTGCCATGTGGCAAATGAAGAAGTCTCACAGTGAGCTTATGAAAAAAGAACAAACTAGAGGTTATGTGAAGGATGGACTCCTCCTTTCTATTCTGCCCTAGATACTCTAGAAGGGAGAGCCCTTTTTAGGCCCACTACATGGCATTAGAAGGAGGTTGAGAGTGAGGTGGGGAGATGCCATTTATATTTTTGAGCGGGATTAGGAAGTGAATGCCTACGAGGGGGGATGGGAGATGCATTGAAGGGCAATTGGAGAGAGAGAGAGAGAGAGAGAGAGAGAGAGAGAGAGAGAGAGAGAGAGAGAGAGAGAGAGAGAGAGAGAACGTGCTCTGCAACCCGTTGCTGTGCAAGGAATGGTCGGGGTTGAGGAACTTGGAGAGGAATGACAGGGCATCCAGAGGGGAAGACAAATAGGCAGGGAGTGGAGGCAAGGCGAACAATTATGGTCAGAGCGACAACCGAAAAGAGAGAGAGAGAGAGAGAGAGAGAGAGAGAGAGAGAGAGAGAGAGAGAGAGAGAGAGAGAGAGAAGAGAGAGAGAGAGAGAGAGAGAGAGAGAGAGAGAGAGAGAGAGAGAGAGAGAAAGGGGGGCATCATCGTTGCGAACATAGAGACTCTCTCCATCTATAGACTCTATAATGTCAAAGCCAATTCAGGCTACCAAGTGGCAAAAGCTGTGTAAAGGGCTAAATTGGGAATGCATTGTGGGCAGTGACGGAAGATGCGAAAAGAAATGGTGCACATACCGATTGAAGGCGTCGGAGCCGACCCCATATATATATATATATATATATATATATATATATATATATATATATATATATATATATATATATATATATATATATATATATATATAGAGAGAGAGAGAGAGAGAGAGAGAGAGAGAGAGAGAGAGAGAGAGAGAGAGAGAGAGAGAGAGAGAGAGAGAGAGAGAGAGAGAGAGAGAGAGAGAGAACGTTCTCTGCAACCCCTTGCTGTGCAAGGAATGGTCGGGGTTGAGGAACTTGGAGAGGGATGACAAGGCATCCAAAGGGGAAAACAAATAGGCAGGGAGTGGAGGCAAGGCGAACAATTATGGTCAGAGCGACAACCGAAAAGAGAGAGAGAGAGAGAGAGAAAGAGAGAGAAAGAGGGGGGCATCATCGTTGCAAATAGATAGAGACTCTCTCCATCTAAAGACTCTATAACGGCGAAGCCAATTTAAGCTACCAAGTGGCAAAAGCTGTGTAAAGGGCTAAATTGGGAATGCATTGTGGGCAGTGACGAAAGATGCGAAAAGAAATGGTGCACAGACCGATTGAAGGCGTCGAAGCCGACCCCATATATATATATATATATATATATATATATATAGAGAGAGAGAGAGAGAGAGAGAGAGAGAGAGAGAGAGAGAGAGAGAGAGAGAGAGAGAGAGAGAGAGAGAGAGAGAGAGAGAGAGAGAGAGAGAGAGAGAGAGAGGGAGAGCCTCAACACTCTAGGCCACATTTCTCCAGCCTCCGACCTACTCCACGAGGCGTTTTTACAAGTTGTATGCATTGGAGTAAATTGCAGACTATCACCGGTCTTTGTTTTGAGATCCTCTCTCTCTCTCTCTCTCTCTCTCTCTCTCTCTCTCTCTCTCTCTCTCTCTCTCTCTCTCTCTCTCTCTCTCTCACATTTCCTTCGATGCGAGATAGGGCGTTGGGGCAATGGAGAAGAGTCAAATCGATTGTGCACATTATGCTCACTGCAAGTTCGAGAGTCTGAGTACCACACACTACTAGAGTGCTCAGCTTTTGATCACATCCGAACTTGCTTCTCTCACATTTTCAGCCATAACTTAGACCTACACACTTTCCTCTCCCAGCCAAAGTGTGGGCTCTCCATTGCGACTCTCATCACTACAATTTTGGAGCATCGAGAGTCACTCATCAGCCATACACATACTACATCACATGTAACTTTGGTCCCATAGGTCATATTTGACCTCCGAGGACGGTAATAAAATCTATCTCTCTCTCTCTCTCTCTCTCTAATAGATTTGTGAAGGGAAGTCTACGTCAAGTTGGGGCAAGCACAAGAAGGTGACTGTGTAGCAGCTGTCGATGGTGTTGGAAGCCCAACAAATGGAGTCTTTGTTACGACACTAAAGCACTTTGTCAAAAGCCAACACATGAGCAACACCTTATAGCACAAGTGAACGTGATAGTCAACACGATGGTATAAGTCATAGAAGAGAGGATGAATATGAAGAGATCGTAGCCACAGAGATGGTGTTTGAAGGACTCATCGAGTGCATGATGATCGCACAAATTGATACAATGGAAGTGTTGACAGTAATTAATGATGAATGCAGAGATGGGAGCAAGAGGGATCGAGATGATAGAAACCCTAGCTCTTCAAAAGGGCATCAACCGCAAGAACTCGAGCTATTTGGCGTATCACACTTGAGAGAGAGAGAGAGAGAGAGAGAGAGAGAGAGAGAGAGAGAGAGAGAGAGAGAGAGAGACCTTAGCTTGCCCAAGCAGTTGCAGAGGACGTCAATGCCAACGTGAGCCTCAAAAGGTAGAGACAACTCTAATATTGTATGGCATACTGCACTTGAGAGAGAGAGAGAGAGAGAGAGAGAGAGAGAGAGAGAGAGAGAGAGAGAGAGAGAGAGAGAGAGAGAGAGAAAGACCTTAGCTTGCCCAAGAAGTTGCAGAGGACGTCGATGTCAACGTGAGCCTCAAAAGGTAGAGACTACTCTAATATTGCTAGGTAACTCCTCCACAAGCCTCTCTCTCTCTCTCTCTCTCTCTCTCTCTCTCTCTCTCTCTCTCTCTCTCTCTCTCTCTACTGTGGCTAGGCCATCCCCAACATGACTGCAACATGTACGATGACATACAAACACACCTGAAGTGACTCTCATGAAATTGTAGTGTGCTACAAGAATGACACGACGCTTCAAGCCTTCAACACGACAAAGCCAATGGGTAGTATGTCAAGACTTCTAGATGAACTACACATTGGCCAATGAATAATATGTATCACCTACGCCTTGGAGTGTCGAGGTCCACCATCATCGTTCTTCTACAGCAAACTGACGGGCCTCTTTGCAAGAATATCATTGTTTTCTTTGCTTGTGTTTTAGATTGGTTATGGAAACATGAACTTGCATACACACGCGCACGCACGCACACACAGATAGAGAGAGAGTCCCTTGCCTTAGCAACCTCCCAGAGCCTTTTTTAGGCCCACCATGTGGCACATGAAGGGAGAGTGCTTTTGAGGCTTGCTACATAGTCCACCATTATCATTCTTTTGCACAAGCAAACAGACGGGCCTCTTTGCAAGAATATTGTTGTTTGGTTTGCTCGTGTTTTAGATTGGTTATGGAAACACGAGCTTGCATATGCAAGCGCGCGTGCACACACACACACACACACACATATATGTATATATATATATATATATATATATAGAGAGAGAGAGAGAGAGAGAGAGAGAGAGAGAGAGGAGAGAGAGAGAGAGAGAGAGAGAGAGAGAGAGAGAGAGAGAGAGAGAGAGAGAGAGAGAGTCCCTTGCATCATCAACCTCCCAGAGCCTGTTTTAGGCCCACCATGTGGCATAGGAAGGGAGAGTGCTTTTGAGGCTTGCTACATGGCACATGAAGGAGGCTAAGAGCAAGCTTATGAACAAAGGCCAAATTGGAGGTTATGTGAGGGATGAACTCCTCCTATCTATTCTAGTCTATAAGGGAGATCCCTTTTGAGCCCACCATTGGATGGCGTAGGAAGGAAGCTCAGAGCAAGGTGGGGAGATGCTGTTGAAATTTTTGAATAGGATCACAAGGTGAATGCCTCTAAGGGGAGTTGAAAAGGCATCAAGAAATGAGTGTGTGTGTGTGTGTGTGTGAGAGAGAGAGAGAGAGAGAGAGAGAGAGAGAGAGATAGATTTTATTATCGTCCTCGGAGGTCAAATATGACCTATGGGACCAAAGTTACATGTGATGTAGTATGTGTATGGCTGATGAGTGACTCTCGATGCTCCAAAATTGTAGTGATGAGAGTCGCAATGGAGAGCCCACACTTTGGCTGGGAGAGGAAAGTGTGTAGGTCTAAGTTATGGCTGAAAATGTGAGAGAAGCAAGTTCGGATGTGATCAAAAGCTGAGCACTCTAGTAGTGTGTGGTACTCAGACTCTTGAACTTGCAGTGAGCATAATGTGCACAATCGATTTGACTCTTCTCCATTGCCCCAACGCCCTATCTCACATGGAAGGAAATGGGAGCTAAGCCGAATTGTTGCGATAGTGCGTATCGCGGACAAGGGAATAGGCTCAAGCATGTAAGTGTGAGTACGGTTTCCTCTCTCAGCGAAGAACATGGTTTTGTAGTTGGGGGCAATATAGGTGGTGTAATGTATGAAGCGTGACCCACCGGATTTCTCCCAAGCCGTAATACATTGGCGTTATAGAAAAGCTTCATTCACTTGAGAGTCAATTGAAGCATCATGTAGCAAGTGTAATGCATCCCATCTCCCAAACCACTTCTTTATGTCTTGCATCCATCCCGTGCTCAAGATCTTGCTTTTATGCGTCTTTTGAACTTTTTTGCTTGCTTCCCATGCAATTGTAGGAAGTCGATGTGAGGGGTTTTGACGCATCTTTATCATGTACTCCACAACCCTTTCCATGCCCATAACCTCAATTGGAAGCGATCCCGACTCAAGAAGTAGGAGCATATATGGTGTTTGTGTCTTAACTTGGAGAAAGTTTGTAAGAAAACGCTTTTGGACATTCTCAAACTCTTTCCAAGTAGACTTTGAGATGCTCCCGCCCCACACTTCAACTCCATAAAGAAGAACCGGTGTCACCCATGCATCAAAAAGATACTTCTTGAGAACCCAACACTTGATGTTTCCCGCATTACACATGTTCTCAAATGCATAATATGCTCTCTTTCCCGCTTCCAAACGACGCATAGCACATTCATGCCACTTGTGATTGGATGGAACCTCAAGGCCAAGGTACTTAAAGCTCTCAACAACTTCAAGTGTCTCGTTGTTGTACACAATGCATGGCTTCTCCTTATGGTTGGTTTTCACAAGCATAACCTTTGTTTTGGATTCATTTACAATCAGCCCACTATGCAAGCAAAAGTTCTCAAAGACAACCATAAGCTTTTGTGCATCTTCTAAAGTGTGTGCTAGAATCACTACATCATTCGCATACAACAAAAGCATGATTACCGCATTGCAAATAGTGACCTCTTCAATGCCTTCTTCTTGCATAAAGTCAAGTACCATTCGTTCCAATTGATCAATGCATAGACCAAAGAGAGTTGGTGACAATGGACATCCTTGTTTAACCCCAATAGTGCTTACAAAAATTTCTGAAATTTCTCTTCCCATGCGCAATTGACAAATCACCTTCTCATAGATTCGAGAAACCGCAAGCATAAACTCACTTGGCACTTGGAGTTCTTCCATCCTTCTCCACAAATTGTTACGTGGAATCATATCAAAGGCTTTCTTAAAGTCCACAAAACAACAATACAATCGCTTGCCTTTCAACCGACTTTCCTCCATGAGAACACGAAGAGTGACAAGATGATCAATGGTGCTATGGCATCGACGAAAACCCGCTTGTCCCTTTGCACGCTTGTCATTCTCTTCAGCCCAATCACTCAATTTCATTTCCATTATGCACCCAAACAACTTTGCCATAAGAGACCCAATCATTATAGTCCGGTAGTTGCTTACATTCTTTACATCCCCTCCTTTATGCAAAGGCTTAACCCAATTAGTACTCCAATCATAAGGCATACCATGTTGAAGTACAAGGTTGAACATATCACACATCCACTCATGGGTAAAATCTCCCGTCCATTTGATCATCTCCAGCTTGATACCTTGAAGATCTCCCGCTTTGCGAGTGGCCAACTTTTCAAGCCCACCGCATACATCCTCAATAGTAAAAAAAGACGGCATACATGGGAGTGAACCATAAAATGGCATTTTTTCAGTATTTTCTTGCTCATATAATTGCCTACAATGTGTGTACATATCCACTAGACTCAAGTTACCAAAATTCTCAATCCGCTTGCCTCTCAAGTTTCTCCAAAATCTTCCACATGCATGTGCCTTTTCTTGGACTTGAAATTCTTGTTGCTTTTCAGCCATACATAACGTTTGTACTTGTCATCTTTCACAATTGATACAAAATCTTCCAATCCTTTCTTAACCATACATGCTAACCCTCCTTGTCCTCTTCGTTGCTTGAGATTCTTTGACCACATCAATGAATGTACATTGTAATCCTCCAAGCCGTCAATCCTTTGTGTATCATGCTCCCAAGTTTCAACAAGAAGTACAACATCGGCTTTGCTTGTTAGTTCATCAATGCCAACCCCCGCATTCCATGGGTATCCATTACAATTCCAAAAGCATATTTTCAATCGTAACTCGGTCTCATAGGTCACGCATCCCTATTTGCTTGAGAGACTTGCCTCCTCCTTGGGCACATTTTCTTCATGAGAGATCTCCTTGTTTTTATTATTCTTTTCCTCATATGCCTTGCGACGCATATTTTGTTGCTTAATAGTGCGATCTTCACATACAAAACATTTTGTATCCCTCAAATAGATCCAACTATTATCAAGGATAATCTTTCACTTGGTCTCATCCGGCATGGTGCATACAATTGGCCGTTCTCCCGAGCGAGGAGCTCCTTGCTTCCCCACTCTATGTGCTCCATAGACCATAACTCCGGACATGCCAAAGTGGGTTTTGAAGAAATCTTCAATAACAATGGCAAGAGAAGGAGGTGTCTCTAACTTCTCTTCGGGAATTCCACGAATAACAATGCTCTTGGAACGTCGCTCCCGTTCCTTCAACTCCTCCACATCCACATTCTCAACATTCTTTGTTTGAACCATAGCTTGCATGAGTGAGGAATTAGAAACCACATTGCTACCACATACATCAGCCCAAAACTTGTTTGTGCATACATTTTTCATGTCGCATACATCCCGGCTCATAGTGTCAAATTTCTCCTTTGTCAATACATGGTCATGCTCTACTTTGCTCATCCGCTTCTTCAAAGCATTCAAGTCCACAAGAGAGCGTTTACATTCCTTGACTTCCTCTTCAAGTTGCATCAAACGTGTTGTTTGCATCTCAAGTGTCCTCTTGAGATTTTCATTCTCAACCACAAGTACCCTTAATGTGCCATTCTCCATTGCAAGTGCTCGTAAGTCTTCGCCTTGTTTGTTTACGGTCTCTTGCAATGATACCAAGTACGCGATGATCATGGTTTCCGATGTCGTTGGTTGGGTGGTTGTGTTGCTATCTCCACACTTAGGAGATTTTGGATCACTTTCCACAATGGTTGTGGATCTTGTTGAAGAAGAAGAACCCTTGCGAGTGCCGGAAGACATTGTATGTAAAATAGGAGATGAGAATCAATTTTGTTGAACCTGTTCACTTCGGAAATGCTGCTACAGAAACGCCTTCCATAACTCTGAAAATTTCTGTCTTTACATCAATGCGTAGAGGACTTCGTGCTCTTCGATTGAGGCTATAGATCACCCAAATCGGAGTTCGGATGAAGAAGTTATGATAAAAAGAGTGGACTGCTGTCTACTAGGTCAAAAAACGGCTGCACTGAGAGAGAGAGAGAGAGAGAGAGAGAGAGAGAGAGAGAGAGAGAGAGAGAGAGAGAGAACGTGCTCTGCAACCCCTTGCTGTGCAAGGAATGGTCGGGGTTGAGGAACTTGGAGAGGGATGACAGGGCATCCGGAGGGGAAGACAAATAGGCAGGGAGTGGAGGCAAGGCGAACAATTATGGTTAGAGCGACAACCGAAAAGAGAGAGAGAGAGAGAGAGAGAGAGAGAGAGAGAGAGAAAGAGAGAGACAGAGGGGGGCATCATCGTTGCAAACAGATAGAGACTCTCTCCATCTAAAGACTCTATAACGACAAAGCCAATTCAGGCTACCAAGTGGCAAAAGTTGTGTAAAGGGCTAAATTGGGAATGCATTGTGGGCAGTGACGGAAGATGCGAAAAGAAATGGTGCACAGACCGATTGAAGGCATTGGAGCTGATAACATCGTTGTAAGGATCATGTTGCAAGGGTTGAGAGAGACATTGGGCCTTGAAGGTGATTTTTTCGGGGATCATCAAAGTCTTCAATACACATTCAGCTTTAAGTAGTATCCTTTTTTTGGAGAGAGAGAGAGAGAGAGAGAGAGAGAGAGAGAGAAAGAGAGAGGTGGGGCTGGTGAGAGATGACAAGGGAGAGATAGAGAGAATGAGATGTGTGTTATAGACACACACACACACACACACATACACATACACACTTAGGTATATAGAGAGAATGAGATGTGTGTAATGCATATACACACACACACATATATACATACACACTTAAGTAATTACACAATACTCACATGAGTGAGCTTGAGGGGTTGCCGGGTCGCGCGAGCTCGTTGTGTCTCAAAGGAGGGGCCACGTCAAGTGCTGCCCGCCAAACGTTTAAGAATGTTGGAAGACTCTTGTAATGGCTGCGTTCCGCATACAGCAGCCCGCTCTGTTTAGCTTACGACATTCACCTCCCTCTCTGAGAGCGGCGCGAATGGCAGCCATTCTTCCGCGCACCCGCGCCTCGAGCAGCCGAAGGCTCGAGTTTGAGGAACCCAAGCTTGTTGAAGCCTCTCCCACAGAACCCTTCAATATGACAGACGAACCTCGACCATCAGAGCTCGATGTCTCTCTTCTCAGAACTGAATATGAAACGCAGAAAGGAGGCCCTTCAACGTATGTAAGGCGCCGCCTCAGGCAGGTGCTTGAAAAAGATGTTAACTCAATGAAGAACAACTATGGAGTAACCTCGACAACAGTGTCTGACAGGATCGTCAAAAGGCCCACTGAGATAAGCTCTAATGGCTCCTTATTCCTGTGCTCAATGAAAACCCTCACTTCGGATGTACAGGTCGAGGCTTGCTCAAATTCTGGAAACGTTGAAGCGTTGGATGAGATAGCAAACTCTTCCTTGTCTACAGAACGATGCCTGGATGTCATGCCACTCAACATGAGCCCATCATTGCACAGAGTGGACACGGCCATTGTGTATGAAGGCCCCTACCCTTCTTTTCCAAGACCTTCGCCAGAGGAATGCAGTGAGGTTTGTCACAGACTCTCACAGCTGCATGGACCGCTCGAAGAATATGCCAAGCACAAGGTTGTGAAAGTTTCAGATGGCGAGGTTCTACAGCTGGAGTACTCCAAGGGCAGTCCAGGCCGCCCCCTTTCAACAGGTCCTCAATCTTTAGGTCCAAGACTGCGACGTACAGTGCTGGATTCTCTAGTAGGCACAATGTTATCTCAAAACACCACAGATGCGAATTCACAACGAGCTTTTGCAGCACTTAAGGCGAGGTTCCCAACCTGGGAGGCTGTAAGTTGCCAAGAAGGCATTTCCAAGCTGTCTGACTAGGTCTTACATCTGAGTAGGTTGTTATGCACTGGAGTCGGGCGTTTTTGTTAGCGCTAAGTCGTTAAAATTGTTTCATTCTTATTTATGTCAAATGATTTTGAGCTGCATAATGCATTCCATTGTATTAAGTCTGTTCTCAATCATGGTTGACCCATACAGCTTGCCAGGCTGTCTGTTCATTGTTCGATTTTTTTTTTCCAGGTTTATGAGGCTGATCCAAAAGCAGTGGAGGAGGCTATACGATGTGGAGGTTTGGCTGAGATAAAAAGCTCTCGGATTTTGAGTATTTTGAAAACATTACACCAGGAAAGAGGGAAACTTTGCCTGGAGTATCTTCGTGAGTTGTCAACAGATGAAATCAAACTTGAGTTATCCAGATTCAAGGGTGTCGGACCCAAAACGGTGCAGTTCTTTGTGCTTTAATCTTTTGTAATTTATAAATTGTTGAATGATATTTGCATTGTCATATTCATATCTGTTTTTGGTTTAGAATGCCTTCACTCGTGGATTGGGTTTCTTGTACTTCATATTCAGAGTGAGTAAATGGGCTTCCGGAGGGAACATTCATCATAGTATGGTTAGAGGCACATGTTCTAGTGTATGTCAAATTAAACGAATGATTGAGATACAGGGACATCATATAGCAATTTCGTCTCTCTAATCTGGTGCAAACCTCATAAGCTTATAATCTAGTGTGTTCGAAGGCTATGCTATCACACAACTGGGGCGGCTTTGATTGTTAATAGTTCAATGTCCATGTGATTACAAGTTTAAATTGATTTCCACACATTGGATTGTCCCTTGATTACTCGCCTTTGGTTTGTGGCTTGCCAATCTTCATGTAAATTGTGCTGTATTGACTGGTAGCATTTATATGGTACTCTAGCTTGGAAGCCTTTTTCTTTGAATCTACTCCCTTGCTGCCATGCCTTGCATTGCCTCGATCGAAGCATCTCCTAACATGCTTGAATTCGAGTTCTGTAGGCGGAGGGATTTATCCCAAGGAGTTTTGTGAACTTAACTGTACCACAAATAGTGATTGTTGTGCATTTTTAGACCTTAAGATTTTTCAAACTCCCTTGGGATTAGAAGTAGATATCTATGATAAGCGCCTTGAACCAGAATATGCCAATCTAAAAATCATCCGCATACCTCACATTTCTTCCAACATTTCTCTTTTAGCCAAGTACGGTGTCATTTGCTCTCAACTATTTAGATTTTCTCGTCTTTGTTCTAGTAAATCTACTTTTGTTGTTCAATCTTGCCATCTTATTTCTTTACTAGTTGAAAAAGGATACTCATTCAAAAGAATCATGAAAAAAGTTCATTCATTTTTGCATCGTAGTAAGTTTATTTTTAGTGTTCCTTCCTTTGGAATGTTCAAGATAATCAGTAGTAAATTCAATAGAAGTGGGGAGCTAAAAAGCCCACTTATTGTTTGACTTAATAACACCTTATATTGTTGTTTTGATCTTTAGCGCTTCTAGTATTTTCACTATAGCTTGACAATTGCTAGCCTTTATCATGGCTGAGTATGCCCATCACCTCCGGAGGGTGATAGAAACTCAGCTCGTTGGTTTTGTAGAATACGTTCAAAGCATGAATGATCTCTATATAAACCTGCACCTACTCTTGGGCACTGATGACATGAGTAGGGATGTCATAGCTGTTGTCCAAGCTATGCATGATAAAGGTGATAATCTTATTCTTCCTGTTTGGACAAGCAGTGAAGTTGAGATCAAATATTGTCAAGTTTGGTTCTTTGCTCTTCGTAGGTTTGTAGTAGTATTCATTTTTTGATTTCATATTTAGCTTACCTGAGGACTTAAGAATGCGTTCCGTTATAGGTTGTTGTGTGAAGTTTGATTTCTAGGATTAAGTTTTTAAGATGTCTTATCCTTTTTTTGCTTTAAGTTGAGTACTTGTTTTAAGCCAAGTAAGTTGCGTCAACTTATTTTACGCATGCCTTTTTTGAAAACATTTTTAAGTTAATAATTTATCTAGTTTTGTTTCGAAGCAATCAAAGTGATTTAGTTAGTTAGTTAGTTTGTTTTTGTTTTTCTTTTCTTTACGTGTGTCCCTTGCTTTTATAGTTTTATGAGTGCTTTATTCCCTCTTATAATTCGTGAGTTCAGACTATTCTGAACTTATGAAGGTATATTAATATTCATGTGAATATTCTGCTGAGCAAGGACAAGCCTATATATTAAAATAAGGACATTCTAAGGCCAGAAAGTGGAAGTCTTGTTTTGTGAGCCATCCAGCTAAGACTGATATGTTAGGAAGTATATAGTATTATGCAAATAGGGTGGTAAAAACTGAATTTGCTTCAGGTTGCAGCATTACCACAAATTTTTTGCCTCTCACGAAGATGACCATTTCATTGGCAAGATTGAAAACAAAGTAAATGAATCCAATTTCATGCAATACTGAAGCCTAAGCCTAACCAAGACCCTCGGATACAACATAGATCTTGATAGTTAGATACGGCAGATGTCGATAGATGACAATCCATGTGTAGTGACATTTGGCATTTTTGAGCACATGGATGTGTTCCTCTAGTCATGTGGAAGCTTCTCTTGAGGTCTCCCCATTCTGTATCCGGCATTTTTTCTTGCCGGAGATACACTTTCTGGGACACATTCGTTGGTTCCCCCAAGAAAGGGACTCCTTTCTAGGTCAATATGTGCAAAGGGGAAGCTACCTTCTACAAACTTCCGAATCAACTGTCGGTAGTAAGAACACAAGCCCAAGTAGCTCTTAACTTCATGAACATTCTTCAAGTCTGTCTATTTGTACTCTCACTGCTGAGACGATGGTCCCAGAATGTGTATCTCCGACAAGAAAAAATCGCTCTTTTTGGCATTGATAACTAATCTGTGATCGCGCAATGCTTGAAAGACCTGTAGCAGATGGTGTCAATGTTCTGCTTCATCCTTGGAGAAAACTATAATATTTTCAAAGAAAGTGCCCACAAAAGATCGATGCTCTCGGAAAATCCTATCCATCATTTGGATGAAGTCACTGGAGCATAAGAAAAAATTCGCTCTTTTTGGCATTGATAACTAATGTGTGATCACGCAATGCTTGAAAGACCTGTAGCAGATGGTGTCGATGTTCTGCTTCATCCTTGGAGAAAACTATATTATCATCAAAGAAAGCGTCCACAAAAGATCGATGCTCTCGGAAAATCTTATCCATTATTCGGATGAAGTCACTGGAGCATTGGTAAGTCCAAAAGGCATCACCAAAAATTCGTATAAACCAAAGCTTGTCCGAAAGGTTGTCTTGTAGACATCTCCCGGAGTGTTTCTGATCTGATGATATCCGCTTTTCAAATCAATCCTACTGAAACAAGAGGATCCCTGTAGTCGGTCAAGAATATCATCGATTCTTGGAATCGGAAATCTGTTCTTGATAGTGATTTTATTGAGAGCTCTATAGTCGATGCACATCCTTCAAGATCCGTCTTTCTTTAATACCAGTTAGGCCGGAGAATAGTAGAGTGAAGTACTCGGTTGGATAAGACCCTTTTCAAAAAGGTCTTTCACTTGGTTCATGATTTCTTTATTCTGGGCTCGGCTAACACGATAAGGTGGCCGGTTCGGTGGTGTGTTTTCAGTTATCAGATCAATAGTATGGTCCTTAGGACCAGATGGGGGTAACTCGCCTAGTTGGCCTTTAGAGAAACAATCAGCATGTGTGTGCAAAAAATCTTGGCGTTCTTTGTCTAGTTCAGACATGTTTGTTCGATGTTTATCATTCAATTCTTTCAAATAGATTGAGTAAACAAAAAGACTGGATTTCATTAATCATGAAATGGCCGTAGGCGATACACTAGGGACGAACTCGCTCTTCAATTTTACATTTAGTACAATTTTTCTGCCCTTCTCATCTGTCAAAGTCGCTTTCTTGGCCTGATACTCAACCATTGCGTTGTTCTTATGGTACCACGCGATTCCTAGGAGGACGTCACACCCTTCCAAAGGCATGATGTAAAAGTCCTCGTGTCCTAAATACCCCTGACAATGCGAACGAAGTTTGTCAATGATAGGCGTAATGGCCACATCCTATCCGGGTGCCAGTAGAACTGCCTCCGTAGGCGGCCCCATCTTGTCGGGCATAATCTCGAGCTGCGCCGCCAATTTAGGTGAAATGAAGTTGGCCTTGGCTCCTCCATCAAAAAAGATAAGGGCTTCCTGATCTTTCACTTTGTCTCAAGCTCTGCAAAGTTCTGTACTTTCATCTATTTGGCTTGGGTCAATTCCCATGCAATCCGGTACCAGTCTTGCTTTCATCTTGCCTTTTCAGCCACGTTCCTCTGCTGCCCTAGAACTCTGTGGCCTGTCTTCAATCTGTCCTTGTTGTGGCACTTTGCGGAGATGTACCCTTGTTCCTTACAAACCAAAACACTTCCCCTCTTTGAGATAGTTAGCCTTTTCTCTAAGAGTCAGTCGGAGTCGTGTATCTTTCTTTTCCTGGAGGTTTTTTTTCTTTTTGTTTTCATTGCTGGAGGTTTGTGTGGACCTTTGAGTCAAGATTTCATCAGTGGGGTAGGTCAAATTCCCCGAATGTATCAAGAACCCCCATTTCGCATGACCCATTAGTTCTTGAATAGAGTCCGACTTTTGTTCAAGGCAGTAATGTTGGATCTCTGGAGGGAGTCCGCAGCAAAACCGCTCAATCTATTCCTTAAAGGTGACCTTAAACGAAGAGGTCGGTAGAAAAGAATCCCAAAAACCTCTCGCAATATGCGTCCAAAGAATCTCCCTTGGTCATCCGAAGATGGTTCCAAGCGGTTCTTACATCTCGTTCGTACTCCCGGGTTAACCAAGAAGACATAAATAGCCGTTTGAATTTCAACCACTTGACTGGGGCTTCTTTCCTCAAAAGAAGAGTGGACCACCATGTTCGAGCATTTCCTTTTTAAAATGTTGCAGCCCTCCTGATCTTGGAGTGCTTTGAGTAATCCTCTCCAGAGAAGGCTATGTCAAATTGTTGGATGAAGGCCAAAGCCCTCGGAATCCAAATAAGGATTCAAATTTTATTGACTGTCCACCTCCTATAAACTCCTTTGTCTTCTTGCTCATATTCGAGGAAGTCATATTGGTTGGCTCTGTAAAAGTGCTTCTTCTTCGCAGAAAACGTATGGTCGTCGGAGTCCGAATTGTCAGAGGATGACTCATCCGTAGAGCTAGCAGAAACTGGTGGGAATCTGAGCTTCTTTGCCTTTTTCTTGTTCTTTCCAAAGCTTTGCTTTTTGCTTCGCTTCTTGTCCTATCTGTCCTCCTCACTCGAGGTGAAAGAGCTAGAAGAATTGTCATAAAAAGAGGAAGAAGAACAGGGTAGTCCTTCAAAACGCACACGCTTCTTCTGCTTTCTTGCAGATGCAAAAGAAGATTGACGGCCCAAGTAACGAGGGTAGTCAATCCCCTTCTTGCTCTTCTTCAATTGCTTTTTCGATTGATTCTTCGTGTCCAAAAGTTGACTGATCTGGGTTTGAACCACCTCTTGAAGTTCTTCTTCTATAAACACTCTCAAAGTAGGAGGTTTCTTGATTGCCGGTTTGATCGGTTGTCTGGTGGCTTTCTGCCACTGAGTATGCACTTCAGCCATGGACTGCTGGGTCAAAAATTTTGCAAACTGGGGATCTTTAGCAAACTGAAGCATCTGCTTTGTGCACTCGTCAACGTGTTGTCGACATTGCATCTCCAAAAGTTCATATTGTGTACGTCGAGGTGGCCCGTACTCATCTTCTATTAAGTCGTTTGAATTTTTTGCGTTGCCTCCTCCCGCCTCAACGGTTGCAGAAGAGGTTGATTGGTTCTTTTCGAAATCCATAAGTGTCGCGAGAAAAGGGATTGGATTTTTCAGTAGAAGAGGAATCGGCCGTGCTCTGATACCACTGTAACAAACTTGGACACCCCAAGTCAAGATTCTGTCATGACACAACAGGGATTCACTTCAAAACACTTCACAAATTGAGAGAGAGAGAGAGAGAGAGAGAGAGAGAGAGAGAGAGAGAGAGAGAGAGAGAGAGAGAGAGAGAGAGAGTCGACGAGCTCGTCATAGTTCTGTGGCAAGAGATCTTTGGGGCCCCTTTTGGTATTTCTTTTATATTAATCTTTGAGCAAAGTACAACTGCCTGCGGGTGCTCGCTCTCAGACTCTATTCCAGATGCTCTGAGAAGTGAGCCTCCTTGGGTCACTTATAAAGATTACAAGGGTTGCTAAAAGCAGAGCCCCAAAAGCATTAAACTCAAAAGCAAGCTTCCAAAAGCACCTTGCTAAAATCTGCCTGCAAAGGCAATCAACGCCAATTGCGGAAATCCGTACAGTCAGGCACGTGAACAGCAGTGTGACATGAAATGTTCGCGGTTTTGTGCATTTCGAGGTTTCAACGTTTCGTTTTGAAGCTCAAAGAAAGCAAAACACAGGTTTTGTTTTACATGCATGTACCTATAATTATATATTGAATATATATATAAATTCACTTGTCAAAACATTGAATATACATAATCTAGATGTACGTGAGGGTAAGAAAACCTATCAATTTTTTGAGGCGGCCGTTGTATACGGCCTTTGTACATGGTTTGAGGTCAACTGGTAAAAAGGGGGCCAAAAAAAAATAAAACAGCTCGTTTCGCGTGTTTCACCGTTTTGAGGTTTCAGAGGGCCGAAACGGGTTTTTATTTCATTATGATTTAGTAGCCTACGTAAAACGCGGAAGTTGGTACGCTGCCACATTAGCCACTATCTGTACGTTGCCAAGTCATCTAGTCAATGTAGGCGTCGAAAATTTGTACATTGCCACGTGGCATTTTGCCACGTCAGCCCGTCCGTACAGCAAGGCTGCTGTCCACAAGGTCATGCCATGTCATCAGTTCGTGATAACCCCGCTCTCCATCCCTTGTTTCTATGGTCACTTCGAGATGATTCCTAGAGTGAGTTCGGAGCCTTAAAGAAGGTGACCGATTGCGATTTGGTTGGATCTTCATTAAAGGTGTCGTTATCATTGCATGAGCATCTAGGAATGGTTCTTGTAGTCATCGTTTTTGCAATCCAGAAGCAAATACCACTCTAGTGCTGGAGGTCTTTGAGAGGGTTGGCTGGGACCCCATTGCGGTGTGGTCTTCTCCTCTCTCTCTCTCTCTCTCTCTCGTTGGTTGTCATCTCTAGATGGTGGCATTCTAGGTTTGTTGTGGTCGTATGGCCACAATGGCCTTGCCCATACATTTTTAGTCCATTTTTGTGAAAGTGGGCAGGTACGTGCCTTTTGGGGGGGGGGGGGGGGAGAGAGTGCGGACATAAAATGTGCCAATAGACGCTCCCCTAGGCTTTATCTAGTGTATGGGCTTGCCTTGGGTTGTAGGAGCATGCTCACGTTGCACATCAAGTCCTAGTCTTAATAGCCCTTCTCATCCTCCTCTTGAGCCCAATCCCATGAAGATGATAATGGAGACGATGATGGTGGGAAGTAACGATAGAAAGGCAGGGGATTTGCTTAAATGTTACGTGAAATTGTGAATGGTGTGCAAGTTGTTGCGTTGTTTGATCCAGGAATTTAGTATGATGTGATTAGTGATGACATAGTGAAGAAATGTGGTGTACTCACAGGGTTTGCATATATCAATGTGGGTGCCACCATTGTGTCAAATAGCTAGCGCTTTGTATGGGGCTCTTGGAATTGTGCGCGATGACAGTTTCTTTACATGGCTAGCTGTCAAAGCTTTATGTTTTTGGTCGTGAGAGGCCTGTAAACATGGAAATTTGCCGCTTCTGTTGGTGTAGACATATGAGTCAAAGAACTTCACCTACCTGGATGCCCTCAAACATGAAGTGATAGTTTCCTCATCTGAGCTTAACGCAAAATACCATGACCTTGCCAATGTTCATTATCTCTGCAGAAAACCGCTTTAGTGCCTGCACGTTCTGCTAGACCCTCCTCCTGTGACATCATATCATCAGCACATAGCAGGATTTGTATGCCTGGTATCTCTGCCCTTGTACCTTCTCCACGCTCTGTCCTGAAGTCCAAAGAGGGTTGGAGATGAAGGGAAACATTGCTTTACTTCTTTGGTGCTAGCAATTTTGTCAAGTTGACCTAAGCAGTGAATTCTGCTGGCCACCCGCTCTTATTTTCTCTGTCACACAGAAGGCTTGCCTCTGGCTTTATTCACTGAAAAAGGAATCATATGGCCATTTTCCCTAGGCTTGGAAGGGCTCGATATTCCTTGATGGAGTAGCCGACAAAAGTCTTGTTGTTTGGTCCACAAGGTCATTGGATGCAGATTTTCAGGCCAGGCTCAAAAAGACCTCCGAGCTTTATATGTCAAGATCTCTCTTGGGAAGAGGGTGTTTTTTAATCCAATTTGAGACATCTACCCAGGTTGAGGTGTTTCTTGCTCGAAGCCCTGTCAATTTTGCCAAACAATTTGTTTTTGTGCTACAAGGAGACAAGATATGTCTTTCTACCTGATGAGATTCGTGCTGAATCCATGAAAAGCTTCAAGTCTAAAAGCATCTGGGTCCCAAAAAAGTTGTTGTTAGGGTAGCCAACGCAAATCATGGAAATCCGTACGCATGCCACATGAGCGGTCAACGCGAAATCGCGGAACGTCCATGCAATAGTGCCACGTCATCGTATCCGCGTGATTTGGGGTCCTAGCTTTCTTTTTATTATCTTGTGTCCCCTTAGGCCCTGTCGGATAGGGTCCCATAAGTTGTTATAACAACTTGTAAAGTCTTTGGTCTTTAATTTTAAGCCTCTCGGCTAGGTTCTACAAGTTGGTAACATTTCTTCTGCATCTTTCAGTTGGGCTCTGACCCATCTTTGTCCGGAATCTGTCCTTAGGTCATGCCACGTTATCACTTTGTGACACAGAATGGGTTACACAGACGCAGAGGGTCTCCCTGAGTTTCCTTTGACCTCAGTTAATTCCACCTCCCATTTTGGTTCTTTTTTGTGTGACCTGGCCAGTGGAGGGGAAAGCCCTTCCGCTGCAAGGAACAATTTTCCAGCTCAGTGAAATCATGTAAAAGCACGAGCCTTGATGAAAACTTTCTGGGGCTATGCCTCTACTATGTGTTGGTTGGGGTTTGTGCCCCCTTTTGTGAGAGAGAGAGAGAGAGAGAGAGAGAGAGAGAGAGAGAGAGAGAGAGAGAGAGAGAGAGATTTTATTATTGTCTTCAAAGGTCAAGTATGACCTATGGGACCATAGATACATGTGATGTACTATGTGTGGGGCTGATAAGTGATTCTAATGCTCTAGGATCGTGGTGATGAGAATGGCCCTCCTGTGGCTGGGAGAGGAAAGTATGTAGGTCTAGGTCATGGCTAAAAATGTGGGGGAAGCAATTTCGGATGTGAGCAAAAGCTGAGCACTAGCAGTGTGTGGTACTCAAACTCTCGAACTTGCAATGAGCACAATGTGCATAGTCAATGGGGTTCTCCCTTTTCCCAACGCCCCGTCCCACATTGAAGGGAGTGGGAGCTCAGCCGAATGGCTGCGATAGTGCATATCACTGACAAGGGGATAGGCTCAAGCATATAAGGATGTGTACGGTTTCCTCTTTCAGTGCTTTGTACTTGGGGGCAATATGGGTGGTGTAACCTATGAAGCGCGACCCACGAGACTCTTCCCAAGCTGTAGTACATTGGTGTTGCAGAAAAGCTTCACAGAGAGAGAGAAATGAAATGAAATGTTATATTAACGTCTTCAAAAGGCCAAAGTGACCTATGAGACCAAAAAGTTACAATGTGGTGGATCTGATACAAAGTCAGAGTAACAAAATGACAAAACAAATATACTATGGAATCCTGGACTGCTAGGTGTGAACGGGGGAGAGCAGCTAGCTGGGGTAGGTAAATCACAAGAGATCCAGCATCGGTTGCTGGCGGATCTCATCAATCTCCTCCATGGTCAGTAGTCTGACCGGGCGTCGTGCATGTCGAGCCAAAGTGATCCGAAGCCTCTGATGCAGCCTTCGTCGATACTGTGTAGCCTCCGCAGTCGTGGGCGTCTGGATCTCCCCAGCTCGGTCGCCCGGTCGATCAGTGTGCCTCTGCTGTGAGGCGACGGGCTCTGCTGTGGTAGTGGCTCCTCCGGGTGTCCAGTGTCTGCTCTGAAGTAGTCTGTGATGTGTCTCTGAGACTGGCTAGCCTCTCCTCTCATCAAGCTCTCTCTGTGTCGGCGCAGCTCGAGTAGAAACAAACCCAAGCATCTCTGATCCTCGTACTGCATGACTCTGGAGAGCGGTCCAAAGCCTTCTCTGAACAAGCAGTGGAAGCGGCCTCGTATCTCGTAGTAGACGGGGCAAAGGCCAGGACAGAGAGAGAGAGAGAGAGAGAGAGAGAGAGAGAGAGAGAGAGAGAGAGAGAGAGAGAGAGAGAGATGGCTGATCTAAGTTGCTCAATCACCTCCTTTTCAGATAGCTTGTGTATTGATGTTTCATCTACAGCAGAATGAGTTTCCTGTGGACACACATGTAAGTCAATTTATTCAGCATAAAGGTTAATTTTACATTGAATTGGCTTGATCATCTTGATCTTTTTCTATTTCCTAATCTGGTGAACGCTGCTGTAGGTTTTCCGTATCACTAAGATGCTCGGCTGGGTGCCAACCAAAGCAGACAGGGAGAAGGCCTATCTTCATCTTAACCACCGCATCCCAAATCACCTGAAATTTGACCTGCATTGCCTTTTGGTGACCCATGGCAAGAAATGCCCTAGATGTGCTAAGGGTGGGCGTACACAAAGGCCAGCTGATGGACCGTGTCCTTTGGTTAATTTGAAGCAACTTATAGAATCCACTCAAGGTGATTTGTTATTGGAGTCGTAAAAAAAGTTTCTCAAGTGAACTTTGAAGTTGGAGATCGTATCAGAATATATACTATGAGGATGCATCATTGGAAAGGAGAAGCCAAACACCTGAAAACCACATGCCACTGCGATGTTTTCCGCTTTGAGGACAGTAAGGAAATTATTTGGCACCATTCAAGTCCTAAGATCAAGGCTTACTTTCTTCATTCTTGGAGTGAGCACTCTTTAGCAACTATTCTTTACCAAAAAGAATTTCACCTTCATCGTTCATGGATCAAGATGTCGATTGTTGCTTGATCTACTTTTCTTTTGTAGGCCCCATCAAAGTGGTCGCAATTTTGACCGCAGAGTTCAATCAGAAATCCCAATTGCACATCCTGTTTTGTGTAATGAAGATGCCAATCGTTTCTACTCCTATATTACCTCATATTTGTCTCATTGGCGAGTACTGACCTGATTTGGTGCTACATTCTGATTTTTGATTTTCTTGTAAGGACTCGACTCTGTCGTAAGGTCTTTAGTGAAGAAATAAGATTGATATATGAAATGCATATGAAAGTTTCCAAGGTTGATGTGTGCTACCAGCATCGAGCCATCGACTGCATGATTCAGCTATTTTGGAATGTGATGAGTTACATTGACTCATGAGTTCAGTTTTTTATATTGAGGCAATACACTACTATCTAAGGTTTTCACTCTATGCAGAAAGTAGTCAGACAAACTCTACCTTCCTCTATAGATATGGGCTCCTAGTATTTTCTATATCTCATAGTAGAGCCCTTAAATCTCAGACAAATAAAAATCCTTTCCCAACATCTTAAATGCACAAGGGAAGGGTAACAGTAGTCAATGAAAAGCCCCATTAACATGGAAAGTCAAAAGGACTTTTCATCTCTGTACATAAAGAAGTGGTGGGAGTGCGTTTCTTCTTCATTACCTTTCTTTTAGCATGTCCTCTTTTGAATTTCCTTGCACCATGTAAGTAGAGTTTCCTTGCACTATGTGAGGAAGTGAATTTATTAATTTTGAAGCCATTAGGAAATGTATGATGGTTACATATATATATATATATATATATACATATATACATACACATATTATATATATATATATATGTGTGTAAATTAGTGAGAAGTATATACAATTGTACATTTTTATTATCTATATAAATGTACAATAGAATGAGAAATTTGTGAACCCTTCAGAGATTTTGTGCTATCGTCAAGCTCTCCCTTAATAAAAACCCACACTCAGTATTATTCAAGAGTGGTCTTATAGTCATCTTATTGTTGAAGAAAGGGACAATAGAATTCGAAACCTTTTCTTCATTGAAAATTGGCTTGCAATAAAACTATATTAGGGTGCTCCGACTTTCTCACTATATTGAAGATTCCTTGGAACCTAATTTTACATCGACAAAAAAGTGTGCAAAGTTGTTTCTTGCAAAATTGCACAAGGGTGTGCAAAATGTTACTGGTACGCTTGCAATGCGAGAAAGAAAGAGTGCAAACACTCAAACAAAGAATAGAAGAGAGGGAAGGAAGAGAGAAGCTCTTCATTGCCTCAACATAATGTACAAACCAAGTTTACACACTATAAATGCCTGAGCTTGTTGTTGAGGAGAGGAGAGCTCTTGCTTAGAGATTAGGTCAAAAGCATTGGTTCAGATGGCTGTCGCAAATGCTTGCAATGGAACTCCTTGACATTTATAAACCATGCAATTTCAAAAAATTTAAAACTTACTTTAAGTTTTTGACTGTGCGAGTTGGCATTAAACTATGACAATTTGTAGAACCAACTACAAGTTTTCGAATCTACTTTTTTGTCTTGGCATTAAGACTCATATTTCATGCAAATTCACAAGTTCGACACAGAGCTAGCTACATGACCAAAATGGGGAACATGGAGCTTATTAATAAATTCTTGGGAAAATTACCAAAATACCCCTCAAATTTCAAAAATTCCCAAAATACCCCTGATTGTGAGAGTAAATTTCTCCTAAAATAATTTTTTTTGTAGGTCTTCACAAGAAGAGTGATTGTTTATCGTACAAGATGCTAAAACTACAATTTGAGTTGGTTATGTAGGCTTTGGAGATGAATTGCTTCATTATTTTTAAACATAATTGCCTTTTTTGCGATGGTAACCAGTGACAAATTACATGCTGAGCACTCAAAAACTGATCTCAATTGTCAAAAACGAGAAAATCTTGAACAATCCAACCAAAGTAGATACAAGGGTATTTTGGGAATTTTTGAAATTTGAGGGGTATTTTGGTAATTTTCCCTAAATCCTTACATGCGCGCATATATTGAAATGCACACAACAAATTTTCTAGGCAGTAACATGCCATTACATCACAATACACTGGTCATTTGCTTACAATAGAGACGGCAAAGATGAGATGGACCGTCTCGGTTGAATATTGAACCATCAGTGAATTAGTCTACTCAGTTGTAGGAGCGGTAAATGCACTGCAAGGACATGAGAGAGTTTCCATTAAGCTCATATGTGCATGTTGATGTTTGTAGATGTGCATGTGTTTTTGTGTGTGTGTGTGTGAGAGAGAGAGAGAGAGAGTACCCAGCCCACAGACCGCAGTTAAGGCCACTTTGACTCCCTGCGAGTATCCTGCATCAGTCTGAACCGAGGTTTTTTTGCCCTCTTCTATGCCAAGCTATTTCATAGTGTGTAAGGGCAGCCATGGCAAAACAGAGAGCGACAAACACAACAGGAGTGATAAGTGAGCTCCACTCTCTGTGGAGCTCCTGAGAGGAAGAGCCCCCCTCTGGTACGTCCTCGTCAGCCAACTATGGGCTATGAGTAAACACAGAAATGATATTTGTAGGAGTAATAAAAAGTGTACGAGTTCAAACCCCTTATCGCTACCTTCATTTTTTTAAAAAAATTCAATTAGGTCTCCCCAAAAATAAAAATCCTTCCAAAACATTTTAAGTGCACAAGTGAAAGGAGAGTTTAGGAAATGAAAATACTCATGAAAGTAGAAAGTCAACAGACTTTTTGTGTCCATATAAATAAGAGATGGTTGAAGTTTCCTTCTAAGGTTTTCTTCTCTTTAGAGTGTCCTTGCACTATATAGTTGGTGAATAATTTTTTTTTGAAGCCAGTAGAGGGTACCAGTTGAGATAAATTCAAAAAATAGAACGTTAGTGCGAATATGCTTGCGACGAAGTTATGTCAATGGGTCTGTCTGATTTGGACCCTTCAGATGCGAGCCAAGAGGAGGGGCAATCTAGGTGGAGGCCATGCCCCTTCCTTTCCATTTTCTCTCCCTCTCTTGCTGAGACTCTCTCTCTCTCTCTCTCTCTCTCTCTCTCTCTCTCTCTGACTCGCACGCGTCAGGGGCTACAAAGTTCGTCGAGAGTATTTTCGCAGGGTGGGGAGGTGCACTCGAAGGAGGGAGGAGAGGGTGAGGAGAGGAGGTAGGAGGGGGCAGGCGGCGGGACTGAGGTCAAGAGTATTTGCGCAGGTTGAAGGAGGGAGGAAAGGGTGAGGAGAGGAGGAGGTAGGAGGGGGCAGACGGCGGGGCTGAGGTCGAGAGTATTTTTGTAGGAAGAAGGTGTAGGTCGAAGGAGGGAGGAAAGGGTGAGGAGAGGAGGAGGTAGGAGGGGGCCGGCGGCGGGGCTCAGGTGCAGCAGTGTTGGCCAGGGACGATGGTGAGGGCCTTAGTGAGACTTAGGGGAGGAGAGAATCTCGAAAACAAAGTAACGATTTTTATTTAACGTGAGCCAATAGGAGCCTATTAATATAACTTTTTTTAATAGTTGGTGATTTTTTTTTTTTTGAAGCCATTAGGTATACCTTTTAGTTCAATTTTATGATCAATGTCAGGGAATTAAAAATTGCTGCTGAGAAAGATTGGTGAGACTTTTTATTTTTTTGTTACACTTTTCGTTGCTTTGTCTGTACGCTTTTGAAGCTATCGAAATACCCTTTTATTTTTGTTAATGTGTTGTATGCCTTCATAGCCATGGTTGGCGAGTTTTTGGGGACTTGATTCAAGAGTTTGTGAGGAGGATGTCTCCCAAAGTTTTCTTATCCGGCACATTCAAGCTCTCATTTAAAGAGGTAGCCATTATCATTGTTTTTTATTTTTGAGAATTGATGCTTGCTAGAGTATATAAGTTTGAAATCGCAACTAGACTTTCTCAATGCTGCTGTTGCAATGCAACTAGAGAGAATAATCTTCGTAGAGTCTCCGTAGCCTTCTACAATGTTACTTGTCTCTCTTCATGTGAGGTTGTTGTAGATGGCCTCTTAAAAGGGCTCATTCTCTTATTGGAAAGAACGCTATATGAAAATCAAACAAATCGCCACAACGATTACATAAAAGGGTAAGATCTTATGCAGTTTATGTATTGATAGAGGTATGCAAAGCCTATTGTTGAGGGTCATGTAAGGTTTTATTGAGCTGGGGCATTTTCAAATGTAAAGATCCTTTCAGTGATACATGTATTTGAGCGTGTCACAAACATCCCCACTATTTTGGCATCGACATAGGATGTATGCTTATGTGGTTAGTGCAGTATTGGTGTGCATCTGCTGACTCGCCATTGTTGGCATTGCTATCTTTATGCATATGCATTTGATAGTGTTCAGTTGGTCAGAGACACTCTTTTAAAGTTAGAGAAACTGGCATTGGACAGTTCTTTGAGATTCTATCTTGCCAGTTTAGCCACTTTGATCAACGTTTCAATCATTGTACACATTTGTTTTTGGGTTCAAAAGTTACTTTTGTAGAGGAGACTCTACTGCTTTTTTTCAAGGTTTTCTATCATTTTGTTTAGTTCAACGAATCTACCACTTTTTTTCCTTGTCGAGTGACAGATTCATCATCGGAGAACTCTTTATTCAACATTAAGAAATTAAATGGCACTAACTTCCCATTTTGGAAGGAACAAATTTACAATGTCTTAGTACAGAAAAAACACATCCGATCGATAAAGATGAAGGGGATAAAAACTGAGGATGTGGATGATTATGATTGGCAAGAGTTGGATGAGCTTGCCAAGTCCACCATCATGCTTACTTTGTCAAAGAATGTGTACTTTAATCTAAACATGGAATAGTTGATTTGAAGATGGATGAGGGCGCCCATCTCAATGAGTTCAACACAATTTTTAGTGAGCTTTCTACGCAAGGAGTCAATTTAGACAATTCCGTCAAAGCAATTTTTTTCCTGGTTACGTTGCCATAAAGTTGGGATACTTTTTACACAATCATAAGTAAATCAACACCCCCTTATGGTTTAACATTTGCTGATGTTGAGGGAAGTTTGCTTATTGAAGAGGTCAGTAGGAAGAATCTTGATGCTTCTCGTGGTAGTAGCAATGCTCTCGTTGTTCGTGGTCAATCCCTAGAATAGGGCAAGTAGAATTAGAGAGAAAAATCTCGTAGAAAATCATGTGGCCGAAAAGAAATTAAGTGTTAGCATTGTCACAAAAAGGGCCACATGAAGAAAGACTATCAAAAGTGGAAACAAGAGAAAGGTAAAAACAAGAAGTAGGAGGAAGGTAAGACTAAAGAAAGGACTGTGAAGATTGAAGACAATGTTTCTGTTGAAGATTTTGATGGATATATTTATCCCACATTTGCCATGGATTCAACATTGTTAGTTGCCACTAATGACTATGCTTTACAAGATTGGGTTCTTAACTCATGTGCATCTTTTCATGTGACTCCTCATAGGGAGTGATTCAGAATATATGATACAACCCATAAAGGTTGTGTTCTTCTTGGCAATGATTTTTCTTGCGACATAGTTGATGTCAACGATGTGCAACTGAAATTTCAAAATGGTTCTTCATTCATGCTCAAGAATGTGAGACACGTGTCGAAGCTTACCAAAAGATTGATTAGTACATGACAATTGGATGATGCTGGATATTACTGCACATTTGGTGATAGTTCGTGGAAGATCACCAAAGGTTCTTTAGTGGTAGCACATGGTTCAATGTCTGGAGCTTTGTATTTGGTACATGTATCCAATGTTAAAAACAATGTAATTTGTGTAACCAAACAGCCAACTGTTTCTTTGTGGCATCACCGGTTAGGAGCTTCAATTTCTCAGACTTTTTAGTTTGTGAACATTGTCTTTATGGTGGTAAACAAACACAATCACCACACAAAAGGGACAACACTCGAGAAAGTGAGCCGTTGGAGTTAGTGCATAGTGATGTGTGTGGGCCTATGCCTAACATGTCCATGGGGGGTTCATTGTACTTTGTTACATTCATAGATGACTTCTCAAGGAAAGTGTGGGTATATCCTCTCAAGAGAAAGGAAGAAGTCCTTTCAAAATTTCAAAATTTTGTGTCATTAGTGGAGAATCAGTTTGGAAACAAAGTCAAAGTGCTTAAGGTTAGACAATCTTGGTGAGTATGTCACTAAAGCCTTTCATGATTTTTGCGATTCCAAAGGCATCAAAAGAGAGTTGATTGCTCCATATAACCCTCCACAAAATGGTGTTGCTGAGAGGATAAGTTGTACCATACAAGAGAAGCTATGTCGCATGTTGTCTATTGCAGAGTTGCCCAATGGATTTTGGGTAGACAAAGTATTCGATGCTAGACCCAGGTACGAATCAAGGACCGACAGTGAGAGAAGGACAAGAAAAGTCTACGGTGAGACTTGTTGACAACAGAGGCGTTAGACCTGCTCAAGTCCAAAAATGAGGTAGCAAGAAATATTTTGAGGAAAAAGACCGTAGAGATCACGTGGCGGCATTCATAAGAGTAATCCAGGCAGAAGAAGTTAGAGACTTTGATACACAATTTTTCAGATATGGGCTCACCTTAGAGGAAGACACTGCCACTTGGTTTGATTCTGTGTAAAGAAGGGATTTCGAGACCATTGATGAATTTGTGGAGGAATTCTCTCAAAGAGGGTTAGCTCACAATATGGTCTCACAAATCCATAAGTTCAAGCAAAAGGAGAGAGAAGTGGTTAGAAAAGCGGCTATAAGGTTGGAACGCTATGTAAAATTTTGCTCTTTAGAAGAGTTACCCACTCAATCCTAACTCATGTTGATATTCATCCAAGGACTGAGAAATGCGGACCTTCAGAAGGATTTTCATATGAATAAGAGCTCAACTCTAAACAAATCCATAAGTTCAAGCAAAAGGAGAGAGGAGTGGTTAGAAAAGCCTATAAGGTTGGAACGCTATGTAAAATTTTGCTCTTTAGAAGAGTTACCCACTCAATCCTAACTCATGTTGATATTCATCCAAGGACTGAGAAATGCGGACCTTCAGAAGGATTTTCATATGAATAAGAGCTCAACTCTAAACAAGTTGACCAAGGAAGCTCTATACCTAGTAGAAAACTGTGTTGTTTACAAGGAAGGGGACTACAAGGACTTAGATGATGATTCATTATCACAGCATAGTGAAACGAAGTCCAAAAAGTTGACATAAAAGAGCAAAGCAGATGTAAATCAAGAGAGACTTATTGAAGAAGTGCTCAAAAGGATAAGCTTGTTTGGAAATCCACAAGCTAAGCAACGTAAGTGGTGTGCCATTGAACAAAAATGGACAAATCATGCTACGAAAGAGTGTTACTACAACAAGGGATATATGAGAGAGCGATAGTATGCCCCACCAACCCAAGTAGTACCTCCTCAAGTAGTACCACCAATGTCTAGGTATACAGTAGGGACTTTTCTAGGACTAGTAGGGGTTGAACGGCCACAACCAGTTTTTGGGCAACAACCACCTCTGCCAAGAGCGAGACCAATGGACATTAGGTACGCACCTACTATAGAGGAATCGGAGGAACAAGCATTAGTGCATGTGCATGTGTATTACAAAGAGCCAAGTGGATACATGGCTAGTTCAACATACTATCCACCTGAAGAGCCAAAAGTATCGGAACCTTGGAGCATGGTTGGGAATGTTGGACCACCAATAGCATTTCATGCTACGATTGAAGGCAAATACAACTTAGATGAGAGAACATTATTGCTCATAGCCAATGGAGCCGTTGCAAGACAAAGGCCTGCCTATCAATAGAGAGTGACTCTAGGAGCACCACACCAACCTTTAGGACCGTGGTACAAGTGTGGTGGTGACCACCTTATGAAAGATTGTCCTCATACAGAATTCATTAGAGTGAATGTATATTGTCTAGATTGAGGCATTACTCATTTAATTAGTGACTATTCGAAAAACCCAAATAAAACAGTGAAAATGACGCTAAACATACTGGAGCAATGCCTTCAAGTAGTGGTTCTAAAAATGAAATGGTGATACCTATATAGGTTGTCACAAGAGCGCAAGATCAAAAGGCAGGGAAGAACCAATATTCGAGGAACTCAAAATAGATGCGCCTAGTTATAAACACAAAAATCAACAAAACACCTAGAAGGCTAGGAAAGCGTGCATGAAAGCTAAGAAGGAACGTGACCAGACAACCCTAGCTGAGCATTAAAAACAAACGAGGGATAGGTTAGTGAGATTTGAGAATCAAATTAATCCTAAGTTGGAAATTCTAGAGACCGGAGAACCTAATGAGAAAAAGAGACCAAAAAGTGCAAGGTTGGGGGGATCCGTACTCGTTTAGAAAGTGAATGAACATCTAGACGCACTTATGAGAGCTTATGAGGCACGACTCAAGAACAGAGATGGATGACATACCCATACGCGGAGTATGTCCAAACATCCCAAGCTTTGTTAGAACCATCGACAAAAAAATTGAATGGTAGGATAGAGATTCTAGATCCCACACTAGGGGTCCCACTGAGACATGATTGTGTTTGGTTTCTCTCTCTCTCTCTCTCTCTCTCTCTCTTCAAGTTGAAGTGTCCACTATTGTGATTCATCATTTGTTTTTAGAATACAAAAAGGTTTCATAAGGTCTTTCTCTTTTTACAAATAAAAATTGAAGTGGAGTCAGTAGGGGTCGACCATTAATTATGGACTCTTCCAAACAAATGTTTTTTGGCACCTATCTAGCCAAAAACTTGCCTCTTCTGAGCTAATCTTCCTAGCTCTATACTTGATGATTGTGCATAATTAAAATCCTCAAGGGTGTCTAGTTTCTCAATGAAGGCAAGCTTATCAAAGCCCCCTTTAACATGTGTATCTTAGACCCTAATATGTGCATCTCCAATAGGGGTGTCTATGGAAGGATGAAAGGAGTCAAGACCTTCTCTAAAGCTTCTTTAAAATATTATTCATATTGCATTTGGCTTATTTATAGGCCATATATCAAATATGCTTGTAAGATGCAGCTTTAGAGAGGCTTAATGGCCAATAGTTTTACAAACTTAACTCCTCAAAGGTTGGGCGATCTTATCATCACTGAAGAATTGAGAGGAAGTTATAAGAAACTACTTGTTCTCTTTCTCACCTAAAAGACTCACAAAACCACCCAAAAGGTCTCGGATCCGAAGTGTTTTTTAACCTCAATACACGTCCATGTGGTAGCCATTCCACCAGAGGCTGCTTAGTAGGTGGAAGGGTAATTTAAGTCACATAAGGGACTTCCCTTTCACCAAAACCCATTGTTAAAAACACGTAAATCTCCTAGAGCTAGGGTGGGTGCAATCTAGTGCCTATCATGATGTGTGTGTGTGTGCGTGCGCGCGTGCGAATGTGCATAAACAATGTTACTCAAGCAAATTAGGTCCCAAGATGGAATCTTGGGCTCATATACATGATCTTGAGTACACAAAGTGATCAAAATTTCACAAATAGAGCACTATACGCAAGGAAAAAACTTGGATAAACTTCATTAAGAAATGGGCCTCTTTATACTAGGTTATACACTACTACATTGCATATGGGATTGTGACCCTTCACCTTCCACCAACCCTTCTTTCCTTCCCTCTCTACCAAAACTATCATAACTTGACACAAACTTCAACACCCCCCCTCAAAGATTCAATCTTTGCATATCCATGTCCTATATGCCTACTTTCTTGATAGCATAGCCTGCACATGGTGCCCTAGATTCCTTTAGCCCAACAATGGCTAGCCCGAATCTTGACAAATACACTTACATTTTTGCACTTTCTTAATCCCTTTACCCCACACTAAGTAGCCCAGAAAAGGTGTCGTAGACTCTATAATCTAGCCCATATCTCCTTGTCCCTTTACATTATCCCAAGTCTTGACATGTGCATACATACCTCATGGGGGTTTACAACATTTCTAAAACAGATTTTCAGTACTCCTGGAGGCTTTTTCCCTAGCTAGTGCCTCTTCTTCTTCTTCTTCTCTTCCTTCATGAAATTTGCTTCCTGTTGAGGGAAATCCATAGAAAAATGTCATGGCTGTCCACATATGTGGCAAGTAAACTGCCCTCTGCCTTCACTTTGGCCTCAACCTCTTATCATTCTCCTCCTCTGAGTCCTTCTTGGTTGAAGAACACCCGATCTTGAATTTTTGTTCTGCCATGTGAAGAAGTTTTCTCGTTAAGTGCGCCAAAAACAAACCCTAGCTAAGACAACCTGACTCTGATACCATGTTTAAAACACGTAAATCTCCTTGAGCTAGGGTGGGTGAAATCTAATGCCTAGGAGGATGTGTGTGTGTGTGTGGTTGTGCATAAACAATGTTACTAAAGCAAATTAGGTCCCAAGATGGAAGCTTGGGCTCATATACATGATATGAGTACACAAAGTGATCACAAGTTCACAAATAGAGCACTATACTTAGGGAATAAACTTGGATGAACTTTCATTGAGAAATGGGCCTCTTTATACCAAGCCGTACGCTACTACATTGCATATGGGATTGTGCCCCTTCACCTTCCACCAAACCTTCTTTCCTTCACTCTCTACCAAAACTATCACAACTTGACACAAACTTCAACACGCACTTCAACTCTTTGATATAAGGAGTTAAAACTAAATCAAACCACCCCCAAAAATAAACGTTATAGGTGGATCTCAAATGCTTCTAACAAAGTATACACCAAGATCATTGGGTGCATCAATCCGTGCCTTACTTTGATTCTAAATGAACTTGAAATTATTTGCAGACAAAATCAAAAAATCTATAAAAAAATCATGGGTGTTGAATACAACCTTTTTTTGGATTGTAAAAAATGCCATCGTATTATGCTTAACTCACAAGGATAAATCACGAGCCTCTTTACGGACGACGTTACTCAATGTTACGAAAACATCCCATTGATTGGCAGCTACATACTTGGAATATCTTAGAAGAATTCATTTATAAGGCATTTGATAAGAAAGCCAAATTCGAGTTCCATAAAGTTTCAAGCAACAAACTCCTTGTTGAATACAGAAGTCAGCCAAAAAGGCTCCAACACACTTTGATTGTTGCATTGTTGCTCATTAATCACTCATTTGTACAACTTGGTGTGACTTGTTTACAGACAAATACATGGCATTCCAATGGGATTCTCTTGCTCCCCTTGTAATGTGTAAAGTCTACTTAGCCTACTATGAATACAAATGGTTCATTAAGAATATGCCGTATACAAATCTAGTGACAAAATTCAAGAATGACTCTTATACTTGCAGGTGTATGGATGATATCCTTAGCATGAACAATAATGAGTTTTACAATGACATCGTTGATATTTACCCCATCAGATATATTGAAAATAGAACCGGATGCTACAGACATAGTGCTTGAAAACGGTGAGTTTGTCAAAAAAATGGTCTACCTCCATGTTGAGTTCACATTAAGAAGTCCTTTCACCATGCTCTATTATAATAATTTGTATGTGAAATGAGACAAATATGGGATTCCTCCCGTCAAAATTCGTGAAGAAAAATAGTAGCAAACCCTTCAACTATGCAGTAAGTTCATGCTTAGTACATAAACATTTGAACATGTATGCCTATTCTAATGCATTATTAGCTTTTGAAAACATTACTAAATTGCCTGATAAGTTTAGCAACAATGGATTTTGAAAAATCGATATTCTACATGCTATTGACAACAGCCTAATAGATGGAGGGTGTCCGGAAATAAACTTTCGAGAAAACACTCTACTTGAAGGTAGTAGAGCATGGGCCTACTATTAGGTAGTAGGCCCATGCTCAATGGGCCTGCTCTCTAGCTTGAGTGTGGTGCATGGGAATGGGTGGGCATGTGCACGCATACACACTTTAGTGTACTTCAGCGTACTTGAGTATGGTGCATTGGAATGTGTGGGTGTGTGCACACACACACACTTTAGTGTGCTACTTCACCTACTTCCCCCTCACCAATTTAATGGTGCCTAGTTTCCCTTGGTTAACTTGGGATATTTTCACCATCTTGGAGGGGCCTGGTGTGAAAACTCCACTAATCTATACTCACTAAGCATGGGAGACCCGATAACGGCGTTTTTAGAGGGCCTTTTAAGTTAAAAAGTGCAGTCACATAGGCCTTCACCACCACATTAAATAGGGTGCACATCTTTGAAGCACCTCTATTATAGAGGGTCCTTTGAACCACCCTCTACATTTTGGAAGGCCTTCTAAATTAAAAATGATCTACTAGAGCAAGTAAACCCTTCTTTCCTTCACTCTCTACCAAAACCATTACAACTTGACATAAACTTCAACTCTTTGGTATAAGGCGTTAGAACTGTTGGGGTATAAAGCCCAATGTGGTCGCCCAGGTAAGTGGGCGGGCCGCGAGGTATGTACACATATTCTTTTGTAAAAACCTAATAAGAACTCACTATGCTCTACACATTACAGTAGAGCGAGTTCACCATATCGTTGTGCTCTTCTTATCGCAGTCTCTCTCACGTCGCACTTCCACTCGTACTCCTTCAACTGGTATCAGAGCTCAGATCGAGGCTCGGGGCAGCATTTGTAGGTAGCCAGAGTCACCTGCTCAGATTGGAGACACGACCCCAAATCCAGTGGAAGATCCCGAAGGACTTGGTGTTCTCATAATTTTATTCTGAGGTCATCTCCGCCACTGTTCGGCTTCGGCAAAGTTCTGCGCAGGCCATTTTCGACTACGTGGTCTCGGCGGGTGCAGATCGGACTCTGCAAATTTGGGGTTTCAGCCTACGACTGCAGGTGCTGAGGATATCGGCACTCCCAGAGTGTTGATTTGTGGCTATCTACACATCGAAGGACGGCTCACAGTTCTTGGAGGCGTGTCACATACGACACGGGTGCATCTACACACAGACTGTAGGCTGCTTGATATTTCAGATTTCATCCTGACATTGCAGGTACTTCCACATGGGATGTATTGTCAGAGATGATGTATGTCTGTTGAGGGTTTGCTGGCTGTGAGTCACGCAGCAAACAACCGCCGCAGCGATTACATCATATAGTGGGAAATTTGTGGATGTATGACTTTGTGGGAAGTCTATGTATTGTCAGATTTACTGCAGCCTCTGTTGAGGGTCGAGTGAGGTTTTATTGAGTTGGGGGATTCTCGAATGTTGAGATCCTTTCGGTGATACAGGTCTTGGAGCGATCCCTCGAGCACCCTTAGATAGGCAGCTAGGATGTATTGACTGTGAGTTAGACAGTTGGGATTGCATCTTTGCTTTACTGCCGTTGAGGCATTGTCGCAATCTATGCTTACAGGACAGTGACAGGACAGTGAGAGACAGTACAGGTGCAGGACAGGTTTACCCGCAGCTTACAGTGTTAGAGAGACAGTGTTTTTGAGCTGTTTTTTGGTCTGTTTTTGAGTACACCATAGCCATCTTACAAAGGACACTCTGCCAAAATTTCTGCAGAATCTGAAGCTTTCTTGGTTCATTTGAGAGGTTGATATTGGTTCAGAGGTTAATTTACAGGGGAAACTCTGCCGAATTTTTCCCAGGAAAGTAAACTACCGTGAAGCGTAGCTATGGCTGGATCACAGGACACTGCTTTTTACAATATCAAGAAGCTGGATGGAACCAATTTCCCATTGTGGAAGAAGCAGATTTGGCACGTGTTGGTACAAAAGAAGCAGATAAAACCTATAAAGCTCAAGGGGATAAAACCACAAGATATGGACGAAGATGAATGGAGCGAAATGGATGAATTGGCACTTTCTACCATTATGCTGACTTTGGCAGAAAGCGTTTACTTCAATGTAGCAGACGAGATGTCGGCTTATGAAGCATGGACAAAGCTGAGTGATCTTTATGAGACAGGTATACTGGCTTAAGAAGCTTGTTGACTTGAAGATGAAAAAAGGGACACCTATGTACAATCATTTGAATGAATTCAACACCATCTACAGTCAGTTGTCAGCTCAAGGTGTCAAGTTTGATGAACCTGTTAGCGCTATGTTCCTGTTGATCACATTGCCGGAAAGTTGGGACACTTTTCGCACAGCTTTGAGTAATTCTGCACCTCCAGATGGTTTGACCATAGCAGGTGTAGAAGGCAGTTTGCTTACTGAAGAAACCAATAGAAAGACAATGGACAAAGGCAAAGGAACAGCCTTAGTTGTCAGGGGAAGGACCAGAGAAAAGTACAAAGGTGGAAAGAGGAATCAATCTTGTAGCAAGTCTCGCAGTGCTAAAGGCAAGAGTGACATAGAATGCTACCATTGTGGCAAGAAGGGTCACATGAAAAGAGACTACAGAGAATGGAAAGCAGAAAAAGGCAAAGAGAAAGCTAAAGACCATGGTGAGAAGAACAAGTCCTCATTGAAAATTCAAGAAATAAATGTGACAAACACTGTTGCAGAGGATGACAGTCTAGTGTCAGGAGACATCTACTTCTTGAAGAATACAATGGACTCAACTCTTCTCACAGCATTTGATGGACATGCACTGAGTGACTGGATTATAGACTCAGGGGCATCAATTCATGTGTCTCCAAACAAGGAGTGGTTTACCTCTTATGTGACCACTAAAGATCATGTTCGGCTAGGCAATGGGCAGACATGTGAGATCTTAGGTGTTGGAGATGTTCAATTGAAGTTTCAGAAAGCTCTTATTTCACGCTGAAAAATGTGAGACATGTTCCCGCAATTACAAAGAGCTTGATCAGCACAGGTTTACTTGATGATGTTGGCTACGTCACCACTTTTGGACAGAACATGTGGAAGATATCCAAGGGTTCTATGAAAGTAGCACATGGAGTAAAGTCTGGAGGACTTTACATGATTTATGTATCAAATGTCTCTAAAAATGTAATCAATGTAACCGAGCAGCCGAACGTTTCTTTGTGGCATAGCCGGTTAGGACATATGTCCAAGAAGGGAATGGAAATATTGTCTCGTTCTGTTTATTTGCCTGGCTTTTCATTTAATGATTTTGAATTCTGTGAACATTGTCTGTATGGTAAGCAAACACAGCAGCCACATAAGCATAGAAGCAGTAGAAGAGATACACAGTTGGCACTTGTTCATAGTGATTTGTGTGGACCTATGCCTAACCTATCTCTAGGGGGAGCTTCTTACTTTATGACATTTATAGATGCTTACTCGAGGAAAGTATGGGTTTACTTTCTCAAGCACAAGGATGAAGCGTTTACTGTTTTCAAAATGTTTGTGACACTTGTGGAGAATCAGAGTGGCAAGAAGCTTAAATGCTTAGGCACTGACAATGGTGGAGAGTATGTTTCAAAGGCCTTTCAAGACTTTTGTGAGTCAAAAGGTATAAATCGTGAACTTACTGCTCCTTACAATCCTCCTCAAAATGGTGTTGCTGAGAGGATGAATAGGACCATACAAGAGAAGGTCAGAAGTATGTTGTCTAATGCACAGCTGCCAAATGGGTTTTGGGCTGAAGCTGTATCAACAGTTGTTCATCTTATAAATATATCTCCTAGCAAGGTTTTGCAGAAGGATTCAGTGCCAGAAATGGTATGGTCAGGCAAAATGCCCTCATACAAGCATCTCAGAGTCTTTGGCTGTGAGGCATATACTCACGTTCCAAAGGAATTTAGGAACAAACTTGAGCCAAAGAGTAGAAAGTGCATCTTTCTAGGCTATGGTAATTCTGGTGAGATGGGGTACAGACTATGGGATCCCGAATTCAGAAAGGTTATCCGCAGCAATGATGTTCACTTTAATGAATCCAAATATCATTCTAAACCAGAGAGGGTTGAGGAGATTAGAAGAGTTGTCTTCCAAGAAGATGGACTTGCACGTGCAAGACAAAATGTCAGGGCTCAAGAGGAGCAAGGACTGGATAGATTGGAACCACAGGTTGGGGCTGAACCTGAGCCACCTATTTTGCGTAGATCTGGACGTATCACGCGACCTCCTGATCGGTTTGTTCCATCTATGAACTATGTCATGCTGACTGATTGCAATGAGCCTTCATGTTACAAGGAAGCAGTGCAAATGAAGGACTCCGGGAATTGGCAATTGGCCATGCAGTCAGAGATGACAGCTCTGCATAAAAACCAGACATGGAAGCTAGTTAAATTACCACAGGGCAAAAAGGCTCTACCTTGTAAATGGGTTTACAGGTATAAGATCACCGCTCATGATAGTCAGCCAAAGTACAAAGCAAGGCTTGTTGCCAAGGGCTTTAAGCAAGAACAAGGCATTGACTTTGATGAAGTCTTCTCGCCGGTGGTCAAGATGACTACATTGAGATGCTTTCTTGAATTGGTTGCCATATTAGATTTGGTGTTGCACCAAATGGATGTCAAAACAACGTTCTTGCATGGTGAGCCAGAAGGGTTTGTTGAGAAAGGCAAGGAAGATTTGGTATGCCAGTTGTTAAAGAGTCTTTATGGCTTAAAACAATCACCGAGGGCATGGTACCATAAGTTCCACAAGTTTATGCTTTCTCAAGGCTACAAACGTAGTGAGTTCGATCACTGTCTATATACAAAGAAGGCTAAGGATGGCAGTTGGCTGATCCTTATTTTGTATGTGGATGACATGTTGATTGCTGGCAAGCACTTGGAAGAAATTTTAGCTTTGAAGTCAAAGATGGCAAAATCGTTTGACATGAAAGACATGGGTGAGGCAAGTCATATACTTGGTATGCGCATTGAGAGAGACAGATCAAAGAAGTTGATTTGGTTATCTCAAACAGAGTATATTGACAAGGTTTTGCAACGTTTCAATATGGAGAAGGGAAAGGCATTGAGTGTTCCATTGCCAGCATATGTGAAACTTAGCAAACAAAATTGTCCTGTGTCTAAGGAAGAACAGGCTGAAATGGATAAGATTCCATATGCGTCTGCAGTGGGTAGTTTGATGTATGCAATGATTGCTACTCGCCCAGACATTGCATTTGCAGTGGGAGTAGTAAGTCGATACATGTCAAACCCAGGCAAGAAACATTGGGAGGCAGTGAAAGGAATATTGAGATACCTGAAAGCTACAAAGAGTATGCGTATATGCTATGGGAGTCAGGAGCTAAGTGTAAAGGGTTTTACAGACTCGGATTATGCAAGTGACTTAGACAACCGAAGGTCTACGTCAGGGTATGTCTTTACATTGGCTGGTGGAGCAGTATCATGGCGTTCTAGATTACAAGATTGTGTTACTCAGTCTACTACAGAGGCTGAATATGTTGCAGCATCAGAGGCATGCAAAGAATCAATTTGGCTTAATCGACTTGTAACAGATTTGGGAATCGAAGAAGAGATGCCTGTGTTATATTGTGATAGTCAAAGTGCTATACAATTGGCTCGCAATCCAGTTTATCACTCAAAGACAAAGCATGTGGATGTGAAGTATCATTTCATCAGGGAAATGCTTGAGGATAAGCAACTTCAGCTTGTCAAAGTTCACACCACAGAAAATCCTGCTGATCTACTTACAAAAGGACTTCCCTCAGAGAGCTTTGCGCATTTTCGCAAGCAGTTAGGTGTAGGGTAGTACATCACTTCTCTACATCTCTTGTATATTAGCTTGTATAGTAGCTTCACTCACACTTAAAGTACCACATTGGACTTTAAGTGGGAGGTTGTTAAGGTATAAAGCCCAATGTGGTCGCCCAGGTAAGTGGGCGGGTTGCCAGGTATGTACACATATTCTTTTGTAAAAACCTAATAAGAACTCACTATGCTCTACACATTACAGTAGAGCGAGTTCACCATATCGTCGTGCTCTTCTTCTCGCACTCTCTCTCACGTTGCACTTCTGCTCGTACTCCTTCAAGAACTAAATCAAACCACCCCCAAAAATAATTTTTATAGGTGGATCTCAAATGCTTCTAACAAAGTATACACCAAGATTATTGGGTGCAGCACTATGTGCCTTACTTTGATTCTAAAAAAACTTGAAATTATTTGTGGACAAAAACAAAAAATATGTAAACAATTCATGGGTGTTGAATACAACCCTTTTTGGATTGTAAAAAATGCCATGATGTTATGCTTAACTTACAAGGATATATCAGGAGCCCCTTTACGGATGACGCTACTCAAAATTACAAAAACATCCCATTGATTGGTAGCTACGTACTTTTGAATATCTTAGAAGAACTCATGTATAAGGCATTTGACAAGAAAGCCAAATTCGGGTTCCATAAAGTTTCAATCTACAAACTCCTTGTTGAATACAGAAGTCAATCAAAAAGGCTCCAACACACTTTAATTGTTGCATTGTTGCTCATCAATAATTCATTTGTACAACTTGGTGTGACTTGTTTTCAGACAAATACATGGCATTTCAATGGGATTCTCTTGCTCCCACTGTAATGTGTAAACTCTACTTAGACTACTATGAATACAAATGGTTCGTTAGAATGCCGTAATCTAGTTACAAAACTTCAGAATAACTCTGATACTTGCACTTGTATGGATGATATCCTTAGCATTAACAATAATGAGTTTTACAATGACATCTTTGAGATTTACCCATCAAATATATTGAAAATAGAACCGTCTGCTATACAGACACAGTGCTTATTGAAAACAGTGAGTTTGTAAAAAAAAAACGGTCTACCACAAGTACACATTAAGAAGTCCTTTCACCATGCTCTATTATACAAAATTGTATGTGAAATGAGACAATAATGGGATTCCTCCCATTGGAATTCGTAAAGAAAAACAGTAGCAGACCCTTCAACTCTGCATTAAGTTCATGCTTAGTACTTCTACATCTGACTATTCTAATGCCTTATTAGCTTTTGAAAACATTACTAAATTGGCTGATAAGTTTAGCAACAATGGATTTTGAAAAATCAATATTCTACATGCTATTGACAATAGCCTAATAGATGGAGATTGGCTGGAAATAAACTTCCCAAAAAACACTCTACTTGAACTATTAGGCAGTAGGCCCATGCTCAATGGGCCTGCTCTCTAACTTGAGTGTGGTGCATGGGAATGGGTGGGCACGCGCACGCACACACACTTTAGTGTACTTCAGTGTACTTGAGTATGGTGCATGGGAATGTGTGGGTGAGTGCGCACACACTTCACTGTACTACTTCAGCTACCTCCCCCTCACCAATTTTATGGTGCCTAGTTTACCTTGGTTAACTTGGGTATTTTCACTATCTTGGAGGGGCCTGGTGTGAAAACTCCACTAATCTATACTCACTAAGCATGGGAGACCCGATAGCGGCGGTTTTGAGGGCCTTTTAAGTTCAAAAATGAAGTCACATAAGTCTTCACCACCACATTAAATAGGGTGCACATCTTTGAAGCACCTCTATTATAGAGGGTCCTTAACCACCCTCTACATTTTGGAAGGCCTTCTAAATTGGAAAGCCTTCTAAATTGGAAATGGTCTAGATCCTTTTACCTCGTATCTTTCTACTTGCTAGGAGATCACCTATCGGAATGCAGAAACCTTCAAAAAGGTGAGGGCCCTGCATTTTGGAAGGCTTACAGGACATCGTCATATTGGCAGACCGTGTTTGGTGTAATTGAAGATCCCTCACCTTCAAGGTGAGCAATACTTGTGTTCACTCAGGCTTGCTGTACCCTTTTTTGTTTCTCTACACTGTATTCACCCACTCTCACATGGCTGAACCTGGAGAATTACGCGCTAGCTCCAACGTCTTTGTTCTAAATAATAATGCATGGATTGCACAGTCATTTGCTGTGGAGTCTTAAGTTTATCTGGTGTATGTATGCACATATTCAAGTTTCGCACCACTACAGACTCATGCAAACTGCTACCTTTATTGTCAAAATTGTGCTCTATGCATATATTGGCTAGATTATTGCGAAGAAGGTTGTTATGAGCATAAGTTGTAGGCTCTTGTGAAGAACAATATGTTTCTCATTATAAATTGGTAATGTGGCTTTATCTTGCAAACTCATAATGAGTGAGCCTTTTACACCGAATCATTCTTTTGACATGACTTGTGCATAAATATAGCATAGTTACAAGAAATGGCCATTTTTAGGCTTTCGTACCCTGCTCCCATTCCAACTTCCCATTCCGAATCTCGGACTGCATCACTTGTCCTCAAGAAGTGAGCCTTCGTTTGTTTTCGGCGAAGACACTAAGTACAGGTACTTGGAATTCCACTATGGCTGATAGGACGGACGACACTAGAGAAGAGGGTTCTTCCTTACAGGGTAGGTAGGCTATTCCCATAGTGCGTGAGGTTGGCGAAAGTTCACGACCACCACTGTCTATACCCTTTACTGATGTGAATGCATCGCGGGATCAAAGAACATGGATTGGGCGACAAGAAGAGGAAATGTTTGGGGCCAGATTATCACCGTTGTGACAATGTTCAATCAGCTAATGCAAATTCCAAGGTTTATTGATTTTTTGCAACCTCCCTTCAATGTCACAGCAAGCTAAGGAACATCCTCAACTTACAGAGCGTGTTGAAAGTCAAGCGCAAGTCCCTAATGTGTCCCGGAGCAGGACAGGGAGGATTCGCATGTTGCCAAGTTACTTGAGGCTCCAAGGAAAACCCTTTCTGTCCACGAACATGTGGCTAGGACACCATTCCTGAGGCTATACTAGCTCAGCCAGCCACCTTTGAGCGTCCAAATGTTGGTCTAAATGGACAGGGAGCTACCTTCCAGGCTATACATAAGGTATTTCCACCACCTACTATATTGCAAAAATCTTATCCTTAGTTGAAAGGATCAGTGGAAGCAAAGGCTTACCATAAAGAATCTCAAAGGCTGCCTTCCCCATAGACGAATGTACGATATTGTTATGTACGTACTCGACAAGGGGCAAATGCAAAATATTTCTCCCAGTGAAACTGTCTGTTTGACATATAGGATTTCAACATATCCAGTATTGTGGGCAATCTCACTTTGCCCATCCGTTTGAGGATGATATGCAGAAGAAAAATTCAACTTTATGCCAAGGTTATCAAACATAGCACGCCAAAAATTTCCTGTCATGCGAGGATCTCGATCACTAGCAATAGACTTGGACATCACATGATGCTTTAAAATCTTTGCTAGAAAAATCCTAGCCATATGATCGGCTTTGATCGATTTCTTGACTGGAATAAAATGAGCTTGCTTGCTAAAACCATTTCCAGTCTGAGTCTTTGGGAGATCCATGATAAAATCCGTGGCAATACTCCCCCAGAGTTGATCAGACACATGCAAAGGTTGGAGTAACCCAAGTGTCTTATGCCGATCATACTTGACTTTTTTGGCAAACCAAACATTCCCTAACATACTGATCGATGTCAGGTTTGGCCAAAAGAAATATCTTTCCAATGCTAAAGTCGTAGAGAAAATACCCCGGTGACCCACATAAGGCTACGCCGCGTATGGAGCTTGTTGAGGCTCAAGCCAAGGTACTTCATGCGGCTCAGGAGGAAAGGGAACACTCGCATGTTGCAGAGTCAGGGGCTCCAAAACAGGTCCCTCCCGTGCTTGAACAGGTGGCTAAAACGCCTATTCCACAGGTTATGCCAGTTCAGCCCGCCACCTTTCAGAGCCAGCATGCTGTCTTGAATGGACAGGGAACTGGTTACGAGGCAATGCACCCAGTTTTTCCACCACCCACGGTACGTCCTGGGTATTTCGGGGGTGGATCAGTGTTCCAAAGTATGGCTGGTTATGTGCTTGGAAGTCAACCGTACATGCCAAGAACAGTGTTTGGGGGTATGCAAGGCATGATGGCAAACCCCATGTATGGTAGTATCGGCATGCAACAGGGTTTTCAGAGCAACCACAACCAGTTTGGGGTGTCACAGGGTCATTTTGGCATGGCTGGTTTTTTTGGACAGCAGCCAGATATCGCACCTCTGACGCAAAATGTGAATGGCCAAGATGTGCCGATCATGCCTACTACAGTGCCCATGTTGCAGACCATTCCGTATGACAACTTGGGGGCACTGGAGAAGCCAAAAGCTTACAAAGAAGGTGGTGTAGCTGTAAAGTTCAGTACTTTCAATGGTTTTGAGGATAAAGCAAAGGCTCTCACTTTCCTCCAGCAGTTTGATACAGCTTATGCAGGAGGAAATTTTACAGAGGCCTCGAAAGTCAGGAAAGCTGCCACTTTCTTAAAGGACAATGCGCTCACATGGTGGATGACATTGTTAATGCAAGGATAGGCACCTGCCACTTGGTTTTACTACAAGCAAATGTTTGCATCTGCTTGGCTGTCAAATGAATTTGAAGCCGACGTCATGATAGATTGGCACCAGCTTACTTCAGCTTCATGCAAGAGCTTGCTGGAGTACAATAGGAGGTTTTGTAAAGCATTACTCTCAGTGACCTCCTACAGATTTGTGCCATTGACAGAGCAGATAGAGAAGTATTGTTGTGGGCTGCTTAAAGGGCTTCGTGATTACTGTACCAAGAACAGAGTGGCTACCCTTACTCAGTTAATGGGAGTTGCGAACACTGGTCTTGCCTTGTTGAAAGAGAGGACAGTGGATTTCCGAGCAACGACAAAGGAGGGCAGCAAAAGAAAAATTCAGCGAAGAAGCCTTCCTGATGCATCACAGGGGTCAGAAAAGGCCACCAAAGACAAGGATTCAGGATTCAGTCGGGACTTCTGGAGCGCAGGCAAAGAAACAGAAAAGGAAGCCTTTTGTGCGCAAGTTGCTCAAGGAAAAGAAGGTCCTAATGGCTGAAAACAAATGCTTTATATGCGAGCAACCTGGTCACTTTGCTACCAATTGTCCACAAAGGAAAAGACCAGGTGACTCAGAGGATAAAGAAGGCTAGAAAGGCAAGAAGCCTAAACCCACGACAGGTTTAGTGCCAGACATGGTGGGTGACAGGCCCAGCACAGATGCTAGTGAGTTATCAGGGCATGGGGTAAAGTTAGGGATCAGACGACACTCATCTTCTTTGATCCAGGTGCCAAAGCCAAATTTATCTCACTAGAGTTAGCTATGAAGCTGGGCATCAGAGCTGAAGAGATGGGGTACACAGCATAGGCAGGGTTGGCATGTCCTGGCTACTCAGAGTGCGTTACTCCCATCATTGGAAAGCTGCGTCTGCATATTCAGTCGTATGTGGACAAGGAGAGTTCTACATCATGCCGCTGGAAGGATGTGACGCCTTGTTGGGGATCCCGTGGATGTTCCGAGTGTGTGGAGAGACCTACAACAAAAAGATCACTGTACAGCATAGGGGGAAAACTCATATCTTGGATATAAAGCTTAAAGGAGAGTCAGTCCCTATTGTATCTGCTTCTGCTATCACTTCTGTAATAAAGAATCATCTTTTTGTGTACTTGATTTTTGCACGTGATGTCTCAAATAGTGATCAGTCAAATTTATCTGTGTTAGATAAAGAAAGGTCAGCATTTTTGCAAAAGTTTAATGATTGTTTTTCTGATTCATTACCGTCGCAATTGCTGCCAGAGAGACCTGAGGACCATCGGATAGATTTGGTGCAGGGTGTAGCCCACCAAATAGACCTCCCTACAGGGTTAGCGCAGCGCAACAGAAAGAGATTATGGGCCAGGTTGAGGAGTTATTAGAGAAGGGGCTGATTCAGCCTAACTCTTCACCCTTTTGCTCCCCAGTGCTCCTAGTGCAGAAGAAGGATGGCTCATGGCGCATGTGTATTGATTACTGTGCGTTGAATAAGAATACTATCAAGAATAGGTTTCCTATTCCTCGAATTGATGATACTATCGATCGTTTAGAGGGTGCTGCAATTTTCAGTAGGATAGACCTTAAGAGTGGGTACCATCAAATTCGTATAAGGGCAGAGGATGTGCACAAGACTGCGTTTAGAACGACATTTGGTCTTTATGAGTTTCTAGTGATGCTGTTTGGGCTAACAAATGCTCCTGCCACGTTCAACAGAATGATGGACCGGATTTTCCGCTCGCATCAACAGTTTGTTGGGACGTTCTTCGATGACATGATAATGTATTCGAAGAATGAAGAGGAGCATAGGCGTCACTTGACCATTGTGTTCGAAGAGTTGCGCAGTCACAGGTTGCTTGTCAATCCGAAGAGATCCACTTTCTTGGCCACAAAGTCTCAAAGTATGGTGTTAGAATGGATCCTGCAAAGGTCGAAGCTATTAAGACATGGCCAGACTTGAAGACTATGCATGATGTCAGAAGCTTCTTGGGATTGTGTTCCTACTATAGAAGGTTCATTAGAAATTTTGCAGAGATAGCATCGCCTCTTCACGCTTTGCAAAAGAAAGAGGTCACTTTCAGATGGACCCAAAAAGAGATTTCAGCTTTTAGTCTCCTAAAGGAAAAGTTGACTTCAGATCCAGTTATTGTTTTGCGAGATCTCAAGAAGTCATTTGTGGTCCAGTGTGACGCGTGTGGCAGTAGCATCGGAGCAGTGCTAATGCAAGATGGATGGGTAGTAGCTTATGAAAGCCGAATTTTGCAAGGGCCAGAGAAGACTATGCAAGTCTATGAGAAAGAGCTCTTGGCCGTGATTCATGCGCTTTCTAGCTGGAAGCACTACCTCTTAGGTGCTGATTTTGTTGTCCAAACAGATCATCAGACCTTGCGATACTCTTGACACAATCAAAGTTATCCGAAAAGCATATGTGATGGGCAAACATTCTTTCCATGTTCCACTTCCAGATTATGCATGTGGAAGGCAAGAAGAATGTTGTGGGGCTGATGCGTTATCAAGAAGCCACAAATTTCAGCTGTGTCAATTCCTTATCACCATGAGCTAGATGACATGAAGGAACAATATACTGCTGATGAAGATTTTGCAAGGATCTTTGAACAGTTACAAGAGGGGCAACATCACGAGCACTACCTCCTCAGAGATGGTTTTATGATGATGCATGGCAGACTTTGTGTCACTAGGCCACTGTGACATAAGGTCATGGAAGAGAGTCATGTCCCACCGTATGCAAGGCTTCGTGGCATTGATGCGATAGTTAAAGCGGTAGAGACATTCTTCTTTTGGCCTACCTTGAGGAGAGATGTGAATGCCTTTGTGCGAGCATGCATAGTTTGCCAGAAGGTCAAGTTTGACAAGCAAAAGGCACCAGGGTTGTTACAACCACTGTCGATTCCGGATAAGCCATGGGAAAGCATTGCTATGGACTTTATCTTTGATCTCTCAAGAACGCCAACAGGGAATGATGGTATATGGACCATTATCTGCAGGTTCAGTAAGCAGGTCCATTTTATCCCTGTCAGAAAGAAGATAAAATCTGATAAGATGGCACGCTTGTTCATGTACAATGTGTTTAAGTATCATGGAATGCCACGATCGATTATCAGTGATCGTGATCCTCGCATGACCAGTTTGTTCTGGAGAGGATTGTTTGAGAACATGGGCATTACGCTCAAGTTCTCATCTTCGTTTCATCCACAAACTGATGGACAGTTAGAAGAGGCTAATTCTACTGTCTTAGATCTGCTAAAATGCTATGTGTCAGATAATAAGGGCAAGTGGGAACAATATTTGCCTATGCTTGAATATGCATACAATAATACGGTGCATTCGTCTACTGGCAAAGCACCTTTTGAGATTGTTGAAGGTGGCAAAAAAGTTCCTCCCATTTTGCATACAAAGGACAAGATCTTTGAGGCAGATCAATATGTTGAGAATATGGATGAAATGTACCGATTTCGCTTAAGTTTTGGGGCTGTTATGTTGCCGAAATTTGGCCAAATCAGGTAGTATCTAGTGTGATACAGGTAAAGGATTCCCAAGACCTTACTTTGTAATTTTCCCTCTTAAAGAATAAAGAAATACCGAAAGGGGCGCCAAGTTTGGGGCCTACAGGTTGTCGGCGTCTTCTCGGGGCATTCTAGCTTCCGAGCCGTGTGTGTATTCAAGTGTTAATTCCCGTCGCAGGTTCTCTTTGCAAAGTGCTCTGTGTGTGTGTCTAAAGTAAAGAATTTCGGGTGAAAGCCAACGCCTACCGTCCCACGGGCCGGTTTCAGCAACAACTCTGGATAATCTCTGAAAAATTCTTCATCGACCCACATTGCCTCGTGGGTTCCTTGATCCTTGAACTTCAAAAAGTACTGTCGAACTTGCTTCTTTGAGCCATGGTGAAACCGATGCAACAACACTTGCTCGGGCTCCATGACTTCAGCTTCATCGATGATCTCGGGCTCTTCTTCTTCGGAAATGTCCTTCGGAGGTGTACCCTGAAACACTTTCAACCAAGAAACATGGAAAACGTTGTGCATTGACCATGAGATAGGCAATTGTAATTTCATAGAAACCTCATTTATCTTTTTAATGACAAGAAATGGACCATACATTTTGAAAGACAACTTAAGACACTTTTTTCCGACTTGCTTAAGACGTTGCTTCATGATTCTCAAATAAACCCAATCCCCTTCCTTGATAGAAACATCCTGACGGTGCTTGTTAGCCTGTCGTGAGTAAGATTCCTGAGCCTTGCTTAGTCGAAGCTTCACACTCTCAGAAATCTCATTCAACGACTGACTTTCAGCATTGGCATCAGGCATTTGACTGACCCAGCGAGTCAAAAGTGATTTGAACGGACGGCCAAAAGTTGTCTCATATGGAGTTCTACCAATGGCAGAGGAATAAGAGTCATTTAAAATTGCTTGGACCAAAGGGAAATAGAGCTTCCAATGAGACTGTTGATCATGTACATATGACTTCAAAACATCAAAAGCCAACTGATTGTAAATTTCTATTTGACCATCTAACTGTGGATGAAAAGCCGATGAAAAATTCAACTTAGTGCCAAAATTTTCAAAGAGAGCGCGTGCCAAAAATTGGTTGTGAACTTAACATTCCTATTTGAAACGATTGACACTGGCAAACCACAGAGGGGGTACCAATGCTTTATGAACAATCGCGCTACATCTTGTGTAGTGATTATGGCGTTACAAGGAATCAACATGCAAAATTTGTTGAAAGGGTCAACAATTGTCAAACATTGAGTGTTCCTTGAATGCAAACTAGGAGGAAGGTTAGTCATAAAATCCATAGAAATGTCATGAAAAGGCCCGTTGGGAATAGACAGCGGTAGCAAGAGGCCTTGCTGGTTACCCCGAGGAGCTTTTACCTTTTGACAAATGGTGTACTGTGTGACATAACGAAACACATCTTTTCGCATTTTAGGCCAATAGAAGAATCTTTCTATTTTTTCCAAAGTGATGTTCATTCCACTGTGCCGACCAGTGAGAGTCATGAGCATCGTGCAATATGGCTGGTCTGAGTGAGGGCAACACACAAAGACGGTGACGAAAATACAACAAACCTTCACGAATGAGATAGTTGTTAGGCCCTTGGGAAGCAAGAGCCTACAACCATTGCTTAGCAAACTCGAAATATGCATACTGGTTCTTCATGCTGTCGAAAGATACACCGTGAATAGAAACTGTGGATCTTGACTCAAGAGCCAAGATCTGTTCTTTGCGACTTAACGCATCTGCAACGAGGTTAACTTTACCATGCACATACTCAATCAAACCACCAAATGCTCAAAGAATTGTGACCACCGTGCTTGACGATCACTCCAATTTGCACTAGACATAGACTGGAGCCACTTGAGGGCTTGATGATCTGTGCGAACTATAAACTCTTTACCATAGAGTTAATGCTTCCAATGCTTGAGAGAGTGAACGAAAAAAAGAAGTTCTTTGTCATAAACCGAATAGTTCTTTTCTGCACTATTTAACTTCCGACTAAGAAATGCAACTGGACGGCCATGCTGCTAAAGCACAACACCTACGGCGACATTGCTCGCATCTATCCATACCTCAAAGGGGTTGTCCCAAGAGGCAAGGATAAGACATGGCGCTTCTGTCACCGCAACCTTGAGAGCTGCGAAAGCCTCAACGGCTGCCTCGAGCAAAACCACGCACTGTCAGCGAGTTTTTACCCCTTTCAATACATCTGTCATGGGTGCGGCAATGCGTGCAAAATTTTCTATGTGCGAACTATATGCTTGACATAACCCAAGAAAAGAACGCTTATCTTATGCAGTTTTGGGAAAATCCCAATTATGAACCTGTTCTACCTTCACGGGATCGAGCTTGACACCATCTGTAGAAATGGTATAACCCAGATAAGTAACTTCAGTGAGAAAAACTTCATATTTCTTCGTTGCAATGTACAACTGACACTCATCTAAACGGGCTAAAACCCTTTCGACATCCTTTTCATGTTGTTCCCACGATGCAGAAAAAATGAGAATATTATCAAGAAAGATAAACACACACACACGCCAATCATATCACCAAAACGGCCTACCATGAGACGGTTAAATGTACCCACGGCACCTGTCAATCCAAAAGGCATAACCACATACTTTCATTGCCCTCGCTTTGTGCAAAAGGTGGTCTTGTAGATGTCGCCTTTGAATACCCTTACCTGATGGTATCCACTTTTGAGATCAATCTTACTGAAAACCTTTGCCCCATTGAGCCTATTGAGGATATACTCAATGCGAGGCACGAGAAGCTTGTTCTTGACGGTCATCTTGTTCAATGCCCTGTAATCAACACACAAACAAGATGAACCATCTTTCTTGCGAAAAAATAAGATAGGAGCAGCAAAAGGACTTACACTAACTCCGTGAGTTGCCGCTCTAACTCTTCTTCTTGAGTTTTGTTCAAACGGTAGGGAGCCTTACTGACTGGCTGTGCCCCCTCCGTGAGTTCGATGCGATGGTCCTGCAGCTGCTCGGGAGGGAGCGGGGTGGAAGATCATCCTGTAAAATGAGGTGCTCATACTTGGTAAACAAGGCTGAGTACCTGTTTGGAGGACAGGATTGCCGCTTTGTGCTCCTCTTCGTAATTCACGCTTCGCCTGCACATGAGAAATGAGAGGTAAAGAATGCAGACCCTCCTCACCACGAATGATCATGGGAGAGTCACTTTTGGCATTTAGAGTGAGCGTATTGTCTGCCCAATCAATGAGAGGGTTATGCTCACGAAACCATCTAATGCCCAAAATCATATCACATCCTGAGAGAGGAGACACGACAAATTTTCTACGGAAGGGAGCTTGCTACACTGTGAAAAACACGTCGAGGCACTCTTGCGTAATGAGAGTCCATACCTGGAGCGAAGCCCGACACCTCGAGAGGAGTTGTCTGGCTAACCTCTAGGCGGGCTCTCTCTACAAGAGAGTCACCAATCACATCATGCATACTGTCTGAATCAAACAATATGACAATACGTTGACCTTTTACATGACCATAACATTTGAAGAGAGACTCATCAATGTGTGTGTCAGAAACATGTGGAGACTCAGATTGGTTCACTAAAGTGCTTGTGGTAGCTATTGGTGCTTTGGGTTCTCTAGGTGGTGCTGTTTTAGAACAAGCCTTCTTTATATGACCCTTGACGTGACATTGATAACATCGACCTTCCTTAGCATAAATGACTTGTTCTTTTGGCGTTGTGTATCCTCCTATAATTCCTTGTGCAGCTTTTTCATATGGGGCTAGCTTAAGTTTAGAAGGTGGTTTAGCTCTACCCTTAGATTCATTTTGAGAGTTCTTTTCCGGAGGATTAGAGGGAGATGAGCTAGAAGAGTTACATTCTTACCATTTTTACCGTTCTTATCGTTCTGTCGGTTCTGAGGAGTTTGAGAGGTACTGTGAGAAGACTTGTTGTCCTTCGGCTTTCCTTTGTTGTGCTTCATCTCTTGCGCGAGAGCAATCGCTACCGCCTTGTGAAGATCTAGGGGGTCGAGGATTTCGACATTGAACTTGATATACTCGTCTAACTCGAAAATAAAAGCCTCTTTACGCTTTTGCACCCAATTTGCGTAATTGGGTGCCAAGCTCCAAAACACTGTTAGAAAGGACATGACTGGGGTACCATTTTGCTTGAGATTGCGCCAATCTTCCTTTAACGGCGCTAGGTACCGAGGTGGCATGACCCGTGCCTTGAGCTTGTCTTGGAAGCCGGCCCAATTGAAAGAAAGGGGCACACCTTTGTCACGTGCACATCTAACCCTATATGTACGTGGACAAGCTACTTCACGACATGGGTTCAATCCAGTTTAGTCAGTCTAGAATAGCAAGTGATCTGGCACTTTTGTGAGTCTGTTCGCAGACCGTGCATGTCCAGACACTTAGACTAGATGCATATCCTCTGGTTGCACACAACATGATCATTAGATTTCCATCAGAACCCATCAAGAGCATTTTTACAGTGCATAGACCTAATTTCCCTACTTTTGACATTTTTCACTTATTCTTTTTAAGTGACTTTTGTTGGAAACTAGGTAGGGCAATTTTGCTAAGCTTGTATATAAGCAAACCTAGTGCTAGGCTTATTTGGCAGAAGTGGAAGAAGTGAACAAGGCAGCAAACTTGCAACAGGCATCTCTCCCTCTCTCTCAAGCAAGATTCCTAAGGCCCTGGCGTTTTCAGCAATGAACCACCCGCGTTTTCAGCCCTAAACTCAGCATTTTCAGCCCTAAACTCCAGCGTTTTCCAGCAAGCAAGACCAGCGTTTTGGAGCCAGCACTTCAGCGTTTTTGTAGCTCAGTAGGCCAGCGATTGAAGACCCTCAGATCAGCTTTTGGATGCAGCAAGTCCAACGTTTTTGATACAGCGAAACCAGCGTTTTAAAACCAGCAAAACAACGTTTTTAAAACCAGCAAGGACAATGTTTTTGCAACAACAAAACTTGGCATTTAGCAGCAACAGAACTCAGCAAATTCCAGCAGCAGTTCAACAGGTAGAGGATCAGCCAGAAGATAGTATTTCCAGCCGTCGTCATCACCGTTTCGTCGTCACCGTCCTCTACAGACTTATACTCACATTGCATCATAGTCTCACGACTTGCTTCGGTATCTTGTACTAGATTTGTGCAATCAATAGCATAGACCTCTCTCGCCATCGAGAGAGGGGCCCGTGGAGGAGGGTTTTACAACTTTTTGGTGTCGTATTCTTCTCTCTCTATCTCTCAGTGTCAGCACCTTCATTCACAGTGCTCACCACTTTGTCTGTATCCATTGCACTCTCTCACTAAAGGAACGGAAGGCTCTCCCTTCCGTAAGTAAAAGGAACCCTTGAGCACAGTTCGGAGCACTCATCTTGAGCAAAGTTCAACATTCACTTCCGCTGCACCTTACATTGGTATCAGAGCTTTGGTAGTGTTCTGTATCACTCAAGGAAAGAACCACATAATTTTTTTTGCTTGTTGCAGTCGCACGTAACCCAAGTTCTCTTGGGCGTGTCGATTCCTAATCGTATTTTTGAAGAGTGACAGGAAACCCAAGAAAGAAGGGCTTGTCCAGCCTCCCCTTGTGACTCTTTTCACTCATTGAGAGCGGACCGTGCACTTAGCGGCTGGCCAATCGTCATGAGGTGGGAAAAAGCAACCTTGGTGTGAGCGCAAGGCCGCCAAGGGGTGCGCCCGCGGAAAAGAGTAGAACTCGGGTGAAGAGAAGATCCTTCTCTAACACAGATTGCAAGCTAAAGAAGAACCTCAAGAACTCAAGAACCTCAAGAATCCAAGAACCCAAGACCCACAAGAACCCAAGTTCCTCGTGAACTTAAGAACCAGAGAACTCAGTGTATGGTCATCACCCGAAGCGGAATGGATACTTCGCATGGAGGTGATGGGCATGACGGTAGCGAAGAAGAATCTCACCACCAAGGAGGTTTTTCTGACCCTTCTCCTTTCCCATCTACGCCACGGATTGTACCAAATTCTATGGAGGCTTTGGTCAAGTCGATGATGGACATGATGGCACAACAAGAAGCGAATCATGTTGCGATGGCACAACTAGAAGCCAATCGCATTGCCATGGAGCGTATGTTACCATATACATGTGGTAGTGATGTGTGTGAACACACTAGGACCGCCGGGGCATTTTTTCCCTCTTTAGGAGGTTTTTTCCCCCGTGCATTGTATATACGCCCATCACTCTAGGGCTATCTATCTTTCCATTGCACACTAAGGAATACACTCTCTATTGTGTGCCTTGAGCTTCCTTCGTCTTCTCCAAGCTGTGTGTGTTTCTCTGCAACCCTAATTCCAACAATTGGTATCAGAGCAGGTCACGTCCTCCCGGGCTTAGTCGCCAGCTGCTCCAGCACACGCCTGCTCACTTTCTCCGATTTCAGTGAGCTTTGGCAAGCGTTCGCAGGTCGACAAATATTTTGGGGAAGCTTGAAGAGCTCGGTCTGCTCAGAATTTTGATTTGGGCTCATTTCGGCCTCCGTTTCCACTACGGGCAGTACTGCACAGGTTATTTCGTCATTTTGTGCAGATTTTCTGTCAGTGCCGTTTTCTGCATAACAGGTGCCTTATAGTCTTCTACGGTTTGTGCTATATAGCACAAGTTGTTCTCGCTCCATTTCTCCTATTTTCGGGCAGTTTTCACATCAGGTGCATCATTTACCATGGCTGACAACAACAACACAGATGTGTTCAAGATGTTTGCTGCTGAGGACAGGTTGGATGGGGACAACTACCCTATGTGGGCTTATATGATGCAACACGTTCTTGTGTCAAAAGGTGTCTGGAACATTGTGCAGGGCATTGATGTACGTCCTGGTTCTGAAGATGTAGGCGATATTGAGGATGTTGCAGGTCTTGCTGCAAGGATTGCAGCTGTTAGAGTTGTTTTGCCTACAGCAGAACAAGCTCGTTGGGATGTTAAGGATGCGCAGGCTCATGCATTGATTGCGTTGTCTGTGAAGCGCACCATTATTCCTCACATCCGTTCAGCAAAATCTGCAAAACAGGCTTGGGATATTCTAGCAGGTCTTTATGCAAGCCGCAATGAGGCTAAAATTGCTTTGCTGCGTAAAGAGCTAGAGTCGAAGATTATGCATGAGGAAGATGATATGGACACTTTCCTTGCTAGTGTCAAGGATATCAATGAGCAACTCATTTCTGCAGGTGAAATCATTTCTGACAGTTCCCTTGTGCAGACTGTTCTTGATGCCTTACCAGATTCCTACCAAACTTTTGCTAGTACTTGGAGACTGATGACCCAAGGAAATCCTGAAGTTGTCAAGTTTGATGCATTATGTACATTGCTGTTGCAAGAGTCACTTTCTAGAAAAAACAGGACTAGGCAGCGTGCAGTTGAACAGGCTTTTATTGCTTCTCAAAGAAAGGGTGGTAACAGTAATGCAGCCACTTCTTATGGTTCTGCTGCGAGTGGCAAAAATTCTGTTCCTAATGCTTCTGCTGGCAGCACTTCGTCTGGCAATTCTGGTGATAAGGGCAAAAAGAAGATGCGTTGCCATTATTGTAAAGCCAATGATCACTTGATCAAGTCGTGTCCTAAGTTGAAGGCCAAGGAGGCTAAGAAGAAAGAGGGTGGTTCCACTGCAAATGCTGGTTCCACTACAAATGCAGCCATTGTTGAGTCTTCTGTGAAAGGAGATTGTGATGCTGATGTTGATGCAGAATGGGCTTTTAGCGCAGAGTGCACTTACAATCCTGCTGTCCATGATGCATGCTTGTCAGTTGCTGCAGATTCACATGTGTGGTATTTCGACAGTGGTGCTACAAAGCACATTACCTCACATCGTGAATTGTTTACCTCTCTCGAGTCTGTCCCTCATGGGAATTCAGTCACTTGTGCCAACAACGCCTCTTATCCAGTTCAGGGAGTTGGAAAGATTGTGCTCACTGCTGCTAATGGCAGTTCCTTCACACTTGTTGATGCACTTTATGTACCTGGGATCAAGAAGAATCTCTTGTCTGTATCCGCACTTGCTAGACTTGGACTTGTAGTCAAATTTGTGGATGACAGATGTACAGTTCATGATCTCAGTTTTGGTGATGAAATTGTTGCATCTGGGCTTTTGTGCCGTGGGCTGTATAAGCTCACTTTGTATGACAAGTGTGGACAAAATTTTGCAAATGCTGTTGCAGATTCAAGGGCTATTTCAGATGCAAAACTTTGGCATGCACGTTTTGGTCATCTGAATTTTGCCAGTTTGCTGCGTTTGCAGAAATCTGATATGGTTGCTTCTTTGCCGCCTCTTGAAGCACCTATCAAACATGTTTGTGAAGGCTGTATTCTGGGTAAAATGCAGCGTTCTAAGTTTCCATAGGATGGTTCAGTTAGGGCCACATGCAGGTTGCAGCTTGTGCATAGTGACGTTTGTGGGCCCATGCAAACTCCGTCCTTGGGCAATTACCTGTACTTCGTGACTTTCATTGATGATTACTCCAGGCATGCGTGGGTATTTCCGCTTAAAGCGAAGTCCGAAGTTTTTATGTGCTTCAAACAATTTTTGGCTATGGCTGAAAATGTCTCAAAATGTACTATGGGCACCCTCCGTTCCGATCGAGGGGGGGAGTATATGTCTCATGAATTTAATGCATTTCTGGCTAGTCGTGGGATAAAACACCAATGTACAGTGCCTTATACACCTCAGCAAAATGGTGTTGCTGAGAGGAAAAACAGGTCACTAACGGAAATGGCACGATGTATGGTCAAAAGTCAAGCTTTGCCGCATTCTTTTTGGCTTGAGGCCATCATGTGTGCCACTTATGTACTTAACAGGTGTCCTACGAAAGCTTTGCAGTCTATTACTCCATATGAAGCATGGCATGATAGAAAACCTTCTATTGAGCACATGCGTGTTTTTGGCTGTTTGGCATATGCTTTGGTGCCACAAGTGCAGCGCAGAAAATTGGATGATAAGGCTGTCAAATGTATTTTTGTTGGTTATAGTGCTGAAAGCAAAGGTTACAGGTTGTATCATCCGCAAACAAAACGTATTTTGGTTTCACGGGATGTAGTGTTTGTGGAAGATTCTGTTCAACCCTTGCTGTCATGTACTAGAGACAGTAATGTAAGCTCACAGGACATTTATGACACTTTGTTGCCTCTTTTCAGTGGTGGAAATACGAATGTAAGTTCCAATGAGGCAAATGTACAGCCTATGGGGGTTTCTGAAAATGTTTTAGAACAGCCTATTACTGATGCAGATGTACATGATGTACTTGATGAGGAAAGGGCTGAAAATGAGCAGGCTAGAGGTATGCCAAAATGGCTGGTGCACACTTTGCGTGACAGTAAATTGGATGCACCTTTATCTAGTCGTACTCGTTCAGGCTCTCGCCATGCATCTTATGCATCAGATTGTTATGCTTTGGCTGTGTCTAGTTTACATGATGTTGAGGAGCCTCTGTCTTTTGATGAAGCACAGAATTCAGAAAATTGGATTGCTGCCATGAAATCAGAATATGATGCACTTATAGAGAATGACACATGGACTTTATGTGATTTGCCTCCTGGAAAAAAGGCCATTGGTACGAAGTGGGTTTACAAGTTGAAACGCAAGCCGGATGGTGAGATCGATCGCCATAAGGCTCGACTTGTTGCAAAGGGTTATGCACAACAAAAAGGCATAGATTATGAAGAGACTTTTGCTCCCACTTGTCGTATGACTACTGTGCGTTTTCTATGTGCATTGGCAGCTCATTTTGGTTGGGATGTACATCAATCAGACATTGTTACTGCTTTCTTGAATGGTGACATATTTGAGGAAGTTTATGTAACGCAGCCTCGCGGTTTTGTCATAAAAGGACAAGAGGACAAAGTGTGCAAATGTAAGAAGGCTTTGTATGGGTTGAAGCAATCTCCTCGTGCTTGGTATGAGAAAGCTGACACTCATTTGGTTAAACGAGGCTTTCGTAACAGTCCAACAGAAAGCACATTGTATGTAAAGCGTGAGGATGATGTATTTCTCATTGTGGTTCTTTATGTTGATGATTTGCTGATCACTGGACCAAATGAGAGACATATTGCTGAATTTAAGGCTGATTTGAATGCTACTTTCAAGATGAAAGATTTGGGGCTGTTGCATCATTACTTGGGTATACAGTTTAAGCAGTGTGATGGTGGTATTGCCTTGTGTCAGAAAAGTTACATAGAGACATTGCTATGTAAGTTTGGACTTGAGGATTGCAAACCTATTGCCACTCCCATGGAAACAGGTTTGAAGTTGAGTCTACATGATGCTGGCGATCCTGCTGATGTCACTCTTTACCAAACTGCTGTTGGCTGCCTCATTTATGTATGCAACACGAGGCCAGATATTCAGTTTGCAGTCTCGCAGGTCAGCAGATTTATGCATAGCCCAGGGTCTAAGCATTGGCAGGCTGTCAAGAGGATTTTCCGCTACCTTAGTGGCACTTTACATCTTGGCTTGTTTTATCCCAAGGGGGGATCATTGCCGCCAGACTTACATGCTTTTTCGGACTCAGATTGGGCTGGTTGTTTTGACACGCGAGTGTCCACAAGTGGTTTTTGTTTCATGCTTGGCAGTTCATGTATATCATGGTTGAGCAAGAAGCAACCTACTGTGGCCACTTCGAGTTGTGAGGCTGAGTATAGGGCAGTCTTCACAGCTACGGTTGAGTGTGTATGGCTCAGACGCCTTATGGCTGACTTGGGTGTTGGACAGGACACTGCCAACACTATCTACACTAACAGTCAGAGCGCATTGGCAGTTGCGAGGAACCCAGTTTTTCATGCTCGCACAAAGCACATTGAGGTGCATTACCACTATGTCAGGGAGAGGCTCTCAGCAAGAGAGATCAGCTTGGCTTATGTGCCAACACAGGACAATCTTGCAGATCTTTTCACAAAGGCATTGTCTCGTGAGAAGCTTGAAGCTTTCCGCAAAGCTTTGGGCTTACTCCCCTTTGTGGACTGATCCTGTCCTCAGGGCATGGCACTTCCCTTTACTCATGTGCCAGCTCTCGTTCACCGCATCACTCCAGGGGGGATTTGTTACCATATACATGTGGTAGTGATGTGTGTGAACACACTAGGACCGCCGGGGCATTTTTTCCCTCTTTAGGAGGTTTTTTCCCCCGTGCATTGTATATACGCCCATCACTCTAGGGCTATCTATCTTTCCATTGCACACTAAGGAATACACTCTCTATTGTGTGCCTTGAGCTTCCTTCGTCTTCTCCAAGCTGTGTGTGTTTCTCTGCAACCCTAATTCCAACAGCGTAAACGCCAAACCAAACAGGAAACCTTGGACCGCGAAGTGCGCTTGGCGGCCAAGGAACGAAAAGAAAGAAAAGCACAAAGAAAGGAGGCGGCCGAAGAAAGACGAGCAGCCTCGGAGGCCGATCGTGAGGTACAGAGAGAACTATGCATGCAAGAATTGGTTCGACAGGTTCTCGCCTCAAAGTCCGAGCCAGCCAAGGATGTAGGTAGTTCATCCAGTGGCTCAAGCCGAGATTCGGACTCCAACAACCCTGTCACAGAGAAGATCATGTTTAGTAAGTACGATGGTAAGGTGGATGTTAGAGTTATTCATTCTTGGTTGCATCAATTTAATGCTTATTTTGCGACAACTAAGAAGACAGGAAATAGCAAGGTTTTGATGGCAGCTATGTACCTTGCCGGTGATGCCATTAATTGGTACCACGTATTGCAAGAGGCACAGTTGACTGCGCACCTAGAGGAAGCCGAGGATGGCGTGCCTCTTTCTTTCAATTGGGCCGACTTCCAAGACAAGCTCAAGGCGCGGTTTATGCCACCCCAGTACCTCGCACGACTGAAGGACGACTGGCGCGCTCTCAAGCAAAATGGTATGTCAGTTATGTCTTTCTCTAATTGTGTTTTACAGCTCGGCACTCAATTACGCAAATGGGATGCGGAGTGCAAAGAGGAATTCTTTTATGGATTGGACGAGTATATCAAGTATGATGTCGAGGTGCTCGATCTAATCGATCTCAACAAGGCGATAGCGATTGCTCACAGGAGATGAAGCACAACAAGGGAAAGCCTAAGGAAAACAAGACTTCCACAAGTACCTCTCAGAACCCTCAGAATGGTAAGAACGGTAAAAATGGTAACTCTTCTAACCAATCTTTCAATAGTCTCTCAGAAAAGAACTCTCCAAGTGAACCTAAGGGTAAAGCTAACACAATTGCTAAACCTAAGCTCACTCCATATGAAAAGGTAGAACAAGGATTTTAGGAGGATACATCACATCGAAAGAGCAAAGCACTTATTCTAAGGAAGGTCATTGTTTTCATTGTCACATCAAGGGTCACATAAAAAGAACATATCCTAAGATTGAATCTAATGAATCTAAAGAACCCACAGAACCCACTTCCTTTGTCAATGCAATAAATGAGAACACGAGTGTGACCCAAGCCTCCCATGATCCTCCCATTGATGAGTCTCTCATTAAGTGTTATGGTCATGTAAATGGTCAACGTTTTGTCTTATTGTTTGACCTAGGCAGTATGCATGATTTGATTAGTGTCACGTGACACATCCCAACCCTATGTGTCCGTGGCCAAGCTACACCACAGCAGGGTTCAGTCAGTCCGATCAAGTTAGATTAGCAGTGATCTGGCACTTTTGTGAGTCTATTCGTAGAGCATGCATGCCCAGTCACTTAGCATAGATGCATGTCCTCCGGTTGCACACATCATGATCATCGGAATTCCCATCAGAATCCATTAGCATCAGTTAGGGGAATTTTCCAGTGCATTTAGCCTATTTTCCTATTTATTGGGATTTTCACTTATTATTTTTAAGTGACTTTCCTACAAAAGTAGGTAGGGCAATTTTGCTAAGTTAATATACAAGCAAACCCAAGTTAGCACTTTCTGGCAGAAGAGGCAGCAAGAGCTTCCCGCTCAACAGGCAACTTCTCAGCAGTACCCCCCCCGCAGCACCATCGCAAGTAGATCCCGCTTCCATCCTTGGCGTTTTTACCAGATCCTGCCATCGCCATTGGAGTTCCCTCTTCTGGCGTTGGTCCCCAGCAGATCAGCCCATCCTTGGAGTTTCCCCCTTCAAGCAAGCCTATGAACCCGCGTTTTTCCCCTTAGTAGCATTAGGGTTTTTGGAGTCTACTAACACCAGGCAGATCCTCAGCAAACTCAACGTTTTCATCATAAACCATCAGCGCTTTGGATCAGCATTGGGAGCCTTTCAAAGATCAGCAAATTCAGCATT